>NW_024704744.1:83461118-84661118 GCF_018977255.1 Callorhinchus milii
TCACACACCGCTCTCCATCACCATCACACACCGCTCTCCATCACCATCACACACCGCTCTCCATCACCATCACACACCGCTCTCCATCACCATCACACACCGCTCTCCATCACCATCACACACCGCTCTCCACCATCACACACCACTCTCCATCACCATCACACACCGTCCTCCATCACCATCACATCACACAGCTCTCCACCATCACACACCGCTCTCCATCACCATCACACACCGCTCTCCATCACCATCACACACCGCTCTCCATCACCATCACACACCGAATCCATCTCCTCACCATCACCACACACACCTCTCTCACCATCACACACCGCTCTCCATCACCATCACACACCGCTCTCCACCATCACACACCGCTCTCCATCACCATCACACACCGCTCTCCATCACCATCACACACCGCTCTCCATCACCATCACACACCGCTCTCCATCACCATCACACACCGCTCTCCATCACCATCACACACCGCTCTCCACCATCACACACCGCTCTCCATCACCATCACACACCGCTCCCCATCACCCACCATCACACACCGCTCTCCACCATCACACACCACTCTCCATCACACACCACTCTCCATCACACCATCACACACCACTCTCCACCATCACACACCGCTCTCCATCACCATCACACACCACTCTCCATCACCATCACACACCGCTCTCCACCATCACACACCGCTCTCCATCACCATCACACACCGCTCTCCATCACCATCACACACCGCTCTCCACCATCACACACCGCTCTCCATCACCATCACACACCGCTCTCCATCACCATCACACACCGCTCTCCATCACCATCACACACCACTCTCCATCACCATCACACACCGCTCTCCATCACCATCACACCTCTCTCCATCACACCATCAAACACCGCTCTCCAACACCATCACACACCGCTCTCCACCATCACACACCACTCTCCATCACACACCACTCTCCATCACACCATCACACACCGCTCTCCACCATCACACACCACTCTCCATCACCATCACACACCACTCTCCATCACCATCACACACCGCTCTCCATCACCATCACACCTCTCTCATCACCACCATCACACCACTCTCCATCACCATCACAGACCACTCTCCATCACCATCACACACCGCTCTCCATCACCATCACACCTCTCTCCATCACACCATCACACCGCTCTCCATCACCATCACACCGCTCTCCATCACCATCACACACCTCTCTCCATCACCATCACACCGCTCTCCATCACATCACACACCGCTCTCCATCACCATCACACACCTCTCTCCATCACCATCACACACCTCTCTCCATCACCATCACACACCGCTCTCCATCACCATCACACACCGCTCTCCATCACCATCACACACCGCTCTCCATCACCATCACACACCGCTCTCCATCACCATCACACACCTCTCTCCATCACACCATCACACCGCTCTCCATCACCATCACACCGCTCTCCATCACCATCACACCTCTCTCCATCACACCATCACACCTCTCTCCAACACCATCACACCGCTCTCCATCACCATCACATCGCTCTTCATCACCATCACACCGCTCTCCATCACCATCACACCACTCTCCATCACCATCACACCTCTCTCCATCACACCATCACACCGCTCTCCATCACCATCACACCACTCTCCATCACCATCACACTTCTCTTCATCACACCATCACACCGCTCTCCATCACCATCACACCTCTCTCCATCACCATCACACCGCTCTCCATCACCATCACACCTCTCTCCATCACCATCACACCGCTCTCCATCACCATCACACCGCTCTCCATCACCATCACACCACTGTCCATCACCATCACACCTCTCTCCATCACACCATCACACCGCTCTCCATCACCATCACACCTCTCTCCATCACACCATCACACCTCTCTCCATCACACCATCACACCGCTCTCCATCACCATCACACCACTCTCCATCACCATCACACCTCTCTCCATCACACCATCACACCGCTCTCCATCACCATCACACCGCTCTCCATCACCATCACACCGCTCTCCATCACCATCACACCTCTCTCCATCACCATCACACCGCTCTCCATTACCATCACACCGCTCTCCATCACCATCACACCGCTCTCCATCACCATCACACCACTCTCCATCACCATCACACACCGCTCTCCATCACACCATCACACCTCTCCATCACCATCACACCTCTCTCTTCATCACCATCACACCGCTCTCCATCACCATCACACCGCTCTCCATCACCATCACACCTCTCTCCATCACCATCACACCGCTCTCCATCACCATCACACCGCTCTCCATCACCATCACACCTCTCTCCATCACACCATCACACCGCTCTCCATCACCATCACACCTCTCTCCATCACACCATCACACCTCTCTCCATCACACCATCACACCGCTCTCCATCACCATCACACCACTCTCCATCACCATCACACCTCTCTCCATCACACCATCACACCGCTCTCCATCACCATCACACTGCTCTCCATCCAACCATCACACCGCTCTCCATCACCATCACACCGCTCTCCATCACCATCACACCTCTCTCGATCACCATCACACCGCTCTCCATTACCATCACACCGCTCTCCATCACCATCACACCTCTCTCCATCACACCATCACACCACTCCCAGAGGGGAACGGCTGTTATTCTTAAACGGCTGGTAATCTGCTCGTCGACGCGGTGGCTTGTGGGAGGTGTGATGGCGGCGCCCAGTGCGAGGAGAGGCTGTGATTGGGGGGATGGAGGGCGGCGGGTCTGACAGGGCTGAGAGCTGAGGGCTGGGCCCTGGGCCCTGGGCCGAGCAGGTACAGCGCACACACACACACACACACACAGACTGTCGGGGGTGGGCGGCGGCGGCGGCTCTCAGGGCTTAAACTGCTGGAGATTTGCTGTTTTTTTTTGTTAAAGTTCAGGCTTTTCTCAAAACAACAAATCACAGCGGTCACTGAGGCCCTGGAATCCCCCCCCACCACCCCTCAGCTCCTGGGACTCCCCCCCACCACCCCTCAGCTCCTGGGACCCCCACCCCTCAGCTCCTGGGACCCCCACCCCTCAGCTCCTGGGACCCCCCCCACCACCCCTCAGCTCCTGGGACCCCCCCCCACCACCCCTCAGCTCCTGGGACCCCCACCCCTCAGCTCCTGGGACCCCCACCCCCCCCACCACCCCTCAGCTCCTGGGACCCCCCCCCCCACCACCCCTCAGCTCCTGGGACCCCCCCCCCACCACCCCTCAGCTCCTGGGACCCCCCCCCCCCCCCACCACCCCTCAGCTCCTGGAACCCCCCCCCCCCCCCCCACACACACACACAGGCCAAAGCCCTAACTGGCAGTGTGGTCCCAGCTGGAGAACAACAATAATAATCATAATAATAATGATCCTTGCATCTGATATAGCGCTTTTCACGTCAGGAGGACGTCCCAAAGCGCTTCACAGAACACACTGTAAAGTGAATTGACTGTATATTTGTGGGCGAACGCGGCAGCCAATTGCGCACAGCAATGTCCCACAAACAGTCGTGGATTGAAAATGACCAATTTATTATTGTTTTTGGTATTGGAGGGATTATTATTAGGCTCTGTGTGGAGTAAGGAAACTTGCCCAAGGTTTCGCCCTCTGCCTGGAATTGAACTCAGGTCTCTCACTTGCAAAGCGAGTGCTCTAACCACTGAGCTACAGGAGCTACACAAAATAATAATAATAATAATAATGAAACAAAATCAGAAGTCGCTGGGAACACTCAATGGCAGGTCAGGCAGCTTCTAGGAAAGTTGACTCAACGTTTCGGGTCCACGACCCTTCATCAGAATTTGATGATAATAATAATACTCCTTGCATTTGATATCGCAGCTTCGAGATGTCTCAAAGCGCTTCACAGACTAGACTGTAAAGTGAATTGACTGTATATTTTGTGGGTGAAACAAACGAACAAGACAAGCAGCGGGAAAGCTTGCCAGACAGCGATATCAGTGGCACGTTATGCGGTTTTAGCTGGTTAGACTCCAGCAGTTACCCCAATGCACACTCTGGGGTCCCCAAGCCTTGGCTTTTGCCAACTTGTGCCTCAGCTTTTGCCAACCAAGTGCTGCAGGATGTTACCCCATGTGAAGAGCGCTATATACATGCAAGTTGTTGTTGTAATAGTTTCTGGAATTAGGTAAGCAGGATGTGTCCCTCCAGTGAGCGAGTGCACAGTCCATTCCAACAGTCTATCTCTGGGATTTCCATGTGTACATGGGATGCGTGGAATTCTCGGTTTGGTTTGGATATTCTTAAGCTTGGTGACAGACACCCAGCTGACCAAAAACAATATTCAGTGCCTTTCATGTTGTGAGGATGTCCCAAGGAGGCATTGGACAGTGAAGAGTTTGCACCCAAGCTGTGGGTTGGAGTCAAGAGGAATGAAGATCAAGGGTGTGGGGTGGGAAGATGACCAAAGGCATAGTCAAAGAGGAAGGTCTTGACAGTGAAGATTTGGGGTGATTGGCTCACAGAGCTTAGTGCAGGAAAGGACATGATAAACAGAGTTCTGAATCTTCTGCATCCTGTGTATGGAAGAGTTGGGAAGTCTGGCAAGCGAGGAATTAGTGTAGTCAAGCCATTGTGAAAGGTTGAGGCTTTTGCCCATGTAATTCCAGAGCACCACTGACCTGCACAAACATTTTATCTCTCGGATGAAACCTGTGGGTGACACTGGTAAAATAAATGATCCGTTCAATTGGTACAGCGCTTTAACTCATCAAGAGGATGCCTGGAAGGCAGCACTTCACAGGATAATATTGTAAGTAGGCCTCCCAACGTGAAAGGCGCTATACACATGTAATCTTGTTGTTGTAAGTAATGTGTAGCGACGGTGTTTTTTGTGACAGCCAATTTTTGCATAGCAAAATGCCCATAAACAGTGATGGATGTGGCACCTGTTGTTTGATTACAACATTTATAACAAGATTCTAAGTCTATGCTTATCACCACCGCTACAGTACAGTCCTTGGGAAGTGCTGCATTGTTGGGAGTTGCTGTCCTTTGGATGAGATGTTAAATTGAGGACCTGTCCGCCTATTCGGTTTAACATTAAAGATCCCATGGCACTGTTCGAAAAGTAAAAGGAGTGTCTCTCGTTGTCCTGGACAAGAATCGTCCAGATACAATTGGTCATTCACATCATCGCTAGGAAGTCCGGGCTCCCCAGCTGCCTACAAATTCTCCATGACCTTGCAAACCCCCTCCCCACCCCAAATGATAACTGGGTGATATCAATGGTTTTGAAATTGGGAGGAATAGTTACAATGTCGAGAGAAGCAGTCCAGAAGTCGGGGGCCTGGAGTGGGTAGTTGGGTAGTTGGAAGCTGGGTTGTCAGAGGGTCAAGGGAACAGGTGGTAGACGTTCCACAAAATATTAATCATTCGGAATAACTCAAAATGAATAAATGGATGGTGTTGTTCCCACCAGATGATGATGATGATGAGATTGTTGATTAGGCTGAAGCCTGTGATGTGGAAGTGGAGTGGCCACAAAATTCATACGCTAAGAAACTATGATCCAGGACTGCCTGCCATGCTGTGCTGCTGGATACCCAAGAACCACTTCATCAAATTTACTTGGTCTCTCGTTAGGTGTTTAGCCACTAAACAGGTAAGGAACTTGCTGACTGATGGTAACTTCTTGCCCAGCAGTAACTTTTATGCTAGTTTACTTATCTGGTGGTACATTAACCTATTGAATCACTGTAAGAATCTCCGTTAAACTGCTGCTTATTGGAAATGCCATTTCCAAGGTGGGCAGTAAATAAAGAAATTTAACAATACATACTCATCAAGGGCTTTAAATCTTATCAAGATAAGAGAATTCCTCCAGTAAAAAAGATGATAAAACAGTCAATTATTAGCCAATAATGTTAATGGTTCTTTTACACTGGACTGACTGATTCTTCAAAAGTTAGTATTACCCAGATGAACTCTTCAGTGCGCTATGATAAACATTTGTATTTTTCTTCCTCTTCTGTGCGCACTGACTCATCCTGGTTGATGCTATGGGATAAGTTTTCTTGGCACCAACATCCCTTTGGTATTTCTCCCAAATGATCATCCATCATGTGAGTTTAGGTAGTCAGTCTTTACAACAATTCAACGGGGAATCACATCTGTCTCACTAGACATTTGTATCTTGGTCTTTCCAGCAAAGATAATGGAATAACAATCACAAGAGGAACACAGTGACTAATTTTTCCCTTCCAATAATCCAGGGTGCTGAAGAGCTCATCTGAGATCAGTGAACCCAACCCAGGGTCTGTGTGGTCCATTGTCACATTGTGCAGTGTATTTACTGATTTTACATTTTTTAATTGAAAATTATAATAATAATCCTTGCATTTGATATAGCGCCTCATCATGTCTTCGAGACATCTCAAAGGGCTTCACAGAATATTCTGTACAATGAATTGACTGTGTATTTTGTGGACGAAATGTGACAGCCAATTGCACACAGCAGTATCCACAAACAGTTATGGATTGAAGTGACCAAATTATGTTTTTTTTCAAAAGGGATTATTACCCCCAGAAAAGCGATCCGCCAATCGACTAACAACTGGGTTCCTACTTACTGCTTGGTAAACAGTGATGTGTGGAGTAAGGAAACTTGCCTAATGTTTCACCCTGCCCGGGAATCGAACCTAGGTCCTCTCGCTTGTGAGGCGAGTGCTCGAACCACTAAGCTGCAAGGAGTCCACCTATTTTTTCTCCTCCAAAGACCTCACTGAGCCATGCAGCTTCTAAGGATCACCTCCTTCCAGACCTGGAGCATTGCTGGATGTTAGAGATGCATGACTGCAGTGATGTAATGATTCCCCTCTTCTCCCCCCTCCCCCCACCCCCCAACACCCACAGTTTTCTGAGGTTACCAAATCATTTTGATTTTTGTCTATAGTTTATTAATATTAATAATAATCCCTGCATTTAAAATTGTGTCGTTCAGACACAAGAATTTGCTCGGTGAAAGAAGACCAAGAGCCATCTAATTTGCCTTCCAACATCCTGGCAGTTGCTTGACAGGTCATGTCCTAAACTATATACTGTATCTGAGATATTATTTTATTATTTTGAGATTATCTTCACAGACTGTACTGTAAAATGAATTGACTGTATATTTTTGTATATTAATACCTGTATTAATCCTGTTTGTATTGATTATGGAATATTGTGTGTCTGCTGGCTGGCCTTTTCACGTTCATTTGTCTTCTCATTTTCTCTTTTCAAAGAAAGATAAGAGAATTCCTCCAATAAAACAAAAGCAAATGAAGAAGGAAGTGGAGATAAAGAAAATAATGACTGTGTCCGAACTTGCAGATGCTATGGATAAAGATACTGGTAGATCATTTTACTATATACTATAGATACTTCTTACAAAATATATTTTATTTAGCAATATTTGTCACAGTGAGTGAGACAGCAGGAATGTACAGCGCATCACGCTGCCAGCATTGTGGACCATATACATAAACTCATGCCCACAGTTCCCTATATAATGACCTTATAAATCACAGCCATGCCATGATTAGGTCTTAGCAAAAACAGTTCCCCCCCATCCCAGGTGAGTCACCTGGTCATTTTTGTATCTCGTTACAGAACTGGTGTGAAAACTCGTTGATTCAAGATGGTGGTTTCTTGGTGGAGAGAAAAGGAAATATCTAAAACATGCAAACAATTAAAAGTTTAAGAAATCTATATTTTCGTTTACCCTTCAGTTTCTTTCCAAATGTAGATCATGTGTATGAAGCTCTACTGAACACAGCTATTGACTTGGATTCATTGGAACCAGATTCTTTTCTCGATGAAAAATGGATAAAAGAGGTTGTAAAGAAATCTGGAATGAAATTTAAATGGGCAAAGCTTTCCCAAGATAAAGTAAAAGAAAATAAAGATGCTGTAACGAGGTAGGTTTCGTGCTTAAATCAAGTTGTGGGTTCAAGCCCCAAGTCGGGACTTTGAGCTTACAATTTTGACTGTATTGTCCTTCGGATGAGACATTAAACTGAGGTCCTATCTACCTGTTCAGGTGAACTTTAAAGATCTTATGGTGTTATTCAAAAATAGAAGGGCATTTCTCCAATATCCTGACTAACAATCCCCCAAATAAAATAGATTATTTAGTTCATGGCTCTTGGTGAAACATTGCTGTGTGCAAGTTGGTTGCTATCTTTGCATACAATTACACAGTCAACAACAATTTGCATTTATACAGTGCCCTTCAAACATGGTAGCATCTAGCAGTGCTTGTCACTACACTTCACAGTAAATCGTGAAGTGCTTTGAAACTTTTGATGACTTGATAACAACATCAACAACTTGTGCACTTATATAACGCTCTCCGCTCAGGGGAGCGTCTCAGAGTGCTTAACAGTTGCGGAGCCTGACTCCAAGCTGGGCGGGAGGGGGAAGGTTGCCGTAAGCACAGTCGAACAGGAAGATTTTCACGTAGGACTTGAGAAAGGGGGGAGAAGGGGCAAAGCGGAGAGATTGAGGAAGAGTGTTCCAGATAAGACAATGTATTGAATGCAAGGATTATTAATATTATCTTATTAGCTCAGGTTTGGGGCAGCAACATTCCAAACATAGCACTCGTCACAGTCGTTGAAGAAACTGTTTGCTCACACACTCTTGCCAACGATGTCTCGATTATTTCTTTCTTAAATGTTCAATTCCTAGTTAACTGCCAAAAATGAGGCCAGCAAATTTCAACTTAACTACCTCCTACTGTTCCATCTAAATAACTACCAAAAAAATTGGTTTTAATAAAATTTGTACAGAGCAACAGTTAGAAGGAAGCTTCTGCACATTGTGAAAGCTTAATCCCTAACAGATAATTGCTAGATTGCATGCATTTTGTCCACAGGGGAGCCAACCAGGTGCCCGGTATGTATTTAAGATCCTCCTGACATGAAAGGTGCTATACAAATGTCATTTGTTGTTATTGTTAAAATGGACGGACACTTAGCAGTTGTAGAATTCTTGATTTTCACTAAAGATGTGATGCGTTGGTGCTAGCAAGCGAGAGCCTCAGAACCACAGAAATAGCCATCATGTTGAATGCTTTACTTATCTTGTAATGTTGTATCTGGCAATCTTGAGATGAGCTGGTTCTTTTTAGGGGTACTTGCTACAGTGCTAGTTGGTTTAAAATCATGCACAATCACAACAAGCTTTGTGAGACGTCCGCTAAATCTGTTCTGTTTCAGACCTCCTGCAGATCCGGCTGCTCTTGTGCCCAGGCCCCCAGTGGTTACAATAATGGGTCACGTTGATCACGGGAAAACAACATTACTTGACAGTCTTAGAAAAACCCAAGTTGCAGCTATGGAGGCAGGAGGCATCACACAGCATATAGGTGCCTTCCTTGGTACGTCAAAGTTACCTTTGCTCAGATTTAATACTGAATTCCAGTGGTTTGCACGTTATTTTATCTGTGCTGTAACTGTATGATGGAATTAATAATTAAATTACTCTTGTCTCTCTTCTCTTCTCCTCTCCACCCCACCCTCCCCCCCCCACCACAATTACTTAATTGGTAAAGTTACTGCCTAATGTAAATCTGTGCCATTGAGACCCAGAAGGTCCTAGGTCACTGCTGGAAGCTCTTCAACACGTTCGTTCATGTTTCATGAAAGGCTTTATAATTAAATATAAGCTCTATAAATGGCCTGCTCCACGACCCCCGCCCTGCCCGCCCCACCATCAGCAGTCGGGCCTTCAGCCTTTCAGGAAGGGCTGCTCCCCCACCCTTTGTAACTCTTATCTCACAATCCTTTTGCCTAGCCCCCCACTCCCTTTCCTCCTTCAAGGCCTGTCTCAACGCTTTCCTCTTTGTCCATGCCTTCAGTTAACTGCTTGAACCCAACCTCCCTGCCCGCCACCCCTCCTAATCCCAACCCCCTGCTCAGATGCAAATCCTTGACTGTCCAGCGCCCTGGGATGCTCTCCAGATATGAAAGGAGTTACACAAATGTATTTTGTTGTTGTTATTATCAGACAATAACTGGCTCACCACAGCTGGCCTCAAGTGTCCTGGGCCTAGGGGATGAGACAGTTTCATGTGCACTCAGTTCATAGCATTGCTGTAATTTGCTTTTGTTGCATTGCAGTTCCTGTGTGGTGTTTGAAACATCTTACTTATTTACACAGTGCGCTTACCCTCTGGGGAGAAGATCACCTTCCTGGACACCCCCGGCCATGCTGCCTTTTCAGCAATGCGAGCCCGTGGTGCTAACGTGACCGACATTGTAATATTAGTAGTAGCTGCAGACGATGGAGTAATGAAGCAAACAGTAGAATCGATTGAACATGCTAAACATGCTCGAGGTAAGTTTATGTTTGGGGAATAAACCAAGGAACTGTCAACATCAAATTGAGCTTTGTGCTTTGTGCTCAGTGATTGTTTGAAAGAAAGATAACATGAAGAGGGGAAATGGTGCCTCTTGCCAAAATCCTACGTAGTATTTTACAAAAAGATGCACAGAATGGCAAAACCTAGTGTCCTTGTAAAATGAGTCATTCATTTCATGGCTGTTCGTGGAATATTGCTCTGCACAAATCGGCTACCACGTTTGCCTATAAAATACAGTCATTACATTTTATAGTAATTCTATGAATTCAATGAAGCACTTTGAGATGTCCTCCTAACACGAAAGGTACTTGATCAATTGTAGGGATTATTATTATTACAAAGAATCTGCCTGAAGCTCAGCCATATAGTCCCAGGAAACTCAGGTTCAAGTCCCGTCTGTGCGAAGTTAGCTGGGGGGGCATATTTTCACACATTAACTATATCAGTCATATTTTGCCTCTGAGATTACCAGTTTAGAGGTTAATTAGACAGGTTTTGTTGTGTTGAAACTGCTCAAGCTCATTTCATACAATACGCTTTCAGCCAACAGTGTGTAGACTTTCATCAGTCCCGCTTGGATTAAAGATCACTGACAAAAGGAGAGTGCACTAATCCACTGTGCCACTCACTGTATTTATTGTATTTATTCACTATATTTATTGGTTGCGTTTACTATTGTCCAGCCTTTCATTTGTTCCATTGGTGAGCTTTCTTTGAGTTTAGATTTGTTATTATGACTGTCAACTGAGCAATTTTGCAGGAACAAGAGGTTTATTTGTTATTTTGAAATGCAGCCTTCCTATGATTGAAGCCTCAAACAATATATACACAAGTATTTGTTGTAGTAAAACCAGACTTCATTGTAAAAGTTTTTGAGTAATTAAATGGGCTGATTATCTGTATTGGTTAACAAGCAGATTTTCTTCAAAAGGTCCTAAAAAAATCTGTAATCATTAGCCTGTGTTTTTTGCCCCCTTTTCTGACTCTTAACTGTTCTCCTTTGTTGCAGTTCCAATAATTCTGGCTGTAAATAAGTGCGACAAGCCGGAGGCAGACCCTGGCAGGGTGAAGCAGGAACTTCTTGCCCATGATGTGGTTTGTGAGGAGTATGGTGGTGACATTCAGTCTATAAGTTTGTCAGCTCTTACGGTAATTGTGAAAGTTACCCTATGTATTTTTCTAGAGGAACATGGCATTGATTGGGTCTCAGTAACTTTCACACTACACCAGTGTTGTTTAAAAATGTTTTGCTGCTTTCCCCTGCCCTTTGAAAACATTTACTTTTCTGCCCTTTCTTCACCATGATTAGTTACAAACCATTTCCTTGCTAAATAGTCAGGACAGTAATGGGTTTCTGCCATTGCTGCTCTTGAACCAACTGCAAAAGGGGAGGGTTGTAAGAGCAGCCTGTATAAAAAAAATGGCTATTCAACTTTTTCCCCTTTTTTTCTTGTAGAAAGGTCCCCAAAACCTGATTGCTCAGAATGGGAGACCTACTATCTGCAGCAATTGCAGACATAAACCAGTGCCTTTAATGCTTTCCTTTAAAATGCACAAGAGGAATCAAAAAATTCCTAAATATTAAATCTGCAGGTAACCTGACTTGTGTCATGTTGATTCATGGAAACCGCTCTGACTTGCCTAGATGTTTATGAATCGTGTTGCAAATGTGGTCTGCAGATCTCATTATATATCAGCCAAACTTATTGTAGCCTGATTATACATCTGGAGCTTTTAAGGTAATAGCAGGTTTTGCACTGGTCACTGCAATAATACAACATATATTGCTGTTAGATCTAGTGTCGGGTAAGAATAATCTGTCAGTACCCCAGGTGTCCCTGCTTCCAATTCTTTTAGAAGTAGGTTCTATACTTTAATAAAATATTGTCTTTGTTTCCATTTACTTTGTCTAGATGTAAACTATTTGTATTAAGTTTGAATTCTTTCTGAAATTTTGTGTCATTCTCAAGTGTGATAGGTTGATCATTGTTTTGATCCAGTGTACTGTGAAAATTCCTAGGGAGACAATTTGTTAGCTTTAACCGAGGCTACTGTTGCCCAGTCAGAGATGCTGGAGTTGAAAGCTGATCCTACAGGACTTGTTGAGGGCACGGTCATTGAAAGCCGGACCGATAAAGGAAAAGGGTGAGTAAATTATCACCGTTGCAGTTCCAGAAACTGTTACAACAGAGAGCTCGATATCCAAACTAAAGCCCTGTTGTGGTTGTGAAAACAGTGAAGATATTGGGTAATGACACAAAATACAAGGTAGAGTACTAACCAAAACTACTTCTACTAATAGTTATACTGCACTATAGCACTAAATTGTGCCACCTTTCCCTCGCTTGTCTCTTCTCTCCCACACACACGCTCTCTCTAATTCCGTTTTGCACTTGAACAAATACTCTGAATCAAATTGCTGGCACACATGGGAATAAATCGGCTGCTGGTTACAGTGAATTGTTTTCTGCACAAAACTTTGTAAACTTTCATTTGTGGGATTTCAGCCTGAATGTAGTTAAGTGAGCATGTGGTCATCTGGCATCTATCTAGATATTTGCTGCTCTACTGTATTTAATTATTAGCAATGTATAAAACGGCACTAAATGCTGTTTATGTTTTCTATAGACCAGTAACGACAACCATCATCCAACGTGGAACACTGAAGAAAGGCTGTGTCTTGGTGGCGGGAAAGTGCTGGGCTAAAGTGAGGTTAATGTTCGATGAGAATAACAAGCCAATGAACACTGCTGCACCCAGTACGCCGGTGGAGATAGTGGGATGGAAAGAGCTTCCATCTGCTGGAGATGAAATTCTTGAAGTGGAATCTGAGGTGGGGAGTAATGAAATAACGTGCTTTGCTCAGATCTCTGTGGCCAGGGTCCTTGTTGTTTCAGTAGGAGCACTAAGAGGAATGGGACTATATTGTCAGAGGTTTGGTCTGTCTGGTGTTTAATTCTTGTGGGGGTTTTTTACACACGTGTTTACCCCGTGTGATATAACTGGAATCTTGACGTGCCAGCAATGCCCATAGAGCAACTTGTCCTTGCAGATTGATAACAGTCACATTACAAAAAATCTCTGATCATTTTGTAAAAAATTTGAAAAAAAAGATGTTTTTGAAAAGGTTTAAATATCTTGAAGATTATTTTTTAAAAAGAACTTTGTATCAGACAGGACTGCCTTATCTGTTAGGGCTTTGGTTTGCGGGGTTCAGGATATATCTACACCTCCAATTCTGCTTTTGGCTATTGCAGACCTGCCTGGTTTTGCGAAGGATATAATAATAATCCTTGCATTTGATATAGTGCCTTATCATATCTCAGAGATGTCTTAAAGCACTTTACAGAATATTCTGTAAAGTGAATTGACTGGGTATTTTGTACGCAAAATAAATGCTAGCCAATTGTGCACAGCAGTGTCCCACAAACAATCGTAGATTGAGTGACCAATTTCTTTTATTATCCCCAGAAAAGCGATCCTCCAATCGACTAACAACCGGGGTCCTACTTAAAGTTAGGTAAACAGAGGAGTGTGGAGTAAGGAAACTTGTCCAACGTTTCACCCCGCCTGGGAATTGAACACAGGTCTCTCGCTTGTGGGGCGAGTGCTCTAACCACTAAGCTACAGGACTCCCATCTCATTAGTTCAACCCCCAAAGAGACCTTCTTTCTTTCACCCGACATCCAAGCTATTTTTTAAAGGCATTTAAATGGGACTGAATGGAATACTTTTTCAAAGAGCCAGCAGTCTCATGATGGGCCAAAAGGCCTCATTCTCTACTATAAAGTTCTATGGTTCGAACAGTACACAATCCTCAACATATTGTTGTAAAATGTGTTTTGTAACTAGTTTTTTCAAAAGTGTATTTGAATGCATCCGTATTGATAANTTTTTCAGAGCAACCCTTTATATTTGTATGGTAGTCACTGTTCAAGTTTCATCTTCTGTATTCTTCTGAAGCCCTGATGGATTCCTTTCACTTTGGTAACTGTCTTCTCAATTGCTTGGCTGAGCAGCAAAGGGCCAGGGAAGTTTTAGAATGGCGGAGGTACATGAAGACCCAAGAAAAAATTAAGCAAGATTTAGAGGTGATTGGGATCAAACAGAAAGAACACCATGAGGCATACAAGAAGCTGCGAGAGAACTACAGTAACATGAGCTGGAGAAGTAGAAAATCAGCCATGTACAAAGCCAATAAACATTTAATGGGAATAAGGCCAAAGGAGAGGACAGAACGGGATGAGTTTTCGCTTTCAATAATAGTGAAAGGTAAGTGCATACGTGTCATTACTATTGAAACGTTCTTGGATTTAAAAAGATCATTACAGAATATAACAACAATCCTTGTATTTGATATTGCACCTTATCACATCTTCGAGACGTCTCAAAGCGCTTCACAGAATATTATGTAAAGTGATATCAGTTATAGCAATGGAGCTGTATATGTTGTGGGCCTGGGGTAACAATAGTTTTACCTGTACAAGAATTATTGGTGGATACACCAAGGCTAGTATGTCCTTTCTGAGATTGGTTGCCCATAACTGAACACAATACTCAAGTGGGGTCTGACTGAACCTCAATTAAACTGTGTAAGATGACCTATTTAGAGATTGGGAGGAACAGGACAGTTCATAGTAACTGGATAAGATAGAAAAGGGCTATGGAGGATAGTGGTGGAAGGAGTGAAAGAATTCATGATCTGTCAATCTGGCCCAATAGAAGATTGCTAAAAAGTATTTTTTTTAGAAATATGTATTGTTTTCACTTTGAAACTAGACACTTTGTTTGAATGGGAAATTGTGCTACTTTCCTTTCTAACGTACTCTGTTATAGAGGGTCTTTAAAGGCGCTATACAAATGTAATCTTGTTGTTTACATATAGGTTGGTTATTTGCTTTTATGAAGCAGTATTGGTTTTTTGGGCTGTTTTAGTCACTTGGAAACACAAATTAAGTTGATGAAAATATTTTAACAACTGTTCTTAATTTCTTCTGCAGGTGACGTTGATGGCTCTGTGGAGACCATTCTAAATATCCTAGAAAGCTATGATGCTGATGAGCAGTGTGAGCTCAATCTGGTCCACTTTGGTGTTGGGGATATTAATGAAAACGATATTAAATTGGCCGAAACCTTTTCAGGTACGATTTGTGAATGATTTGATTTTTAATGGCCTATTTCTCCTGCGATCTCACTTTGATTTGAGATTGTTGGCTAGAGATCTCCCATTCTGATTTAGGGATGGGAAGGACATTTTTGGATGGTGAGTACTCAAAATTTTTGATAGCTCATAGCTTCCCAGTTACTGTTAACTTTTCTAGCTGGAAGAGAGAGTAAAATTGCAAGCTCATAGCTTCCCAGTTATTGTTAACTTTTCTAGCTGGAAGAGAGGGTAAAATTGCAGTCAGGTATATTTCTGAAGTTGTACACTCTGTACATAAAGTATGGTTGGTAATTTAAAGAGACTCTTTTGGATTTTTAGGTCTGGTTTATGGTTTCAATGTACAAGCCAACAAATCTCTAGAACAGATGGCTGTCAAGAAGGGAATAAAAATCAAACTGCATAAAGTGATCTATAAGCTCATTGATGATCTCAAGGATGAATTAAGTAGCAAGTTACCACCAGCACTGGAGGAAAATACAATAGGTACAGTATTCCTCCTCAAATAAATTGGGAGATTCTTTGTCAGGTATTGTTTATAATAATTTACCAATTAATGCCATAAGCAGCACTTTGCTCATTGTTATTTTGCTTTTCAGGAGTGGCTTCTGTACTGACAATCTTCCAGGTGACAATAGGAAAGAAGAAAGTCCCAGTAGCAGGATGCAGAATCCAGAAGGGTCAATTGGACAGAAAGATGAACTTTAAACTCCTCCGGGATGGCAATGTTTTGTGGCAAGGCATGTTTCCTATTCACTTCTGTATTGTGTTATCGTAGAATCAGAATTTCGGCATTTCAGAAAATAAGTGTTCCCGAGCAGAAAGAAGTGTCGTTTAAAGGAGAGTTGCCCTTTTTTTGTAAAGTATTTGTAGACTTTTTTGTAAAGCAATGTCGAGCCTTTTTTTTGTAATCAGCTTTGTATAAATGCTAGTTTGTGCAGTTTTAACGCAATGCCTCTAGTCATTATGTAGATCCAGAGCGCGGGGAAAGTTCCTATATTGTATTAGTGTCATTACAAAGGCTAACTATATTTGTAATCTTTCATTCTTACATTTAGTATACTGCCTTTCACACCAAACATCTCAGTGCTCCACTGATTTTTGGGCATATGCCTAATCATCTGCCATTGATTTTAAAACTATGGAAAGGTCCTATATATAAGAAATGCTAGAATGTTAAAAGTAACTTAAATTAAACTCTACTGGCAGTGTGCTGGAAAGCAGGTTGTCAGTTTTCCTCTTTGACCAGTAAATTGTATAGATGCAAGGGCTAAATCATTGAGGATAAAAATTGACTTAAAATGTGAAAGCAAATATCATGCGTTCATGCTATAATGAGCATTTTTTCCCTTGTCCAGGTTGTCTCACCTCTCTCAAACATCTGAAAGATGATGTGCAAATTGTAAAGGCTGGTATGGAATGTGGCCTGAGTTTGGATAAGGACTTTGAAGTTTGGCCTGGAGATGAAATTGTCTGTTATGAAGAAAAAGAAGTTCAGCAAGTTACTTCCTGGGACCCAGGATTTTAAAATCATTTTACATTAATCTAAACTTTAGGATTCAATTCATTTGCACTTGAACCGCAAGGTCTGTACTGTAAATCTATTTGATACATTTGTTTTGTGATTTAAGATATGTTTAATATTGCATCTATACAATAAACTCCTGATACCTTGTCATTACCACTTGCATTATCATGCTGTCATATAGAAATTCTTGACTATCCAGCGCCTTGGGTCAGCCCGACGTGAAAGGCGCTATACAAATGTAATGTTGTCGTTGTCAAGGCTGTAGATCAACGTAAGCATTTAAAAAGATGTCAATTTAAAACGTAGCAACCTACTTGGGAATATATAATGGAAAAAATAAACCCTAAGTTCTTCATCACTCAAGATTTGCCAAGGCTGACAACATAGTAGGCGTTTCACACGTGGAGCAATGACCCCATTTTATTCCAATCAAAGTTTGTTTAAAATGAGAATACGCATGAAGGTGTATATATAATTAAACAATAGGTGTGAAGCAAGCTAGACTCAAAAGAATCAAGTTCAGCTCATGGCTTTATTTTTCTAAAAATGTACATATTTATGCATCTTCAGGTTTGTTGAAGCAGTAGGTCAGACAACATTTGCCACAATAGTGTCTGTTGAAGTGACTGCCCATGAAAACACCAGCTCCACATTCCTCAGAAGGGCACTCACGGCGCAGACGGGTGATTTTGCCATTAGGATCAACCTTAAAGAAGTTGTAAAAATACTTTGTTAGAATAAGTGCACAAATTTGCATTCCATTAATTAAATTCAAGGAAAAATTACCCGTTGTTGCCACCTCCTAGACTGATTTTATATAGAATAACATAAGTAGACTTTGTGCCTTTCACTTCTATAATCATAATCTTAATTCTATGTTCCAGCTATCACATCTGTTCAAGATCAGAAAGTATAATGTGCCTGAACATTTATTGGTACAAAATTTCAGTACTAAGCAATACACAAGCTATTGATGTAAGATATCAAGACAAAGCTACCATAGCTCACTCAAATTTCCAATCATAACATTAGTAGACAAGGCAACATTATATTACCATGTAGTACTTGAGGACACAAAGCTTGACCTTCTTCCTGTGCCTCTTGCATTTCTTGGCAGTGGTGTAGGACTTCTTCTTCCTCTTTTTGGCACCACCACGAAGCCTCAGCACAAGATGAAGAGTGGATTCCTATTCAACAACATCAAGTAGTAAGGCAATTTCCCTCTAGAATCAACAGGTAGAGCATTCCACTACAGGGCAACTCCAGTGGAAAAGAACCCAGTATTGTGTACAGTTGTGGGCACCCCATATAGTAAGGATATCAAAACGATTGAATGGGTGCCACATGTAGATTCATTGACTAGGATTTTACCAGCTCGAGGGGTTTCAGTTATGAAAAGTTAGGACCCCAGCTGTAGGTATTAAATGGAAATGTAAAATGTTTTTGTTCTAGTACGAAAGATGACTTCTAGGTTGTTACTGATATCACTTGGGGAGTGCAATGTACAAGCACCCAGAAACCAGATATTGTTCTGCACTTTATACGCCTTGGGGTATCCTCCCAACGTGAAAGGCGCCATAGAAATTTAATCTTGTTGTTGTTATACAGTTTTGTCCACAAAATAGTCACGACAACTTTATAGAGTATATCCTGTGAAGTACTTTGATACAACACAATAAGGCACTATATCAAATGCAAGGATTATTATAACAATGGGTGCCCTTTGTTTTAAAGCACTCCATATTGTAACAACCCTCTGTATTAAATTATTTCTGCTAACCTTTTCTTTGATGAAATTTTTAATTTATACCCCCTCTATAGAGCATTTTTATTTTTCCATTAACACACAGTGATATTCAATACTGTTGCATTCACGCTTTACAGAAAACAAGTATTTTTACCTGAAAAGGTGGTATATCAAATGCAAGAATGATTATGGTGGTTGTATGTAAAGGAAAACTGTTACTAGTGCTTTTCATTTCAGTTTGTATGATGACCCGATATCTGATTTTCAGTATCTACTGTGAAAGCAGTCCCAATTAGTGCAGATGTCAGATTATTGTACCTTCTGTATGTTGTAGTCAGACAGAGTACGGCCATCTTCCAGCTGTTTGCCAGCAAAAATCAGCCGCTGCTGATCAGGGGGAATACCTGTATTAAAAGGAATAATGTTTTTTGTCACAGGTCCAGTCTCATTCAGAATCATGTAATAGCTCATATGTAAAATTTCAAAAAAGTTTTAATACATGACCATTTGTTATAAAATTTGCAAATGCAAGCTGAAAATGTACCACAAATATTAGAAAATTCAGGGATGAGAATAGGCCAGTTGGCTACTGAAGCTCATCTCTTATACATTTGAAACATCTTGTGACATTTCTCATCTACCAAGCAAGATAATGGAAAGGAAGCCAATCAGGAATATTTAAAACATTCTATTTATGGGTTCTAACTATATAATCCCAATGTAATTACCAATGTCAGAACTATATCTGTACCTTCCTTGTCCTGAATCTTAGCCTTCACATTTTCAATAGTATCAGAAGGCTCCACCTGTTAATACAAAATGCACATAGTAAGATTTATGCACTACATATACAATTTAAATACAACATGCTTCATTTCAGTTTTAACCAACATTTAAAGCTTTTCAAGGATATGACTAATCTTTTCACAGCAGTATTTCTTTTAAAGCCATCTTACTTGATCTGATCTCTAAAAGCTCATTATTTTCTTTGATTTAGCTAATATCTCAGAGTGTTTCTCAAACACATTCATCGCACAGTTGTATACAGCAACAACAAAATTACATTTGTATAGTGCCTTTCATGCCGGAAGGACGTCCTAAAAGGCTGGACAGTCAGTTTCGGACCCGAGATGGGGATAGGGATCAGGGAGGGTGGAGGCAGGGGGGAAAGCAGGGTGATCGAAAGCTCGGTCGAAAAAGGAGGGTCTTGAAATGGGTCTTGAAGGAGGTGAGGAACTGCGGGATGGAGTTCCAGAGGGTGGGGGCAGAGTGGCAGAAGGCCCGTCCGCCAATAGTGGGGCGAGCGAGGTGGGCGACGTGAAGCAGGCTGGAGCCCCGAGCGGTGGGAGCGGGCAGGTTGGTAGGGGGTTAGCGGTCACAGAGATAGGGGGAGCAAGACCATGGAGGGCTTTGAAGGTGAGGACCAGGATCTTGAACTGTATCCTCTGTCTGATGGGAAGCCGTGGAGTCAGTCAAGGATGGGGGTGATAGGGTCACGGAGCCCAGTGCAGTAGAGGACACAGGCTGCAGAGTTCTGGATGATCTGCAGCCTATGGAGGAAGGAGTTGGGGAGGGTGAAAAACAAGAAGTTTGCATAGTCAAGCCTCAAAGTAATTAAAGCGTGTATGAGGGTTTTGGAGGCCTGCGGTGTGAGACAGTGGCGGAGCTGGGCAACGTAGCGGAGGTGGGGAAGGCAGAGCGGATCATGGCACAAATGTGGGGTAGAAAGGCTAGTTGAGGGTCAAACAAGACACCAAGGTTCTGGACTGGCTTAGGAAGGTGGAGTGTGCATCCATGGATGATAATGCCTGAGGTGCCAACCAGGAGAGCCTCAGTCTTGTTGACGTTCAACTGAAGAAAATTAGTTCTCACATTCTGTCAGGACAGCAGTGGTCCTGGAGTCGAGGGTGGAGGCAGTGAAGTACAGTTGGGTGTCATCTGCATACATGTGGAAGTTGACCGTAAGTCTATGGATGATGTAATCAAAAGGGAGCGCATAGGTATTGAAGAGGAGTGGACCAAGGACAGAGCCCCGAGGAACCCACACGAGATGATGCGAAGGGCTAGAGAAGAAACCATTTGTGGAGATGAAGAGGAGGCGGTGTGAGGCGTACGATCTGAACCAGTCATGGTCAGAGCCGTTGAGGTCAGAGAAGAGGTGGTGGATGAGGATTGAGTGGTCGATGGTGTCGAAGCAGATGACTTTCTCCCATAGCAGAAATAGCTGACACTTTCCTCCAGCAACACACAAGATTGTGAATCTGACTATTTACTTCATGCAAGAGATTCAACCATTTCCGAGATGGCAAAAAGAGCCACCAGAAGCAACAGAATTATGATATCATATCCTTAATCATGCAGTACTGAAGAAACCCGGATAGTATCAGCCATTATTCTAACTACGCTATTGAAGGGAGAGTACTTGCAGCACAATTACAGTTTTCAGCGACACAATTGTTAGATAATGCATGCACAAAAACATGTTTATTTTCACAAAGCCATTACTGAAATAGTCATTACTTCAGTAAAGGCAAATCATGAAAAACATTTGAATGGTTTGAGCATTCATGTGTAACATATTCAATGTTGATACAAACAACAAGAGTCACACATTCAAGTGCACATCCCTTTGATGTATCTCCACAACTTTTTATTCTGGACAGAATAAAATGGAGATTAAACTAATAAGGGTCTCTTATTAATACTGGGAAATTTGGCCACTTTAAATTTGGCTGCTTGCAGAAGACAGGTCTGCCCTGAAATGTAAAAGGCTGACTGGAGGTAGCCGTCCAGTGATAACAGAAATTGGCCACAGCAAAAAAGCAATGGCCACCACATTACCAGGTCAGTATAGACCAGCACTTTCAGTTTCAGCACCCCTCCCACTCCCCCATGAAACAGATAGGCACTTGGATGAGGTGAAACTACTAATATTGCAGCTCAATTGCATTTCAGAATCAAATTTTCACCTAAAATCTAATGAGAAGATTTTTTTCGCTTTAAAACATCTTGATCACACACACGATTATTAAACCCGAAATTCTTGCATCTAATCTCAATTTGGAAGTTAGTAGTCTTAAAAAGACCCGACTTCAAAATTAATAAAAAACATAAACCACAATTAATTCTGCGTGCACCTGAGATTTACAGCCCGTGTTTTCTGACCTCCTGAGCAGGAAATGGCACGTGGAGCGCAGGTTCGGAAGCATTACCCCCACCCGCCCACCCCAAATAACAGGACAGAAATAAAAATGGGAATCGAAGTCGGCTACTGGGTATTGTCCTCGACAAACTCTAATTAGGGTGTGAGGAGAGGCCACACACACTCCAGTTAGGGTGTGAGGAGAGCCACACACACTCCAGTTAGGGTGTGAGGAGAGCCACACACACTCCAGTTAGGGTGTGAGGAGAGCCACACACACTCCAGTTAGGGTGGAGGAGAGCCACACACACACACTCCAGTTAGGGTGTGAGGAGAGCCACACACTCCAGTTAGGGTGTGAGGAGAGCCACACACACTCCAGTTAGGGTGTGAGGAGAGCCACACACACTCTAGTTGGGCTGTGAGGAGAGGCCATGGTGGAGAGGCCACACACACAGACTGTGAGGAGAGGCCATGGTGGAGAGGCCACACACACAGACTGTGAGGAGAGGCCATGGTGGAGAGGCCACACACACAGACTGTGAGGAGAGGCCACACACACAGACTGTGAGGAGAGGCCATGGTGGAGAGGCCGCACACGCTCGTTAGGCTGTGAGGAGAGGCCATGGGGAAGAGTTGACGCACCGCGTGGGGGGGGACGACGACTCGTTAAGTCTTTGCTGTCGCTCCGCCTTTCCCTCCGCCGGGGGCCAACGCTAAATATCACACAACATTTTGACCGGAGAACCACCAGGGACCGGGTTTGAACGAACGGATGTCTTTTTTTGTGTGTGTGTGTGTGTGTAACGAGGAGCAGAGAGGAAGCCCCCGTGACCGGGCGCTGGTTTGAGACTCTCCCTTCTCCCCGCACCCGGGGCCCGACTCACCTCGAGGGTGATGGTCTTCCCCGTGAGGGTCTTCACAAAGATCTGCATCTTGGAATCCGCTCCACCTGCGGGAGAGGGGGAGAGAGAGCGGTTGTTTATTTTTATTTCCCTGGAAAGCGGTCGGGGCCGCGTGTAAAATGTCGGCGCGGCCGCGGAGCTCAGACTCACCAGAACCGGCCGCTAAATGGCGGCCCCCGAAAAGAGGGCTTCAGTCTCCTCCGCGCGGGGTTTCCGCCCTCACCGCCCAGGGGTTAGGTGGCCAACCCGGGCGCCTGTTGGCGACTTTCACCGTCTCCGCCCCCTTCCACTCTCCCTTTACTCACACTATATATTTTTTAATTATATGCAAAAACAGATAAATCAATGCGGTTTGTCCTCTGTACATCTCAAAAAAATTTTTGCCCCACCCCCCCCACCAATCACCAAAAAATAAAATAATCTTAATGTTGTCACCGTCGATTTACGGGGCTGACGTGCAAGTGAGAGGACTCGGGTTCGGTTCCCGGGCGGAGCAAAAGTTTAAGCGAAGTTTCTTTATTCCTCGCGCCTCTGTTTAACCCCCTTCTCCCACACACACACATCCCCCAAAAAATAATCCTTGCATTTCATATCGCGCCTTATCACGTCTTCCAGACATCTCAAAGCGCTTCACAGAATATACTGCAAAGTGAATTGACTGTATATTTTGTGGGAGATACGCGGCAGCCAAGTGCGCACAGCAGTGTCCCACAGACAGTCGTTTGAAGGGACAAATTTATTACTTATTTTTATTTTAAAAATTTTAAAGGATTATTACGCCAATCGACTAACAACCAGGTCCTACTAGGTAAACAGAGGCGTGCGGAGTAAGGAAACTTGCCCAATGTTTCGCACTGCCGGGGACTGAACCTTGGTCTCTCGCTTGCGAGGCTCTAACCACAAAACTACAGGACTAATAATGTGGGGGTAATAATTTTCCCGGGGTTATAATCCCTTCAAAAATCAAGAAAAATTAAAAATAATAATTTGGTCACTTAATCCACGACTGTTTGTGGGACACGGTGTATGCAATTGGCTGCCGCGTTTCACCCACAAAATACAGTCAATTCACTTTACAGTATATTCAGTGAAGCGCATTGAGACGTCTCTTTAAGACATGATAAGGCGCAATATCAAATGCAAGGATTATTATTAAGCAAAACGCAAAATACTCCAGATGCTGGCAATGAAAACAAAAACAACTCTCAGCAGGTCAGGCAGCATCTAGGGAGAAAGCAAAGTGCGTCAACGTTTCTGGTCCACGTCCCTTCGCCAGAACTGATCATTATTATAATTATCCCTAATTATTATTATTATCCCTGATTATTATTATTGAGACTCTGTGGCCCTTTTGGAAACTACATTTCCCAGAATGCCGCCGGAGGCCACGGAAGCCACCTCAGCTTCCGGCAGTGGACGATAACCATGGAGACCGTCCCGGTAACCATGGTAACCGGAGCGTCGCCGCCGCCGCCTCCCCTTCCCCCCCCTCCTCTTGTGGCCTTGTTACCGATGTCGGAGCGATGTCGAGCGAGCGCGAGTCGAGCCCCAGCCCCAGCCCCAGGGAGGGTGTGAGCGGCCCTCAGCCTCAGCCTCAGCTCCCCGTCCTCTCCCCAAACGACCAGAAGCTGCTCTCCCGCCTGAGGGAGCACATCCGCAGCGAAATAGAAATCCTGGGCTGCCCAGAGCAGGGACCCGACGAACAACGTTACATCCTCTACAAAAGTGTATTCGAGAAGGTAATGAGGTCTGGGTTAGACCCCAACCCCCCTCCCCCCCATTCCCCCCCCACCCCCCATTCCCCCCCACCCCCCCATTCCCCCCCCCACCCCCCATTCCCCCCCCCACCCCCCATTCCCCCCCCCACCCCCCCCATCCCCCCATTCCCCCCCACCCCCCCATTCCCCCCCCCACCCCCCCATTCCCCCCCCCATTCCCCCCCCACCCCCCCATTCCCCCCCCACCCCCCCATTCCCCACCCCCACCCCCCCATTCCCCCCCCCACCCCCCCATTCCCCCCCCCACCCCCGCAGCCCCACCCCCCTCACCCGCAGCCCCACCCCCCTCCCCGCAGCCCCACCCCCCTCCCCCGCACCCCCACCCCCACCCGTTTAAGTATATTAATAATAATAATAATAATAATAATAACCTGCGGCTGTGGACTTCTCGGTAACTGTGAAAATAAAATCCGCAACGTGTCAACCGAAAATGCCGCCAACAAGTAACGTCTGAGATCGTTCCGCATTGGATTGTTTCTGTTAGACTTATTTGAGGTGCACACAGGTCATCGAGAATACAAAAGAATACAAAAACATCCTCACGTCCATCAAGAAGGAGTATGACGACTGCATCCATGCCATCCAAAAAGGGAAAAAAGATGCCCTGTTTCTAAAAAGAAAGCTGAAATCAATGGCCTTCGAACCAACGACTCTTATGTCCTACAAGAAGAGAGCCGATCTGCTCCGACACAAGTAAGGACCCATCAGTCCTTAGTTTTCTGTTGCTGCGTAAATTGTAGGTTGAGTGGACAGTAATAGCAACAACAACTTGCACTTACATAGCATCCTCCACGCCGGGCGGCGTCTCAGGGCGCTTAACAATGGCGGAGCTCGAGGCCGAGCCAGGGGGAGGGGGAGGGGGAAGGTGACCGTAGGCGCGGTCGAAAAGGAAGATTTTCGGCGCAACCTGAAAATAGGGAAGGAGGGGGCGAGGAGAAGGAGTTGAGGGAGGGAGTTCCAAAGTTTCGGGGCGTAGTGGCTGAAGTCACAGCCACCGACGGTGGAGCGGAGGATTCGGGGGACGCGAAGGAGGCCACACCCAGGAGAGTGGAGGCAGCTGGTACTGCTATGGGGGGAGAGGAGGTTCGAAAGAAAAGCCATTTGCAGAAATGTAGTGCTGGCGGATTGCAAGGTAGGACTTGAACCAAGCAAGTGCACTCCCACTGAGGTAGATGATGGAGGACAGGCGGTGGAGGAGGATGACGTGATTGACTGTATCGAACGCGGTGGAGAGGTCCAGGAGGACGAGAAGGTAGAGGGAGCCCTGGTCACAGATAGAGAGGATTTTATTTATGACCTTCATGAGCACTGTATCTGTACTGTGTGCAGGGCAGAAACCAGACTGGAAGGGTTTGAGTAGGGTGTGCAGGGAGAGTTGTGCACGAAGTTGGTTGGCAACAACACGTTCCAGAGCTTTGGCAAGGAAGGGCAGGTTTGTGATAGGGCGGTAGTGGCCAAGGTTAGAGGGATCGAGGTAATAGATATGAGTAAACATTTGAATCTGAGTAGACAGTAACACTGATTGTGTCAAACAATGTTGTGCTTATGGGCAATAAGTGTAAGGCTTTCACCAATAGACTAAATTCAAAAAGTTCAACCTTTGTAGCTAAGTCTTTTAAGAAAGATTTCAGTTCAAATAAAATTTTGATGCTTTCAAAAACTAGGAAGGCAATCAGAAAGGGTGCATTGCAGGTTTACCGTCCACAAAATCCAGATTATTCAAAACTCTGCCATCCACATTCTCACTCGCACCAACCTCTGCTCCCTGATTGCCCCAGTCCTTGTCAGACTGCACTGGCTGTCTGTCCCAGAGAGGATCGACTTCAAGATCCTCACCCTTGTCTTCAAATTCCTCCATTCCTCTGCACCCCCCTACCTCTCTGACCTCCTCTCCTCAAAACAGTGCCCGTTGCCTTCGTTCCTCTGGGTCTGGTCTCCTCCTGTCCTCCATTCCACCCTCGGTGGCCGTGTCTTCAGCCACTATGCCCCGAGGCTCTGGAACTCGCTTCCTCACTCCCTTCGTCTCGCTCCCTCTCTTCCTATTTTAAGGTCTCTGCTGAAGACCTTTCTTTTCGACCGCGCCTTTGGTCACCTTCTTCCCTCTCCCCCAGGCTTGGCCCCGGGATCTGTTACTGTGAAGTGCTCTGAGACGCCGTCCGGCGTGGAGGGTGCTATATAAATCCAAGTTGTTGTTGTTGTTAGGAAAGAATAATAAGCAAAGAACCCGGGTTTGAACTTAAAGGAAGACCATTATACTGTGTCCCAGAAGACAGAAAAATGATTCATAAGTTGAGCAGTAAAAATAATCATAAAATGATAGAATTGTTTGCAAACAGAACTCTTGTACACTCTAAAATCCTTTTATTCTCCTTTTTCAAATATCTAATTTCCTTTTAAAATAATTTTTGGACTCTGCCTCAACAATACTTTGTGGCAGAAAATTCCACATTCCAACCACCCTCTGTGTAAAGTAATGTGTTTTCTAATGTCACCTTGATTTTGTGAATTATCTTGAATATTTGCATGGCTTGCTGATTAGTAAGAAATAATTATTAACAAAATCTTTCATAATTTTGAAGACCTGTATTAGGTCACTCCCTAACCTTTACAACTCCAGTGAAAAAGCCCTACCTTTTTAAGACTCTCTTTATAACTGAATCTCTCATGCCTATGCTGCACATCTTCCATTGCTTTTCAATTAGACCTCAGAAAGCAGAAGCACTTAGAAATGTAAACCAAATTAAATTGACAAAGATGATCAGTTATTCAATATGATGATGTCTTCGGACTTCCTTTAAGCAGAATTGATCTTATTGAACGTAACACTGCTGTAATAGAAGCTCAGTTGGAGAAGAATAAACATTCAGAACAAATTGAAGAAGAAGCTGTAGAAGAGGTATCGGCACCTGAAGAAGATAGCAGTCTCACTCAGCAAATCAAAGGTTCGATATTCATTGCACAATATTTTCAGATTTGGTTTTCCTTTTTTGGCAATCCATTCTATTCGGTCAAAATTGTGTTCAGTAGACGCCTTTGGTGATTTGTTGGTTACTAAAGGGATTTCCCATTATAGCTGTGCATTGGCAAAAGCGGTCTGCCGAATGTTGAACGTCGTTCTTATCCTGATATATAAATGTTTCACCAGGTCTGTGTCCATAAGTGATTGATTGTAAAACGTTTGCTCACAAGAAATCTTATCTCTAAAGAAGTGTTAGAGAAACCCTGCCTGGACCCATTCCAGCTCTCAAATTACTGCCCCATCTCCAACCTCCTATTCCTTTCCAAGGTCCTGGAACAAGTTGTTGCTTTCCAGCTTCGCTCCTTCCTCTCCCGCCACTCCCTTCACGAACCCCTCCAATCGGATTTCCATGCCACCCACAGCACAGAAACAGCTTTGGTCAAAGTGAGAAATGACATTTTGTCCATCTGCGACCAGGGCTCCCTCTGCCTCCTTGTGCTCCTTGACCTCTCTGCAACCTTCGATACCCTTGACCACTCCATCCTCCTCCACTGCCTCTCCTCTCACCTCAACCTTCATAGTTCTGACACTGAATGATTCAGATCCTACGTCTCACACCGTCTCTACTTAAACTCCACAATTGGCTTTTCCTCTAGCTCCCGGACCGTCTTGTGCAGTGTTCCTCAGAGCTCTGTCCTTAGTTTCCTGCTCTTCAATATCCATATACTCTCTCTTATTGACATAATCTGCAGACATGGGGTCAACTTCCACATGAATGTGGATGACACCCAACTCTACCTCTCTGCCTCCAATGTCCGTCAGACATCAAATCCTGGATGAGAGCTAACTTTCTGCAGTTGAACGTCAACAAGACCGAGGCTCTCCCGATTGACTCCTGTCAGCGCCTCCACACCACAGGCACTGACAGCATCACCATCCAAGGTTGCACACTTCACCTCATTGAGCCAGTCTGGAACCATGGCGTCTTGTTTGACCCTCAACTGTCCTTTCTACCCCACATCCATGTCATGACCTGCTCTGCCTTCCCCCACCTCCGCAACAACGCCCAGCTCCCCGCTGTCTCACACCGCAGGCAGAGTCTACACTGCCCCCACCCTCTGGAACTCCATCCTAAAGTCCCTCCCCCTCGCCTCCTCCCTTGCCTCCTTCAACACCCGTCTCAAGACCCTCCTCTTCGACCGTGCTTTCAGTCACCTTCCTTACCCCCTGCTCTCCACCCTTCCGAATCCCGATCCCCATCTCAAAACAATGATTGTCCAGCACCTTGGGACATCCTTCCGATGTGAAAGGCACTATACAAATGTAATTTTGTTGTGTTAGTTTTATTACTTTGTACAGTTTCACTTCATTTTCTTTGTTCTTGTTGCATATCTTTTAATGACTGTTTAAAAAATATTTTTTTTAAATTGTTGCTATTTTACACCATGAGAATCAGATGATTAGGATTTCAATGGGACATGTGTCAATGGCCATGTCTGCAGGAGCAGAATTAATAGTAATTAAGTAAAGTGTTGATCTGTCATAAAGCAAAATTAGAGAAGAATAAACTTTTAGAACCAGCGCTTAATTGTTACAACCAGTAATTTTCATCCAAGCTGTTTTGGTTAAGCAGTTTTAAGTGTGCAATACTCGGAATACTTTCTTTGCATGATTTCTATGATAGGCCTTTCATTCCACGACTCTTCAAATATGACGGCTCTATGTGCATACCAACAAAAACTGGAAAAGATACTCGAAAGTCGAAAAGATGCAAAAGAAACTAAGTTTGTGTCAGCCAGTGTTCATGCTAAGATGGCTCAGGAAATGACTGAAAAAGTACAAATATGGGAAAAGCTGTCTGACGAGAATGGACAACTACAAATCAGGTTTTGTTCAATAATAAAATGTTTATCTATTATGAAACGTGAGGATAGCTACAATGCTAGTTTTTTTTACACATTCAGTCACTCCTTCTGGAATAAACTTCAAGGCTAGGAATTTTCCTAGTCACAGAGAGAATGCATCCCTGTTCACAATAGTAAGCAAGAATTGGCAATTTAACGGAATTTATATGAAGAATTGTTGCTCAGGTTTTAAAAGTTTTAAAGAATGTGTTAACTCTAATATATTTAGTTTTTTGTTAGGTTGTGATTTTTCTCTGCATTCCTTTCTGTGAACTTGCTGCACAACATGCCTTTGATAGTCAAGACAGTAGGCAAGTGATATACTGGCAGACATTTGCTAGTATTGTACATGGTGCTATTCATCATCAACAATAACACCAAAATTACATTTATAGAGCACCTTTCACGTCGGGAGGACGTCCCAAGACGCTGGATAGTCATGGTCAGGACCCAAGCATGGGGTAGGGGTGAGGTAGGCGTGAAGGAAGGCAGAGAGGTGGGAGGGCGACCGAAGGCACGATTGAAGAGGAGGGTCTTGAGACTGACCTTGAAGGAGGGAGGGAAGGAGGAAGTGAGGCGAAGGGACTGTGGGATGGAGTTCCAGAGTGTGGGGGCAGAGAGGCTGAAAGCTCGGCCACCGATGGTAGGACGGGTCGTGCGGGAGACATGGAGCAGGCCGGAGCCCGCTGAATGGAGGGAGCGGGTAGGTTGGTCGGGAGTCGGCAGGTCAGAGAGGTAGGAGAGGGTGAGGCCATGGATAGCCTTCAAAGTGAGGACAAGGATCTTGAATTCGATCCTCTGAGGGAGGGCGAGCCAGTGGATTCAGGCGAGGATGGGAGTGATGGGGTCACGGAGCCTGGTTCGCGAGAGTACACGAGCTGCAGAGTTTTTGAAGTGAAGAGTTGGGAAGGCCGATGAGGAGGGATTTTCCATAATCGAGCCTTGATGTGATGAATGAGTGGGTAAGGGTTTTGGTAGCCTGAGGGGTGAGGCAGTGGCGGAGTCTGGCAATGTGGCAGAGGTGGTGGTCGGCAGTGCCAGTCATGCGCTGATGTGGTGGAGAAAGGACAGTTCAGGGTCAAACAAGACACCCAGGTTCCTGACTGGCTTAGTGAGGTTGAGTGTGCAGCTATGGATCCTGATGCTGCCAGCACCCGAGATGCAGAGGCGCTGGCGCGAGCCAATCAGAAATGCCTCGGTCTTGCTGACGTTGAGTTGGAGAAAATTGTTCCTCATCCAGGACTTGATATCGGACAGTGTCGGTCAGGACGCCAGTAGTCCTGGAGTTGAGGGTGGAGGCAGAGAGATAGAGTTGGGTGTCATCCGCATACATGTGGAAATTTACCCCATGTCTGCGGATGATGTCACCAAGGGTGAACATGTAGAGGGTGAAGAGGAGGGGACAGAGTCCTGAGGAACACCGCACAAGACAGTGCGAGGGCTGGAGGAGAAGCCGTTTGCTGAGGAAGTGGAGGCAGTGTGAAAGGTAGGACCTGAACCAGTCAAGGACAGAACCTTGGAGGTTGAGGTGGGAGGAGAGGTGGTGGAGGAGGATTGAATGTCCACAGTGTCAAAAGTGGCAGAGCGGTCGAGGAGGACGAGAAGACAGAGGGAACACTGGTCACACCTGGTCAGGATGTCATTTGTGACCTTGACCAGAGCAGTTTCCATGCTGTGGGCATGGAAACCCAATTGGAGGGGCTCATGGAGGGAGTGGGAGGAGAGGAAAGAGCGAAGCTGGGAGGCGACGGCTCTCAAGGACCTTGGACAGAAAAGGGAGGTTGGAGATGCGCCGGTAGCTGGATAGCTGTGTTGGCTCAAGGGAAGGTTTCTTCAAGGGGGTGGGGTGATAGTGGCTGTTTTGAGGAGAGGTAGGAACATGCCAGATGACAGGGAGAGGTTGATGATGTCAGCGAGTAGTGGGGCAAGGAGGTGGAGCTGGGATTTAAGGAGAGGGGTGGGGATGGGGTCCAAGGAGCATGTTGTGGGCTTTATGGAGAATATGGTGGTGATGGTAGAGGGGTGACAGGTTCAAAGGTGTGGAAGGAGGGATGGGTAGTGGTCGGAGTGTGGAGTGGGGGTAGGAGGGGGTGGAAGTTTGGAGCGCATTGGCAGCTGAGAGGATTTCCTCAATTTTGGACTCGAGGAAGTCCAGCATTTCCTCGCAGTGGGAGTCGGAGGAAAGAATCTGCAAGGTGTGGCGTGGAGGGCGGAGGAGCCAGTTGGTGGTGGAGAACAGGGGCCTAGGGTTGCCCTTCGCCTCCAGGATTAACCTTGAGTAGAAGGACAATTTGACCAAGGCAAGAGCGGAGCTGTAGGTTTTAATGTGGTCCAGCCAGATGTGCCGGTAGACCGTTAGGCCAGATTTGAGCCAAGTGCGTTTGGCAGCTCATACCTGATCCTTACACGAGTGGAGGTGGCTGGTGAACCAGGGTGAGGATCGGGAATAGGAGGGAGTTCGGGAGGTGAGGGGGGCAAGGGCGTCGAGTGTGGTGGAGAGGGTGCTGTGGAAGTAGAATTAACTGATAGGATGGGAGGTGGGCCAGAGGGGGAGGAGTTCAGAGCACTCCAGGGCAGCGGAGAGGGATTGTGGGGAGATCTTCTTCCACGGGCTTCTTCCATTCAAAAAGAGAAGAACATTTCTCTTGGTTCCTGACTAACCGTCTTCCAGATAAAATTGGTCATTTACTTCGTAGCTGTTTGCAAATTGGCTGCCGCGTTCGACAGTTACTCCATTTTACAGTATATGCTATGAAGTGCTTTGTTCATCGTTCCGACATGAAAAATGCTATACCAAATGTAAGGATTATTATTGTTATTTATTTATTATTACTTTATTTAGGGCATATTGAATAGTGGAATGGGCAGAATACCCAGGCAAATGGACTTGATCAATTCTTGTAGGTGGAAAGTTCAAACTGCTTAAAAGTATGCTGACATCATTCATGCCATTATAAACTCTCTGTCCTACTGAACCTGCTGGAGCTTGTTTTAGAGTGATGCTGATAATGCACACAGTTATCCTCTTTAGTTGTCAAACTGGGAAGATTCATGTATTACCATGAAATGTATTATTTCCTGAATCCTGTCTTACTCACATTCACAAAATTCAAGTAAAATATCTGAACCTGCTATATTTTAAAAAAATAATAAACCCAAACTATTCTTTGTTCCTTTTGTTTTCCTACAAGTTTACTAAATTACAGACACCATCCTCTACACATTATTTCAGATACAAGAAAATGAAAATGCTAGCAGATGCTGTCACTGACTGGGAGAAATCGGATCAAAAAGTTACAGTTACCGAGTTCATTTCACCATTGTTAAAAACGATAGACAAGCTAAGAGGTACAACGTTTTTCTTTGAGCTGTGATTCTGTTTTGAATCTGAAGTTTATCTTTGAAATGAAAATCTGATATTTGTTGCACAGGATTATCCAGTAATTTAAGAAAGTGGTGAAAATTGCAATATGTGAAATGGTAGTCATCAATGGTAAAAACTATCACATCTCTGAAAATTGATATCAAAAAGAGCCATTACATTATTGACTGTTTTGGGTGTGAATATTTCCCCTCTTCTCACAGCTTTGGCACAAAGCTTTGAATAAACCTTTCAGTGGATGCCATTGCTTAACCTACCTGCATAGCTCATAGTATTATTGCTCCTGCACAGGATACTGGACTGAATAGAGTGACACTCAGGCCTCAACCCTGCGGAACCATCATTCACAGTCGCCCGCAATTTTTCTTTTGATTTTTCTGGATTTTCCTTCACCATCCAACTCGTAATGATGTCATACACTTACGGGGAACATTTAACATTTCCTGATCAACTGTAAATAACAGAAGCAAACAACTTTATTCATGCCATTTCTTTCTCTATTCTGCTGCTCTAATCTAGGTAATGCTGCCAGCAGCAGCCATCGATGTCAGAATAAATTTAATCACTGGGTCCTTTTTTTAACCTATGATTCACCAGCATGAGAGGCCCACTGATGATTTTCCTTCCCGAGGGAAATCACATTGCCATTGCTGCGCAGTTTTGCTAATGGACCACCTGAGATCAGAAACCCATCATGTTGAAATTGAAGGTGGAGAACTATGTCCTTTTACCTATGATACATAAGGACCATCCACACCCCGCTCCCTATCTGTAAATGTATTAATATTGATCAACAACACACTAAATAGTTACAAAAGAGTATATTTGATGCATGTTCTGAAGTATTCACATAAATAATAGATAACAATTTTTGCCCATAAAGATTAATTTTGCTCTAATGCAGAGGATGACCATCCCTGGCCAATGGTATTTGTTGACGACGATCCTAACAGGTTTAGAGAACTTCAGCTCTTACTGAACTATATTGAAAAGTGAGTTGAATACCATAAACTGGTACAGAATCTTGCATGTCGAAAGTTGCATTCAATAGCAAATGAATGGCCTTCAACCATGAAAGAGCTTTGAAGAAATGCATTTTAATGATGTTTAACGCTCTGAGATGCTGCCCTGCGTGAGGGGCGCTATACAAGTGCAAGTTTTTGTTGTTTAACAATCAATAATGTTTAACGTGTCTTGATGTGGCAATGGAATAAACTTCAAATACGCTCTGTTCCTCCAAAGAAAATTCCTTTTTTTTTACAGATTTGATGAACTCTTCTTGGCTAAGAAGTATGAAGAAGCTGCAATACATGTTGCAAACAGTCCCAAAAGGATTCTTCATAATATAAAAACCATGGAAAGGTTTAAGGGTTAGTTTTGCACTGTGGCATTATTAGCTCAAATCAACTAACTCAGTACTGATTAGGGAACCTTTTAAGTTTTTATTGCTCAGCTATTCACTGGATAAACAAATTGAGCCATCTAGAGAAAAATAAAAATGTTACCAGGAGGTTTTTAACATGTAATTTTCTTAAGATGCACTTTCTTTTTATTGTTGTTTAACTTTTAAATTTAATTTTCAACCCTCAGCTGTCACTGACTATGAAGGAAAAGTTCCTCCTCTGCTGCTCTTCTTTGAGGCTGTAATGAGCTCAGGTCCCAGTGGCAAACGTCCCCCTAATTCAGTGATATCTCTGGAGGGAGTGCAATGTGCATTGAATGAAAATAAATTGGATCTAGTCATACACTGGGTCACAAGGCACAGGTAGTATTCCTAAATAAATGGAAATATTTCTATATATTGTGTAAACATATTTAAGACTAGTGTGCATGAGAGAGAAGGGGATAGAGGTATGTGGAGAGATTAGGGAGAAGGGATTAGGTTGGTTGGAGGCTCATGTAGATTATAAACATTGTCAGGGATTAGTTGGACAGAATTGTCTGTTTCGGGACTGTAGATTTTATCTACGTAAATCTATATATGTAAGAAGTCGCAAATTTGGGATTGTTTTCACTGGAACAGAAAAGATTAAAGGGGACGAGAAAATAATATAAATTTTCAAAATTATGATTTTTTTTAAAAGGTAGATTGACAAAGACTATTCTGTTGGCTAGAATATTTAGAATTATACCGAGAAGGAACTAGGGTTTGATCAACATTCAGAATGCAATATAAGAATGGCTGTGAAGCCAAAGAAGTATTTACAACAACTTGCATTTATAGAACAACCTCACACAGGATAGGGTCCCAAAGTGCTTTTAAAAGGAAATTATAGGAATAATTGATGAAAAATAATATTTGAAGAATAATAAACATTACATTTGTTATAGTGCCTTATCACGTCATTGGAACGTCTCGCAGTGCTTCACATGATCTCCTGCAAAGAGTAGTGGTTATGTTTTTCTAAGGAAAGTGTATCCAGAAAAAGATGGTAGATTACTTTGGTAGGTCAGCATTAATGTAGACATGGGAACCCAATGGCCTCCTTCTGTGTGCTATAAGCATTCTATAATTCTAACCTTTTAAGGATTTCATGTAGTTTTGTTCTTAGGTAAGCAGATTTGTCCGTTCTTCTCTGAGCTCAGATAGTAAGCTTTGGCATTCTATTTAAGGGTAGGAAACAGCTGAGATATTGCTGGAGACCACTGTATTCTGATTAAGAACAGGAAGCTTAGTTGACTTTTTTTCTTTTTCTCAAGCCCAAAAGCACTGAGACCAATTATCACACCCCTTGGCTACCTCAGCACAAACTAGATAACGAATACGGGACCTTCCCGGTCTGTGTGGCTCTCATATTTGGCAGAATTTACCAAATTAATCATTGAGGGAAAAATCTTCTTTTGTCTTTATTTTGACTTTCCTGTTTGCCTTTGATTATCTTTTATTTATGCCTGTTGAACATTCCATATTGTCAAAATAAATGTTATTCTCAAGCCTTTTCTTTCTTTAGAAATGACTGATTACCTTAATATGGTATTGTTCGCCTACAAAATACAAAAGTCACACCACTTTACAACACTGTTGTGACTTTTGATTCGTGTGAAGCGCTTTGACTGCAAGGGTTATTATAGTACTCCTATCACTCATTTACAAAGTGCTGGCACAAATGCCGGTAACACAAAGCTGCCACATGATGGCAGAGTCCACACAGTAAATTTGACTGCAAAATGATAATGAGCTGTGCATAAGCTTGAATTGACCTCAGCCTCTATGTGCTGCCACTCTGGTTGAAATAAACAATTGAGAGACCCCTAAATGCTGCTCCCAGCTAAACTGAAGCAATGTGTAAGATTCTTGTTTGGACCCAATCAAAATCAACACTATCATTTGACGTCCTTTTGACATGATAAGGCACTATAGCAAAAGCAACGATTATTATTATTGTATTATTACCATCCAAGCAGTTGGAGAAGGAGAATATAGAATTATATAGAATTACGTAGAAGGTTACACATAGAAACAGGCCACTCAGCCCAAGAAATCTTCAGCAGTGTTTATAATCCACATGAGCTTCCACCCCTTTCTCCTAAACAACCTCTTCCATATCACTCAATTCTCCTCCTCATCTGTTGATAAGATAAAGTATCTAAGCATGATTAATCTATACAGTACTAAGTAAATCTTAGCCAAACAAAAAAAAATAAACTGTAGATTTAAGATTATAGTTGTATAACAGTGGATTTATTATCTCTCATTTAAGTGACCGGTTAATTTAACTCGTAAAATTAATCCTAGATCAGAATACAACTGTTAAGCAATTCAGTCAATCATTCTATACATCTATAAAATCTGTTAATATTAAATAACATTTAATATTTACAATGATATGAAGTTGTATTGGAATAAAAAATTGTAAGTACCTGTATTAAATAGCTCCCATTGAAATAACCATCATTTGAGCATCAAATTCCTTTTTGGTAAGATAAGCATACAACAAAGTTATTTTATATATATTATATATATAACAGCAAAAGATTTTGAAGTTCAGTAGGAACATTAAACAGCTACAGTTTTTATGTTTGTTCAGCACATGAGCCAATGTTTAAAGCCAACATTGTAGGTTAAGAATAGTAGTAATTAATAGTAGGTTAAGAAACTTTGATATTATTTAAAAACATAGTTTTATATATGCAGCATTTAATAGTATTACCTCATACATTCTTTAAAAGTACTTTTTGTTTATTTAAGGTTCTTGTCAAAATAAATGTTATTCCCAAGCCTACTACTTCTAATAACATTTTATATTTTCTTTTCATCTCTAGATTAACATACAGTGAAGCTTTGGGAGAAGAGATTTGTCAGTATGGAGATATGCAGCCTCAGACTCTAGATACATGCCTGGCCCTGGCTCAAACTGTTTTCCTTCACTGTGCTGTACATAAAAAGGTAGCTCTCACCATGTGCAAGCGAGGACAGAGTTCTGCGGCACTGAGCTACATTTCTGACTGTGATAGCTTCACTTTAAGTAAGGATCTTAAGAAGTGGTTCAATTCCTCCTTTTGCTAAATCTAGCCCTCTTGGATTAGGAGAATTCTATATAAATTGAATACATTCTTTCGCGTATTATTTGCCAGGTTTGGTGTTATACATTATACTGGTGTAAAATATCCTGCCTCTTATTTTAAAAGAGATATGTTTTTGTGTGAAAAGTACATCCATATTAATGGACTTTTCTCTTCTTCCTTCCCTACCCCTACCTGTTTTTGTACACATTGTAATTTCTTTGACAGAGGAGAGGTTTTTTTATTTTAGGATTTTTTTTAAAGAGATATTATAGCTCTCTGTTTTTTAAGCAGATTTTCTTTTTTTCTCCCTCCACCCCAACTGTGATGTGACTTCTAATCCATTGATATTATAAGGCAATGATGGACCCTTGTATTGACTACTAAATAAATGTGAAAATAATTATTTACACAAAGTACTTTTCAAATATTGTATTCTCAAATGTTCCTCCCCTCCCCACTAATAAATTGTAGGAAAAATCTGGCACGGAATCTAAACTAACTCAAACTATGTCATCTTGTGGTTAACTATTTTTATATAAAAGAAGTCAGTCCTAGCCCTTTTAAAAATCCATCTGGTTAGTTTCTGTATGTTAGATTAGCAATAGGATTTGGGAAGAAGCTACAGTAGTTAGTTTTCACAACCAAATATTTTGATTGTGTTTTAGGTCTCTCTTGAATATGTAAGGTATAATGAAGCTTATGACCTTTCATCATTTTATACTATTGGCCTACCTCACTTTACACCATTAGCCTTACCACTCAGTTGCCTTAGATAGGCCTATTCTTGTATTATTTGACTCTCTTCTGTGTTATCATATTCTTCCTAGATGATTCTTTGTTCTTGTTGAACGAGTTTCCAAATGTTGAACTGATTCGCAATCTGGTCTATAATTGGAAGGGAAAGCCAGCAACTCTCTCAATGGACCTTGTTATTCTGTCCCTCATATCAAACGAAAATAAGGAATTTGCATTCCAAATTCTGAAAGACCTAGATGATCGTGGTCCAAGTAAGTACAAACCATCAGTATGGTAGAAAGAAAGAAAAGTAAATATCCCAGATGTGATAAGACGGTATATCAAATGGGTATTATTATCTTTGTTTTTTTTAAAACCAGGATGTATATACTTTTAAAAAATACTTTTTAACGTCTGTGAACTTTATCTAGCCACCTTCATAACCTATCTCATTTTTTTGTCAAAAGCTGAACGAGCTCCAAGGTGACATGCGTTCATGCTTTTAGCTGGTTAAACTCCACCAAAAACCCCAATGCACATCCTGGACCTCCCAAGCCTTGGTTCTTGTCAACCTGCGCCTAATACTCCCTTGGATTTGGTAAGCAAAGTGCATGTGCCAGATGGAGAGAGAGTGCGTATTCTATTCCAGCCCCTGAAATTTCCATATGCAGGTGGTATGCATGGAACTCTCAGTCTGCCTTTGGATACCCTAAGCATTGTGATGGGTTTCCAAACGTGTTAGACACCCCGCTGACCAAAACGAAATGTCAGCTTTGGACCTCCGATTGGTTGATCCAATTTGTAGGTTTTAAATTACTGTAGGTTGGTTTTCTTTTAAACTTCTTAAAATTAAAATCTCTGTGAATGTGCTTTTAGTTATCTTTCCTCCCCCAATCTCACTTGGCTCCCTTCCCCTAGCTTGGGTGCCCATACAGTATTATTAAGCCCTTTAGTACCTCCCGCCGTGAAAGACGCTATAGAAATGTAAATTGTATTATATAGTCTCTTCGATTTTTACGTTTATCAGAAAATTTACTATTGTTATAAAAAAAACTAAAATCAAATTATAATGCCCCAAATTGATTGTCTCTTGAATTAATTCTGATGAAATGTTGATGAAGGTAGGTTAACCAGACCCATGACTGTCCCTGATTTGTTTCTGTGTTACTTTGTCCTCAGTGCTTCCTCAGTCCCTTCTCCTCACTCATCAAATTTATTCGTTCGGTATCATGCTGCAAAACAGCCTACCATTGATATTTTACACATACTACTTCTTTTGTTTAAGTAAAAATAGTCCTTCAACATTATATTTTAATATGATGCATACTGTATTATAATGGGTGGAGGTGATTTTTATACTGTATTTTTCTACATATTATTCTGAATATCTGATGTAGAGATGTTATACCTTATTACGTTATAAGAGTACAGTATTTCCAACAAGAAAAATTGTTGCTCAATTTTTCCTAGTTGTAGTAAACTGCAGTGAAAGTAAATTGTCAACATGGTGGAAGAAAGGTTAAAACTAATGTCAAATAAATTGGGATTGTGTGCATACCCAGATGTTTTGGCAGAGACCATCCTTAGAGATGTCAACAGTGGCCTGGGTAACTGGAAGGAGATTGCAGACGAGTGCATGGCTGAACATTTCACCAAAATGGGTCAGAACATCATCACTGTGCTGTTGGAGCAAGATGGAGGAACAGTCGTACAAATGTCGGATGACGCGGATGACTCGACGTTAATGGATCATGTTCTCCTGTAGATCTTTCATTGCAAGTTGAAAGAGGTTATTGTCTTCTAACATATAAGGCACTATAAAAATGAAAGTTCTTTCTAGTTGTTTCTCTACTTAAAATGCTGTCTCTTCTATGAAATTCCAGGTGAAAGGCGGAAGATTTGTTTGTGATGGCAAACAGAGACCATTTTAAACTCGCGTAGCTTCTAAAATTTCCTCATCATATTGTGAATAACCCAGTATAACTCGACTGCATCCAATTAATTAGATGTAAAATATAGATTACTGATTTTACTCCTCCTGACGCATCAACTCATGTTTAGGATACAATCTCATAAATCCCGGATGCCTCCAATACCTTGCCCTAATGGCCATTCTTCATATTCATCTACAGGTAGCTTCACACCCACGTCTGATTGTGGCTTCGCCTGACATACATACAAATAAACACACATACTTTACATCAAAGTCACTGAATAGCAATCAAGAATATTAACGCTGTGTCTTTCCCCCTTATCCTACGGCAAAAAAGCCAATTGTAGTAATACTACCTGATCCAAGATCCCCTGAGGCAGCATAAAAGAATTCACAAACCCGAAGGCTGGCAAAGGTTCTTTTACGGTTGCATTTTGATTTTGGATTTTTTGTCAGGCTTTTCAGCTGAAAAACGGATAGAAAAGAAAATATAGTCTGTGGTCTCGACTTCTGGTTTGTGTTCGCAGCCTATAATTTGCTTTAGACTGGTTCTCAATAAAATGTTGAGCACAAAGCTGTCTTTGCTGGTCTGTGGGTCCACAATTTAGCGAATTTGATATTGAATTTGGTACCAGTTCAGGGGTGGTGGGTTGAGGGTTAACCATCTTCCTTTGCAAGCATCTTCTTTGTCTACGATAATTTGAACTGCAGTATTCTCTTAAAAACAGACCCATGCAACCAAAATGTTTCTGTGTATTTGGCAACCTATTATTCTCCAGTAGATGGCAGTATTCTTAATCAAATGAGGATACTAAAACAATAACACTAAGAAGCTGTGTCATTTGTGTTGCCTTTTATTTTAATTGCTTACATATTACACAACTCTCCAGCTCTGAAAGTAGAAAAGCATCTCAACGATACACGCATTAATATCTCATCTGAAGGACAGCACGACCGACAATGAATTGATTCCTCAGTCCTGCATTCATGTCTAGACTGAGCTAAAAGTCTTGAAGTGGGGCTTGAACCCAAAACCTTCGTTATTCAGAAGAGAGACTTCTCACCACTGAGCCAGGTTGATACCTAACCAAACTGTTTTAGGTTGAATATATAATGTGTGCTTTATTTTGTAGGAGTTTGGAGAAAAAGTTGAAAGGCATTTTAAAAAACTGAAAAAATTATTGGGAACAATAATACACTTTGACTTCAAGATCCTCAAGAGGTTCTTCTCGTGTTAAAATCCGTTCACTCCCTGGCACCTCCCCACCGCCTCATTCTCCAATCCACCACCCGGTGCCTCTGCTCGACTGACAGCGGCCTTCTGCTCATCCCTTGCACCCTCCGCCCCACCATTGGAGGTTGTGCTTTCAGCTACTATACTCCAAAACTCTGGAACACTCTCCTTCAATCTCTCCGCCTTGCCCCCTCTTTCCCCTCTTTCAAACCCTGCCTGAAGACTTTCCTGTTTGATCGTGGTTATGGCCACCTCACGCCCCCTCTCCTCCCCCGCCCCAGCTCAGAGTCAGACTCCGCTACTGTTAAGCGCTCTGAGACGCTACCCTGTGTGGAGTTTGTTATATAAGTGCAAGTTGTTGTTATTACACTACTTTTTCACTGCATTTAATTAGAGCCTTTCATATCAAAACATCTCACAGCTCAAAGAAATTGTCTTGCATGAGGGGGACTACAAAACCGCTAATGTGTACCATCAATATCCCAGAAATGGTGTTGACTAATGAATTCATAAAAAATGTTATATGGAAAAATAAAGTTAAAATATCAATAAAAACTTTTCATTTTGTTTTTACGCCTCTCAGCACTTTTGGTAAAATGTTAAATCCAATAAACATAATGTAACCATTATGGCAAGCTAACAAAATAGGGGACATAAATCTTACACTCAAGAAATGAGTACAAATTTCCAGACTTTGAATGAATTAGTGGGCTTCCTCATTAATGTTTCATTAAAGTAAAAGCTTTGTCCGACTGCCAGAGGAAATCTGCATAGCTTTGAGAAAGGGACATTTAAACCAGGTTCCTGATCCTACAATTTCTTTACTTTGATAGCCCCTGCAGTGCAATGTGCAATGATCTCTGCATTGCCAATATTCTGGCAGGCGGCCAAGCAGAAAAGCCAGCTGGGAATAGGCGAAAACCAGCTCTTCACTGCAGTGATGTGGGTGTGCTCGGGCCCTCCCCTGATTTCACTTCTGGCTGTGTTGAAATTAACACCCATGACAGTGGTACAAGACCAGTTAGGGACTATTCCAAAATAAATAAAAGATGAAGCCAGGAAGGGCAAGACGCCAGGCCAAACAGCCCAGCTAGTGTTGAGTATCATTGTATCAGGAATAGCATATGATCTGTGTAGACAGAAAAGCACAATGACATATTTACTCATCTCTAATGTGTGTCATACAAAAAAACTGACATATTCTGGTGATTCTATATTCATTGATCATCCTGGTCAAAAAGAAACGCCAGTTGTGAAAGAGTGTCAACAGATGTGGCACAATTACCTTGCCCAGGCTATCAGCAATCCATTGACCACTCTTTTATAATATGGGCTATTGTGACCATTATCGATGGTCAAATTGGTAACTGTTGAAGGCAGAAGAAAGCACTGATTAATGAAACAAAATCGCTCTAAATTGAGGGGAAAAAAACAGGTGCATTGGCATAGCTTGAGGTTATAATGGGAAGACAGATGGATTGGTGATCTAGAAGCAATTTGAAACCTCTTGTGATGCTGCGACATCAAACCTGTATAATGTACAACAGTATAATGTACTTTCAGCAATCGAACAAAACAAATCTCACAAATCTACTTGTATCAAAGATGCATTTAGTAGAGAACTAATCACCTTAAGTATTTTTCTCCCTTCCCCAATCATGACATTAATTCTGTGATGAAACACCACATTTTTGACCCTTACACAGCATATAAGTAGGTGATTTGGTCCCACTGAGCCTCTCTGGGTCTCAACTCTGCTATTGAATCAATCTACCCCAAAACTCAATTCCCTTGTCTTTCACCGTACTCTTTTATACTGCTGCTTTTCAAGTATTTGTCTGACTCCCTTTAAATGTTGTTATTGTCTTAGCTTCAATAGCTATTGTGACTAAGCATTCCATGTTCCAGTAAGACTTTGCATGAAAAATGCCTCTAACCTCCCCCTTGAAAACATTTTCTTCACGTGAATACCAAATCCCCTGAATTTAAATGTTTCTGGTGCTTTATTAAAGTGAGAGTGAAAGAGCGGGGGAGGGGAAGCATGCAGCCAGAACAAGGCAGGTTATTGTACATGCAGTTGGAATCCAGTGATGTCAGTGTGTTATTAGTGGGGCTCGAGACACTTTCATTTCACTGTAAACTTTACTAATGTAGTTTCTAATTCAACCACAAAGAAATACAATATACTAAAAAAAATGCTGAGCATTTTGGACGGAGTGCCTCTTACACTACCAGATTTGTTACAAGAAACAATTTGCTTGTTGACAAAGAACGCTTTTCTGAAGTGCAGAACAATCCTGGGAATAAGAATCCTTTATTGAAAAAAACATACATTTAATTAGGAAAAGTAAGTGTAAATTGTGCTTCGGCTCACTTTATGTTGATGCGCTTTGTCCAAAAATGTAAGTGTTGCCAACATCGGAAATCAAATGCTTGAGACCTCATTTGCACTGTACCAGCTGAAGGGGACCACGTTGTTGGATCACTGGCTGAAAATAAAGCACTGTATGGAGAAAAATAGCACCATTTGCAAGCTGCCTTCATCAGAATTTGGCAGAAATTATTCACATGGGAAGTAGAAAGATGCATATCAGTCTGCTACTAAGTAAACACAATAAATCAGGGCTGATATTTTGTTTTATTATTTGGGAAGCTAGGTAATTAAATATGAACAAACCCTCCTTGACTACCAGACATTGAAAACAAAAGCCTTAATTCCAGATGAATACAGTTGGTGCATTTATCAACTAAAACCACATAGTTTGCCACTGAAAGCACTGTCTGGGAATATCTCAAACATTCCCACATTCATAATGCCACAAAGGCAGCCTTTGTTGCCTTTATTTTCCTATACTTTTAACTTTCACTTGAGCTCCATCCCTGTGAGAATTACATAAAAATAAACTACCAAGGTAAGACACCAATTATACATTACCAGTTTGCCAGCAGAGGTGACTTCAGCCCGTAATCTAAAACAGGAAATTAAAGTAAATGATTATAAAAACAGGGTGCTGAAAGTCCTTCTTTGACCCTTCTCAGAGTCAGATCTCCCATCATCTCTGCACACCGAGATGCAACCACCTCCAGAATAAAAAGCTGGCCTGAGCAGCAGGACATGTGATGTTTCCGCATGATTTCTTTACAATTTACAGTTATATATCACCTTTCACTTTGGGAGGACGTGAGCCTGGGGCTGGAGTCTGATTAGGAGGTGAGGCTTGGGAAGAGTACTCGGAGGTCAGGCAGGGCTGCTGGAGTAGAAACGGAAAGCAGGCATTATGCCCAGAGTCTGAATAGCGAGGGCAGGGCCTGTCATGGGAGTGAAGTCTAAATAGGAGTGGTGACAAGGGCGGACACCAGGAGCCAGCTGGGCTAACCATAAGATAATTTCGCAGTCACAGATTAAAAACAATAGTATAACTTTTCTCCTCCAATGTGTCTGCTCCAGCCTCTGCTGGATCTGTACACAGGAGTCATGTAAATGGGTAAAATAACCCTTCTATACAGGGCCTATAGGGTTGAAGCATCCCAAAGAGCTTCATAGGTAATTGTATAATACTCAGTTTGTACAAACTGCAGCTTCACTTACAACCAAAGGATTCAATACAATATGGATTCACACACAGATAGACATTTCATCTTTATATGTACACATTTGGGAGGACTCCTGTGGGAGGACTCCTTTTGGGAGGACTCAGTAGGAGGCTCGAAGCTTTCAAAATGTAATTTTGTTGTTGCCGCGACTCAGCTCCGTCTGTGTTCTTTATTTTGTTCCTGACGCTTGGTTACGTGCATGCTCTGTGATGCACGATCCACAGTGCCACGGTCAGCTGCCGCGGCCACCAGGAATAACTGCGTCACGTGTCCCGCAGTGTGTACATAGATACGTAGGTGCTCTGTGACGCATGATGTCACACAGAGCTACTTTGACTCGCAGCCACCAGGTGTAACTGCAGCAAAAATCTCAAAGCTGAAAATAATTAATGAACGATAGAAGATACCTGAAAACAAATATGCCCATGTCACTCCCAGTTGCAATACCACAAGAAACACAGCAACCAATTTGCACACAGTAGTGTACTGTACCACAAACAGCCACATTTGTTCACAGGTGTTCTCTATAAGTACTTCTTATTGATATTAACTACCCATCAATGGCATTATTATACTAATATGTTAACTACTCAGTCCCCCCACCAATGCTCCAGCCTCAGCCAAAATTAACTGCAAGCTGGTGACAGTGACTCCCGTGGTTTACCGTAGGTAATATTCATGAGGGATTGGACTAGCTCAGTCCAGAATGAGACCTATACAAACAGCCTGTTGTGTATGGATCACGCTATCGTTGGGTGTTGTAACATTGCCCACAATAAGTTCATAAAGGTGCCTTTGACTTTTCGGTGAACTCTCTGCTCTCCTCAGTGATGATCACAAGAGTAACAGCAAGTTGTTGAGGGGCCAAAGAAATCGCAAAATAAGAACTCATTCAATGTGATATACAAAAAGTTTTAGGTAGACTCAGTTAGAAACAAGCACAGATAGAAGGATTTGGATCCAAAGTTCCCCAAAATGTTAAGTTTGTCTGCGAACAGCTGTGGCATATTAAATTGTCAAACTGAGAGTTAAGGAAACAAGGCGGCTGTCTTATCACGCAGCACCGTCAAATCTTTTTATCAGATCCTAAACGATATTCTTTCCAATCAAGACATGTTGATGATTTATTTTTACAACAAGGGTCAAAGTACAAATTCCAACAGCAGTGAGTCCATTGAAAAGATTTCTTCTATATCTTCTGTAGCTCAGAGTTGGCGTACATTTGTAAGCTAAAATGGAGAAACTTTGCAAGTGCGACGAATCCATATTTATTTAGCATAAAATGTGACGAAAACTGCTTCATGCTGCATATTGTCTGATTGTCAAACATTTATGTGTCACCTATAAATATCTTTATACCCCAGCACTTCTCTGATCTACTACTAACCCACTCTGCCCAGCCCCTCCTCTCGACTAACTCGGTCTTGCTGCACAACCCTTGCTCTATCAGTGCCAAGCTTGCTGATTTTATGCCCCTAATTTCTAGAACTACCCTACCCCCATGCCCTCTTTCAATCTACGACCTACCTTAAAAAACCCTACCTCTTTGATCATTCCTACAGTTCTCCCCCCACTTGACATCTGACCCCATCAGTGTAATGCTCTGAGACATTACCCTACGTGAAGGGCTCTATATGTAAATTCAAGTTGTTTTATCAAATATCCCTGAAAGTAACACTGATACGGAATATTTGCTGTCTGTGTCTGTGGTGAAGCCACAAACAGCCATTCACCAAAGTCCCGGTTGAATAGCATTTCTGTGTGTCCTTCTCACACACCCAGGCCCCACTTTGTTCAGTTGCATTATTCAGAACAGTCCTTGGCTGAGCAAGAAAAATATTAAGATTGAACCTTCAACAGTCAGACAAAAAGGCTGGTATGTGAGATTTCACACAGCTGTGCGATGAATGGAGAAGTATTATACTGTAGATCTACAGAGGCTGGGCAGATAGCAGCCGAGATTAGTTCACACAGTCGCGGAATTGACGAAGAAAGCATCAGGTTATAACCTCGAACCCTTCAGAAAAACAAGGACGCCTGTGAAGCTTTATTTACCCAGTTGTTGGTTTGGGCACTGATGGACTGTGATAGCGTTGTTTATGCAGTAAAGGCTTCTTGTTACCAATACAATGCAATGCACCGCTGAGTGTTGTGGACTACGTGCTACAATGGTTGTGCTGTGGAGAAATCCAGCTTGTAACAGTGCTGTCTTTCACCACTGGGTGGAAGGGGGGCTCCATTCGCTTCTCTTGCAACAGCCTAGCGGCTCTGTACAGTTCCACTGAACATTGAGTTGAAAAAACACACAACGATATTAATCATTTGTTGCCAGACAAGTTATATGTAGCACAGCTTCAATGGCCAGACATGCCTGCTCATGACACTCACTGTATATACAAATCAGAATCACGTACTGCAGGGGGTGGGAGGGAATGGACTTAATACCAATGTTACAGATAGATTTTCTTCGGCTGTAGATTTGAACAACTAATTATTCTATTCGAGTGGGGGATCAATCACCATCAAGCCTGATCTTATCAACACCCAAAATCCACAAATCTGCACTTTTCAGCAGGGGTTCTGCTTCTTTGCCCCATCCTTTAAGACCAGTTGTAGAGCCCCTTAACTAAGATCAGCTAAATCAGTGCAGTCCAGGAACCAAATTGAGTTTTTATTTAACACTCTCCTTATGTCGGTGTGAAGAATGAACGCTTTTTTAAAAATATATTCTTGGGAGCAATTAAGACATGAAAACAAGCTCATCATTGTCCGAATGGGAATCGAGAGGGAAGCATATAATACATTGGGGCCCTCTTTGTGTTGACTAATAGGCTGCTGGGTGTTCCATTTACTCCAGTCGTTTTAAGATGCCAAGATCTCCAAAGCCCAAAGGAAGAGACTATTACTTCAGTCTCAGCACCATTCTAGGCAGTCAAGAATAAAGAGACAAATTAACCATTTTAAGGCAATATCTCACTCAGCCTTTGCTTATCTGATCATTAGTCATTGTAAAGGATGGGCAGCACTGCCATTGTGCTTCTTTTCTTTCAGAGATTATTTGAGAAAAACCCCTCAAATACAGTATATCATCCCAAAGCAGGAAAGGGGGAGGGTTAATTTGCAATGCACTTTATCTTCATCTTACCATCCTTGCTTCTCACCCTGTCTGATTTGTCACAAAGGCAAAATAAACCTTTTGTGTTTCATTTCAGAGATAAACGATTTAATTGACAAGACCAGAACAATCGGATCATAAACATAGAAATTATCTTTCAAATCACTAATTACCTTTCCTTATTCTTTATTATTGTTTATAATTTATTATTTATATTTATTATATTATTATTTATTTATATTAAATATATTATGTATTATATATGTATTGTTATCATTATTATCATTTTATTATTGGCAATTAACATTATCATTTATCCTGTACTTTAGGAACAGGAATTATAGTAAAATCGAATCTCTAATATGCAGCATATCAAGGCTTTGTAATAAACTGGACAAAGCAAGCAAAGGCACAGAGGCGGTGAGGAAAGTGCAATAGACCAATAATCTACTCTTCGGATGAGTCATTAAACTGAGGTCCTGTCTGCCTGTTCAGGAGGCCGTTAAGGATCTCACGGCACTACTCGAAAAGAGAAGGGGTTTTCTTCTGGTATTTTGGCCAATATTCCCCATAAAATTGTTCATTCAATTTGTGGCTGCATGTGGAATATTACTGTGTCCACATCGGCTGCTGTGCCAGCGTCTTGGGATGTCTTCCCAACATGAAAGGCGCTATACAAATGTAATTTTGTTGTTGTTGCTGTGTTACCTGCAAGATATGGTCACCACACTTCAAAGCACTGTAAATCCTGAGAAGCACTTTGAGATGTCCTCCCACCATGAAAGGTGCTATACCAAGAGTAAGAATCATTTATTTATTTAATTTGTAGACCAGAATCGGACACACATCGGGTACAGCTGCACAAGAAAGACAGTAGGGGTTGGAGAAGGCCTAATAGGTTGGGAATAGAGACCTTGAAGAGATTTGAAGATCATGACAAGGATCTATGAGGGGAATGAAAAGCAGTAATAATAATAATTCTTGCATTTGGTTTAGCACCTTTCACGTCAGGAGGACATCCCAAAGTGCTTCACAGGATTTACTATGAAGTGGAATGACTGCATTTGTAATAACAATACATAATAATCCTTGCATTTGATATAGCACTTTTCACATCTTCGAGATGTCTCAAGCGCTTCACAGAATATACTACAAAGTGAATTGACTGTATATTTGTGGGCAGAACGCAGCAGCCAATTGCACACAGGGGTGTCTCACAAACAGTCGTGGATTGAATGATCAAATTATTATTGTTTTTTTTCTCAAGGGATTATTCTCAGGCGTGTGGAGCAAATTATTATCATGCGTGTCGAGTAAGGAAACTTGCCCAAGGTTTCGCTCTGCTGGGAATCGAACCCAGGTCTCTCACTTGTGAAGTGAGTACTCTAACCACTGAGCCTACGGGTCTATGTAGATGAATGTGACAGTCTAATTGGGACTGGCAAGCAAGAGAATAAAATGATTATTACGTTTCAGCAGTATAAGACTTATTTGATATTTATTACTTTATCTGATGCAGGTTTTGATAAAAATATATTTATTTGGAATATTTCTAAGACAGTGCAGTTACATGTTGCTATTATGGTTCGACCATTAAACTCGGCTGTAAATGAAAAGCCCCCAAGCAATAGCCCCCAGGGGAAATAAGTGCACAAAATGAAAATATCAAAGAATTTTGCACAAGTAGGAAAATCCATCACTATAATTTGTAGAAAGCAGTGGCCATTGACATCAGTTACAGTATTTGTGTTAACGTGAAGGATTGTTTCTTTTATGTTAAAAAATTTACAAAGCAGCTTACAATTTGTTTTAGGATGCTGAACAATGTTTGAAACCCCACTTTGGGCTAAAATCTATTTCTAATACTGATTTGCCAACATGTGCCTCAGAGGGGGTCTGATTCCATTGTTTCTGTTTCTAACCTACTTCACATCCTCCATCCTATTTGCTCCGCCATTGGTGGGTGGATTTTCTGCCATTCTGCCCCATCCACATACCCATCCAGCATTATTAGCACTTTGAGATGTCCTCTTGACGTGAAAAGCGCGATATAAATGTAAATTGCATTGTATTGTTATTTCATAGACAGAAGACTAAGACACTTGTTTGCCCATCTTCAACCTATTTGCAAAGTGTGTCTTTTTGTTGGGAACTGGATTCCCAGCGGTCCTTTGGTTAGGAATTAGCTGTTGTAATTATTTCTTTAACAATTTAAAAATAATGCTGTATTAAAATTGTCAGCAGGGTTTTCTTTACCACGAGTCACAAATTCTCCGTGGAGGAGGAGAAGGTTATTGTGTGGTCACTGGAGAAGCGCCAGCAAAAAAAGAAAAAAAATGTCATTAGTGGAGTGCAAATGTTTGCTCTGCCCACCCTTCCTTCGTGATGCACTGCAGCAAACTGGGCCAGATTGCATCCCAGCAAAACATATTTTCCCTGCAAAACAAACTGAACACAATGGAGCACTCTGTGAGGCAGCGATCTCATTGTCTTAAGTCCACCCTGCTCCGAACACTATCCCTGTAACCAGAACACTGGGCTGGTGACCTCCTTTCAACCCTTGCAGTTATGTCCATTAAACTTCAAGAGTGGCAAGAGTTGATCATTAATCTTTTTTCATCTCTTCTTTGGCTAAAGGAGCTCGCCTCTGCCCGCACCCTTTCCCTTACCCTGATTTGCCTACATTTGGGATCTCCCTGTACTGTAATTCATACCTAATAGATATTTGTCTTACCTTTTCACAGAAGAATGCCTGCTCTTCTGAAAGCATTGGCCAATACTTTGGAGTCCCGTAGCTCAGTGGTTAGAGCACTCGCTTTGCAAGCGAGAGACCTGGGTTCAATTCCAGGCAGGGCGAAACCTTGGGCAAGTTTCCTTACTCCACACGCCTAATAATAATCCCTCCAAAACCAAAAACAATAATAAATTGGTCATTTTCAATCTAAGACTGTTTGTGGGACATTGCTGCCGCGTTTGCCCACAAGTATACAGTCAATTCACTTTACAGTGTGTTCTGTGAAGTGCTTTGGGACGTCCTCCCAACGTGAAAGCGCTATATCAAATGCAAGGATTATTATTATTATTATTACTTAGCCATAGTTGCATAGGTTAGCCCCTTGGAGTTTTGCCCAAGTGGCCATTCCTCATGTGCACCTCAGAGAGAAGTATCAAAAGGCTATTTCACAATGGGGAATCCCACCCAAGCTCAATCCAGTCCTTGCTGAACATTCAGTGGCGTTTAGGAACGGGAATCCTGAGTGAATTTCCCCTCTATAATCCATAACCATTGAGGCCAATGGTACTTCCCCCCCTTCCCACCCACCACGGCTCATTGCTGGCAGTCAGGACCTCAGGTTAACATCTCATCCGAAGGACGGCACCTCAACATTGCAGTGCACCCCCAGCGCTGCATTGGCGTGTCAGTTTAAACTATGTGGTTATGTGATTCCAAGCCCCGATGTGGGATTTGAACCCATAATTTTCTGACTCAAAGGAGAAAGTGCTACCACTGAGCCAGGCTGACATATAATGAGTGGGGAGCTCTGGGGGGCCACCAAAAGGCATTACATACCTTTGTTGCTCACCTGACTATTTGAGTGTAATTTTACAACCCTATCTAATCGGTCTTGCTGTTACATAGATTGTTCAACTGCACTATAAATACTGCACATGAGCCATGTATTCCGATGCATCTCATGTGTCAGCTGACTCCTTGTGCTATCTTGACAACCTTGGTGCTAGGAAATTCTAGCAACTGCGATCCAGGCTGCCTGTCAGAGTGCCAGAACTGACTGACAAAATAACTCAGTTGACAGCACGTGCCCTGCGGATTTCTGATGCTTAGTCTTCCTGACGCAAGCTTCCACTTCTTCTTTAGCCACAATAAGAACGAATGTTAGTGCATAAGCCAGCAGTGCCAGTTTTAAGAACACTAGCCGTTCCAGCCAAAGGGGCTTTTATTCAGATCTGACCCCTGCCTGTTTTTCACACTCGCCTGCCCTTGGTGGTCACGCTTTGCAAGGTCTCATTTGTCGTCAGACATAGAACTGAATAATAGTGCAATTTGATTGAGGCATTGAACAACACAAGAATAAACTAGTAGGACCAGTTATACCTTAGAAGAGTGAGTGAGTGGGTGGTTGAATGCCCCTCTTGTCAGCCAATACTTAGCAATTTCACACAAGTTCAATCCAGTTCTTTTAATTTAGCTCTTACTGGTTCCAAAGTTGCACGTTGAGCTTTTGTTTCTCGAAACTCACAGCCAATAGACTTTCAGGAGTAATGATTTATTTTTCTAATACCCCTGTACAAATTGAAGTTCCACTGTGGGGGTGGGGAGCAGCAATAGAGGTTTTGTTCCTGGGGATTACTTATTTCTTGTGTCTTAAGTCTGACAAAACAGTGGCTCTTTTGGAAATTGGAGTTGGTAAGCACTCCTCGTCTCTGAGTCAAAAGATTGTGGGTCCACAAGTTGGATTTCCGTTACTAAGATCTGAGACAAAAATACAATTACATTTGACAAGAAGACAGCCACCCTTCTATGTGTTGATTACTGTTTCCGGGTTACCAAGATTGCAGCAGTATGCTAAGCCCAACTTAAATTTGGTATTGTTTTTACCCTCCATTAGCTATTTTAATGAAAAGTTTAGGATGGTGAAAATCAATTCACCTGGTGCATCCCAGGGCTCTGTCCTTGGTCCTATCCTATTCCTATCCCTCATCTGTAAACTGCTCCCCAGCAACCTCATTCTGCATTGTGTTACACCAGTGATACCCAACTTCTCTCACCGGCAGATTGAGGTTAAGATCTCTGTCCTCACTTTCAATGCTCTCGTTCTAGCGGTCTGGGTAATTGTCTGCAGCTTGGTCACTCGAGCCCCACTCCACTATCGGTGTCTGAACCATCAGCCACACACCCCTGTTCTCTAGAACTCTATTGCAAAATCACTTCAACTGGCTACCTCTCCACCTCCCTGCAAAAACATCCCCAAAGCATACCTCTTATGCCTGTGCCTTTGTTTGCCTATAAATTTCTTTCTACTCCTATTGCTAGGCTCTCTGAGCCAATTTTTTCGTGTTGAATGGGGTTATACTGGACTCTTTAAAAAATCAGCTTGATGCTGTGATAATAATAATAATCCTTGCCTTTGGTATAGCACCTTATCAAGTCGGAAGGATGTCTCAAAGTGCTTCACAAGATTTACTGTGAAATAGATTGACTGTGTATTTATAAGCAAACGCGGCAGCCCAATTGCACACAACAATGTCCCACAAACAGTCATGAAACGAATGACTAATTTTATGGCGTGGGGACAGAAAGGTGGGTGTTCTGGAAGGATGAGATTGGATGAGCTGAAGCGCCTTCTTCATCTAAGCCTTGGATGATCTTGTGAAAATGAATGCAAGTTGTTGCCGCTATCCATTATGATTCTCTACATGTGACCGGTATGCACAAGTAAACACCAATAAGGTTTTTGAAAAAAAAATGCTTAAACTGTCACTGCAGTATTGTACTAGATTAGAAGGGGAAATTGCAAACTCAGTGGTAGCACTTCTACCATTTAAAAATTGCTCTGTGCACCAGAGGGAAATCAGAATCACAGTGTTCAAAGCACACAGCACATTCCATCAGAAATATCTGCCTCCTGTCCCGACAGGGTGTGGATTGATTAAATTGTTTTTATGTGGTGCTCATTGCAAATTGTTAGAACTATTACTTTTACTCGATTCTCAAATGTTACAAACAAGAAGATGAGAAAAAAATCTAACAAAAGGCCAAAAATGAATGCTTGGAAATATCAAATCCAGAGCTCTCACCAACATCTCAGCTGATAAAATACTAATAAATTGATAATAATCGTTGCATTTGATATAGCGCCTTTCGTGTCAGGAGGATTCGTAAAGTGCTTATTGTAAAGGATTGGTGATTATATATTTTGCAGGCGAACACCAGTGCTTTGTGTTAAAATTAGTCAGTAGTTCATAGCTAACCTCACCCAAGGCAGTAATAAAAGCCTCAAAATTGACCTCAGCACCACTGGGTTGGGAGTGGATAGAATCAGCCAGGATTCCTGGTTTTGATAATAAAAATAAGTAGAATAATTATGCTTGCTTTTGATATAGCCTCTTATCACATCATCAAAACATTGCTTCACTGGAAATACTGTAAAATGGAGTGACTATGTGTTTTTTATGATCATTTGGTGACCTCTGCCATTGCCTGCCGATGCACACTTCCTTTGTTCACACGTGTCCACTTGCAGAACTGTACTGCAGCTTGAATCAGCCCCAGTATAGAGATGGGGAGAAAAAAGCAAAGCATCAAATTTGCCACAGGCTGAGTAGCCTTATCATGATTTGTTACACAAGTTGCCTCGGGAGAGAGGTTGGAAATATAAAATTATGTTGACACATTTTCACAGAGGTAGGAGGCAAAAGACAGAGTCAACCCCCATTATTCCTGATGCCTCCAAGTGATTCAAGAACAGCTTTGCTACAGTCTAGTCAGGGGAGATATTCCTTCCTCACCAGGTCAGTTAATAAATGCGGTGTGGAGCGTAAAGGGGAGAAAATCAATTTACCAGAGAGAAATCAGAACAACGAAAACAAATTACATTTATATAGCATCTTTCACATCAGGAGGATCAACCAAGGCGTAGGACAGTCAGGGATCTGCACCCGAGCTGGTGGTTGGGATCAGGAGGGGTGGAGGGCACGGAGGGTAGGGGTAGGAGGGTGACCGAAGGTACGGTCGAAAAGGATAGTCTTGAGACAGGTCTTGAAGGAGGCGAGGGAGGGGGCGAGGTGGAGGGACTGTGGGATGGAGAACCAGCCTAAAAGATGATTATGAGAAGTAAGGAATTTATCATAATATATTACTTTTTTAAACATTCTAGTTAATGCTCTGTTGTGTTGTTTTAAATCATGTTCTGTTTCATTAATACTAATAATTCTGTATATGAATAATCTTAATAAAACATCATTCTCAATATTAATACTTAAAATAATCTTTGCAGTTGATATAGAGCCTTATCCTGTAATTGAGATTTCTCAAAGCACTTCACAGAATATGTAAAGCGGAGCGATTGTGTATTTTGTGAGAAATGCAGCAGCAAATTTGTTTTTCATTGCACAACTGGAAGGTCAAAATAAACTATTGGCGTTTTCTTTTTGCATCTCCATCAACCATTGCCCTGCAATCATCCCTTCACCTTGCTCCCTCTCTTATTTCCTTCAAGGCTTGACTCAGGACCCTCCTTTTTGACCGTGCTTTCAGCCGCCCTCCCACCCCCTCTGCCCTCCCTCGCCCCGCCAACCCTGCCCCCACACTTGGGTCCTGATGCCTGACTGTTCAGCTCCTTGGGACGTTCTCCCGAAGTGAAGGGCGCTTTACAAATGTAACTTTGTCGTTGTTGTTTTTGTAGTTGTTGTTGTTGCCAAAAGGCAGAATTCATGGGCTGGATAAAGTGAACTTTCCCAATGAATTGTGAGATGGAATTTTTTTTAATATCACCTATTAACTACAATAAGCAACTTAAAGTGACAATCATTCATGTGACTGAAATCGTGTAACCTTCAGTTTGGACATTATACATTATAATAATCCTTGTGCCTTATCATGTTATTGAGATGTTTTTGTGACTGTGAAGTGCGTTGACTGTGTATTAGGTAGGTAAATGTGGCAGCTAATTTGCCCATGGTAATGTTCCACACCAAACAGCCATGATTTGAATGACAATTTTTATCTAGGAGATTGTTGGCCAGGACACCTCTTTTCAAATAGGGCTACAGGATCTTTAATGTCTACAATCGGGACATCGGCTTAACGTCTCATCTGAAGGACCCTACCTCCTCCGCTCCCCCATCACTTTATTGGAATGTCGGGTTAGGCTGTGAGGGCAAAGGCCTGATGTGACATATGAACTCAAAACTTTCTGACTCAGAGCCATGAGTGCTATTAATTGAGCCAGGGATCTTACCTTGCTTGAGCCACTGGGCAGCGCCATGTGGGGAAGGGATTGGCGCTGCATGGTCCTCTTTTTGCATCGCCATCAATCACACAACTGGTTAATCTAAACTATTCAACATTACCTGAATCTGAAAATATTCAGGTGTAAATATACCTGAAAATAAATTTAAAAACAAACAAACAAACAAACAAATGAGTAAGTAAGTAAGTAAGTAAGTAAGTAAATAAATAAATAAATAATGTGGTCACTCAGTCTATGGCTGTTTGTGGGACAGTGCTGTGCACAATTGGCTGCCGCGTTTCGCCTACAAAATGTACAGTCAGTTCACTCTACAGTATATTCTGTGAAGCGCTTTGGGACATCTCGAAGATGTAATAAGGCACTATATCAAATGCAAGGATTATTTTATTATTTTATTATTATCACTTATATATGTGAATAATCACTTGAACACTCATGGACGGTGGTCAATAATGACTTGGTCTCTTATGGAAGATTACAGCTGCTTCGCTGGCACATGTTAATTTTTAACCTCTATGTTTAATGTGATACAGATTAAACATACAGATTGAATATTAACCAGTGCCAGAGAAACATCACAAGAGAGATTTGGATGCAAAAGACCCTCTGGTCCAAGATATTGTCTTCGCAATCCTACCTCTCTGATCACAGAATCACTCTATTGTTGTAAATGAGTCCTGGCTTCACCCAACCTCCCTGGTTACCTATTCGAGTTGTTGTAAAGGGTTTCGGAAAATGTCTCTCAAACATCAGGCACATTAATGTGGCTATGCATACGCTCCAGAACATAGTCGCCTCAAACTCTTAATCTGCTTATTTCTATGTTGTATAATCACGCATTCATGGATGCATTTTCATGAATGAATAGCAGTACTTTCAACACATGGCTCATTCCAAACGTGCTTCCTCAAAAATAACATTAAATTACGGTCTATAATTAAGAGCTGACAGAATTGTCCTCTTCTTTGTCATAGGCTGTGCCAAAACACACCCAGGGCTCACGTCCCATAGCATGACAAGCTATATGGATACAATTCATACTCAATTAGGAATGGAATAGAAGATAAACGTTAAGAAGCCATTCAAGTGAATCTGAGTCGTGAGGGAGGATTTGTTTCGAATCTTAAAAAAAGTTCAGTTAGAGCTGTGGTAAGGCAGCATGTAATTATTAAAGTGAGATTGTGCTCTCAACAGTGCTCTCAGAGAACGACATGGTTTGTGGAGCTGAAATAATCTACTTCAGGGAAGGGAGAAAATGTCAAAGAGAAGTACAATCTGTTTTCTGTACCTCCTGCTCAGATACTGCAGCACTGACAAAACCCTGAGTGCTGTTTACCTGTCAGCCACTGGGTGATAAAATGGTGTATGTTTGAGGGAAAGGCAAGATAAAGACCTGGAGAAAAGGATCGTACTAAATGCAGGAGCAGGAAGGGAGTAAACAGAAAAAAAAAGCGTTATTTCCAAAATGTACCTGTTTTTATTATTTTGTGGTATTGTTAATCCCATTGAACTTTCACACAGATAATTGCAACTGGAGATCCAATAGGAGAGCGTGGAGCCTGATGAAAAGTGTGAAGCAAGAGAAGATTGAGCTGCACTTAGGAGTAAGGCATAGCGAAGATTAAGCTTCAACCTTAAAAGCACGATAGAAAGACAGTTTTTTTTTAAGTTCCTGTGACTGTGACAACAATAACACAAAAGTAACTCTAGATCAATACTTTAGGCTGCATCAAGAGAGTGGAAAAAGAGGACATAATAATATAATAATAATAATAATCCTTGCATTTGATATAGTGCTTTTCACGTCTTCTAGACATCTCAAAGCTCTTCACAAAATATACTGTAAAGCGAATTGACTGTATATTTGTGGACGAAATGCGGCAACCAATTGCGCACAGCAGTGTCCCACAAACAGTCCTGGATTGAAAATGACCAATTTATTATTGTTTTGTTTTGGAGGGATTATTATTAGGAATGTGGAGTAAGGAAACTTGCCCTGCCTGAAATTGAACCCAGGTGTCTCGCTTGCAAGGCCGAGTGCTCTAACCACTGAGCTACAGGACTCCACAATGGGTTTAGAGTTATAAAGGTAAATTTCAGGTCAGACGCCAGGGTGTTTTTCTTTACACAGAGGATAATCAATGACTGGAACAGGTTGTCGGGAAAGGTAGTGGAGATCAGGACACTGGACTCATTTAAAAAGCAGCTTGACTCAGTGATGGAGAGACGGTAGGATGGGTGTTCTGGAGGGATGAGATCGGACGGGCCGAAGAGCCTTCTTCAACCAGACCAATCTTTTGACAGCATCATGCTCCACCATTTCAAGCACTCTGGGATGCTACCCTGCGCGAGGGGCGCTATATAAATGCAAGTTGTTGTTGTTTTGATCTTTTGACCTTGTGAACATATAGCATCATTCGTGTAGGATAATGTCTCAGAGAGCTTTTAATAGAACATTGAGATGGACTGAGTAATGTGACAGTAGCATTGGGGATATTTTGTGTATGTCAAAAAATACAGTCGCAGATACAGTACGTTCATTAAATTACAAGTTTGCACTTGCCTGCGGAGATCTGGTGCACATGCTGCAAGAGCAGAATGTCAAATAGAGGGCTTGCAAAAAGTGCAGATCATTCATACAGATTATCCGCTCTGAGAGTTAGCCAATTCAGTGCCTGTTAGGAAAAGATAATGGTGAAAACTGGAAAATATGTCAGGACTCTGAAATACGGGTGAGTTGGAAGGTATCAGTAAGACTAAAAGATGTCAGTAAGAAAATATGTCATTATTCTTAAATACGGTAGCGTTCCACGAACACTTACCATAGGTGAGAATGAACGCTATATGAAAAAAAAACGGGCGCAGAAAGCAGAGGTTGTACCATATGATTGATGTTGCCAGGGATCCGCTGGACAGATTCATGGAGATGGGACGCTTTGCAGCATACATTATCAAGGGGTTGCTGAATAACACTTGACAATATGCGACTTAGAAATATTGTTAGGCATGACTGAGAGTTTAGACAAATCCTCTGAAGACCCAATGTATCTCCCGGAGGAAGTGACTCATGCTGGAATAGAGTTCAACAAGCTCCCTCTTTGCATTCTCCATGTGTGAGCCTAGATAATTGGAGTTATCGTGCACCAGTCCCTAACATTAGCAATCTTTCTGTTGCTTATTCTAATGGAGAAATTCCATTATAATCACATGATTGCTAACATTAGCAATTGACAGGTGATAAACCCCAGTTGGTGGTTTATTTGACAGCTCAGCCAGATCTGTCATCACCCGTGTCCACAGTTTCCAGCACAGAGAGTACTGGTTTTTGATCGGGAATAGGAACCCTGACATGTTTCACTGCTCTAGCCCAGGGGCACTGAGGCTAATTATAATCACTATTGACAGTATTGACAGTGTAGACTGGGATCAAACATGTGACCTGTCTGCTCTTCATGGTTTATTTTCACACTGAACATGAGTTTTACCAATTCAACTAATATCAAGTTTTTACAACATCTCCATTTGGGCAGATTTGATTGAGTACTGCACAGCTTCTTGGTCATGAGAGAAAGAGGGGCATCTGCATACCCACCATCCTCTCCTGTTCCATACAATAGTAATTTACATTTATATAATGCCTTTCTACGTTGGGAGGACAATACTTCACAATACTGGCTTGGCATCCTTGCTGTGGGTGGAGAGGGGAAAGATGACCAGAAATTGATCTGGAGTTTTCAATGAGGTTAAAAAGGCCATTGAGATTAAAAGGCCCTCAGTATTCATTGATTACACAGCCAGATTGAGTGTGAAGCATAAGAATAACATTTGTTATTTTAGCTTGTTTTCAAGAATTTGCTTCCAACAAGTTTGTACTTGTATAGCACCTTTGGTGTAGGATGAATATTTCAAAGCACTTTACAGATGTAACAAGATCATACTGTGCAGGGAAAAAGGCAATGTGAGAATGGCGACCAAATGTACAATGCAGAAATTTCTATGTTTGAGAGATAGAGATGAAGGGAGAAAGCTAAGTGAAGAGATTTTAGAAGAGTTGCAGCTGCCGACTATTGTAGCTGAAGCCTAGGAGGCTGGATTCTAGGCGCTAGAGGGTTACATAGATTTATATAGATTGATAAGGCACGGAAAATGTCAATTGATCTAACTTGTCCACACTGATGTTTATACTCCACACAAGGTCCCCATCCCTCCTATTCCCTCATCGATCTCACTATTCAAGTTCTGTATTCTCACTATCCTCTGCATGAAGAAGGGTAGGGATAAGGGAATATAACGGGGAGAGATTGCATAGTAGAGTACGGAGGAATTTAAAAAGTAAAGACAAGAATCTTCATCAATCCGCTGGGAGTCAGTGGAGCTGAGTGAAAGTGGGCAAAGTTTAGAGCAGGTGTTTTGAGCTGTTTATGGTGGATGGAGCAGAGTGTTTGGCAGCAGTGGGGGTGATGTAAAGCTAAAGGCATGCTTTGTTCTGGAGGTAGGAAAAGCCAATGTTACAAATGGACTGGATGGGTGGGCTGAAGGACAAGTTGAGGGGCAAGTGGAATGGCAAGATTCAATACTGACTGATCAAGTTTGAAGGAACAACCAGGGTGTTGTTGTCGCAGGCAGCAATCAATCATGACTCAGAGGAACACCTCTGCCTGAAGCATTGAACGTGATTAATTTGCTTTGCAAGTAACAGTGGGAGAAAGCAGACATGAGAAACTGTTGGCAGAGATTCAGCTGTGTGGGAGGAAGACACTTCACTGAATTCATTCTTCTTTATAATTCTTTGGACTTGGAACTCGTATCCCAAATGTGTTGCTGCAGATATAAATTCCTTTATGGATGGGCCTTTGTCATCGGATGAAAGGCAGGGGTTCCAATATTAAGGATTGCAATCTGGGTTCAAATCTTGCCCGTCAATAAATTGAAAGTCTTTGGCATTCCTAATGGAACAAGATTGGGTGTCGGAATTTAAAGGGAATACATCAACAGCACAAACTGCCTATAAATTGTCAATGATTAGCGTTAAAATATGAATATCACTCAATGAGGTCAAAAGGATTACCTGATTAGCTGAAGGTTAATTAGAGGAGGAAACGGGAACATCACATCAGTGCAGTTTGGATTTAAAATACATTGTCAGAGCAGAAGGAGTTTTAATCTACATCTGCCCCCGGCTGTGCCAGACCTGGATGACTGATTGTGACACTAAAAGGGAGGGGGGAAATTTTCATCAATATTTCACTTCACTTATTTACTTCATGCCTGCAGGCTGACTATGCCCCATTGATCACTTTGCTTACAGTCTCGGTATGCACATTTTGGTTGCCGCTCCCTACCCGAGCTGCCCCTCCCAAAATGCTCCCACGTCTTCTCCCAACCCTTCATTACTCGGTTCTACCTCACCCTTTGGTATTATCTCCCTCCTGGACCCTTACACTGCATCTCGCTGACCTGCTTACACCCCACTCCTCCACCCACCCCTTTCTCTCAGCTGGCCCTGGTCTCCTCTTTCCCTAATCATGAAAAGGCTTCTGCATGTCTTCACTTTTTTTAAAAACAGGCAAAACCCTGCAGCAGCGGATAAGTGTCACTGCAAGGGGATTAGATTTCTTGTGCTTTCTCTTCCGATTAGAAGAATGGTAACGCTCCTCCACAAAACACTTAATTTTCAGCTTCTGGAGGCTGACAAACACAGAACTAAACTGAATGGGAAAAAAATATTTTTTGCTGAACTTCTCTACAATTGTTTAATAATAATAATAATAATCCTTGCATTTGATATAGCGCTTCACAGAACACACTGTAAAGTGAATTGACTGTTTCTAGTGAGCCTGAAGTTGTTTTTCAACTTGTTTTTCTGGTTGTGAAGGATCAGAGTGGGTGAATTTATCATCCAGTTGGGGATGTGTTCACTGGAAAAATGAAATTATACTGTCACTTAACTAACCTTCAGAGAACATTCCATGTGTAGAATCATAGAAATGCAGAAAAAGGTCATTCAGCCCATTGAATCTGGTATAGTGCCCGATTTTGTCCCAAGATGTCTCAAAACTTCACAGAATTTTGCTGTGAAATGTAGTGACTGTGTATTTGTAGGCTAACACAGCAGCCAATTTGCATTCAGCAATGTTCCATAAACCTCAATGGAGTATTCTGACTAATAACCCTCCCCAAGTTTATTTGAGGGGTTTATTGGCCAGGACACCAGGAGAAACTCTCTTTTCTTTTCAAGTAGTCCCATGGGATCTTTAACAACCATCTAAACAAGCGTCTGGAGGACGACATCTTCAACAATGCAACGGACCCCAGCACTGCACTGGAGGGTCAGCCTAGAACTATGTGTTCGAAGACCCAAATCTTCTGACTCAGAGGTGAGAGAGCTACCAACTGAACCAGACTGACACCTCAATATTCAATCATCTGACTATTCATATAATCTTTAATCGTGTTCTGAATCAGATTATATCTAGCTCTTTTTAAATGTAATTAAGTGTAAATCACATCTGTTCTTTTCTTAAATTGTGATTCTAAACGTTGCTGGAAAGCATGGGGGAATTATCACCTCATTTACCAGGATTCTCCTGCTAGAAATGCTAAGGGTAAGGCAATACCTTTATCTTAAAATAATTACTTTGATCGGTATTAAAGCATATTACCCCTTTCGATTATACCAAATGCAGCTACTTTTGTGTGCTCTATTTAATTAATGGTGTGTAGTCACCTACCTTCTTTTCGGGCATTAATTGTATTGATTTGGCTTAGCTATTCTCACTTTAGGACCCATTTTTTTTAGCCCTGTGAATTTGTTAAGTAGCTGGATTACATGTCTCCTAGTGGTCTGCCTCACCTTACAATGCTTATGTTTTTAAAAGAACCTGCAATAAGCATAATGTTTTGCCAGTTTAAGGGCATTCGACCCACATGGAGCAGTTTTACATTAATGTCCTAAAACATTTATGCTCTTAGTCATAGTTAATTTGAGCAAAAATACTGAAATGCAGAAAAACAGGGTGTGGGTCAATATCATGCCTGTTTTGGCGAACCTTGGGAGAAAACAATGCCATGCATTTAATGCTGTTCTATGTATTCAATGGCAACTGAGTATTACTCCCTGCTTAGTCTTCTTCATGCGGTTGATTAACAAGAACTGGGGTAGCAGCCAGCCTTTGTAATGCTAAATAAGTCACAAGTACATAAGGTCTGAAGCAGAGTTTACATAAGCAAGTTCCCAAGCTTCTATAACTGAAACAATATATAACTGGGAGAGGAAGGGAGAAAAAGTATTTTTTTCATAAAAAGAACAGCAACTGCACCATAGACATAGCATGCAAAACAAAAAGGGGATTTTATCAATGTCACGTTTACAATTGTTAACTGCAAGCATTGGATGTAACTGCTATCCCTGGACACTTCTCACACAGATTGTACTCTGAATCACTCTTGTTGCTGACAGTTTGCAGTATTTATTGAAGTGGGGAATTATCACTGAAAAATATCACTGACTGACTCTTGCATCGTTGGTGTGGATCCACCACACCCATAAATTACTCCTGGAGAAAAGGTGGGGAAATACCATAGACTTTGTAACAGAGCAGGCTGAACAGGTCAACTGGCTTCCTATATTACAGGGTTTATGGAGTATAGGTGCCAAGAATGTAGGTTTGCATTTGAATCTGGTAAGCGCTCTGAGACACTGTCTGGCGTGGAGGGCACTATCCAAGTTGTTGTTGGTAGCTGGTAGCTGTCAGTCAGGTTAGAAAGGGAGTAAATCAGCCTGAGTTCCCATGCTGATCGCTATCCAGTGTCTGCTGGAAAGTGCACATGTCTGGTGAAGGCAGGTCTGGATTCCACTATGCCCCTGCAGAATTGAATAGCCGTTCATGCTTTCTGTTTAGGGTCACACTTAAAGAGAACCCAGTTGAGTAGGTGCTTGTGCAACAAAAATCCAACAAAGTGCCTTCAAGCAAAAGAAAAACTAGCAAATTGAAGGTGTCCGTGAAGGAAGGGAATGATTCACAATCGGCATCAATCTGGTCAACTGGAGGTCCTAAGTTACTCTGTTATAATATTCTCTGTTGCATGGTTCACCAGCTGAGCCCAGATCACCGAGAATACAAAGCTTGTCTTGCAATTCTTTGATGCCAATGGAAAAACATCATCTGAAGCCCTTGATTGGATTGCTGTCTCGTACTGACTGAAGGGTGTCTAGTATCCTCCACATTAGTTGCAGTAAAGGCAGGTCAGATGAACTGCACATTGCAAAACCAGATAGTTAACACCAGCAAATTAAGTTGCATTCTCAGTAACTCTCTTCTCTTTGATATAAACTGACCCTCTTAACAGGTTCTGATTATTCAGCTGTTTTTTCACATGCTTGCCTCCAAATGATTATAATAACTAGCATTCCCTCACACAACCAGTTTTGTAAGAAATATTGACACAAAAAGAAAAATGAAACTGACATATTTGCCATAATTTAGCACATTGTGCTTAATAAGTGTCAGCCTGGTTCAGTTAACAGTACTCTCATCTCTGAATCAGATGGGTGTGGGTAGGAATAGGAGGAGTAGGGTGGGACCAATATTTTCAGATGCACCAAGACTGTAGAACCAGAGGACACAGGCTTAGAGTTGCAAAGGGCAATTTCAGGACAGTACTAAAAAGTTTTTTTTTATCTAGAGGGTAATTGATGCCTGAAACATGTTACCAGAAAGGGTGATTGAAGCCATAACATTGCACTAAAGACAGCTTGATGCTGTGATGGGAAGATGGTTGAGTGGGTATTCTGGAAGGATGAGATCAGATGGGCCGAAGGGTCTTCATCCAAACCAATCCTGCAATCTTGTGATTTCATGTCAGTGCATGGGCCAACAAAAGAAAATAATTTAGACCAGCCAGCCTCTGGAAAAAGGTGGTATCCAATCTGTAGTAGTTTACCACTGGGAAATACATATTGTATGTTTTTCTCAATAGTGTTGGCTAATAAGACTACTGAGGGAGGAAACAGAAGAGTTATGTTTTGGGTCCAATTGTCGTCACTTTATCCTTTGTAGATGTCAATGCTCCTCAATAGTATAGTGAGGTTAATTTAATGTGATCCCCTGTGTGGTAAAGAGATGTAAGGCATTTATTTACATTGCTGAAACAGATTACAAGGAAAGCTTTTTTTGCAAACCGCAGCTATCTAAGGCAGGAAAGTGAACGCCTAATTAATCTGTAGAATTGTTGGTCAGGACTGCAGGAGAAAATCCTTTCTCTTTTTGAAGCGTCATACTGTAGATTATTAGCATCCACCTTAAGAAGTACACCTGATCTTATTCTTGTAGAATATCATCTCTTGCAGCTTCCCATTATAGTATCAAGCTGTTTCTTGAAGGATTTAAATGTCCCAGCCTCAACAGCCTTTCCTGGTAACCTATTTAATACTTCCTGTCTGACTTAAAATGCCCTTAAATAACTGGAAGCCTGTGTCAATGTGTCTTACTGCCTCGGTATCTCTGAAGGTATTGTTCTGTCACATTTAGCAAGTTAAATTCAGCATCTAAGATCACCTCTAAAGATGAAGAGTCCCCAGCTTATTGTGATGTGAAATCAAATCTGATTCTAAAATCGATTAAAAGGGACTCGTCTGCCTGTCCTTGTTCAACTGGATTCCTCTATCTGCAATAAGAGCTTGAAATATGTACATGGGAATAGAGTAAGTGCCTATGGTTTATTCATCTCAAATTACTTCCAGGACTGTACGTAACCTCCAAGATACCACACCAGACAGGGCTGATCTATGCTGGAGCTGTAAGATGGAAAGTGGTTAATAATTGCACCATGCTGTATTAATAAAGAGTTCAGCAAAATATTAATTGTCTCATTTGGTGAAGATACAATGGCCACTTCTGTCCAGATCTTTCTGAGCGATCATAAGACTAACTAACCTTCTGAAGCTTTAACAGCAGCAAATGTATTACTGGCGCAATACAATTCGTAAAACTCAGAAATATTATTTTCATTATAAGAATGACATCCCCCTAGACGTGAAGGCTGCGATCTAAATGTAAATTGGTCTCGCGTGCGGAGAGTTTCATTCATTAAATAAACTCTTTAGTTAGGACCGATTTAATTCATTCTGAGTTTATGCTGCATGTTTCGCAGTGAATCGCCTTTATTAAATTGCCCTTGTGCTGCCCAGCTCTTGAGGACAATTGGAGAATCGTGTCCCTTTTATTATTTGGGTTTCTGGTTGCCCTTTGAGCTGATCGTCTAGTCTGACACTGCAGTGCAGTGCTGCTCAGACTGCAGCCTCAGGCTTTACATATAAAAATCCTGTCTGAATGGACACTTTGGCTCTCCAAAGCCTCTTCCACCACTGTCGCTGTTCCTGGTAACTGATCAGTCATTGCCAAGAGCTCTTTGTACTGCGTCTATGCGAGACCTGCACAATTATTTTCTCTCCCCCAATAGAATGCTGCTTAAATGACCGTGGCAAAAAAGGCTGGGAGCTGTGCCTAAATATCAGGTGACTCGGCTGCTGGGCTTTTTATTTTCCCTGGTTTCCCGGTGCCATTATTTGAGTAGCAGCGATTGAGGAATAAACAGCCTCAGAGGTTCTGCACACAGCTTGGAAAAGGCAAATAGGAAGCAAAAGGATTGAGTCTCGGGCCCTTTAAGGTAGGTTGCTAGTTTTTCATCATTTGATCGACCTACAAAGGCAGCAGATTTGTAGTATAAAATTGGCATTGGTGACAATTTGTTGTCAGGCATCTGCCCTTATTATTGTTTCCAGCTGTACTTTGTTGATATGCAGCTACATAATTCCCTGTTTTTTAAAAAAAATAGAAATCCCTTAGCATCTGCATCAGTCACTGCAATTCAAAAATCTGCTATCCATAATACAGAGCAGGAAGATTCCAGATTTGAACCATATTGTTTTGAGTTTCCTGATTTTAACCTTCGCCTTGCAACTAACCTTCATTCTCCAGCCCTGAGCTAGAGAGGGAAAAATCAGGCAGTACTTTTCCTCTTGATCACGAGATAGAAATCTCTGTTGGAAAGTGTATGTATTTAGACGTTAGGGGGAATATGAAATTAGCTTTGGTTTTGATTCCTTCTCTTTTTCCATTCCTTCTTCTCTTCTCTTCCCTGCTCCCCCACCCCCATGTCAAACGGCCTGTTTCTCTGACTGGACTTATTGATGAAGAATTGGAACTTGAGTGAGATACCTGTGGCAAGAACCATACTCTAGGTCTGTAGCGGGAGCCCCTAACCAAAAAAGGAGGTTAAATCATAAGGGCACAAATTAGAAAGGTGATTTGTCACCAAAAGCACAGCAGGAGCTCAAAATTATTTAAGTTTAAATCAGTCAGGTCACCACTTAACTATCATTCCTAATTAGTAATAATAATCCTTTCATGGAATCCCGTAGCTCAGTGGCTAGAGCACTCGCCTCGCAAGTGAGAGACCTGGGTTTGATTCCTGGCAGGGGGAAATGTTGGACAACTTCCCTTACACACGCCTTTATTTACCTAGCAGTAAGTAGGAACCCAGTTGCTAATCAATTGGCGGATCTCTTTTCCGGGGGTAATAATTACTCACCAAAAAACAAAAATTGGTCACTCAATCTACAACTGTTTGTGGGACACTGCTGTGCGCAATTGGCTGCTGCATTTTGCCCACAAAATACACAGTCAATTCACTTTACGGTATGAAAACAAAAACAGAAGTTGGTGGGAACACTCAGCAGGTCAGGCAGCATCTATTGGCGAAGTTCTGACGAAGAGTCGTGGACCCGAAACGTTGACTCACTTTCCTTTCTCGATAGATGCTGCCTCACTTGCTGAGTGTTTCCAGCGACTTCTGTTTTTGTTTTCAGATTTCCAGCATCTGCAATATTTTGTGTTTTACCTTACAATATATTCTGTGCAGCGCTTTGAGACGTCTTGAAGACATGATAAGGTGCTATATCAAATAAAGGATTATTATTGTCATTGAGCTATATATAGCCTGTCAAAGTGTTTCACAGATGATATACTGTAGTGACTATGTATTTGTAGATGAATGCAGCAGCCAATTTGCACACAGCAATATCCTCCATACAGCTCATAAGTGAGTGACCAATTTATCTTGTTGATTATTTGTAAGGACTCCGGAAGACGCACTTGCTCTTTTTAAACAGTGTCATCTTGTGGGATCTTTAACATTCACTTGAAAAGTCAGGTGGGACCTTGGTTTAATATTTAATTCACAGAACAGCACCTCCGGCAATGCAGCAGACTCCTAGTACTGCAATGCAGTCAGTCTAGACTATGAGCTCAAAGTCCCTACTTGGGGCAACCAGAGGTCAAATTATAAAGTGGCATGAATCTCCTATAGGTGAAAGGAAACTGATGCATCTAAGGTTTGTATGTGGGTGCTTTAACAATACTATGTTAGATAATCACAGTAATAATTTCATTGTTTTTATTATACTGTATAATGGTTTCCTGTTTCACATGCTTGGTTTACTTTTTAAAATAAAATTTCCCTCCTGCTCTGGCTCAGTGGTAGCGCTCTCGCCTCACCTTCAAAGCCCTCCACGGCCTTGCTCCTCCCTACATCTGTGATCTCCTAACCCCTAACAATCTGCCGGCTCCCTCTGCTCACCATTGGCGGGCAGGCCTTGAGCCTCTTTGTCCCCTCCCTCTGGAATTTCATCCCACAGTCCCACTGCCTCGCCCCCTCCCTTGCCTCCTTCAATACCCATCTCAAGACCCTCCTCTTCGACCATGCCTTCGATCAGCATCCTACCCCTACCCTACCTTCCCCGCCCTTCACCCCTCCTGATCCCAACCACCAGCTCGGGTGTGGATCCCTGACTGTCCAGCCACTTGGGACGTCCTCCTGACGTGAAAGGGGCTCTACAAATGTAATTTGTTGTTGTTGTTGAGTCAAACGTTTTGGGTTCAAGCCCCCCACCCCCCACCCGGTCAGGACTTGGAATCACAGTCTAAGCTGACACTCCAACTCAGTGCTGGGAGGTGCCATTCTTCAGATGAGACATTAAACCGAGGTTCCGTCTGCCTATCCAGGTGGACATTAAAGATCCCATGGCACTAATCAAAAAGAGAAGGGATTCTCTCGGTTTTCTGGCCAACACTGCGCCCCCCAAAAAATGGTCGTTCATTCCATGGCTGTTCATGGGATACTGCTGTGTGCAATTGGCTGCTGTGTTTCACCCACAAAATACCCAGTCAATCCACTTTACAATATATCTTGTGAAGTGCTTTGAGACGTTTTGATGATGTGATAAGGCGTTATATCAAATGCAAGGATTATTGCTATTTTTTTCCTTCACCTATTATTCAGGGCTGTAACACACACACTGGAATGCTATCCCGCTGATCGAGGGCAATAATTAAAGAAGTGAAGTCATTTCCCCATCATCACGAGTGGAGAGTGCCTTTGGAATCTTTCCTTGATGTTGTGTCAGTTGCTAATTCGATGCAGATGGATCAGGAATTATTATCAGATGCATCTATCTGTCTGGTCTAAAAACAGACTATTGCATTCCTTTGAGTAACTTGTGCGATCTGAGTTTGTCAGAGTCTGACATTTTTGTGGTGGGGATGGGGGAAGGGAGGGTTGCTGGGACTTGTCTTTTCCACCTGCTGAACGAGTAAAATATGAATTGTAAATTCAAAACAAAAGCATAACAGTCCTCAGTCGCACACCACAAAGTATTAGGGTAAACAAAAGCTTGCCTTTAGGAAGTGTTTTGAAACGTTATCTGAGATATTGTTCTTGCTTCAGCTGCAATAGTCTAGCTTTTGACTCTCATTGCTGCATGCAGTCCACTAGTCCTGTGTTGAGCCTTGACTTGGAGAGATTCAGCTGGACTCCTTGTATGAGCTGTTTTTGAAAAAATTCCTCCATAGGGCGGGTGTCGGTGATTGTGTGGAAGTTGCTTCGTGGAACGTTTTGTAGTAGTTGAGCTCATGAATGTAATTCAGGTCCCAGGTGTAAATGTGGAGCCCTGAAAGGAAACTGCTGTTGGAGAGGATGTAAATAAAAGCAGTGTATGTATTGTTGCAATTTTCTAAAGACTTGCAACTGCTTCTCTGTGATTCGGTCTTCAAACATAATGTTTTACTCGTTGCCCAATTATACTGACAGCAATTTGTAATACTAATAATCCTTGCATTTAATATAGTACCTTATCACATTGTCAAAACATGTCAAAGCACTTTGCCGGTTTTACTGTGAAGTGTAGTGACTATGCATCTGAAGGTGAATGCAGCAGCCAATTTGAGCAGATCAATATCTCACAAAGAGTCATGAAGTTAATTGATTTACTTGGAGGATTGTTGGCCAGGATGTCTAGGGAAATTCCCTTATCTTTGTGCCATGGGATGCTTAACATTTACCTAAATGGGCAGATGGTTTAACAGTTGATTCAGAGAACAGCATCTCGGACAATGCAGCACTCCCCCACTGATGCATTGGAGCGCCAGCCTAGACTGTGAGTCCAAAGTTCCCGATGTGAAGCTTGAAACCACATGATTCAGAGGCGAGAGTGAAGCAGGATAAATAACTATAGCAAAGTAGAAAGATCACCAGCGAGCAGACTTCTGAACCCAAATCAACCCACCTATTTCCATTTGTGTTAATTTGACAAATCCCCCACTACAAATGAACCAGTTTTCAGTGCTGTGTTGCTAGGACTCCCAACTAGCAATGCTGTTGGCATCAGCATACACAGCTGGAATAATATTTTACATGAATACATTTTCCTGACAAATTAAAACCAAGGTCAGGAGAGGTGAATAGTAACATTAACGTCCTAACATTCTCAGTCTCATCTGTGCATTGCACTTGCAGAAAATATTGATGAAACAGAACAATCCAGGAAGGATATTTATCTAGCTTCTATGACAATGACTGTGGAGCGCATTTGTCATTCATTTCCCTCTCGCCTGATTCCATGTAATAATCCTTGCAGCATATTTCACGGACTGTACAATAATAACCTCAGGGAAACCTTGCTTTTCCATAGCAATTATTTTCTATAACATTGGAAAAGTTTACATCACGCTTAACCCCAAACAGCATGGTGGAATGTGATAAATGAGCGAGGAGCTCCTGAACAACAACTTGCTGCCCTTTCTGGTGGTGAAGTGAAAGCTCACAAGTTTGGAATATAGTGGCAAGGCTAATGGAGGAATGGAACTGATATTTTTTTTTGTAAAATAATAATAATTATCCTTACATTTGACGTAGTGCCTTTCACATCAGCACTTAACACCGATAAGCTGTAAAGTGTAATGACTGTATATTTTGTCGGCAAACACGGCCAGCCAATATATATACACAGCAATTTACCACAAGCAATGATGAAGTGAATGACCCATTTTATCTGGGGGATTGTTGACCAGGATACTGGGAGAAACTACCTTCGAATAAAGCCGTGGTATCTTTTACATCCACCCAATGGCGCACTGGCTCCCCGAAAGAGCTTGGGACTTTCAGCTAAAATGGGGACGTCAATTTTCAGGGGATGTCGATTAGGGGCAGTATCGATTTGGTGTCAAACCTCTGTGCGTTTAAAAACGTTGCTGGGGTTTAAACAGTAGGGCAGGATCTGGGTGTTGATTAGCTATCGTAGCTGTCACTCATCAGGAGGGCAGAGTCTGGGGTGGTAAGTATTGGAAGCCAATCACGAGGACAGTGGGGAAATTTCCCGATTTCCCATATATCTGCTCCTGCTTTCCCCTGGTAAGGCAGACGGGGTATCCTCGGTTTATCATCTCATCCGAAGGATGGCATTTCCGAGAATGCAGTGCAACCCCAGCACTGCTCTGGAGTGTCAGCCTAGACATTGAGTTCAAAGTCCTCATGTGGGGGTTGAACCCACAATCTGCTGACTCAGAGGCAGGAGAGCTCCCAGCTGAGCCAGGCTGTCACACGATCTGAACTCCAAAGAAAAAAAACACTTCACCAAAAAAAAATGATATGCTGCACGTACAGTGCAATCATTATTTTGGTTCTCATTGATTTTTTCCTTTGCGTAACCCAAAAGGAAAAATAGAATTTTCCCTTTTGGAAATGTTCCATTGTTAGTTTCCTTTTGACTCTGGTGATAAAAAAAATACCATGAAGATTGGATAGTTATGATAAAATAGTAAATGTAGGCCATTTCTATGCTAGCCTATGTTCAACCATTCATGGTGGAATAATTCTTTGTTGATGCTGCACAGAAGAAACCCTTAATAAAGAACCAGTGAATAGTTCTATTGTTTAATTGTTTGTAAAGAATTCCTCCTCATTTGCATCAGTACCAGGCAGTAAGGACTCTGGATGTACTAGAGAAGGCGACATCCTGTGACGTGCACAGATGCACAGGCAGCACCAATTTTAATGTGCTCAGTTCAGATTTTTAACCATATAAAGGCAATCTTATCAGTTTCTCTTCAAATAGATGAAACCTGCAGGCTTCATTGTTAACTTGAAGGTCAGGGGAGGGAGGGGGCTGGTCTCTTCAGCTCTGCAAATCCATCGCTTTTTATTGACTGAAAAGAAAACAAAAGCTATAGCGACCGGGTGGAATAATGAGGGAGAAAGAAGACTGAATACTGTCTATTCACTGCGCATTATGACCTGGATCAAATCCAGCTCAGAGTGATGAAATAAAAAAAATCTTTTCACTGTGATGACTGCTAATGCCTGAGGTGGAGTTATGTTCGGCCAGCCTTGATCAAGAGAAGTCAGCAGGCAGAGATGCCAATGATTCAGCATTAATGGATGCTCATTATGCAGTATTAGGAATTATGCTCATAAACTCTTGTTTAATTAGTGTAACGATTTTTATACTGAATTGATCAGACAGTTGGGTCTCTTTGTGTCATCTGTAGATTTTACATTAATGCTTCAGCTCCATATCATTCACAAGTACTGTAACCAGCAGAGCATCCAGGAACACATCCCCGTGAAGCTCCTATGGTTGTTGCTTCCCAATCCATGTCTGTGACATTTGTTACCATCCTCCGTCCCACATTTTCAATCTGTTTGGATAATCTGTCATCTACTCCACCAGACTTGATACCTTTTCAAGGGCATTGTACTGGATGCAAAAAGAGAGTAGAAACAAGGAGACATAGGTTTAGAGTTGTAAACGGCAATTTCAGAACAGACACCAGGAAGGTTTTCTTTACTCGGAGGGTAATCAATGCCTGGAACAAGTTACCACGAAAGGGTGTCAGGTGCTGTGTTGGGGGTATGTATGTTCTGGAAGGATGAGACTGAATGGTCCAAAGGGTCTTCTTCATCCAAACCAATCTTGTGATCTTGTGAAAAACATATAAACTACATTGGAATCTTATGCCACTTTTACATTGCGTCACAATCTACTGGGTGTCAGCTTGACTCAGTTGGTGGCACTCATGTGTTCAGGTCATAAGGTTATGGGTTAATTTCTTGCTTTAGGAGTTTCATTTATATCTAGGCTAACATTCCAGTTCAGTGTTGGGGGAGTGGTGTGTTGTTGGAGGTGTCGCTCTTTGAGATGCTGTAAACTAATAATATAAAATAATAATAATCCTTGCATTTGATATACCACTTTCACATCAGGAGGATCTTCAGAGGATTTAGCTTAAAGTGTAGTGACTTTGTAGGCAAACACAGCAGCCAATGTCCTACAAACAGCGATGAAATAAATGACCAATTTTATCTGGGGGATTGTTGGCCAAGACACTGCTATTCCCTTCTCATTTTGAATCTTCAGTGTCTCATTTGGATCTTCAGTGTCCACCTGTACAGGTTTAATGTCTCAATCAAATGACTGCACCTCTGACAATGCAATGCAACCCTTCCCCAGCACTGCATTGAAGTGTCAGTTTGTATGAGCCAATTGAACCCACAGCCTTTGGACACGGAGGTGAAAGGGCTATCAACTGAGCTTGGCTAATCTGTCTGCTCAGCCAAGGTCATATCTGCTGTGCTTCCAAACCCATAATAAATATTCCAGTAGGTTTGAATGACGTGATCTATTGCTGCTAAAATTATGCTAATAATTCAATATGGGATCAATGATTTTTAGTGGCCCATAATTCCACATACCCCTACACTTTAGGACAAAATGTTCTTTGAGACCATTTTGCCTTAAACTTTAAGATTGTACAGAATTATTGTGCAGCATTTTGGAAACTTCCTAAATTGCATCTTACTTTGCCAGGCATCTTTCCACAGTTCTTAAGAAGTAACAGCTTCCAAATGAACACTGAATTTAAGATGTATTCCACCAATTCTTCAAGGTCTTAAAATAGTAAGAAAACATAAACCTGCAATTAGTCTATGATTAGGTGGAATTTCAGGCCTCGGGTGAGGCAAAACGAATTGCTGGCTCTGTGGAATGTTCTAGAAGAGCAAGACATTGAGCAGCAGTATTGTTGCTTTCAGAGTGCTATCCTCATACTATCCTGCATTAGAGTAATGTCAAAGTCATGTAGCAGTGGGAGCAGGAAGAAAAATTCACTCTCAGAGGTCACTTTGAGAATAAAATTCCCGCAACAAAAGATCACAAACGTGACACAGCATAAAATCAAACAATGGTATAAGAATTGAAATGGAATAGCTCCACTGCAGGGTAATGGAGCAGAGTGATTAAAAATCATCAATAGCGCGGTGGAACCTGCTTCTGCAGAATATGCTTCGAGAAACAGCTCCCAGGTTACAAACTACAGTGAACTGCAGTGTGTTTAAGATGTAAGAGGCTTTAAGAGATCAGCGCGAAGGTGATATTAATCAATACTGAGTAACAGAAATAGCACCGTTCCAAAAAACAATTTCATTTTGTTTAATGAAAGCGAACGTACTGAAACAGCGAAAAATGTTGCTTAATGCTTTTTTTTCCAGCAGCTTCCAAGCTGCCAGAACCATCTTTCATCTCATAAATTGCTTATACACCTTTGTCTGGCGCTGTCTGAGTCAACTGCAGCTTTTTCAGGCCAGACAGCGGGGCAGTCTGAGGTAAACAACGAACTGCAGGGCATCACATTATCTGCATTCACTGCTGCAAGAGGCAGGAATTCCCAGTCTTAGGAAGATCAAATAATGTTGAACTGCAGCACCAAATTAAAGCAGCATCAGCTTAATGGTGCAAAGAACGTGTTCCAGGAAAAGAAAGGCATGTTACTGAATCATCTGATCTCACAGGGTCAGCAGAGTTTCTTGACTCTCTCCGCACTAAAAGGCACTCATTTGCACATCAATAATGTACAGACTGTACGTGCTCTCCAGTTTTAATGCAGGCACAGAAAATAGTCCATCTATTATTTCTGAGTCTATCAGTTAAAAAATGGTGTCAGCCTCGTTCATTTTGTAGCGCTCTCACCTCTGAGTCAGAAGGCCCCACGATGACATTTTGAACTCAGAGTCTAGGCTGACAATCCAATGCATTAGTCAGAGGTGCCATCCTTCAGGTGAGACATTAAACAAAGGTCCCGTCTGCTTGTTCAGGTGGACGATAAAGATCTCACGGCATTATTTGTAAAAGGGAGTATCTCCCAATGTCCTAGTTGACAACCCCCCAGATAAAATCAGTCATTCACTTCAGGGATGTTTATGGGACATCGCTGTGAGCACTTGCTGACATACAGTCGCTACACTTCACTATGAAGTGCTTTGAGACATTTCAAGGCACTACTGTATATCAAATGAAAGGATTATGAAAAAAACCATTCCATTCATTTTTTCTGAAACAATGTGTTCATTCCAATCAGTCGCATATAATAAGAAAACTATTTAAAGTTTAAGTTTTGTTTTAGTTTAGTCAATATGCTATGAACTGTTTGAATTTGATTAATTCTTAATTTCATGTGGTTTCTTTAAATACTTTTCTTTAAAAACTAAGTCCATAGTTTCTTTAAATTCCAATTTTAATTAGCACTGATCTGTTTTGAGTTGGCATCAGCAGTATCAGCTCCAATACTTGTGGAGTCCTGTAGCTCAGTGGTTAGAGCATTCGCCTTGCAAAAGATAAGACCCGGGTTTGATTGCCAGGCAGGGCGAAACCTTAGGCAAGTTTCCTTACTCCATATGCTTCTGTTTACCTAGCAGTAAGTAGGAACAAGTTGTTAGTCGATTGGCAGATCAGGGTAATAATCCCTCCAAAAACAAATAATAATTATTTGCACACTTAATCCATGACTGTATGTGGGACACTGCTGTGCATAATTCACTGCCATGTTTCACGCACAAAATATACAGTCAATTTACTTTACAGTATATTCTGTGAAGGGCTTTGAGACGTGATAAGGCACTATATCAAATGCAAGGATTATTATCACTGAAAATGGATGAAATGCCAATTTAAGATACCTGAGCACTCATTGGAATTACAGTAATAGTACAGAGTTTTGTTCAGGCCTGAGTAGACCAGGCACCCAACAGGTACTGAGACATCTTAGCTATAGGCTATATTTTCAACTTCAAAGTCTATAAATGGATCTGCAAAGCTACCTCGGATGGCTAAATTGATAAGTGCATAGTTTTTCATGATGTAAGTCACAAAAAACAGCATTTAGAATAGAAAAGAGGGAGAAATTCTACCTGGGTCTAAACTTACTGCATTTATGTACTATTTCAGAGTACCCAGAATTTGGCAAATTGCCGTATTGAACCTTAACTCTGAAGCCGTCTTTTCTCGGTTCCTTAAGAGAACTCACACAAAACTGGTTTCAAAATTCCATTTTAGAATTTGCCAATTTCACAACATCACAAGATTAATTTGGATGAAGAAGGCCCTTCGCCCATCTGATCTCATCCTTGTGGAATACACACCCTACTGTTCCCGTCTCACATCAAAGCATCAAGCTTTTTTTTAATGAGTCCCAGTATCCTGGTAATAACCACCCATCCTGGCAACTTGTCCCAGGCATTAATTGTCTTCTGGGGAAAGAAAAAAACATTGTGGTGTCTGTCCTGAGATTATCTTTTGCATCTCTAAATCTATGCCCTCTTCCGGATGATCAAAAATGACATTTACGTCTGACATAGCGCCTTTCACGTGACCTAAATACAATAAATCTATAACCAGATCAAATAGTCTGCTGCTGGTGCTATGTTTGCCCTCCACCCTTGCTGATCCCAACCACCGCCCCCACCCCCACCGCTCGGGTCCTGATGTCCCTGACTGTTCAGCGCCTTGCGACATCCTCCCGACGTGAAAGGCGCTTTACATATGTAAATGTTGTGTTGTATTTTATGCCTCCCTGCTCCCTGAGTCTGGCTGTGTCTACTTGTTTTCTCGGGACTGAGGCTGCTCCTGTCCAATCTGATACCGCACAATGGTACTTCATTGTGATGTGTTAACATGTCATAGGATCCCAAAGAAAGACGTGGCGAACAAAAGTGTGGAGGTTTTATTCAATTTAACGGTAGGTGACATGTTTCCCAAGCACCACATTTACTTTCTCCACCCCCTCCGCACTCCCCCCACCCACCCCCATGCAACTGAGGTACAGAAACTCTGGCTGATTTGTTCTTCTCTCCTCCCCCACCCCTTCCTAGCCCAGGTCACAAGACCAATTTTAGTACTGCAAATGCTGCATTACCTGCGATTTTCTTTCAAACAAAAGATGCCTCCATTCCCCAATCTTGCAGATTAATGTTCTTTCGGAAGATGCAGACTCATTATGTGGTGCGTGTAATGGATGCCTTCCAATATTTCTTAGGGATTTTTTTTATTGCTTATTCTGAATTGTTTTGGAAAGAGAGAGATAAACTCTAAAACACAAAACCTCAGCTAATTAAATAGAATGATTACGCATCTAGCTGGTGTTCCACTATGGTGTTCTAAGGGGGGGGGTTGTTGCCTGTTGTAATTTCCCCCACACTACGACTTTATTATAATATAAATAATAATTTAATAAACCTTGCATTTGATATAGTGCTTTTCACGTCTTCTAGACGTCTCAAAGTTCTTCACAGAATAGACTGTAAAGTGAATTGACCGTATGTTTGTGGGCGAAACGCAGCAGCCAATTGCGCACAGCAGTGTCCCACAAACAGTCGTGGATTGAAAATGACCAATTTATTATTGTTTTGTTTTTTTGGAGGGATTATCATTAGGCGTGTAGAGTAAGGAAACTTGCCCAAGGTTTCGCCCTGCCTGGAATTGAACCAAGGTATCTTGCTTGCAAGGCGAGTGCTCTAATCACTGAGCTACAGGACTCCACAAATAATCCTTGCATTTGATATAGCACCTTATAACACGCCGTCAAGATGCTTCATAGAATATGCTGTAAAGTGGGGAGAATGTGTAGTTTGTAAGTGAAAACCTTCTGACTTTTTGGAGGGACAGTCGCTCCTGGTGCCTTCAGCGACTAGCTGAAAAGTAATTTGATAAGAGGCCTAGGACCGGTTCGGTTGCCCAGAGTTTCAGTGGGAATGTGAATGGAAAACAGCAACGTAAAGAGAGGGGGAGGGGGCGTTTTCAATAAATGTGAATGAAGTTACAAAAGCCTCCTGCAAACAATTGAAATTTTACTATTAATTACATTCACTGTATAATATATGTCCAATGTTCCCATAATAGTCTGCTTCTTCTCTCCCCCGACAGTTAAGATTACCAAGTTTACTTGTGGCAGACATTCGCTGTTTTTGCATGTTAAGCCCATCAAAGCAAATAAATTAAAAAGGGGACTTTCATTCTGCAAAAAGTTGAGTAATCTCCACAGATTCACCTTTTCAGCTAGAGAAAACACATAAAAAACAGATACTTTACTGCAATTATACCTCCTGACTAAGTTTCTAAACTGACACAAAGTTTATACCTTTCAATAATACCTTTTAAAATAAAATGTTTAACATAGTGTGTACAGTTTATTGCATGTACAATGATTTTGAAGAAATTAAAGGAAATAAACTTAATATTTAAGCAAATTAAGGAAACACGACTCAGAATTTGTTACAACAATTCCACAGCGTACGTAAGTTCATTTTATGATTTGTAAAGTCTTAATCTTGTAAAGTGCTAGAAAATCACTATAAACCTTATAGATTTCTTCCACATTGTTGTACATAAATACGACATTGCATTGCAAAAGTCGCCAGTCATTTTTCATTAAAATGCATTTAAAGAACTAAAGTATTCCAGGAAATTTGCAGCAATTAATTTTGTTTTAATGCATTTTATTCTCAGCGGGCGTACTTAGTACTAGACAAAGCCTGACAGCAGCTGATGAAATTAGCCACATTACATTAGGCATAGAATCTGTCACCATAGATACCAGACTTGTCTTATCTGCAAAATGTTTTGCGTGACATCATTCTCCAAATACCAACACATGGACTTGTTACTGATTTTGCTGCCTAGTAATGGCCTGTTGTGTCTTTTCTTTCTCTGTGACACGCCTAGAATTGCTAATGCCAACACTTTTTTTGTCCAATCGTTTTTTGATATCCGTGCAAACCTCAAAGTGTTTTTTTAAAAAGATGTTTCTCAACATTCTATTCCACAATCAATATATTAAAGGCTGAAAACGCTCAACTCTCCCTGCATTATGACCTGTGTATAAGTTTAAAAGGCAAAAACTAAACAATACTGTGCAGCATATGCACTCTTACCTCTGTGGTATTCCACTCAAATGGGAGCGAGGTGGGAAGAGCTGTCATTTAATTTGCTTACACTTTACTTTCTTAGGAATTGCCACAGGGAAACGTCACACTGATGAAATAAAGTTTTCAGCCAAATTATCAAAATGTTTTGTATCCATTTACGCTGATTTTTAAATGTATCCTCAAAGAACTAGATATGCACTTCTTCAGTTCCGCTCTTGCAGGTTGATTTTCACAAGGGTGAAGAAGTGGGCAACTTTTGACTTTGCTGTCGGAAATTGTGTAGTGTTTTTCCACATAACTTAGGCAAAAAAGTCCCCAACAACCATCAAACACATTGTGCAGCTGCATTAAATACAAAAAACAGAAACCTCCTTAGGTACTATATAAACTAGAACCAATGCACCATGTTAAGTTAATTACTGTATCCAAGTTCAACTTTTCCCATATGGGCAGGGCAAAATGTTGGGCAAGCAACAACAACAAAATTACATTTATAGAGCGCCTTTCACGTCGGGAGGACGTCCCAAAGCGCTGAACAGTCAGGTGTCGGGGCCCGAGCATGGGGGAGGGGTGGTTTAGGGGTGAGGGAAGGCAGAGAGGTGGGAGGGAGACCAACGGCATGGTCGAAGAGAAGGGTCTTGAGATCGGCCTTGAAGGAGGCAAGGGAGGTAGCGAGACGAAGGGACCGTGGGATGGAGTTCCTGCGTGTGGGGGCAGAGAGGCTGAAAACCCACCACCGATGGTAGGGTGGGAGACATGGCGCAGGCTGGAGCCCGCTGAATGGAGGGAGCGGGCAGGTTGGTAGAGAGTCAGCAGGTCAGAGAGGTAGGAGGGGGCAAGGCCATGGATGGCCTTGGAGGTGAGGATTAGGATCTTGAACTCGATCCTCTGGGGAATGGGGAGCCAGTGGAGTCGGGCAAGCGTGGGAGTGATGGGGTCACAGAGCCTGCTGCGTGAGAGTACACAAGCTGCAGAGTGGAGGTGGAGGTGATGAAGGCATGAACAAGAATTTCAGCGGCCTGAGGGGTGAGGTAGTGGTGGAGTCGGGCGATGTTATGGAGGTGAGGGAAGGTAGAGCGGGTCATGGCTTGGATGTGGGGAAGAAAAGACAGTTGAGGGTCGAACAAGACACCGAGGTTCCTGACTGGCTTGAGTTGAAATGTAATCATGGAGGTTGTTGCTGCCAGAGCCTGAGGTGCTGAGGCGCTGGCGTGAGACTATCAGGAGGGCCTCAGTCTTGTTCACATTCAACTATAGGAAATTTGTCCTCATCCATGACTTGATATCTGACAGGCAGTCTGTCAGGACAGCAGTGGTCCTGGAGTTGAGGGTGGAGGCAGAAAGATAAAGTTGGGTGTCATCCGCATACATATGGAAGTTGACCCCATGTAGATGTTAAAGAGGAGAGGGCCAAGGACAGAGCCCTGGGGGATGCCAGATGTGACAGTGCGGGGGCTGGAGGAGAAACTGTTAGAGGCAACGAAGTGGAGACGGTGAGAGAGATAGGAATCGAACCAGGCAAGGGCAGGTCTGCGAAGATTGAGTAAAGCGGAGAGGCAGTGTATGAGAATGGAGTGGTCGACAGTGTCGAAGGAAGCAGAGAGGTCGAGGAGGACAAGGAGGCAGAGGGAGCCCTAATCACAGATGTTCAGAATGTCATTAATAATAATAATAATAATAATCCTTGCATTTGATAGAGCGCTTTTCAAGTCGGGAGGACGTCCCAAAGCGCTTCGCAGAACACACTGTAAAGTGAATTGACTGTATATTTGTGGGCGAACGCGGCAGCCAATTGCGCACAGCAATGTCCCACAAACAGTCGTAAATTGAAAATGACCAATTTATCATTGTTTTGTTTTTTTGTAGGGATTATTATTAGGAGTGTGGAGTAAGGAAACTTGCCCAAGGTTTCGTCCTGCCTAAAATTGAACTCAGGTCTCTCGCTTGCAAAGCGAGTGCTCTAACCACTGAGCTACAGGACTCCACATTAATGACTTTGACCAGAGCTGTTTCCATGCTGTGGACAGAGCGGAAGCCAGATTTTAGGGGTTCAAAGAGGGAATGGCGAGAAAGGAGCAGAGCTGGGACACGACAACTCGTTCCAGGACCTTGAAGAGGAATGGGAGATTAGAGATGGGGCAGTAGCTGGAGAGGAGGGATGGATCCAGGGAAGGGGGGGATGGATGGGGGGGTGAGTCATGAGAGAGAGGTGATGTGGGGGTGGCTGTGGACGGGGGTGAGGTGGTTGAACGTATCTCCTCAATTTTAGATTCGAGGAACTCCTCACAGTTGGAGTTTGAGGAGAGGATGGGCGAGGTATGGGAAGGTGGATGGAGGAGACGGCTAGTGGTGGAAAAGAGAAGCCGGGGGTTGTCCTTTGCCTCCAAGATAAGCTTGGAGTAGAAGGAGGATTTGGAGGAGGCAAGAGTGCAACAGTAGGTCTTGGTGTGGTGAAGCCAAATCTGCCGATGGACCGTTAGTTTGGATTTGGTCCAGGCGCGTTCAGCAGCTCGCACTTGTGCTTTGCGAGACCGGAGATGGTTGGTGTACCGGGGGATTTATGGGAGTATGAGGCAGTTCGAGAGGTGAGGGGGTCAAGGGAGTCCAGAATGGGGGAGAGGAAGTTGTGGAGAAAGGAGAGTGAGGAGGGGAGATCGGTCAGTAAAGGCCAGAGGTGTAGGAGTTCAGATGACTCCAGGGCAGTGGCGAGGGAGAGGGAGGAAATTTGTTTCCATGGACAAACCTCTGTTTACCTGGTAGTAAGCAGGAACCTGGTTGTTGGTCGATCGCAAATTGCTTTTCTGAGGGTAATAATCGCTTCCAAAAAATAAATAAAAATAATAATAATAATTTGGTTCCTTAATTCATGACTGTTTGTGGGACACTGCTCTACGCAATTGGCTGCCACAATTCCCTTTACAGTATATTCCGTGAAGCGCTTAGAGATGCCTCAAAGACATGATAAGACATGATCTCAAATGCTAGGATTATTATTATTGTATTATATTAACTAGATGATTAGAGATTAAATTAGATAGATATAACAAGGCAAAATACCAAGTTTTTGATATTCCTAAAGCTGCACAAACCTTGAAGTGCTCCTTTTTGTTGTTTTCCCAAACACGATATTGTATTCCACAAACAATTTGTTTAGAGGATGAAAATGATTAAACAAGAAAGTATTTCATTTTCTAACCCAAAGTATTCTATTTTAGCTTTGAGTGTGGCCCTTATCAGTCACTGAACTTCTCCAAGGCCACACTGACAATATTTCGCCCACAAAATCCATAGTCAATCCACTTTACAATATATTCTGTGAAGCACTTTGAGATGTCTTGACGATGTGATAATATAATAATAATCCTTGCTTTTGATACAGTGCCTTTTCATGTCTTCCAGACGTCTCAAAGTGCTTCACATAATACTACTGTAAGCATGACAGAATATACTGTAAAGTGAATTGACTATGTTTTGTGGGCAAAACGCAGCATCCAATTGCAGAGCAGTGTCCCACAAACAGTTGTGGATAAAGTGACCAAATTATTATTATTTATTTATTATTATTTATTTTTTTGAAGAGATTATTGCTCTTGGAAAAGCAATGCACCAATCGACTAACAACTAGGTTCCTACTTACTGCAAGGTAAACAGAAGCGTGTGGAGTAAGGAAACATACCCAACTTTTCGTCCTGCCTAACGTGCTATATCAAATACAACGATTATTATTATCATAACTGACACAAAGGAATGTATGGTAATGCAAACTTCTAAAGTATAAATAATATTTATCCACCTTTTAGTTCTGAACTAATTTGGAGTTCATTGGAAACCACTGCGATGATTATCAATGTTCTAAATGGTAGCTCTGAAAATAGTGCGTTTAAAAGGTGTAAACATGACAACCCTTCAGTCAGTATAGTTTGTTGAACAGGGATGAGGTTTAAATAACCATGCCAGAAGAGCAACTGCACACAGTTTATTTACATACAATGAATCTCACCCCCCTTCAAATGCTACTGTAAGCATGACACCTGATACCATCGGACACACCTTAATTCATGGGGCAGAAAGAAAAGCAATACACAGACAGAGGTGCTAACAACAGAAGGATGGGTGCCACTACATATAGGTTGCATTGATTAGTTTTGCCTGGCCTCCATTTTGTGCTGCCATGCGACAAGCCGTAAAATCATGTTGTCACATGAGTCTACCACAAAATGATATTACCCATTAGGTACATGAATGCTCACAGATAGAGGTTAGGCGACTTTGGCATTCTTTGGTCTCCAATGCCTTTTACTACAGCCCTGTTTCTAGCATGCAAGGTGCTTGAAAGCATTTGGTAGGTAATATTTATAAACAGCAAATGCAATAATATCATCCCTAGATTTTACATTGGTTCTACTCCAGTTGCCTGGAGTGGTGAACGTGTTGTAATACCACAGCTGAAACTATTCTAAGACGGTTTAATACATATAGTTACATAGAGTGAGATGGCACGCAACAGGACATTCGGCCCAACTAGTCTGTGTCAGTGTTCCCCTCATCTATACCCCTCTAGAAAATTGAAGCAGCCAATTTATTTCACTCGCCTCAGTTGCTTTCCCAAAGTGCTGCTGATGGTGCGGTTACTGTTGTCTATGACAAATTTGTAAATTAAAGCCAGCGTTAGTCTCACACTTATTGTTGAGGTACATGCAAGCTGCATGTATCTCATGACAATCAACACTTATTGTGTCTTGCTACATTTGATTGAGGCAGAATTGTAGCAAAGAGAGGAATCATCTTAATATACCACACTAAATCTTAGCTCCACGCAGTCTGCATTGTTTTTATGCTTCAATCTCTCCCAGCACCTCTTCTCTGAGCTAGTCTGCTTTCAGAGGATGAGCTCAGTTTGGTTTTGTGAAAAAGTGGTGGTGACTGTGACAGAGCATTGTTTCACTAATGATCCATTTAATACTTGCTACTTATCAGTTGGCCCGGTTAAAGGGACCAGACCTGAGGGTATCTATTTTTGCTGAGATTCCATTTAAAATTGCCCATTTAGTACTTAGAATGGGCGAACAAAGAAGTGCCTGTTAGGAAAGCAACAATATTTGAATATTTGCAAATCCCTTCAAAAACAAGCCCTAGGATTCAATCGGAGAATGGTGGACTACTTGAGATATTGCAAATTGGATGGGAAGCAAAAAATAAACAACCCTTTCATTTAATTTAGTACCTTATCACAGATGGAAGCACTTCAAAGTGCTTTGTATGATGAATTTCTTTAGAGAGTGACTGGTTGGCAGGTAAATAATACGTGCCAGCAAAGTCCCACAACAACAATAAGATGAATTTGGATGTAGAAAGAATATTGATCAAGTCACTGGAAAAACTTCCTGTTCTTGTTTGAAATAATGCAGTGGAATATTTTGGTAGCGGTCTCGTCTGAGTCAGAAAGTTGTGGGTTCAAGCCCAACGTCAAGATTTTGAATTCGCCGTTCAATTGAGTACCATCTGAATAACCAGACAGGGCTTCAGTTTAACATCTCATTTAATGCCAACATATCCACCAACAACACTCACTCACCAGAGTGCCTGTCTCAGTGATGCCCCCAAAGAAGCCCTGGATATGGGGCTAGAATTTACAACCTTCTCACCCTTGAAAGTAAGAATAAAAGTAAGCAAATGGGTCGAGGGTGATTTTGTTTGTGAGGAGGCGTGGGAAAGAAATAGTGGATGTTGCCCTAAAAATAAACTTCAAAGAAAAGTGAGTGACGATGGGTCTCTTACAGCCTACACCCCCCCATCCGCACTCCCCGACCCTGAGCTCGGGTCCTCCCGTTGTGAAGGGAGCCATACAAATGCCATTTTGTTGTTGTTGTTGTTGTTGTTGTGGCTCAGCATCAGGAGGGAGGGAGGGAGGAGAGACTGGACAAAGGAATCCCTCCTTCCTGATTGGCCTGGGGTCCCACCTGGCCCCGCCCTCTCCTCCTCTCTGATTGACGGGAGACAGAGAAAGGTGGCGGTGGGGCGTGATCACGTCACTCGCTTGACGCGACGTCACTCGCTTGACGACGGCGTAAAGGGGGAGGGGGAGGGAGGAGGAGGAGGAGGTCCGCGCCGCCGTAGTGGGGGGGGGGTTTGTGAATCACCGGCGACGCCATGTTGTGGTGATTATTATAATGAGGGAGGCGGGGAGGGGAGGGGAGGGAAGTTGTTGTTGACGTCGTCGCCGTCGCCGTCTCCTGGCAGCGGTGAACCGCCCAACCCCTCCTTCCCCTGCGCTTCTCTCTGTTATTTCCCCCCCTCCCCTCCCCCCCACCACCTCACCAACCGTCGCCGCCCTCTCTCTCTCCCCCTCCCTCCCTCCCTCCCTCCCAGCCCGGGTGGCGCACTTCTCAGACAGTCAGTCAGACACAGAGCCCGGGTAGAGGAGCAGAGCAGAGCGGCCACGTTTGCTTTGGTGGCTTTAATATATTTTTAAAATTTGTTGTTTTTTTTTTAAACCCCCACACACCACATCCACACCCACGAAACGACATTAATTGTTACGAAAACAAACGGGAGCAGCTCGTTTTTTTTTTAAAAAAAAAAGCAAAACAAAAAAAAAGGAAGCAAAAGACCAAAGGGAACTTTTTTTTTAAAAAAAAATTATTATCGTTTAATAATAATTATTCGTTAGCTCCGGAGCCCCCGCCACACCATGGCCGACGACTGGAATAGCTCCGACGACTGGAAAACTCCCGCGATCTCCTCCTCGGCGCTCATGGACAACGACGGCGATGACTACGAGGAGCGAGGAAGAGGCGTGGGGACGACGGCGGGTGAGACCGGCTCCTCGACCCCACCGCCCCTCAAACCCGGGGCCGGCGACGCTCCCAAGCAGCAGCAGCAGCAGCAAGCCACAGGCCCCCGCCAGGGACCGCTTCGAGGAGCCCAAGAGCAGCGGTGAGATAGCCGGCGACGGCTGGATGAGGGAACGCGAGGCCCTGCCCTCTGCGACTGAGGTGAAGACCCCGACTCCTCCGTTCCTGGCCGCCACCAAGATCGCGCCTCACCCCGACTCCACTTCGGCTCCTCAGTCCACCGGCCCGGTGGCCGAGACCCGCGGCAAAGGCCGGGAGTCAGCCGGTAAGAGACCGGGGGCGTGGTGGGGGCCCGAGAGGGGGAGACCCGGGGGAGTCCGGCCCCCTTTGACTTGAAACCGCGGCTTCATTGCATCGCCCGGTCGGTCGGTGCTGAACACTGGCCCCACTGCGGCTGGTGGGCTCGTGGTTCTCTTTCCTCTTTTCTTCCCCCCCAACAGTTTATTCCTCCCTCCCCCATTATTCCCACCCTCTTATTCCCTGAGGCAGTGAATGGTCTATTGCCCTTTGATTCCCTGAGGGCGGAGGTGGTCCATTGTTTCCTCAATTCCGCCTTCATCGGAGGGAGGGGGTGGGGGACACCGCCGCCTTGTTCCCTGAGGATGTGGTAGTCCCATTTTCCCCTCATTCTCTCTCTGTGTGTGTGTGTGGGGGGTCTATTCCTCACCCCTCTCACTCCCTGAGTGGGATATGTTTCCCCACTCGCCCCCTCAGTGGGATTATCGTCCAAAAGCCCCTCATTCCCCGCGGGGTAGCGATGTGCAATGACTTTCTTTCAGTGAAAGGTGGCACTGCAACGCGCCCCTCATTTCTTGAAGATGGGGCCTCGTTCCCGGGGAGGGATGTGTGGAGGGTGAGAGAGACGGGTCTGTATCCGGTTAGATCCGAATTGAGTCGCAAGCTGAGGTTTAAGCGGGTCAGGTGGTTGGACACGATGTTCCTGACTTTGCCAGATGGATTGTGTGTGGGTTTTTTTTAAAATTCGGGGTATTTATTGCGCAGAAAAGAGATGCGCCCAGTGAGGGGTCCATGCATGGCTTTGCAGTGATATGGGACTGGCAGCCCAGCCCAGCCCGCATGGCTTCCTTCCTGTCTTTGAGCGCGTCTTGTTGCAGGACGGAAGGGGATGGGATGGGATGGGGGTGGGTGGGGGGTGGTTCTGGTTCGACAGTGTGTGGTCGGCCAAACGCGACCCGCACCAATCGCTGTGTGGTCGAGGCGTGACTTCTGCGTGAGCGTCTGCTTTTGGCCGAGTTGCTCGTGTGCTGCGTGACAGTGCGAAAGGGACTTGACTCATCAAGTCTTTAATCAGAAGACTTGGATCTCATTGTACGGGCTCTTTGCAAAGCCTCGTTGCTGCAAGCACTCACATTAAATTAAAAGCGCGATTTCCAATCACGTTTTCAAGTCCGATCAACCGAGGGTTGATTTCGTCCGGTTTCCACCGTTGAGGTAATATTCAATTACCCCGGAGATATTTAGTTTTGCAGTAATAAAGGCTTTGCTGGGTAGCGTAGCGACTCCAGCCGACTGTCAAGTGAAATTACTGGCAGCCGCTGAATAAATGCAAGTCAGAGAAACTTAAGATTTGGAGCAAAATTGATGTCGAGTGGAACTAACGTTGCTGCCTTCACTAACATCTTATTTCACGTGATTTATGATAATATGAGAACCTAACCCCAACATATTAACTTTTCAAATGTGAATTGATTTCAGCATTTCAAGTGTAACATTTATACCATTGAATTTAAATACGTTTAAAAACGTCTCCCTAAAGGGAGTTTATCATATAGGTAAAATACAGGTCAGTGGAGCGGATTTTTTTTTGGGTGTGGTCTTTCTCGTTACTAACATTGCTTTGTCTCTTTTGCAGTACCAGCCCAGTAAGAATGCTTGGCCAACTAATTGCAAAATGAGTTTTCCAGTTTTTACTTGAATCATTGTAATGTCGGTTGAAGAATAGAAGAGGCTTTCTGTGAAAAAACCTAAAAGTCATTAATCGATTAATTTGTTGTACCATTTTGCCAAGAAAAAGCTCTTACATGAAATTGCATTGCGACTTATATTTGAAATTGTCAATTCTATGTTATCTATGGATGCAAACCTCTTTAAAAATGACTAGTGTTTTCCAGAAGTTTCTGCAGTCTCAAACCCTTTGCATTCATATTTTATTATCAAGCACTAAGACATACATATAGATCTATATCTAGTCAGTGCACCGCATCCAGTCAGAATTGGTCATTTATAGAACACAAGTTTACACCTAGAATCTTGTTTGTTATAAACGCATTTGTGGCTAAACCTAAGGATGTAGAGCAGACTGACAGTGAATGATGGCTCGATAGTCTGCATGAATAGAGAACAAATACAGAGGAACAATTTTTCTATAATTCCCTTTGCAATCAATTAAATTCAAATGTAATTAATGGCTTGGATCAATACTAATATTTAAAAAAGTTGAAGATTTAACATGACAAGTAATGACTTAAATAGATAACATGGTGCAAACTATTCTGTCAATTTCCCCCCTCCAATGTCTCTTCCCAATCAGTTAAAAGTAAATATCGGTTACTGTAATGTGTACATTTTTTCCACCCCCTCCAAAATGTTAAACTTCCCAAAGGTGCCAACTTGTAATGGACGGGGGAGGAGTATAGATACGAAAGTACTGTCCAGTGGCTGTTTTGTGTGAACCTAGACAGTGTTGGCAGGTTGTTCCCCAATTGGAGAAGGTGAGGATTTTCTTGTACACATACACTTCCATAATGTGAATAAAACATAGCACAATCTCTCTTTTCCCTGCTCCCCGTCTCCGATGGGTGGCCAATTTTACAAGCTAGATCATCTAAAAACAAAAACTAGAAATTGAACCTGGACTTTTCTAGAGCTGAGTGGCTCAGATTTAAATTTGCAATGACTACCAACTGAATCATTGGAATAGCACAGTGGAATATCTTGTCAAAAGGATTATTTTTATTTAGAATGGATTGTTTTGGGGATGGAAACATTTTACACATTACATCTTCAATTATATGCAGTAACAGGTATTCAGCTTCAACTTATCATTCACCATCATTTTGTGGGACATGATGTAAAACAATCTAATTTGTCACTGCGAGGAAGACTTTTTCCCTGGTGCATTAATATTGCAGGTTGCAGTTATATTTAGTATGTCTTGCCTGTTCATGTCCTTTTTGTAAAGAACTCCTTTGCATAACTGGCACCTGCCTGTTCCCGTCTCCAGTTCGTGTCAGCATTTTTCTATGTAAACTGGAAGTTTGACTATTTCATTTTTAATTTTGGGGGAGGGAGGATGCCTTTCTTTAAGACACAAAATTTAGTTCCATAAGTTGACAATGATATAATTTTTTTTGGGTGGGGTGTGGGGGGTGGTCAGCCGGTTGACTGACGCATATGGAAACCCATCATCATGCTTAAGAGTATCCGAACCAAACTGAGAATTCCATGCATCCCACCTACACTTGGTAATTCCAGAGCTATTTGTTAGAATGGAATGTGCACTCTCACCCCAGAGGGATGCATTCTGCTTACTAATTCCAGAAAGTATTAGGCGCAGATTGGGAAGAGCGAAGGCTTGGGGCCCCAGAGTGTGTGTTGGGAGTACTGCTGGAGTCTAACCAGCTAAAATTGCATAGCTTGCCATTGATAGTACTGTTTTGCAAGCTTTCCCGCTGCTTGTCCAGCTAGGACCACCCTACTCGTTAGGGCTTTGTCTAGTGGGGTTAACAGGAGCCGAGTGGGAGGATCCTCCCTGTCCCCAGACCTTCTGCATATTCAAGTCCTGCCGATGAGCCTGGCTGTGCTGTCATCAGCAGTGCCCTGGAGTCTTGTGGACCTACCTGGCTCAGGAACCAGACTACTGAGACCGCTCAGAGGGCTGGCTTGATTCTGACATTCTGTTGCCAGAAATGTCACCTTGGAGCCACTTCATCTCCAAGGAGACCTCGCGTACCCCACCTGCCCCTGGAGGATAAGATGAATGCAGATATTTCTAGCATAATAAAACCATAATGGTCATTGCTGATTTTGGAATGTAAGTAATACATAACTCATCATACAAATGAGAATCCGAAAAGACCTATTCGTATTTTTAATGAGTATCTTTCCTACAAGTCCCACCAGAAAGGACTCAACTTTGTCTATAAGACACTTTATATGTGGGAGACTGATTTAATGGGATCCTTAAAAGATCTATTGTTCAAACTAAAATGTTCAGTGCATTTCATTTGTAGTGTTCTCCAAATTGTAATCTTGTTATCCAGGTAATAGGCATGTAATGGCTGGCAACTACTTAACAGTTGTAGCGACAATCCTAAATAAGGATGATGTTAAACATCGCACTGTCTACTACTCTTAACATTCCTAGGACCTCAAGTCTATAGAACATCTTTGCTTCCTCTTCCTTAGATCAAGCTTGGTGTCCCCTAGCCATAAGTACTTAACTTCCCTTTTTTCTTGTTTTTAACCTTCGTGGTCTCCTGTGCAGTGGATTTGGTCCTTCATGAAAGTACCTCATTTAAATAAACTGGTTAGCGATAAAGTTGTTAGAGAGAAACGTGTGGTGAGGCAACTCAAAAAAACATTGAATACTTTAACTGCCATGTAATAAATAGTCCATTGAAAATTGTAGCCCTTCAAACTTAATATCAAATGTGAATCACATTTGATATTGAATGATGTATGCATTTGCACTGCAATGTCTCAACAGTTTGAATTGCAGTGAGTTATGTTTGCTCATAAAATGTTCAGAAGGTTTTTGGCACTTGGATTAGAATCTGTACCATTTATGAGTACAGATCAAAGTTTGGTGCTTAAATGAGCCTGAGGGTAATGTTTTTGCAAGGTTCCTTATGAACTGGGATGTACCCATTTATGGTTGCCTTCAGAAATGACCTCATTAACTAATCTTTACATTTTGGTCATGCAAATTTGCTAGAATAAATCTGTTGGCACGGAATGCTGCAGACCTTTGCTCTATAATAAGAATATTTTTTTCCACTTATGATCGATCATTAACCAGATCCACATTAGTAATTTACCAGAAAAGCGGATTGTTCACATACTGTATGTCTATTTTATGCTGTCACTGAGGTTACTTGTTTTCTACAAATGCAATAATGATGCTTACCAGATGAGTTTGCTGGTGAATGATGCCCAATAAATTCTTTAAATGCAATGGGAGGGAATCCTGGTGAAGCAATACAATTATTTATGGGTCAGGTAAGACTTATTGAACTAAAAATATGCGACAATATCTTGACGAAAGTAGCCATATTTTTCTCTATTCGTTGTCTAGTCTTATCTCTTTTTGAAGTGAACCTTTTCTGCCTGCCAATAGTTAACTTGTATAGTTTACGCATTTGAGAAAATGTGTGCTTTCATCCATTGTTAAATTTTATTGTTTGTGAATGCTGGTAGTGACATGTATTCCGTTTTTCCTGCTCTACTTGCAGGTTATGCTTTCCTAGAGCAGAAGTTCAATACAAAAGGTAACCAAACTCTGAGGTATCTGTTGGAATGGGCAAGAAATCATTAGTGGATTTCTTAGATTTAATTGTTTTAAACAAATGATGTATTAAAAACAATATCCATCGAAATCAGAAGAAAATTCTAATCATACCAATTAAAATGTGATTCTTGATCATTTGCCTTTAATTTTACTAATCACTTAATATTTGGGGGTGGGTGGGGGGGAAATGTGTGTGTTCCTGTATGGCATTTTGGATAATCTTATACCATTTTGCAACACTATCAGTGAATGTACAGGCTTATTTATGGCCCATCCCCCTCTTTCAAAATTTATAGTTAGCTGATGAACATAGATTCTGTTTCTTAAAGAAAAAGCAGGCAGTCACAGCTGGTTAGTACATAGGCGTGAAAGGCGCTTTATGAATGAAATATTGTTGTTGTTGTCCTGATATAGTACATAGGTAGTTTGGGACATATGTGCATGCGACCGCCAGGAAGGTAAAAGGTGAACTAGATGGACTTTGGTCTTTTCTCGTCTAGCATTTATGTTCTTATGTTCGTGTCCCTTTGTTTAATGATTTATTTTTAAATTTAAAAAAAAATTGTGTACAGTTCACACGTTAATTTATAAAACTGGTGAAAATACCGTCTGAAGAATATTTTAAGAACTGGCAAAGGGTCTTAGGCGTGACAAGTTCCCTTTTTTTTAAGCGTTCAACCAACGGATCGGTCATCTCACTATATCCCTCAGTCTTGTGCATTCTGTAACCCCACTGAACCTACTTACTATAGGTATATCTGCTTTATTGAACTTCCCAATGTATTTCGCAATCTTGGTGTGTTTTTTTAAAAAAAGGTTATGGCTGACTTCCCTTCTTACTCCTCACTTCCTAATTTTTAACAGGTCCTCTGGTGTTTGAATTGTTTGCTATAGTTAACATTTTTGATTGATCGCTTTTGTTTTAGCTCTTTGCATGTTTATGCATGAAATGTAGTAATGAAATGCTGATATTGTACAATTTTGTTCCATTTTTCCAGACAAAACAAAATTATTGAAAGCTTCTTTTAAAACAAAATGTATATTCTTCCCGTATAGCTTAATGGATGAAGGCACCACATGATTTGTATTAAACCTCATCGATGGGATGGTCTCACTTTCAAATTCTGTTCTGCTCTGAGTCATCTTGAATGGGTCAGCATTTGAGACACTGCTATTGACACCTGCACTGTGTGTAAGGATTTTCGCTCATCAATGGTTTCCAGAGTTAATGATAATAATCCTTGCATTTGATATAGCACCTTATCACATTTTTGAGAGTCTCAAAGCGTTTCACAGAATATACTGTGAAGTGAATTGCCTGTATATTTTGTGGGAGAAATGCAGCAGCCAATTGCGCACAGCAGTGTCCCACAAACAGTTGTGGATTGATGTGACCAATTTATTATTTGTTTTAAAAGGAATTATTACGCCCAGAAAAGCAATCCGCCAATCGACTAACAACCGGGTTCCTACTTACTGCTAGGTAAACAGGCGCGTGGAGTAAGGAAACTTGCCCGACATTTCGCCCTGCCGGGAATTGAACTTGGGTCTCTCGCTTGCGAGGTGGAGGCTCTAACCCTGAGCTACAGGACTCCAGTTCTTGGGTAATGACCATTGACCGAGTTACCAGAGGGCGCACAAGTATAAAGGATTTTTTTTAACGAAAGCCTTCAGGGTGAGAATATTGGAGAACAAATAAAAAGAAATGTGGAGGACATAAAATGCAATGTGTAGCTCAAGTAACATGTAGTAACATTCAAGTAGGATCATTTGTCTATCTAGTCTATCCAGCAAATTTCTCTGAAACTGCTTATTAAAATCCTGAATCCTTTTAATTTTGCAGGGTTTTGACTTAAGTTCCTTTTTGAAATGCTTCATGGTTCCTTGTAACAACAGTGCTGGTACTTCGACAAGTCTCTCATCCTCTCACTAGAAATACTCAGCCTGTCCTAAGGTTTCACCAATTATAAACGTGATTGTTGGCTTACTTATAGACTCGTATCATAATCCTCCTTGAAAGAATATCCTGGCAGTTTGAACCACATTGTGTGTTGGTAGATAACTGCTTTTGAGGTTTTGTTCTTGTATTGGAGCTTAAAACTTCAGCTACTGAATTTCCTTTCACAAATGTTCCTCTCTAAATTCTAGTAATGTTGACCTTTATGCATAAGGTATTGTTTTGTGAGACATGAACATCTATGCCTTTTTTCCAACAGCTTCTGAAAGTTTCATTAAATGCTCAATTCAAAAACAATTTAGAATGTTATATTTTACTTTGCAAGTGTTTGCATTTATCAAACCGCAAGTAATAATTTTAATGTTTCACAGACGTAAACTAAGGCTTGTGACCACTTATCTTATAATCCCGCTCTCATTCACCTTGATTATTTCTGAAATGATGACTTATTTCTTTGCCTAATAGAATTATGCTCATGAGGTATGTTGAGTTGACTAATTTTGATTTCTGTTTAGATGACAAGCACTCAATATTTGCTATTTCTTTTTTAAGTCATGATTTATCTCTAATGATCGACTGCTTTAAAAACAGTGTTGGTTTCCAGACAGACTTCAAACTTACTCAATTTATGGTCATTAGCACTTGGCAGAAGTGATCTCTGAAAGGTCTTAGCTATCTGTCAATAGTGTTGCTTATTTCTAGTTTTTTTTTAAGTTTTCTGATTCAACAGCAAACCATTGAGAAAAAAATATTCTCAGGCATATTCGCTTTAAATTTTAAGATTTTAAGAATTTTAAGTTATTCAATAGTAGATGGTTTCCTGCAGTTGTATACCTTGTTATGATTATTGGTGAACGTTATTTTTCTGTATCTTAGCTTTTATTTTAATACAGACATTCAATTGTCTTTTCTTAAGCGTTTTGTGTAAATTTGTGCATTAGCACTGTTTTGAAGTGTTCCACAAGGTCTCAGGAAAATTTACTCTCTTAATGAAAATACTTTCAGTCAGTGCTTTTTTTGTCTTGCATTGTTTTGGAGTAGTGTAAAGGATGATCACGGCTGCTGTGATACCAGTCATTCCAGGAAACAGGTTCAAATTCGTGCTTTAACTATAACTACATTTTTTAAAAAGTACTTTTGCACTGACATTTTAACATCACTCGCAAGTGAGAAACCTCTAAAACCTATTTTAAAAGAACTGAATTCACACCTTGAAATTTGGATGAAAGATAGACTGTATGCATTGCAGGCATTATTTTGGAGGTTGATGTTTTTGTGGATTTCTTCAGATTAAGCCTATTCTCACGTGATGTTTGTCTTATGCTGTGGTATTCAAAATAAAATTAAAATTGGGGGATTTAGCAGCACTCCAAAAGCTAATCGTGCAGAGGTCAGGCTGCAAAGATCACTTTGAAGATGTGGATTTGGTCAGATATCAACTGCTGTAGCTTCAGTTAAGTCAAGTGTGTTTCAGCCCCACTTGGAAATAATTAAAAGTTGTTAGGTGCTGTAATAAATCTTCTTGGTCTATTTTTCAGTTCAGTATTATGCACTTATCCACTGGAGAAGTTATAAGTAATTTTTTTATGTTGAGTGCAAAATTGGAACTGATGTAGAACAAGTACATTCAAAGTTGTGTTCCTTGTCAAAAACCGTCAGAAATCCAAAAGTAATTTTGTTGAAGATTCAGTTTGAGTATCTTACCTCATTAAATAATGCTTGCCAGAAGCAAATCTGCCTCCTGAGTATTGCTAAACTATTAGGAAATTCAGTCGATTTTAATAGCAGTGCAGGCAAGCTACTGAACGCAGAAAACGAAGTTGTAAGTCAGTGTGAGGAATGGGAATTGTCTTGACATGTAGTTCTGGAGAAGGTTCCAAATGGCTCTGGAAGGAACCATTGCATTAGGCAGTCCTCTAGAGGGCACTATGAGCAGTGTAACAAACGTGTTTGGGCATTTTATTTGATAATTTGAGATAATTTTTCATGGAAAATGAAAAACTGTTACACTTGGAAATAATTAAAAGTTATTTTAACTTTTTAACATGGCCAAAACTTTCTGGACAAAAATTGCCACAAATGGGGATGATGATTGATTATGCCACAACCTTAAATATTTCTTAAAATGTAAGTATGATATCCTTTTATTCATATCAACTAACGGCTTTATAAGGCTCAAACTTTTTGCACCTGAGTCAGTGCTTCCAATTCAAAAGTCTGAGGAATTATCTATGTGTAATTTCTCTTCCAAATTAGGTCCAATCACCATACCAGTTTGGGGATTTAATTGGTCAATGTCATTTACAATTTGTAACATAGGATATTTGAGAAAGATATAATTTGCAACACATGGTACATGGGGCATGCATTAGAAAAATGTGTAGTATAGGAATTATCACTGAAAGGTATGAATAACGACTAGCTTTGCTACACTAGATTCTTTATTATTGTTCCTTAGCCCTACTCATCAGAATAATTATTTACTTCTTACTGTATTCCTATAAGCCTCTGATAGGTGTGCCATGTAAGGGATTCAAGTTTATGGACCTTATTAGTTAAGGGTATGGGTACATTCACACTACAGGGCTGCTCTGTTTAACGTAGGTTTGGTAGGTAAGGTGGCTTTGAAATATCATCTGTGGGACCTGAATGGCACAATTTAGTACCTTATTTCTTGCATTGTATTAGATTGTCCAGGACATAGCAGCCTACATCTCACCTGCATTAGTCTCTTTGCCTTTCAAATCCTCGCCTGACTGTCCCATTGGATCAATTTTAAGATCCTCGTCTGTACTTTTAAATGCTTCCATGATCTTTCCCACCCTCCTTCTGTGACCTGCAACCCTATACCGCTCATAACTCCCTTCATTCTGCCAACTCTAGTATGCTTCATGTTCTCTGCCTACTCTACCCCATAATCGGTGGTGAGCATTCAGCCACTTTGCCTATGCCCTCAGGAGCTGTCTTCTGAAATCTTTGTCTTGCCCTCTTCCTTTCAAAACCTGTCTAAAGGTCCATCTGGTTGACTACACCTTTGGTCATCCTACCCCAGCTCTTAGGTTTACATTGGGACCAAGTAAAATGTACGTTTTGGGTTTTCTTGTTTTGGTTTGTGAATGTAGCTGTACAAGTGCATTTTGCTTCCAGGTTACCCTTGTATTTAAGTCCATTTCACTGTTTAACATTGTCTTAAGTTCTATTATTGGCCACTTAGGCAGCTGTTGTGCGCAGGTGTTACTTGAGCCTCAAACTTTATGGATGGTCTTCATTGTAAAATGATGTTCAGTTTTTGATAGGAATATTTCAAAATCGTTCTGCACCATATGGTGAATACTAGTGTATCTTATAGTGTAAACAATTTCGAACAAGGACCAAATTAATCTGACTAGTTTTAGGCAACATTTGATGTTCGTAGTGTGGGCCTTCTTCACTTTATTTTTCCTGAAACCCCCCCACACAGTGGACACGGGATATGAGGTGTAGAGTGGTTTACACTGGCTAAACATTTTCATTATTTCTAGCAGTTACAGGGGAAGACAGGGGATTGGATTGAAAGTAGTTGGGTGAATAGATGATCTACACCATCTTAGACTGGGTGAAGCTAATGACCTTGTGTGCTGTAATTTTCATTAGCTGAAAAACAAAATATGTGGTGTTCTGGCAGTAGAACTATGTGTATTTGATAGCTGAGCATAAATCAGTCTTCCTTGATCATTTGCCATATTTGGTCATTACTTATTTTTTTAAAAAAGTTTACAATGCTTGACTCGTTAGGTCTGGATTTCAAGGCAACTTCATGTTTGGGGCCATCGATGATCGTTCAGGTACTAATTTCCCCTGCTGAGGTCCTGTCATTTGTTTTTCAGACGAATCCTTTTTTTCTCCTCCTTCCGTTGCACCTGAATGTGTGATGCAGTCCTCTGCAGGCAAGTCCCTTCAGCTTTCCTTTTGCTCACATCTGCATCTTGTAACTCTTATCAATTTCCTATAAATTTTACTTTTGGTTTACGCTAAGGTGATCACTTTTTAATGGTTATTTACTTGCTAATTAAACCTAAATATATTACCACTGTTTTGCTTTCCTGCTAACTGGTATTTCAGAGCCTTTTGCATTAAGCTCAGATTTGCTTTAGTGCAAAGAATAACTTGCAAGCTTTGGTTTAAGCAACCTATTTGCTTTAACATTTAATGCAACTTGCCTTGTAGAATAATTAAATGCAAAAGTATCCTCTTGTACTCCTGGAAATTATTTTTTCTTTAACCTAGCTTCCCTTTTGTTTGCCACTTACTGTTTCACATGATGCCTTGCTGTTCTTCCTAGCACATTCTTATTTAATTTCTATGCATTTTATCACTTCTTCCTCTTCCGCCATCAGTTCTTGCATTCATTCCTCATCTTTCATCCCTGTTTTCATGTCTTTGAACTTTCTCCTGCTTGTTCATCCCCATATTTGATCACATCCTGCAGTTTGTCTCATCACTACCACATTTTCTTCCTGTCTAGAATTTTTTTTAATATCCTGCCAATTTGAGGCAATGTTATTATTCAAGGACCACTCTTCCTTACTTGGATTGTTTTTTGCTGTGGATGTATAATTTTGCAACAAACGTTTATGCAACTGAAAGTAAAAGGAAAAAATAAACTCATGTCAAATATTTTGCTCAGTCAATAATAATTCAATAATACCCCAAGATAGACTTATAGATCTTTTGAATTTCGGGTTCTGTCCTCAACTAATCTTTGTCTATAGGTATGTATGCCTTATTTGGGGAGGAATTAATTTTGAAATCAGAGTGAACCTAGTTAGTGGGAGTTGTTTCTTTGTTCAGTCTTCAAACTTGAATCTGGATAAGCATTTGGGTGGGACAATGGCTATGGAAAATATTTGCACGTTGGTCTGTTCTCTAACTTTTAGGGGAAAGGGAGAAAATGGAAGCTGGGGAAGAGAGGTTTTAATTTCTAAAAAATTGTAAGACCTGGTTATAGCTTGCTTTGTTTGGATTTATATTAATAACTGAAGGAATTATTCTGAAAATCAGTTCCTGCAGTAAAATCCTTTTATAAATTGCTTTTAGTATCATTTGGGTGTGGACTCCATTATGTACAGTATAGTACAGCCTGAAAATCTGAAAGGTGTGCAGAAAGCCAGTCAGTTCTATTGGGTCAAATGGCAATGTGGTGATTAAAGATGTGTCCTGCTTCTTGGGTTTCAAAATGCATTGTTGTGTGATGCGCTCTGATGTAGCCAGCCAACTTTCTGCATGCATATTAGTAACTTGTCTGGTAATTTAATTAGTAATGTCATAATGCAGAAGCTCAGGCCTAGATTACAGTCTGTTATAAGGCTGGTTAGGATTTTGTGGACCCCAATAACTTATAACGGAGCTGTCAGTATATTTGATTGTTTAAACATATGTGTGAACTTGGAATTTGAATATTTTGGGAAGCATTTAGATATGTTTTTAAATTGGATTAGGCATTGATTCTTTTCAGGTGATTAATTTTATTAACTTTCAGAGATTTCAGGAGCTGGGCGTATTTGTATTAGATGGCCTGCTTGTTTTTAAAATGAGAAGATCATTCCATTTGTCTTTCTGCTATTTCCCCATATGTAATAATAATAATCCTTGCATTGGATATAGCGCTTTACCACGTCACTGAGACCTCTCAAAGCGCTTCACAGAATATACTGTAAAGTGAAGTGGGTGAGACGCGGCAGCTAATTGTGTAATAAATCCCTTGCTGGCCAGAATTTTTTTTCCATTTTATCTGGAAGATTGTTGGCCATGGCACTGAGAAAAACTCCCTTCTCTTTTCAAATAGAGCCATGGGATCTTTAATGTCCACTTAGCACAGTGCACCACCAGCACTGCTCTGGAGTGGCAGCCTAAACCAGGGATCTGCAACCAGTCGATCAGTACTAGGTGACGTCTTGCGCATAGTCAAAAACGAGGGGCAGGAGCGATATTTACTGTAGTTGAAACATTAAAGTTTATTTTTGTATTTTGAGATCCATGAAATACCTTCATTTGTTTTCAGTTTTACTTAATACTGCTGTAGTTCTATTGCTCCATCCTTTTATCTTTTTGATGCACGAGAGAGCCACTTAATGACAAACAACCTATTGGAGACCACTGGCCTAGACCTAAATTGGATTTGTTTGATTTTATGTAATCTTAAATTGTTTACATTTATTGCCCTTAGTCTTTGATATCTGCACTCGTGATTAATTGACTTATTGTGTGTTTATATAAGTTTTATATATTTTGGATGTTTTATTTGTTGCCGGAAAGAAAACACTTTTCAGCCCATGCTTTATTTGAAAGGAAGTGCCATTTTGTCCCTGTTCAGAGTATTTGTGGTCTACATTTTTAAGAGCTTTCACCAATGGAGGTAACTTTAAGAAAACACTAATTCTACCCACTGTAACGAAGCCGATTAGAGTGAGTTATTAAATATATTATTCCCTTGCTTACAAAAGATTATCTGGTTCTATAGTATACTGTTTCAAGCTGGTCTGAGCTTTGTTTTTACACTGAAGCTCCTACCACCTGGATGTGATGCCAAAGTGACTAATCTGATCCCTTTCTGTGCTTATTCAACATTCATGATCTATGACCCTGTACTTCTGAGGTTTGGGGGTTAGAGAAGAAAGTTGCTTGTGGTGTGATTACTTTCTATGCATGTCCAGAACATCTGCCTTTGTGAAAATTATGTATAATGACTTTAGATACATGCATAGATGCCCAAACTTTACTTATTTGTTTAAAATAACAGTGGGGAAGCTAGGACAGTCAGACTTTGCTCCTAGCCTTTTTATCCGGTTTTATTACCTTTGCAGTGATTGAGTTATTCTACATTTGACTCATACCTGATGTAATTGAGCCACTTATGCAGTGATATCACATGTTCTGCATGTGCAGTACAGCGCATCGTACTCTCATCCTAGCATTGACCCTTTTTTCATTCTGGAGATGGAGTACCAACTCCAAATAACGCAACGCTAGGAAATTCGACTGTTTTACCTTGTGGGTTTCTTGCATTGGAGTTATTCGTGTAACTGATCCAAAAAGATAAATGGGTATAGTTGCTGATATAACCGAGCTTTAAAGCTTTAACATGAGAATTAAGCTTTCGGTACTAATTTTAAGGCAAAACATATTATTTCCTTACAATCAAATACTGTCGTTATGCGCCTTTTCTCTTGCAAATCTAGGGGGTGGAGTCTCTATGATGGCTAAAAAGACCTTTTAGTTTAGAAATTTGCTTTTGTGTATAATGGGACAAAAGCCACTGGTTGGTGATTAACTTGTTTAAGCAAATAAGAAAAACGGTGTGCATAAATTTGAAAAATGATTGTGATGTACACATTTGAGAGAGAATCTTAAATCTGCACTTTTTTCTCACTGAATATTTTTTTATATAAAAGAGTGGCAAAATTAAATGAGAGACCTGCATTAAACTGGTGGGGGTGGGTGGGTGGCGAAGAGGCAGTTTTGCTTCATCAGACCTGGTGCAGACTCTTGTCATTTGAAATGAATGGTAAAGCATTAAAATCTCTCATCAGGATTTATTAATATTTAAGTGTGGCATTTGTTACAGCCATAATCATGAAATCATTCAGGTGGGTTGGAGTGGTCCTTTAGCATGTTAAGAAATGAAAGTTTCTGATTAATTGTTTGATTATCTTATGTTATACATGACAAAATCAATTGAAACTGTTACTTGACTTTTCCCGTTTCCTTTTCATCTATGGTCACAGAGTTTTCTGTCAACTTGAAAGACCAACCAGTGCGCGCCAAGCCTGTGGGACCACAGGATGCTGCACCTGTGCATGTTGAAACTGTTCCTGTCTTCTCTGTGTCTTCCTTTTCTTCTGCTGATTCTATAACTGAATTAACAATATCCACAAAAGCAGTCCAAAATGATGATCTTACACAGACTGAAGCACTCGCAGACACAGTTTCACAAACAATCTCTGGTTTTATGGAAAGTACAATGGACAAACAAGTAGCAGATGGTTTAGAGAAAGTTCAAGATGTTATTGAAAAGATGGAAGTGAAGCCAGCATTTAGTGAATCGGTAAACCTCGAATCACTAATTTCTGTTGGTGAATATGAATCCGATAGGGAAGTAGAATCAAGTGGAAATGAATTTGAATGGACTGTATTGTCTGTGGCTAAAGAAAACGTACCAGAAAAAGCCAAATTGGATGAGGAAAGTCTGACAAAGATTAGTAAGATTGCAGGTGTAGATGATCAGTTGCAAGGTAATTGGGAAGTTGGTTTGGAAACAAATATGGGATTAACATCTTATGAGGAAGCATCAGGAACAGGTTTGGCCTTAGACAAAATTGTTGAGCAAAAGGAATTCATGCAGAATGTGTTAACAAATTTGAATGAGCAAATCTTAGAACCAGTTGACAGTGGTCTTAATTTTTGTTATGGAGACATTTTGGAAGTGAAGGGGCGGATGAATTTAATGCCTTCTAGTACAGAAATTGAGGTAACTATGATTGATACTGATGTTGCTAGTGAATCTACTTTTACTGTCTTTGGGAAGCCTGTTGAAACTGTTGAGGTTCAGGAGCAGGCCGATTCAGAGAAGCCATGTGATACTGAAAAACAAACTGGGGATCAGGATAGTGGGAAGCTAGGCTATGCGGACTTGGAGAGTGTCCCCTTCATTCAACAATCACTTGAATCAGATGGAAAAGAAAAGCCCTCTCTGGCTGATAAAGTTTATTTTGCGGTTTCAGTAAAAGGTGAACCTCAAACTGACATGACGTATGCTACATTTGACTCTTACAACGTGTTGGAACCTCCAAGGTCGGCTTATCTAACCACTAATAACCCAGTTCCTGAGGATAGTGGGACCATTAGAGAAAAGTCAGTATTGGAAGAAGCTTCAGCAGCACCACAACAATTGGCTACCATCAAGTCTGAAGTGGATAAGGAGATTAAACTTGCAGAAACTAAATCTAGTTCACCAATAGATAATGCAAGTAAATTAGTTTCAAAGATCGTCCCATCTGCTTCTGAAATGTATTCCCTTGATGGCTTAGCAGTCACTCAAGAACACACTGGGGAAACTGAGGCTCCAGGACAAACACTACAAGATCATGCATCAGATAATCTACAAACCAGCTCTGCGTTCAAGTTGCATCAATCAGCAATAGGAGTGGAAAAAACTGAAGAAGTTGATGTGGCACAAAAAAAAGAATCTCGAGATTCTCTTGATCCATTTAAAGCTTTATATTCTATGTCTGAATGGAGTATTGTAGGAGAGCCTGAAAAAATGCAGGGTTTAAAGGACACAAAGGCACCTTCTCATCTCGAGAGTGTTAATGTCACAGAATGTGCCACTACTCCTGAAGAACCGAGACATGGTCCAGTGCAAGCTGTCGCTCAAAGTACTAAGGAGGAACAAATTGTACATGCATTTCCAGAACAACTTGCGTTGTCAGGCAGACCTGCTCACAGCATTACAGGGGTGTCACCAGTACAGGATACATTTGAGGAGCTAGGCTCAGTTTCTGTCGGAGAAATTGGTGAAGGTACTGTAGTTGTGTCAGAACAGGTTCCTGTTTGTGAGGAAGGAGATTTTCCAGTACGTGTATCTGTTAGTTCCACTATAGTTCCAGAAGTTAAAGTTGAGAATTCTTTGCTGTTTGGCTACAGAGAGCCTGATTCCTATGAAAATATGAAACCACTTCCCCACTCCTTTGAACAAGTGTTGTTGACAAGTGAGTTTGTGGAAGATTTTACACTGATTGGTGTAAAACCTGAAGTGTCAGCTGACACTTTGGAGATGAAATGCCAATATGGAGCTGTGCCTAAGGAGATTATTAGCAAATCTGAGCCTGAACTGGTTTTGGGAACTGAGATGAGCAATGTACTTGAAGTCAAATCTGCTGAACAGCTTCTGCCTGATTACGAAGATATTGAGCAATTTGCGTTTTGCTCTTTATTGGCCCAAGAGCCAATTGAAATTCCAACATTGATTAAGGATCTAACTGAAGAAGTTCTGACTGGTCCGTTACATATTGAGGAGAAAGCTGCAACAGAAATTAAATCTGGTCATCAGCAAGCTTCTGGAGAAACGTCGTCTCGTCCAACTGAAACAGCAAAGTATACTGTTCAAGAAGCTATCTCAGCTCTAACTACAATTGAAAATATTGCTACACCATTAATTGCAGAGGCAGAGCCAACTGAGGATATTGTAAGTGTTGCTAAAGGACCTGCTTTAGAAGCAGTGTCTGAAGAATCTGATTTTGTATCTTCCCAGCCAATAGATTTGATGGGTACTCTGTCTTTACAGGGTGATACATTTACTGACAACTTTAAGGAAAAACAGGATAAAGTTAAAATTGATAGTACTTCTACACAACCAGTCGAGGAGAAAGTGGAGATTGATACATTTGCTGACAACTTTAAGGAAAAGCGGGATAAAGTTAAAATTGATAGTAGTTCTGCACGACCAATAGAGGAGAAAGTGGAGATTGAACAAGGGCATCTAAACACTCAAGAGGTGTCGCCTTCTGCTGTCATCAATGAAGAAGTAACCAAGGCTTCAAAAGAGGTGGTGACAAAAATCTTAGAAACTAGTGTTGCCCTAGCAGAAGTGTTAGGAAAGGAGGAAAGAGCCAGAACATCACCCATGGGTCAGCAAGAAGTTGATGTACTCCACGCAACTGCAGAAGAGGCCATCGTTAGTAAAAAATATGTTCCTCCCGAAACTGTAATGTCAGAATTGCCTCCTACTGCTGAGAGCAGTGAAGTATCTTCTGCTGATCCTGATATTGCTGATCGTTCAGTAAAGCTGAACAAAAAATCAGGTAACCATCTCTTGACCGACTTCACAAAAGCACCCTCACTTGTAGATAGTTTCATCACAGTGAAATTAATTAAACTCCTCCCGTCTTGTGTGCTTGCTTTTAATACTACCTTAACTGCATGATTGTGCTGAATGTTGCAATTGCTTTCTAGATGTCATGTTTGTCTAATGTTCATTCATCTTTTGTAAATAATATAAACAAAATTTGACATGTTTGCTTTTCAAAATTACTTTAACCCTTTTTAAGAAAGCTTTAGTGACTTATTCTGGTATGTCAAAGTTTACAAAATATTTATTATTTTTGCCATAGTTGCATGTGAGTTATGATTTAGATGTACTACTTTAAAACTACTTTTGCAGGATTATTATAGATTTATTATTTTAATACAGTTTTTCTCACAAGAGCGCTGAAGTTACTTCATCATAGTTGTCAGTTAAAATGACCAAAAATATAACAATCACAAGCCTTGAAGTCAAAAGCAACATTTTGTTCTAAATGTTTTTTTTGAGGACTAGGTGTCACTGTGGTTGAGTTTGGCAGTGTTCATTTCTGGACGCTACATTCTAATCCAGCCCACTATGTATCTGGTGCATATGTGCATATGTGCGAGCTAAAGGGCTTGTTGGGTGCAGCAAATAGAAATCGCTGTACCAATGGATTTCGCTTTGAGTTTACCATCGTGTGGAGGAATCAACTACCCCAATACCAGACTTAATTGTTTGATGTCTGTGACATGAGAACATATTCTTTTTCCCAGAATGATTTATCTTGATAGTGTATGAGCAAATCAGAATTTATTGTTCACGTGTTACCTGTAAAATTTATCTTCTCATTTTGTTCAGGTTGTCATTTTGGGGAGAAATGAATGCTAACTGGCTGAGATTCAGCCACTTGATGCATCTGTTGTTTAGAAAAGTCTTGTGTGTGGGGAAGGGAAGAGGTGGGAAAAAATTATCTGGCTAAAGTCTATAAAGAAATGGTTACTACTGTAGATAGCTCAGGACACAAACCTATATACCGGACAAAACCTAACCCAAACTGGTTGAAGAATGAAATTGTGAGGTAAGTTTCGAATCTTTCACAGCCACTGCACAACATTCTTTGGAGATGTTCCATTTCAGATTTGTCTCCTATTCAGTTTGTCAATATGACAGATACAAATATCTTTTGACACGAGATGTTGACATTTCAATTGATTTCCAAAACCACTTAATACAAATGACAAAAGAGTAACTGTCATTTTGACCACTTTCACAGTGCAAAAATATTAATGCTGCAAGACGGATATGTATTTACACACGCTTGTTTTGCATTTTCATGGAATGGAATGGGAGCAGAGAAGCTGAAAGCCCGACCGCTGATGGTGAGGCGGGCTGGGTGGGGGACATGGAGAAAGCCGATTTGTCACATTTGCCCACTTCAAGAGTTCACTTTTGGGTTAACATGCACACCCATCATCGTTACTGATGGTACACAATTACTCAAAACACATTTTTGAGGGTGAATGTTGAGGTCTCAGGCGTACTGATGTGATCCTGCTTTGCTGGCAAGGTCCTTTGCTTTTTCTGTAGCTGCCAGGGCTGTTTCTTTAGCTTTCTCAGTTGTCTCTCTCCCTCAAGGTTTTTGCAGGTGTTTCACCTTGCATTCTAGCTAGAACGTACTCAAACCCCTTCAAAGTATTGAAAATAAATTGTCCGTCAGTTTAATATACAATTTATCCTTCCTTTGAATGAGATGTTAAACCGAGGTCCTGTCTGTCTCTTCAGGTGGATATCAAAGATCGCATTCAAAAAAAAAAGAGAATTGAGTTCCTCCCGATGCCCTGGCCAACAAATCCCCCAAATAAGATTGGTCATTGAATTGGTCATTGTGTAAGGGACTTTGGGGTTCACATTAGGCTAAAATCGTTCTATGGTTTGCAAGTTGGTGGATTCATTAACTGGCTGACATGAGCTTTGTCGGCTAGTTCCCTTTGCCTCAGGGTAACGTTACCTCTTACTCCTTTAATAGACCTGGCTGCTGAGGACCAAGCCATTTAAGTGAGCAATGGCTTTACTCGTCTCAACATAGCTCAGTTATTGATCTTGTCCTACATTCTGCCAAGGAATTACTTGTACACTTGATCCGAAAGAGTTAGCTTAGGGATCTCACCCTTGAAAAGTGGGATCCCAAGCTAATTACTTTGGCTTCTGAACATTTGTCAGCACCTAAGAGGGGCCAGATGCTGGGACTCGAGTCATCACTGATATATACCTGTGAGCACCCTGCGGCCGATAGTCCAACATACCTCCATGATACTGCTGAGTGCTATTCACTGGAAAAGTACCGTTTTTCTATTTACCAGGAGGCATTTCTGTCAAAAACCAATCTGATATCAGCAGGACTGGATGTTATGAAAATGCACTCACAAACATGAGGGTCACCCTGTGCTGAGGTATGAGTGTACGGTATTAAGATGACTTGTGATGTAGTGCTTTTTGTTTTGGTCAACTGGGTGTCTGGCTCACAAGGAAACCCATCACCATGCTTGAGAGTATCCAAACCAAACTGAGATTTCCATGCATCCCACCTGCACATGGAAATCTCAGAGAAAGATTATTGTAATGGAATGTGCACTCTCCCTGGAGGGATGCATCCTGCTTCCTTAATTCCAGAAAGTATTAGGCGCAGGTTGGGAAGAGCCAAGGCTTGGAGACCCCAGAGTGTGCGTTGGGACTGCTCGAATGTAACCAGCTAAAACTGCAAAGCTTGCCATTGATATTACTTTCCTGCTGCTTGTCCAGCTAGGACCACACTACCCATTAGGGCATTGGCTTGCATGGTTAATAAGAGCTGAGTGGGATGACTCCCTGCCCAATGACTGGTCAGTCCTTCCAGGCCCTGTCGATGAGGCTGGCTGTGCTGTCATTAGTAGTACCCTGGAATATTGCGGACCTGCCTGGCTCAACAACCAGACTACCGAGACCGCCACAGAGGGCTGTCTCGATTCCGACATTCCATTGCCAGGCATTTCACCCTGGAGCCAGTTCAGCTCCAAGGAGGATACTCACTAATGTAGTGCTAATTGTTTTAACTTAATAGATATCTGCTGTATTGCAACATTTTCCCTTTTCCTTGAGCTGTTAAATATTCCAGAATATTTAGAAAAAATCAGAGGGTGCTGATTTGTGTATGTAGGTTTATACTGTCCACTTTTTGGAATGTGCATTATTTGTGGACGTGCAAGATTGTTAAACCCTGTTTTTAGTACTCTAATGACTCAAATATTTTCATCTTGAATACAGATCTGGTTTGCTGATTAGATAACTAGCTGGCTAAAATCTAAATTCCTATCTGTTTTTAAATTCCCTGAGGTTGTCTTCACTCCAGAATAGTTGAATGAGGGGCTTTTCCTTCATTTCTCCACTTTGTCTGAATGGAGGTGAGATTTACCCATGCTCGGTGAAATCACTCATCACATCTCAATTCGTTTGAGTTTGCAGCATCTCCATTTCTACAAACCCTTTTAAACCGCTAATGAGAGAAACATGAAAAGAAAGAAGGAAACGAAAGAAACTTAAGTTGTGCTCATTGGTGTACTTGTGTTCTGCCGGAGTCTGTGACCAGCTATTTGGTGAGTTTGGTGCCTCCAGAGACTTGTACTCCAGCATGAATCCATGGTGTTTTTCCTAATATTGGTTTATCCCTGTAGGAAATGCTCCACTTCTGAGTTCTCCTGGTATTCTGGCCAATAGTTCTTCCTCATTCAAACTCTCTCCCCACACCCCCGCCCCCCCACCAGCACCGCCCCCCTCCCAAATTAAAATGGGTCACCTCATTGCTGTTTGTAGGCTAGGCTGCCTCTTAACCAGCCTGCATATAGTATCAGAAAATACTCAAAATATAAATCAGGGTATGAAGATTTTTCAAATGTCTTGTATATAAACGCAAATATTTAGTTATTACATTTATGAGCAGGTTAAGAGGTTATAGTTTTTTTTTAAAAAATGCCTATTTTAGCCTTTACCTAATGTTCCCGACAATCTTGGTTGGTTGCCAATAATGCAGAGCCTGTTAGATGCAAGTCAGCATTTAAACTATATTAATCTTATCTGCACTTTTCCATCATTCCTATTTTAGAAAAAGTTTGTAATCAGACAGACTAATTGTGATTCTCTCTTGTAGAAATTTAGACTAGTTATTTAAAGTAAAAGGAATGTCTATATTTTAAACAGTACATCAGATCAAATGTACATTCACCTATAACCTATGAAAAATGTACCACTATCATAGTAATCTTGGTCCCTAAAGTAGCAGCGTTTATGTCTCTTATTTGGATTTTAGCCATTCATTAAAAGATTGGTTAAACAACATTTTCTTATCCCTTCACTGCAATCTCGTTCATCCATTTTATACCCTTCCACGGTATCTTGTTCTTCTATTCCTCTGCTCCTGTTTAAACACCTTATCTGTCAATAGCATCTTGCACACAACATAGCATTAAGATTTGTAAATTACTGAAACTTTAAAAGATCCATGAAAAGGGACAGCCTCCTATGAAGATTTTGTGATAATCTTGATATACAGCTCTGAGACATTTTAGGCAGGGTTTCACTAATGACAGAATGTGAATTAAGACATTGGAAAGACTAAGATTCAGCCCCATGGGACACGCTACGCAAAGGCCTTCCCGTTGCCGGTGCATTGTGATTCTTCCATCACCGTTTTTGGAAACCAGTTCCAGCTGTTTACTCCTAAAGAAATTGTTCCTGGTATCCTAAAATTTCCCGTAACCAAATCTAACCTTTTGGTTCTCCTGCCTTCTGACCTGGGCAATTTTGGCTCTTGTTGATGGTGCCAGATTAATGCATGGATGGAATAGTAAAAAAAAAAGCCCTGCCATATATCAAGCAAAGGAGTCTGGGACCCAACTCATGATAGCATCATTGTATAAAGGGAGATTATCCCTTAATATGATTTGCCAATTGATGTATTCAGTAACAATGAGGACCCCAATCCTCTGGTGTATGGGGGTTGTTTGATCCAGAGTGAAGACTGCAAGGTAGGTAATTGTTTTCTTTTAAAATACTATGGATTATTCATTATTATAGAAATGAGACAAGTCTGAAGTAAGTTCTTCCTATTCAGCTTAAAATTTCCTTCTTCGCTTCATTGGTTTTTATTTCACTTTTATTTTTTAATTTATTTTTTAAAAAAAGGTTTGATCCACCTTACCTGCATTGGTTAGGTGTTTACATTTGTTTGCTTAGAGCACCATTTTATGTGCTAAAAAGTGATTTATGATTTTGGTTGTTGAATGGTGTGAATTTTTTTTATGTTTACTGTTCATCAAAGAAAACTACAGGTAAACTTTCTTAAATGTAATGCAATTAGCTGGAGTATCTATTTGCAATTTAAATGAGGCAGAACAAATAACAATCGTGCTGAGGTCAGGACCAAGCTGTTAAATACTTTGGCTTGAATACAGATCTGTTGCTGATTAGATGACTAGAGTTTAAATTCCTATCTTTCTAAATACCTTGAGGTTGCATTTAATTTAAAATAACTGACATGGTTTTTTCTTCTCTCCACTCTGCCTGAATCGGCTAATGATGGTGAGGTTTACTCATACTCCGTGAAATCACTTTTATCACTGTAGTTTGAAATAATTTTATTAATCTTAAAAAGTAACCCCTGCCTCCATTGCTATGGATTATTCTAAACAGCTAATGAGAAGAAAAATTGGAAAAGCAGAAGGAAGGAATTGAGAGAAATTGAGCAAGTAGTTCCTACTGAACTCATGGTCTGTTTTGCTGAGGTCTATGAGCTGTTACTCGAGAGTTTGGAGTCAATTGAGACCATTGACTTTTGCTGATCTTCTTACAGTTTAAAGTTCGAGTGGCTCTTTCTTTAGTAATGCTAGTTTAGCAACTCTTCTGATTTCTTCTGGTATCCTAGTTGATATTCCTTCCTCATCCCCCAAAATTAAAGTGGGTCACCTCATTGTTGCCTGTGGACTACTGCTAAAACAGCCTATCAGCAGATACATTCAAAATGGAAATTGTATGAAGAACATTCAAATATCTTACTATATGAAATAATATTTAGTTATTAAATTACTGGGGATAAAAAGTTATAGATTTATTTAAGATCGTCTATAGATATGAGGATGAGTATTTAAATGTTCCTGTAATAGGTCCCATTACAAAAGAGAAGTGTTCTTTTCACTCAGGTCCTTTTTCTAGACAAGAGATTGGATAGGTTACTGCCACCTGCTAGAAAATGTTTGCTCACATTTTGATGATTGATGTATTTGAGCAGGAGTCCAGGGACACTCTAGTTTACAATATATGAAGGATAAATTCTGTGCTTGTGAATTTAGTGTTTTTGGGGTACGTTTGAGAATATCAGGAATCACTTTGTTGGTGTACATTAACTTATTTTCAAGCAACTTATTGTTCAGCTGGTGATAAGAAGATTGAACTGAGTAACATGTCTGTTCCAGTATTAGTGGCTTGGTGACGGATTGCATTGCACCAGTACAACCCACGCCCAGTATTAAAGCTGTCAGATGACTTCATTCTTTCAGCAATCCTTCTACAATCCCATACAGCTGACCTGGCTGGACTGCAGACTTTTGGTTAAAAACCTCTCAATGTACTAATCCCCAGGGGCTGCGCATTTGAAGGATCTCCAATTGCTGTCTTTAGACTAGAATGTATAATTGATAACAACAGCTGTGGGTTGGATTGCTTTTGTCGTAAAATGGAGCACTGGAGCAGCAGCTGGAGGCACAAGGGTATTTGCCTTTTTAAAATCCTTTTCATCTTTTCAACTGAAGTTGCGAGCTTGTACTGGTGTCCGTTTTCTTTCCACCAAATGTGAACCTCTAGAAGTTCTATTTTACACTTCAGTACTATTGCAGTGTCTTCTGCAGTATTTGAGTTGAAACCTTTTTTTTGTTTGTTTGATTCACCGTTGTGGAATTTGGAATTAGTAATAGTCTTTAGGTTCATTGGACTGCAAATTGCTAAAATGACTGTCATCTTTAAAGCTCTATTCATTTTCCTACCCAGTTTTTAAAAAAAACAGTAGTTTCTGAAAAAATCTAATTTCTGCTAATTGATGATCATTGTTGACGGACTCTATAAAGAAAGGTAGTCTTTTTATAATTATATTTGCACACAACTAATGCCAGATGACTTACAATGCACACTTATCATCACACGCATCAGAAATAGTTTTTTCAAATTTAATGTACCTTTGATTAAGCTCCCTTGAAGTACAGTCATACAGATGAATAAAACTAGCCTTGAGCGCAATAACCATTGAATGTATTATTTTTTTGAAGTTTAAGCAATCTGTAGTTTTTTTTAAGAGAAGCCTGTCCTTTGTTGAGCCCGGTTACATTTTCTAGCTGATAAAAGAATTTTGCACAGTAATTTTGTTTTTTAAAAAAGGGTTAGATTGAATACTAGTCTAAAACGTAGAAAAATATTAACAGTAAAGTAATGTAGGCTTGCTTTACGGCTAGGGTTCCAGCACACATTACATCTACGAATAAGATGAAGACTTCATTAGATTTCAACAGCTTTTAACAGTGTAGATGTCATTGGCTTATACCATAGATTTCAGTTGCGCAGTCAGTTGCTGCATTGAAACAGGGAGCTACTATTTGTGCAGTGACACAGCAGCGAGCTACGTATGTAATTTAACCTCTAAGCGACCTAGCAGGAAGTAAAAGGGGTGTAATCAGCTGTACAAGAGCTCGGTGCATGTGAGCAGCCTCAAGATGGATGCCAAAATGGGTTTGTCATTTTTTCTTTCAATTTCAGTGGTCTGAATTTAAATGTTCTTGCCTCGGTAATCTCAGCAGCGTGTCTCTTCTCCGCTTGTTTTTTTTTAAACATTGAAAGCTTTCAACTTAAGTAGAAATGATTACATTGAAGGAAAAGGGCTGGTGAGGTCAGAGTGTATGTACTGGAAGATTTATGTAAAAGAGATTTGGTGCATACTGCACAAAAGAACTGCAGCATTAAGCATGCTTTTTACTTCGCAAAAAAAACCCTGCAGCGAAGTTTCAGATAAGAGATTGGTTAAAAGCAGGGAGCTGGTAATTGGATGAGATCAGGACACAAGTTGAAGCTTATATTGATTCTATTTTTAAGCATAACAGATGCCAGTGTATGCATACCAAATCGTGTCTGTAATAATTATATGCAGTGGTCTTGTTATTTTATTTTTATGTAACGGTTTTATTAAGTGATTCTGGACTGGATATTTTATCCACCAAAAAGCTATGTTTTACTACTCGTTTTATGGTTTTCTAATGGGTATTTAGGCGTGTGTGGTGTGTGTGTGTTTGAGAAGACAGAGCGACAGATGAAAATGAGTCTCTGACAGCACAGTCGGGTTCTTCTCGGCTCCTGAATTAGCCTGGAAAAATTGCACATACAATTTTCTTCACGTCGACCTAGTATAGTCAGTGAACTAGTTTGTAAATTTGGATAATAGGGACATAAATTAAAAAAAACTAAATACCTTGCCATTTTCTCCTACTACATATTTGAATAACCAACTGGTTACCTCAATCTTTGAAATGTGAACTGATAAAAGTTAAAAGGTTAGAAGTTAGAATCGCTTCTCGGCCTTTTAGCTAAGATAATATATAATAATAATATAATAATCCTTGCATTTGATATAGCGCTTTTCACATCTTCTAGATATCTCAAATCTCACAGAATATACTATAAAGTGAATTGACCGTATATTTGTGGGCGAAAGATCAAGTATATCTTATCAGAAAAGCTAAGATAGATTAGTGAGTGGAAAATGTAAAATTAAACTTGAAATATAAAGAACACATAATAGGAAGGGAAAATGCAGGATAAACACAATGTGGTTAATTTTTTAATTAAAAAATGTTCCATTAGGTTCAGAGTTCATACAATAAGGCTAATTTTGGGCAAGTATTCTACTCCCTGCTTGGCTCAGCAAAACGCCGGGTTTTGTCGTGGACCACTGCTGGGTTTCTTATGATTAAAATATTTACTCCTAGTTAAAGCAAAAGTTTATTTTTACTAATTTCATGTAAGATTCTATTAACACGTGATTCAAGATAGCAAAATTAAGCTTTGAAATTTTTCAAAATATATTGAAACTACACATCGTACTAAAATTCAGTAACCAACTAGTTAATGCGAATGGATAAACCAAGTTGTGTAATTGATCTGACGAGGGGAAAAATGGACTGCCACATATTTCACAGAATTATCTATCAATACCCTATGAAACTGGATGTTTTGTCTTGAAAGCTGTACTGTCTGATTTGTTTGTTTAGATACAATTGTAGCACAATTATAAGTATGTTAGCTAAAGCAGGTGGGAAAGGGTGGTTGGTACATGGTTAAGGCTTCGTGTGTGGTAGCTCATTTATATGCTCCGATTCTTACTGGAAGCATTAGGAAGGGTCTTTACTGGCAAGTAATGTAGTCTGGGGAAATGGCTGCCGCTCAGAATGAAACGGTGACCGAAGACCAAATGGGATTTTCTGATGCAAGAACTTCATTGACTTCGGTTTGAATTTTTTTTGGACGGGGAATAGTTGGGGGGGAGTGGGAAGGGAGTAAAAGAAGAGTGTGGAAATGTGTAATTGACAATCGATTTAGAGTGATAATTCAGACATTAACATTCAGGCTTAACAATTAACGATTCAGATTGATTAATTTTTGCCCGGGTATTTTTATTAGGCCTCTATTCTAGTCACTGATCGTTTTACTGATTGCAAGGTTTATATTATAGTTATTGTTAGAATGACTGTTGAGCTGTGCATGTGATGCAGGAAAATGGTCCCGAGTGTAACAGCCATTTCTTTTCTAAATACCAAGCTCTTCCGGATGGTGTTGAGAGAATATTATGCTTTACAAATTAAATTGAAAATGTTTTCCTAATAGAATTCCTTGTGATTTACATTTGCTATCTGTAGATATCTCTAGCTAACTGACAAATGAATCCATAATTGAGTGTAAATAAAATATCTACTGTATTTGTGGTGTGATCTTTTTTTCTTTCCTTCCTGACAGTTGTGGACTTAATCTACTGGCGTGATATTAAGAAGACTGGATTGGTGTTTGGTGCCAGCCTTTTCTTACTGCTCTCCATGACAATTTTCAGCATTGTCAGTGTAATTGCGTATCTTGCTCTGGCATTGCTTTCAGTCACTGTTAGCTTCAGGATATACAAAGGTGTTTTGCAAGCAGTGCAGAAGTCTGATGATGGCCACCCATTCAAGTAAGTACCCTTACACTGCATGAGGACTAGCATACAATGGGGCATGTGTTTTGCAGTGTAATATGAATACATTGTTAATTAGTAATTTCAGTGAAGGAGAAAACCTTCAGAAAGCACTTGACGCAGTAAGTGTTTCTTTGTGTTGGCACAACAATGGGTTGGTTTATATTAGAATTTAATCTGTTTAGCGCATTTAATAATGGAAGAATTTTTGCAAGGCGCGAAGTTACATTAATTGGTCATGCCCACTTGTAAAAAAGGTAGACCCTCTGATGATTTGTTCTGCTTTTATTGCTGTTTTCTAATTTTTGGGGAATCAGCCAAGTGTCATTGACACATGTGGAAACTTATCTCAATGATTAAAGAGTACCCATTTCAAATGGAGTTCCATGCATACCACCTACACATGGAAATTCATGTTTTTGGAATAGAATGTGCACTCTCTCCCTGGAGCCGAGTGGGAAGAATCCCTTCCCCAGGTGATTGACTTGCACCTCAAGTCCTACCCATAAGATTGCTGGTCCGTCATCAGCAGTGCCTTGGACTCCCTTCTATTTCTGGTCTGAAGTTACCCTAAGACATTTAATTGATTGTCCATACAATTGAAACTATTACTAAACATTAGAAATGGCACTATGACACTTCTGATCTCATTTCTTCTTTGGGTCTTAGGTAAGCGTAAGAATATTTAGTGTCAGTTTTCCTTTTGGGGGTTACAGTTACAATTTAAGGTATTTGCTGTGCTGATGTAGCACTGTATACACTATATGAACTGGTCTCTTCATTGTTCCTATTTTCAGGGGTTGCCTGGAGACTGATGTTACTGTGTCGGAAGATCTGATACATAAGTACAGTGACGTTGGGTTGGGCCATGTCAACCGTGTGCTTACTGAACTCAGACGGTTGTTTCTTGTTCAGGATCTGGTGGATTCTCTGAAGGCAAGTTTTTATCTTCCATCCACGGGCAATAATGAGAGCTTTTCTGGGTTGCCAGTTTTGCTTTTAACATGATGGTCTGTGGCCTGGAAGTGTAGTACACTGCCAGCATAAACTGGTGCTAAAAATGGCCAATGTCAGTGGTACTTCTGGTGTATTGTGTGCAGCTCTCAGGAAGGAACATTGGCACCAACCTGACGACCCGAGAGACGGAAATTTTTGCATTCCATTTTAATGCATTATCTGCGATGTTGGAGTGCATTAGTAGACCCGTCAAACTGGCTGACTCATTTTTTTCAGTCTTTAGCTTATTTTTTTCTTATTTCTCGAAGACTCGATAAGGCACTGCATCAAATGCAAGGATTATTATTATTATTTTAAAATGAGTAGCAAGTCGTTTTGCTCAAGTTAGGTCAAGTAAGGGCTGTGATACTTGGTTGCTGTAGAGGACAAAGAGGGGGAGCTCTTTAGGCTGACCATTTTCCCCCTTATTTTTCTTCCCTCATTCACCCCCTAAAATTAATGCTCTAGAAGAGATGTTTGCCTTTGTATATAATGCCTTTGATCAATAGTACCTTCACATGGCAGAATTGTTGAGCTGAAGCTTCTCGGTTCTAGGAGGTGAAAGGGAATGTCACAAAGATACTCTTCAGAAATCCTGAAATTTCCAACCTATTGACCTGCTTTAAAAACAGTGGCACCGCACCAACAATGGTATTTTCCAAGGGTCAAAGAAAATCAGAATTGGCCTTTTTATAGCAATCACCACCAATATTTGGTATAATCCTGTTCTGTTATCTCCCAGTTCGAAATGCTGTTTATGTAGGTAGATAACCTAGTGCAATATCACACCTTACATTTAGCTTTCAAAGACTGCAAGCATGAAGCAATCTCTAATACCAGTAATGCCAAATATGACCAAATTGCTTCTAGTGGCCTACTAGAATCAGCATTTTAATTAAATGCCTGGTTGCTGTTTAACCTTTATGTATACATAAATTCAAAAAAAATTATATTAAAATGCTTTTTAGAAAAAGACTTGTAAATGTAGGTGCATTATAATCCAAATGATTTTCAAAACCTTCCGACAATACAAGCCTTGGGAATTTTTAGCTTGTCCAAGAAAAGATTACTATTTTTGGAAAAGTTGCACACAATGCAGTCTCGAATGTGAGCTGCTTTCAGTTTAGGAATGTAGAAGTTTACCATAAAGTAAATAGTTTCAAAAAGATGTCATGATAGAAAGTGGTAATTTATGAACAGATTAAGTGTGAATTTGTTTAAATAAAAAAAGCTTACTGATTTTATTTAAAAAATCACTTCTGTTGTGATAAAGTGAAGGGATTATATTGAAAGTGTAATACAATAAATACTACAAATGCTTAACACAATTTTAATTTGCAGCTGTTTCAACACTTCAGCATTTTTTTAGTGAAAGGTGTAACTAGGTGATTGCCTCTAATTTTAACTAAATTAATGAAGTGTCTGTATTTTTGATCTAACACACAAGGGAATTTTAGAGGAATAATGTGGCTGAATACATCTTACTCTACAATGTAAAATGCTCTAATATAATGATGAAAATGCTGATTGTTTTAATGTAGCAAATGACATTTTATGTTAAAACTGAATTAAGTTCAACTCTTGCTTTGTTAAACATTTATGTTGGCTGGTGGTAATTAGGTTGATTTTTTATGATTGCAGAAGCCTTTCCACTGTAGATCTATTTATTACACATTTAAACATTTATAAATGCCTAAAATACAATTTGGCTTCAGAAATTATAATGATTTGATAACATCATGAAGGTGAAACTACTGGAAAAGCGTGAACTCCAGTTAAGCTTATTTTAAATAGTCTACCTTGTTTTGCCAGTTTAGAGAAATAGCAAATCATTCTTTGATTGGAAGGCAAACTACTGTCTTGGGGGAATCAGGCTGTTTTGAGTAATGTGGGCAAAATGCCAGCTGGGTGAATAATCCGATCACTTAGTATGTTGCAGCAGAATTTGTTTCATGGACAGAATCTTGCACAACACATAGCCCTCGTGTTGCAAAAGGCTTTTATGTAGGCCATTGGATAAGATTTTGAAATATCTGTGACCTTATTAAACGCTGGGAAGACTGCCATATTTGGAAACAATAGTGAACTGTAACACAGTTCTCTCTAATCCTGGTAAATCATAAAAACAAGAAATCGTGTAGCTCCACAGTTATTTTCCTGGGTGAAATCCATTGTGTATTATCTTTAATCTGATTTAATTTACTGAGACAGTTTTAACTGTAGAATTAATTTGAAGTGTTTTAAGATCAACTATGCGTGCAATGGCTATGAACTCGAGATTTAATTTGTATTAAAATACAAATGTTTCAGGTGTGGACAAAGATCAGATATAAAATAATTTTTGAGTTCTTCATTGATAGAATCAATGCAGCGTTTATCCAGGATGTATCAAAAACAACTTGCTTTTATATAGAGGTAGGAACTTCCAGAAGTAAGGGGTGTAGTGACTGAAGGCTTGACCACCGATGGTGATGTGCAGGGCAACCGCAGAAAGCTTATGTTAGCTGGTCAGAGGAGTGTGTTAAAGAAGATCAGGGAGGTGTGGAGCGTTGCTGAGGTGTGAAGGGATTTATATGCAAGGAGGAGGACTTTGAACATATCATTGAGAGATGAGGAGCCGGTAGACACGATAGGACATAAGCTACTGCAGACTTCTTAAAACTTCATGATTTCAAAACCACTTCACTTTTTACTGGGATAACAGCTGTTTATGGTCAAGTTGCAACAATTTGTACATTTCCTGTCAGCTTTTCGATGCAATTCAAGATGATTATTCCTTTAGTACTGCACACAATGCTAATCGTTGGTGAACTGTTGTCTGGCTTGTTGCTCTGAAAACTGACCATTTTTGGCCTGGTCTGTAATACCATTTAAAATTGTTGGCACTACAGATTGTGGCACAATGTGAAAAATAAACTATTTTGGGTTCTAAATGAATAACTTGTTTTCCTTTGGCCTATATTTTAATTGCAGGTCTTGGTTTATTTGAAAATGTCTTCCTTTTAATCAGAAGTTTTGCATACAGCATAATAGAACAGGAGCAGACCATTATTAGCCCATCAAGTCTGATTATAAGATATTGGCAAATCTGAAAAAACCCGTCTTTTAAGGATGGGTCATGTCATTTTATGTTCATGCAATGAAACTTATTATGCAGGGTGGTTAGGGTTTGGGGTGAGAGATTTGGGGTTTGGTCAAAATTTCCTTGCTGGTTTATCTTAGAGACTGAATTATATATATATGTATATATTTCATGCATTGTTTGGCATAACGTGTTTTTGAAAACCAAGCACAAATTGGCTGTAGTTTTCAGGGTTTCTCTCCTCTATTAGTAGGTCCAGTTATATAATTTTTATGTAGCTTATTTAAAATTGTTAGTTATATAGTAAGATTTTATACTAGAATTTACTTTTTATTAAAGGTTTTAACATACAAGATTGTTGGTGCTATAAATTTTGGGGTCATTTTAATTTAATCTGCATTTGATATAATGACTTATCATGTCATTGAGACCTTTCAAAGTGCCTTACTGTAAAGTAGATTGACTATTTTGTGAAACTTGGCGGCCAATTGTACACAATCACCCACTGAGTGAGTGACCAGGTTTATCTTGGGGATTGATGTCTAGGACACTGGGAGAAACGCCCTTTTTTTCGAATAGTGCCATGGGATCTTTAACGTCCATCAGAACAGGCAGAGGGGTCCTTGGTTTAACATCTCAAATAGATCTTTAAATGTAGATGCTGCCTGGTAAGAATTCTAATAATGAGAATGTTTTTGTGCCATTAGTTTTCAGTGCTGATGTGGCTGCTCACATATGTTGGTGCCTTGTTTAATGGACTGACCCTGCTGATAATAGGTAAGTGTTTGAATCTTGTATATTAGTGTGTTCCTGATTTCACATTACTCCCTAAAAATATTCTTGTGCTTGGTGCATTTATTTAGATAACTCCAAATAGTTACAGTATCATTGGGCTGAATGGCCTCTTTCTATACTGTAAACTTCTGTATTGCTAGATTTGAATAAAAAAAACCTACAGGGGGAAAACCTCCAACATCCTTTTACTTATTTGTAACAATTGCACTCAGCTCCTATCACAAAGGATGAATGTGTTGAACCACTTCAAAGAGACTGATTTTGGAGGCAAAAGGAGAAGAAGCAAGGTGAATGGAATTTGGGAATGAGTGTGCCATTAGAGGGAGCGAGGAATGAGCAGGAGATCAATTCAAATGGAGGGTTTGAGCAGGGAATGGGAAAGGAGGAAATTGTATGGATCTATTTAGAAATGGCATTACAGCTGGGTTTTACACACTTGATGCTAGGAAGTGGAGGTGCCCTTGGGTATCTTCACTTGGTTGAGAGCATTAAATATTTGGCGTTCTGGACCCCAGTGCCTGGCACTCGGGTGTGCTTCATTTTGCTTATGAAAAGTCAACCATGTCCATGATTTGGCCTTGTTTCAAAACGCTTCACAAGTAATTACTTGACAGTAATTAGTTGTGAAGTGTTTTGAAATGATGAGGCCCATTTATGGATTTACTTAGACTGTAGGTTTTCTTGTGGTTGCAAAACTCCAAGCTAGATTCTGCTTTTCAAATCCTGCTCAGTGCAGGGCACAAGGCTATATTGTAGTTTGGGGCTAAAGTCTGTCGCAGAACAATTTCAGTTCATTAGTTATTATTCTGTCATCAATTCAATTGAAGAATTGAAAACTAACCAAAAGGAAAATAATTTCTTTGGGGGAATTTACCTCACAGCCCTCCTCTTTTACCAAACTGTCTGTCTGATTTGAGAGAGAGGTTGCTGTGCAAATTGAACTCTTGATTTGAGTACTAATTAGGCAATAAATCCCTCTTCATCGTGGTGTTCAGTCTACTGAAAATCAAATGTTCTTGACTGACGTTTGTATCCTGACTCCCGAGAGATCTAACTAACAATGTGCTGCGAGGGATCCTATCTTGCACCATTGGAGCATGCCTCTAGCAGATTGTTAAAGGAAAAGCAGCAGTATCCATCTGCCTGAGGGTGAATCATAAAAAGGACAAAAGGACAGTGTGCTTTTGGAGGGGGAAGAGGAAGAAACATTCTGTTATACTTTTATTTATTATAATAGTAAAAATCCTTCCCTTTGATATAGTGCAGTACCGTTTACATTGATCAGATGCTTCATAGGATTCACTGTTAGATGTATTAACTGAATTTTGGATAAAAGATGGTGGTTTTTCATCCAACACTTTTTTTTTTCAGCTCTGGTAGCAGTTTTCAGCATCCCTGTTGTTTATGAAAGACACCAGGTACGTGGCATATTTTAGCAGAGTGCTTTAGTCATAAATTCAATAAGCATACTTTAAAAGTGATACTCTTTTAAATCATTCTATTGATGCCTGTTAATACTTTATAATCTGTTTTTGTTTCTTCAGACTCAGATAGATCATTACATAGGGATGGTCAGCAAGCAAGTTAAAGAGGTCACTGCTAAGTAAGTATGCAAACTCTGAGAACATTTAATTAGAATGTGGGTTGTTTGCCTTTTACAGTGATGAAGAATTGTTCCTTTGCCTCACATAGACTTCAGATGAAAACCGGATTGGAATTGTCTATGCCTTTTCCTCTCCCTCATTACATATTGTCATGTGGCTATAGAGTCTGCTGACAAATCAGTCTGGATTCCTATACAACCATTTTAAATTTATGTAGCACCTGTTACATTGGAAGAATGTTGTGAGTGATGCACAGAATCAGTTAGAAGCTTGAGCTGGGGGTGGGGGGAGAGAGGTGACCAAAAGCACATTTATAAAGGTGGTGGGTTGAGGGACTCCAGTATGGACTTCCAGAAAGTATCATCAAGAAGTTGCTTTGGGCAAGGTATTGAAGAGTGATCAATGCCATGAGTTGATGCTTTCAGTAGAAAAAGGGGTGGGTGACAAAATGAGAAACTTGTAGATTAGAATAATAAAACCTGTATGATGATTCTTAACTTTTTTTAAATTTAGGATTCAAGCTAAAGTTCCTGGACTAAAGCGTAAACCAGAGTAAAGGCACCTGATCTAAGCTTCATGGCATGTTGTCTGCTGGGCTGTCTCTTGAATTGTCACAGGGAGGGTTGCGAAGAACAAAATAGCCTTGGAACTGCAGTGTAATTTGCAAATCTTCTCCATTTGGTAGTAACTTAGCTTTTGGAAACATTGTTTTTCTGCAGTCTCTATTTCATGATCCATGATATCAAATACTAATGTGTAAGAAATTAGAATTCAGTTTATTTATCTAGTTTGGTACAGAGAACACTGGTTTGTATTAAAGATTTGAGAAGCTGTACATTGCACTTGTCAGGGGTAGTGTCTTACTATGTGAAAACAAATCATGGTGCAGTTGGAGCTTTTGGTATTTTTCCCCACAGTTTGCACACTTGTTTGTAGAATCTATGCTGTGAGGTTGATGCAGAATTCTAACCCCATGCGATAAAAATATTTACTGTACCATTGTAGTGAAAATTGAGGTCTTGCTTTTCAGACTAAAATTCTTTGCTGTATTAAGATTTTACTGTTTTAACAATTGCCCAGTTAGTGTTTCACTAAGCTAAGGAGTTAATTTCAGCAGCTCCACAGTGCTTGATAGGTCAGAGTTGTCTGATTTTTAAAGATGGATCCATGGCACTGAAAGTTGCAAAATAGATATAATCGCAGCATAAGCATACAACTCATCGCAAACTTTCATCTGTGTAGTAGCACACTTATAGCAACATTATCTGTACTTCTGGTATCTGTGGACTGAATATCTAATGCTGCAAATAAATGTAACTTGGAAATTTGAAGCATTGTCATGCAAAAATGTGAGAATGAACATTGAGTTGTAAATGAATTTGGCTCAGGCTTTTGTCTGAGGAATGCATTGTGAAATAATTGAGAACCAATAAAGCTTACAGACAAAAGATGGACTTTGTAATTTTCATTTTTTACAATATGTGTGCAGATAGTTTTTGTAGTTACTGTAATTTAAAATAAATGTGCTGATGTGTAAGTCTTGCCACTGGGTTCATAAAATTGTTACTCATCTGCAACAAAGCATTCACAGCATTCAATGAATAGAAATCCTTTATTTTTCTATCAGTCATACATCAACATGTTTTGCATTTCCTTTTAACCCTTATAATTGACAGTGACAACTTCAATGGCAATTGTTTTGTAATTGGCTACATTGATCTTAAGATTTTTATACCAAATCATTAAAAATTAATTTCAATAGCATATCAAAAGAAACTGATCACACACACACATTCTGATTGAATTCAATGTTGCAATAGCCACATTAATTGTACAATATCATTCCAAACCATACAACTATGATTTTTGTATTTTTAAAAATAAATTCATGCATTAAGCAGTTTACTACTATACATTATATTACAATGTGTAAAATGTACAAATTATATAAATATTTACAATATTTAAAAATTAAATATAAAAATTATAAGAATTTTAAATCAAAAAATGTAATACACTTGCATTTTCTATCCTTATGTGACAGTACCTTCAACTTAGTCCCAAGGATACTTGCAGTATTGCTATCAGTTTTATTCTATTTGTGTTGCCAATACAAACTGAATCTATATGTTCTTTGGGCAAAAAAAACCTCTGCAATTTCCCAAATTACTAACATAAAAGACAAAATGTACAGAATTAAGCAGAGTGTAATATAAACTTTGATATTCAAAGATGCTACTACTGTACTATAAATAAGATTTCCTTGAAGTACAATATGACAGATACGAAACCATGCCAGTAGTTAAACTGCATAGTGAGCTTTGGCTTGCTGAATTGGACACCCATCGTTAAATCAACATCCACATTTAGAACATTATAAGGCAACATTTCTTGAATGAAGAGATTTAAATATTTGTAAAGCTGAAATGCAGTAGTCCACCAAAGATGCTGAAAGATATTAGATTGTTGCTCTAATTAGCACTCCATGTACACCAGGTACTGAATGAAGATACAGTGACTAAATGAGAAGACTTGGGTGTGACTCCACTAATTCAAGTTTAATTTTACAGATGTAGAATGTACATGTCTTAGACAAAAATTCCCATACAGTTCTATAGTCAGGTCTTAAAACAGACTTCATGCAAAAGCACTTCTAGTACTAGCACTTTGTATAGCGTAATAAACATAGTAAATATTTGCTATCCACCCAGAAGTGAAAAAAGCCGTTCCAATAACCAATACATTCGCTGCTCAGTTGTCAAATACAACACCAAGTAATTCACAGATCCCAAATGTTACAGTAATTTGACAGATTCAATAATTTCTAAAAGATGGAAACCAAAGAGCAGAACTACAACAAAATAATGATTGCAGTAATTCACCATTTCATATGCTTCTGGTAGCTGACAATTCAAACAAGGTTATAAATAGCCCTAATTATATTTTATACATTTAAAATGTATAGCACCATATGGAAGTAATGGTTTACACTTGAAAAAAAAACAATTAAAGGTAATCACGTGGAGTATTCTACAAAGGCACATTTGCAATGTACTTCACAAGTCAGATGGCCATGCTTCTTGAGTTCAGGACAGTGAAATATATAAGGTGTGGCAATATAAAGTGGTTAATAGGACAAACCAGTCTAGTGCATGATATATATACCATATGGGGGAAATTGTTAGAGGAAACCTTCTGAGTACAGACTGACACTAATTGTTTGAAAAACCTACATTAAAATCTATGACTGCATTTCTACAAATATGTTAATACTAGTATGTACTCTCAAAAAATGTATTGTTTTGGAAGGTGAATGCGTGTTTTGGCACAGTGCAGAAAGGCTATCTTAATTAGAAAATTGTGAGAAAAAAATCCAACATCAGTTATTGCGATTATCTGCCAGGATCCCCACACTCCCAATTCTGTGGATGTTTTGAAATGATCTTACTACTTTTGCGCGTTTGAGAGTCAATCTACACTTAATGAGTCACACATGTGAAACATTCACAAAGTGCACATCAACTCACAAACAATCAAAGCATCATGTTTCTCCCAACATATTACATGAATGGAAACATAATTGACTAAGAGTATAGTTTGACAAAGAGGGAGGGAGAGAGCAAGGATTAAGCGCTCCAGGAGGCAGCCCTATGTGAAGGGCGTTATATGAATGCAAGTTGCTGTCGAAGCTACTTGTTCTACACCCTAAATAATAGTAATCCTTGTATTTGATATAGCGTTTTTCATGTTTTCTAGACGTCTCAAAGCGCTTCACAGAATATACTGGAAAGTGAATCGACTATTTTGTGGGTGGAACTCGGCAGCCAATTGCGCACAGCAGTGTCCCACAAACAGTTGTGGATTGAGTGACCAAATTATTATTGTTTTTTTTCTTGAGGGATTATTATTAGCTGTGTGGGGCAAGGAAATTTTGCCCAAGGTTTCACCCTGCCGGCAATCGAACCCAGGTCACCACTGAGCCAGGACTCTTACAAGACTACCCTGGTACAACCTTGATTCACACTGGGCTGAAATTTATATTCACAAAAAAAAGGAAACCTTTATCTACTGCAGTGGAATTAGACAATGTTCAATGCGCTGTGACACAATCACCCTAAATTTTACTACGTTCTCAATATAACGGGCATTAACTACCAACACAGGTGAATTTCCTGTTAATTTCAGGTAACCGTAGTTCATAAAGTTTCTAGTGCTGATGAATTTATTAAACAGATTAAGCCTTTTGCACCTTGAAGAATAATGTAAACCTTTTAAAGCTTATATACTAGTAAAATTCCTTAGTACGTTCTACCCTGAAAAAAAATGTACATGTAAACTTATATTAGGACTAAATTCTGCAGCATATCTCTTGTAGCAGAGTGATATTGCATTATGTCGGCAACAAACCGGTTTGAAGATCACTCTGTGATAATTGCCCCCACAGTGTATTAGGTTCACAGGACATTTTGAGAGTCATTTTGAGGTGTGCATTTGCTGCAATATGTAAACACCTGGTAAGATTCACTTTAGAGGAGGTAATTTTGAAAGCACCTTCTTCAGGTGACTTTTTTTGACTAGCTAATCTAAGTCAAACTGTACTATTCTTTAAAAAGTCACAAGTTGACTAAGGCATTAGCTATTGTCCTAATGCAGACTGTATAACTGATTTCATCTTCAGCATCCTCAGTGACCTTCACATCACAAGCTTCACAATCACAATGTACGTATTGTGGAAACTTGTACAACACTTACACAAAAATCTTTTTATATATGCACCTTTTAAGTATTTTTGCTTTATAGCAGCCAAGTTCTTCTGGAGTCATTCAGGGTTCAATCTTCTGACCATTTAATTCTTCCTTCAAAGGCATCGCCAGACAAATATACTGGAAACAATTAATGCTTTTGATTATTAACTTTCAGGATTTTATTAATGTTATAGGTCTATATTGTTCTCTATGAGCATCTTACCTGCAGTCGTCACCACCTGCACTCACAACAAACTTGTCATCATGGGAAAAACGCACATTGGTCACATGAGCGGAATGGCCAAAATAGCGCTTGTGTTTGGCCTATTGAAACAACAACAACAAATTACATTTGTATAGCACATTGGGAGGCTGTCCCAAAATCAGTCAAGGTGGGCACCCGAGCTGGGGGTTGGGATCAGGAAGGGTGGAGGGCAGGGAGGCTGGGGGTAGGAGGGTAACCGAAGGCACAGTTGAAGAGGAAGGCTTTGAAGGAGGGAGAAAAGCAAAATAAATACATAAATGCAAAATACAGATTATAAATGTCAATACAAAGAAAATAAAATTTTAAAAAACATTAAATATTTTCCAGAAGCCAAACACATCTTAGGCTATAATCAATAATTATAAATTTGTAATTTAAAAATACAAATAAAACATTTTTTTTTGAATATGTGGATTAGAGGAACGAGGGTCAGGTTGTATTGAAATACAACTGCTGTATTAAACAGCATAATCATTTTATACAATCAATTTGCAATATTTTATTCACAACATCTGTATAAGATAGTATTTTATAATGTGGTACAAGCTTTAACATATTTACTTACATATTTTTCTGTGCAAGGAAAGTCGAAAAGCTTCACCAAACCAAAGTCATCCCCAGTCACTATGTTTAATCCAGCATGAGATACGCAGGCACAGTTAACATCTGCTTTTTCAGCATTTCGTGGCCAAATACCCAGCACCTCGTCTCCCAGAATACTATTCGAAGAGGGAGGGGAAAAAGCACATCAGTAGTTGAACTTTCCAAGATTTCAATAGATTAGCAACAAGTACATTTCTACATTAAGTGGATGTATTATTACACACCAGTGATACTCTGCAATATATATTTCTTATTTATTTCCACAGAAAGACAAATAAAATTAGATGCAAGAAATTTAAAAAAAACCTAGCAAATATTTTGCATGTCATAATATCAGTGTCAAATGTTGTAGTAGGGTGGCTCCTCTGCTAACACTCCTGCTTCTGAGTTAGACAACTGTTACTAATATTTCTAAATGTGGCCTCACAAATGGACCTGTACAAAGTTACAATAACTTATGTTGACAAAGGTGTAATCCTAGTGTTTGATTAGCTTTGTTAATGTTAACAGCAATGCACTCCTATGTGGAAACGTTCAGTTTATGATCAAGAATCAAACCCAAATAATGCAATTTACAAACAATTGCTTATTGCATTATAAGTCCATAATTTGAATGGCTGCTCTATGTCTCCAAGTCCAAAGTATATGATGAAAAAACATGTCAATAGTTCTCACAGGAAGGAACAGTGCAAACATAGACTGGATCTGAAGTCAAAGCAGGTAAGTGCTGTGTCAAGCAGCAGGAGGACACTACATCTGTGGCACATTCCTCCACAGGGCCCTCTTTGGATTCCACAATGTGAGCCAAAGAGTCGCATTTGGAACTAGCAGAGGAAACATCCAGCTGAGTAAGCAAGTCTTGACCTTTCTATTCCCTTCCTGATACCAGCAGCATGCTTGAGATCATTTACGTTCTGCATGAAGCAGCACAAATTGTACAGTGTGGGAACATCTAAATGTGCAGTGATACAACACATGTATAATATTACGCAATGTAGCTGATCATGGTGCTCACTAAACTGTTACTCTTTCTTGCTCCTTTGACTTAATTTAAATGACCGACAAAATGGATGTTTTTTGTGGCGTCCTGAAGCTCGTTCCTAAATGCTACTTTGTGGAAGATCTTCCCAAACTTCCTACTGCCCCCCATAACAGGCAACAATTTTCCTAATCTCAAGGAAAAGCACAAATTTGAATGTATAACAGTTAGAATAATCAAGTATCACAGATATTACACTCATTTATTTAATATGGAAGCTTCTAAAGCAAGAAAAAGAAAACTAAGGAAAAGTATGTACAGAATTATTTCAAAGGTTATGTGCAGTTACCCCCACGTGTTTTGGCATCTTTGGGCCAACCACCCATTTTTCTGTAAGAAATGTACCGTGTGGTTAGAGAAAAGCCTCCACTGAATTCTTAAGTTGTAAATGTTTTGCAATACAAGTCGGAAGGGCATCTCAAAGCACTTCCAACTTTTTTTCATGTGCTTGTTAAAATCTCTCAACTAATTCTTAACAATTGAGTAGATATTTAGCTGTGGGACACACTAACATGTTTTTGTGACCCATTTGGCACACCATTTTACTTTAGTAGCAATAATCATAAATATGAAATATTTGGTCAAATATCTGTATGAATGAAGACCGGGCCCTGTAACCCTATCACCCCCAGACTCACCCAGCTCCACTGGCTCCCCATCCCCCAGAGGATAGAGTACAAACTCCTGTCCTCTCCTTCAAGGCCCTCCATGGCCTTGTTCCTTCCTACTTCTGTGAACTGCTAACCCCATATCAACCTGTCCGCTCCCTCCGCTCAGCAGGCTGTGGCCTGCACCACTTCCCCTGTTCAGCCTATCCCACCATCGGCAATTGGGCCTTCAGTCTCTCTGCCCTCACCCTTTGGAACTCCATCCTACCGTCCCTCCACTCCCTCCCTTGCCTCTTTCAAGGCATGCCTCAAGACCCTTCTCTTCGACTGCACCTTAAGTCACCCTACTACCCTCCACCCTCCCTGATCCCAACCCCCTGCTCGGGTCTAAATTGCTAACTGTCTAGTGCCATGGGACATCCTCCCAATGTGAAAGGCACTTTATAAATGTGATTTTGTATTTTATTGAATGGTATGTCAAGCAGAGGGTTTTGCTCAATGATCAGGTGAAATGCCACTCATTAGATAACTAATAATTGGTGTGCTAGTGCGAAGTTAAGAGGCCTATGTAAGATTTTCTCTGCAGGGGTGTTCCTGCAACTTGTCCAATTTATTCATATGTGCTTTGGGACATACTCCTGATGTGGAAGGCGCTATAAAAATGTAAATTGTATAAGCAAAACCTTTTCATGGCTCTTTCCTCTTGGATTCAGTGTCAGTTAGAAAAAAATTTGACCACCATTTCTGTGATATCACAGACCTCGATCATCAGGTCTTTCAATTTGTAAACCAATGCACAACTTTTAACAGTAACTCATGAATTCTTTGAATAACTTTCAGTAACCTGGTCCATGTAGCCCATGTGATCTTCTCAATCTGAGTCTGGTCAGTTACTTGCTTTCCTGATGGAACCTCATGCACCTGACGCTTGTAGACACCCATTGATACCTGTAGATAGAAAGATTCTTTACTGATGCAAGATTTTTTTTAAACTGTGATTTGAGACTATTTTAGTGATCAGTATATCCCAGTGCAGGGCAGAAGCAATGTCACCCAAGTAGTGGTTGCATACAATTATTTTCTCCCCTCCTATTAATTTCACCAACCTCCCAACACCCTCCACAATGAGAACTTTCAGGACTGTCTTGCATGCCTGTGCTTTACTTGTTGCAATTGATTCCACTCCTCAGTAGAAACAGGAGATGCACTTAAGGAAAGAACAGAAAAAAACCCAGTTTGCCTTCCTTTTCCTTAGATATATTTAAGTTGGCAAAATGCTTAGATGTGCAAGGGAACATAATCTTATTTTGCTGGCAAAATAGAGATAATATGTATGTTTTAATATTTGTTTTACACACTACAGTGCTGCAAAATGCCTGAATTACTACTACTAATAATAATCCTTGCATTTGATATAGCGCTTTTCACGTCGGGAGGACGTCCCAAAGCGCTTCACAGAACACACTGCAAAGTGAATTGACTATATTTGTGGGCGAATGCGGCAGCCAATTGCGCACAGCAATGTCCCACAAACAGTCGTAGATTGAAAATGACCAATTTATTATTGTTTTTTTGTTTTGGAGGGATTATTATTAGGCTCTGTGTGGAGTAAGGAAACTTGCCCAAGGTTTCGCCCTCTGCCTGGAATTGAACTCAGGTCTCTTGCTTGCAAAGTGAGTGCTCTAACCACTGAGCTACAGGACTCCCAAATTTTTCACCCTAATTTAAAAAAACACCTACCTGAATGTATTTGCTGTCAGCTGAGAAATCCATCTGGATAACAAAACTAGGGATGTCTTTGCAGTATCCTGTTCTGTTTAAGGTAGGTCCTTGTGTCAGATCATAAAAATCAACAGTATTCTCTCTAGAACCCACAGCCAGGTATCTGGAATCAGGGCTAAACCTAAACACACAGAAAGAGCAATTCATAGAAATGGTTTTACAGTGGAAAACTATAATAATAATCCTTACATTTGATATAGAGCCTTTTCATGTTGTTGAGATGCCTTTAAGATGCTTCACAGGATATACTGTAAAGTGAATTGACAGTGGGCAAAACTTGCTGTTAAAGGCAGTGTATTTTGCCCTTTTCAGTGAGTTAGGGTTTTTAATCACCACTTAAAATTTAAAAAAACTGAAAAATGGCATGAATTGCGAGTTTCCCTCATTACTGAGATGCCAACAAGGTAATGTTCAACACTATCATGCAGCAAATGTTTTTTTAATAGGTAGGATGTTCCTAGTGTATTCTCTGAAGATTACTGCTGGGAGTTGAGTAACAAAGAGAGTGGTGGATGACTCTCTACCTGATATTCTTCCGTCATAGGAAATCACATATCCTGCACTCAGCTACTTCACACAACTATGCAAATGACAACCCAGCAGCGTAAAGGTCACTTATGCAAACTCACATCCTATCACTCATGCTGCTGCTTTGGTGCTTACTTCAAAGCATTGCTTCAGGAGGCTTTTTACTAAATATCTCCCATTCATTAAGCATTTAGAAATGTATTGCCACACTTGGTGAGGAGAAAAAATATTAAAATATCTCAAATATACATTTTCAAAAAATGTTTAAAGTACCAAGTTCATAATGCTGCTAGCAATACTTCCTTTATCAGAAATGCAATATTACAAATGCTCCTTTGTACATCAGCAAAATCCTTAACAATAACCCTAATCTTTTAGGCAAGAATACTTCAATCTTCAACTTTCAGGAAATCTGTAGGGAGCTAAGTAGATTGCTCATTATTATGCTGCAGTGAATTCCATTTCTCTTGGGCTAACCAGCGATTAGCCAACTAATTATAATTCTACGTAAACAGGATTTGTTGTTTGAGCAAAAATTGATGAACTGGACTAAGAAGTTGAAAACGTACTACACAATTTATATTTATAGAGCACCTTTCACAGTAGGAGACGTCTCAAAGCACATTACCCAGTAATCATACAGTACTACAATGTCAAATTTGTTCCAATATTGTGTACATTATTTGAGGGCATATTTCTTAAGTGGTTAGATCTAATAACAGGGCTTTTTACTAACTAAATGTCTTTCCTACATTGTCTACAGAAGTCTGATCTCTCAAGTTAAGGATCAGACATTAATGTCTGAGTGCATGTAAAATCTCCTGGGCATTTGTGTAGTATTTATTTGCAGTTAATACAATAAATATATTAGTTGAAAATGAAGAACGGTGTTGATGTTGATTTACATTTAGAAAAGCATTTTACAATAGTATCATAGTAATAGTAAGTAGTTATACATATGTATAATAATATTCAATAACCTTTTTTTCACAAATTTGATGAATTGGCAAGAGCTAATAGAAAATGAAGAGGCTGATTTAAAAAAATGTCAAAACTCCCAAACCCGAGTAGATTTTGTGTTTCATCAAGTGGCTCATTTTTTCATCAACTCACTGTTAGATCATTACATAGTTTTTTTTAAGCCACAATGTATTTTATACCTGATATCCTGGATGGCAGCACTTCGGTCTCGTTTCTTTCCCCAGACTTTCAGCGAGTTAACAAGCAGAATAACAAATTCTCCATTCTTCATGCCAATTGCAACCATTTCTCCATCAGGGCTGTAAGCAGCACACTTTGCACCATGACCAAGGTTCACTTTGTTTAGCAACTTCTACAATGGGGAAAACTCAACTGTATCATTTACATAATCATCACTTTAAAAAAATACAAAGCTTAGACCAATACTAAACTTAGTGCAATGAAAGCTTAGTATTTTACTTAATAGTGACAAAGTGACAAAGGTGACAAAGTGGTGCAGTGTGTTGCGAGTTTCTAACTGATAAGCATGATTAGATGCATACAGAGCAGGGCACTTGTGTGGCTGCTCTCTTGACATGGATATGATGCATGGTTAATACTGTATTCAGAGGAGACACAAGGCTCCTCTGAAAAAATGCCTGTTTGTTCCCAAATTTAAAAAAGTAAAGACCGTCTTCAACAACCTATGGAAGTTTACCTCTTTAGCCCCATCATCACCTTATTCATACTTCATTCTCAAGATTTTTGCTGGCACTCATTGATTTCCCTGGCTCCACTCTCCAGAAGTTTCAAGTTATTTTCTGCACAAGCTCCATATAGAGATTATCCCATATCCTTCTTGCCCTAGTTTTCAAATCCCTCCATGGTTCCACCTCATCTATACAATCTTCCCTGCTCTAAATCCCAGCCCATGACGTTTGCTCTTCCAACTCTGGCTATTGTTCCTTAAGCTCCATCATCGGTGGCTGAGCATTCAGCCAAAATGTCCCTGTTCTCTGCAACTCTTGTCTGAAAACTATAAGAGGTTTTGCCATTCCACCTCTTTCTATCTCTGAAATCTTAAACCACTTTGCCTTTCTACCTCTTTTCTATCTCTGAAAAACTTAAATGAATCTAGTTGTTTCAAACAAATCTAAAGAATTACATGAATTTCCTTACTACACACAAACGGAAGTATGGGCAATTGTTCTGAATGGAATGGTACATAACCTGGTTTGTTTGAAATTTGGGATGGCAGATCTTGGGTGCTGAACCTATTTTGGAATGTATCCTGTTTTACTTTCCTACTTACTTTATCAGCCAGATCCCAGATTCTTATAGTTCCATCATCACTTGCAGAGATTAGGAGGTCTTTAGAAGGGTGTGTGGCTAGACCCCAAATCTCTCCTTCCATATGTCCATTAATTAGGCTATTGGATGCTGCATTCTTTTCTCCAACTTCAATTATCTCGCCATCTTTAGTTCCTGTCAATATTTTTCCCTGTCATCAAAAATCAAAGTTTATTAGGTTGAAATCAGATCTTATATGTTTATAATTCACTTTTATTTGAAAAAGTATTATTTATATCCAAACAATCAATAGTGTGTTAGGATTTTTTCTATTGAGAAACCTAGGTGAAGCTCTGATCATAGGTGAAGGACCAAGACACAGTGAGGGAATTATCAACTCCAAAGAAAATAGATCAAAAAGTAGTGCTGTTAATATCAGGATTTGAAGTCACATGTATCAATATAATACTTACATTTGTTATAACACCTTTGAGACGTCTCAAAGTGCTTCACAGAATACATTGTAAAGAGGATTGACTGTGTATTTTGTGGGTGAAACGCAGCAGCCAATTGTGCACAGCAGTATTCCACAAACAGTCTTGGATTTGAGTGACCAATTTTGAGGATCAAGATTAGAAAAAATCTCCTCTACCATTAGATGGCAAGTTTGTTCTTAAAATTCTATCAATGTGCATGCACTACATATTCAAATAACTGATCTAATGGCTGACTTTCACAGTAGATTTTCACGCTTTTAAACAATGTCATATCTCTCTGCTTGATACAATGATCCTAAACAAAATTAGTTTGGCCAATATGAACCCAGTTCACTAAGGCTTTAGACTCACAACAAAGAATATCTATATTTTTGGCACAATATCACTCTAGAAATATACTGACAGAGGAAATAGAACAATTCACTCTGGTTCAAAAAGTGATAGTCTTCCAAGAAGCATTTTGAGGCAGAAAATAGTGAGCTTTTTGCTTCTAGCCTACGCCATGCTTGAGATTGACACTGGGCAATAAAACTAGAGAAAAATTCCATTCTCCAGCATTGACCTTCAGCTTTGATAAGCACAGAAATTTACCCTCTCAAAAACAAAATGGAAAGAGATAGTTCAGTATAGAGAAAGTCACAGTTCTTTCCGTCGTCATATTTCCAGTTTTTCATAGCAATGGCTTAAATGCACTTGAATGCAAATCATATTCAGATATCACTGGAACAAATCATCAGTCAAATAATTGGGGGGGTTCTGACCTTGCCCCTGCACACAGAACGAACACAGTCCACCATCTGTCCTGTCTCCAGCTGAAACGCTCGGCAACGCTTCATTTCCTGATCCCAGAGCTTTACTGCACCTCCTTCTTTTGTCCTTTAGGAATTAAACACAAAAGGCATTTATACCCATACCTACAGCAATGACCACACACCCATAAACTAAATGAACTTTTTTTTCTCTAGGGGAATTGTTGGTCAGAGTTATTTTCTGATGGTTCTAGGAGAAACTTCCTTCTCTTTTTGAACATTGTTATGGGATCTTTAACGTCTAATTGAAAAGCCAGACAGGACTTCGGGTTAACATCATCTGACTAAGCAGCACTCCTCCCGCATTGTACTGGAGGGTCAGCCTAGAGTATGAGCTCAAAGTCCTGACACGGGGCTTGAGCCTATGATCTTCTGACTCAGAGGCAAGAATGCCCCAAACTAAGCCAGGCTGAGACTTGATTGACTGTTCCAACTCGGATTAGAATGAAGCAACATTTCAGTATGAATATTTAGTATCAGGGATAATACATTTCTTATGTTTAGCAAAATTCACTAAATTTGTGGATCCAATAAATTTAGGAGGAATGTATATTCCAACAACAACTCTACATTTGTATAGCGCCTTTCACGTCGGGAGGACGTCCCAAGGCGCTGACATACATATATAGTCACAGCAACAGAATAATATTTAATTTACATTACAAAACAGAAGCAAACAATGCTAAATGTTCTCCAATTTAAGATGAACAGATAACAAAGATGTGGTGAACCTCAGATGTGGAAATGTATTCATAATATCACACTGCATTCCAGGATAAACTATAACTTGCAGCAGATTTGCAACAAATAAACAGAAATATTGCTTATTTGCTGTAGTTTTTATTGTTCCAGAAAAATGGCCATTGATGTGACATTATGATACCCTACTGGAGGAAATAAGATTTTAACTGACATTAGTTTCCATACTGCAAATAACCTATACCGAATGGGATTGTAAACAGTTGGAGAAATGGGAAGTTGAACGAAACAGAACAGTTACACAGCATGTTAACATATTTGTAATAACAGAAAATTATTTTTAAAATAATTGCAACTGCTTCAGCATAGACAGTCTATTGGACAAGAAAAGCCAACAGTGTATATAATAATGTTTCTTACGGTCTTTCTTTGCCTCCAGTGACAATCAAGCCATCCCTCAGGGTTGTGTACATGGTAAAAACAGGTCCTGTATGAGCTTTTGCTACAACTCGAGTAAGAATATGATCTCTCCAGACATACACGTCTCCATTTATGGCACCAGTGAACGTAAGATTGTTCTATAAATCAGGCACAGAAATGGATGGGAGGAAATGTGAATTATTCATCTTGTGCAAAGTTGAGATATCTTAACAGCTCTGCCAAAGACAGGTATCAGTATCAAAATGGAACATTTTCTTGACTGTAGTACAGGAAGATTATACATCTCTCAAAGATCCAACAAAATGTCAGATACTTCAATTTGTGTTTTCTGGACTCATATTGGTTGCTACTTTTCATAAATCACAATACATTGCAGTCATAGAGAAGTGGAGCTCATTGCTCCTGATGAAGCTTTATTCCAGGAGAGGTCAGAAACAGATAATCAAAAATGTTTTTGCTTTTCAGATGTATAAACAGAGCAGGTACTTGAACATTGATTTGTGTAAAAATGAGCTCTGAACACAACTTACTGCACCAAAGGCAACAGACAGCATGGTCTGTATCCTTGCATCTTCTATGGAGCCAACGATCCCTTTTTTTGACAGTAAAGCTCCACCAGCCAAGGTCCAAAATTTTATATGTTTTACTCCCACGGACACAAACTGAGTGTCTGAATCTGGACGGAATTCGACCACAAAAATCCTCTCAGAGTGGGTACCTTTGCTGGCAACTTTGGCACCTACAATAAAAGAAGTCATGCACTTCATTAAGTCTTGGTTCATGCATCTCAGTAACACTTCTGGTTGCCATAATTTGTTTATTTGATCTTCCAAGTCCTTGACAGTAGCTGTATCATGACAGAACAGAAAGATGTTCAAATATGAACATAATTTTTTAAAAATTTAAAATATGGCATGAATATTATGCACATTGTACACCTTTGATCTCATCATTCAGCTTGTCAATAATTTGGAAGATTTTGACACTAAATTTAAAGTTGCAGGACCACTCTCAAGTCAGTTAATTACTTATTTTGCTGGGTATGATAAACAAATTCTTTAAAAATTAAATCCCTGCTTCCCCTCCTTACTTGGGCTGATCAGCCTACTTCTATCAGGACCAATGGCTATATCGAGTATTCTGCTAAGGCCATAAGATTGATATATAGTCTTTATATCTTTTTGTTTTACATTTTCATGTTAAACAATGAAAGTCCTATGTCCCCCTTGGACATAATGACCTTCCTGTGATTGGAGGATTTGGGATGCTTTATCAACCAATTTGAAATAAATTGCCCATCAGTTTAATATACAATTTACCCTTCCTTCAGATGAGACTTTTAACCGAGATTCTGTCTGCCTGTTCTACTGGCCAAAAAAAATCCTATGACACTTTTCAAAAAGAGAAGGGAGTTTCGCCCGGTGTCCTGGCCAACAAATCCCTCAAATAAAATTGGCCACTCACTCCACGGCTGATTGTGGGACATTGCTGTGAACAACTGGCTGCTGCGTTTCGCTCACAAAATACAGTCAATCCTGCAAAGCACTTTGAGACGTCTCAACGGCATGCTATATCAAATTCTATTTCATATTATTTGCCCCCTGCTGGTCAATTTACGACACAGTATTCAATATAATTGGGATGGGGAGGTCTATACCCGTTTCAATTAATTCTGCAGGGAGTTTGTGTGTTGGTTAGTTAATACGGAGAAGATCAGACATAAAAAGGAGCATGATGAATATTAAAGAAGTTTATAATTTACCTTCTTGCCATCTCCAAATAGTGATAGTGTGGTCCGGATCGACACCCACTGATAACAGCAACTTCCCAGTGGCACTGAAGTTAGCATAGCTGACGCCTTTACCATGGGTGCAGCGCAGAATAGAAAGTGTTTGCTTGGTTACGGTGTCCCACACATGAATAGACGGAGTTGTTCCTAGTTTTTGTTCAAAAATATTGAACGCATTAATTGAAATGAAAAGAAACATCTAATTAATTTAAAGCAAAACAAAGAATTAAAACTTGGGAGGCTATTTTATGTAGATCATAAAACTTTCTATTCATTTGATCGCATCTACTTTGGAGTTAATGATTAAAATCTACTATACTATTTCAGACAACACACACAAACAAACACACACTTTGTCTTGTTATGCTAATACTATCTATAAAGCCTTGCAATAAATTGACCACAAAAGCATGGGCTATATCTCTATCACCTTATTAGCAAATACAATAGTACAATTTCACACTGATACAAGATCGGTGAAGATGCCACAAACAAAACCAAAAGCAAAATAAAGAGAAATGGGGTGAAAGCTGACAGCCTTACCTGATACGTCTGCAATATCACCTGCATTAAGATAGTAATTGCAAATGAGGAGGTATTGATCCAAGTTAAATTAAACCCTCCAATGCTGATGTATTATGCAGCAGCATCAGAAGTGAATAGAGACAACTGCACATGCAAAATAGACATGAAATAAGATGTTTGTTTAAATAAAAATTCTATCAAAATTGATTATTCACAACTAAATGAGTTATGCTTTAACTCTGTACTAACATGATTCCAAACTTAATAAAATTACTTTAAGAAGCGGACTGTTAAAATTAATATTGCTATACATTTAGCAAATTAGACATGTTGAAATCATCCTGAATCGATCCATTCTGTGATAGGGAGCCAGTGGAGCCTGGTGAGATCGGTGTAATGAGTTTAGTAAGTATACGGGCGGCAAATCTCTGAATCAAGATCCTCCTCTTCGACCGTGCCTTTGATCAATCTCCTTCCCCTCATACCCTCCACCATCCCCAATCCCCAGCTCCGGTCCAAAACTCTGATCCAGTGCCTTGGGACATCCTCCTGACATAAAAGGCTATACAAATGTAATTTTGTTGTTGTTGAATCAATTGTACTTTGTGGGTAGTGCATTTAGAGAGATTGGTGAGGAGGACACTGGAGTAGTCGAGGTGGGAGATGACAAGGAGTTGGACGAGAGTTTCTGCTGCATTGGATGTGAGGTACGGTCAGAGACAGGCAATGTGACAGAGGCAGAGGAAAGCAGTATTGATCAGGGATTGAATGCGGGAGAGGAAGGACAGCTGGAGATCCAACCTGATACCAAAGTTATGTATAGGTTCGATAAGTCTTCGGGAAAGAATGGGGAGGTTGAGGAGGTCAGAGCTGGAGGAGAGATGTTGATGGGAACCAAAGAGTATGGCTTCTGTCTTGTTGACGTTCAGCTGCAGGAAATTTGTACTTATTCAGAATGTCTGACAAACAAGCTGGACAAGGATGGAGTCTTGGGATATGCCACAGGTACTACGAGGGGGAAGGAGGGAAAACCATTGGTGGAAACAAAGCGTTGGCAGTTGGTTAAATAGGACTCAAGCTACTATAACTCTTCAGAGAGTGCAAACCAGCAGCAAAATCAGAGCATCTCTTTTACAACATGAGCACTTACGAGTGCTAGATGGTACGGCAATGCCAGAGGAGGATAGACATCAAGGTACACAGAGCTTAAAGATAAAATCCACCACCGGCATAATGTTCAAAATGTAATGGGCCCTCTCGGTGGGATGAGATTCTGCTGCATATAGCAGGCGACTATTACAAAAGACCATGCAGAAACTGCATCCCACATGGTACACTTTCAGGGTACATTTGCAAAGAATCTTGGGGGGGGTTACACAGTTGCAATCTCTAAGGATTGCAAAACCACATAATTGGCTTGCACAATAAACTAGAAACCCTACTTTCAAACAATTCAGGTCACCATTGCAAGTTAGGATTCAGTCTGCTTTGTGGATAATGACATGAGGGGCTTGTTTTCAAACGTTTCTTGCTGCTGGTTTGCTAGCCTAGGCTGGAGTATAATATCCACCACAGCCTTTTATGCTAGTTTTGCTAACAATGGGAACAAAGTGAGAAAGATTAATAGACATTTAAATTTCATCCAGACTTGTCCTGCCTGGGTAAATATTTATTTGGAAGAACTAAAAATTCATGTGAAGTTAATTTTTCATATGTTAGGATGAGGGACCAGTGGCTTGTGTTATGACTCTAGCAATTCTAAGGCACTCTGTCATTTGAAGAAGTGGAAGTCACCCTGTCCTGCAGTGGCGTGGCACTAGTTATTAGTGTCATAAAGTCAGCAGCACAAAACCAGCGAAACTGTCACATCTATTTGGTTCAGTTCACAATCTCTGTGATGTGTCAATATCCTTCACAAGCCATACCAACAAAGGTGAAACACAATGTTATTGGTAGAACTCAGGAATTAACAGCAGTTTTTATTTCCCCCATGAAACGAACACCTTACGTTTTTGTTGTCTTGCACCCTTTGTTTAGAAATGGTCAACAAGTTTAACATGTTTGCCATTTCTTCCCATAGGGATGAACCAAAGAAATTGACAGCACAGAAGAATGCCATCCAGCCCACTGTGTCTATGCTGGCTCTTTTTGAAAACAATCCATTTAATCTCATATACTTGTCCTTTCCTTTTACCCTTGTAGCTTACTCCTTTTTAGGTATTTATCTCGTTCCCCCTTTGAAAGTTAATAGGATTCTTCCTCAACCACCTCTCCCAGCAGGGTATTCCATATCATAACTACTTTGTGCATGAAAATAATTCTAACATTCTAACCTCCCCATTTGCCTGTTTGCTAACTTAAATTGATGCCTTTGTCACTAACACCTTGGCCAATTTGAGGCTGCTAAATTATATAGATTAAGTAGCATGGGCCTAGGGATTTTCCATACTTGTTTTGTGTATATTGCAGAGCACTTCCTGACCAAAGGAAGCAGCTAAAATGCTTCAGTATACTAAGCATTGGCAGTGTGTATTTGAGCGCATGTTCACTGAAAAGCCAAGCACTCAGTCCTTATTTTTAAAAAAACAGACGAGGCAATGCAGATTAACTCTTGATGAAAGAGTTTGCATTGATGAAACTTTACCACCATCAAAAAAATATTGTGCATTGATCACTACCCACATATTTATTGAGTGAAATCCATCCCATATGAGTTATTATACAGCATGCGTCTAGGTGCATGTGACTGGTAATATGGGTGCAAAGCCAATACTCAGAACTTGGAAACTCAGCATTTATAGAGAAGCACTACAAGGTCTGGTTTTCTAATTTGGGGAACTGAATGCATCTGACTGGTCACACAACTAATTTGACCAATTTTATCTGGAGGATTGTTGTTCGGGATACCAAGAGAAACTCCCTGGTCTTTTCCAACACAGTAAGATCATGAGTTCTTTCACATCCAATTGAATGGACAGATGAGACTTTGGTTTAAGGCCTCATCTGAAGCACAGCACCTTTGAGAATGTAGCACTCCCCAACACTGCACTGGTGTCAATCTAGACTGCGAGCTCAAGGACTTGAAGCCACAATCTTCTGACCAGAGACGAGGGTGCTAATTAAAATGCAGTCAGGCTGAGACTTTCAATATTTGTTTTGTGAAAAATTTACAGCTACTTTAATTAAAATAATTCTTGCATTCCAGCTGTGGGCACACAGCAATGCAGTGTGTATACGGTATTGCATTACTCCATGTGGACAATTTCAGTTTAAGTAATTTTTTTTGAAGCTGAATAACAATTCAATAGTTCACAGTGAAATAGTAACGTGTCTTACCTATCTGCCCAGTTGCCACAACATTTTTGTATTTTGGATGTTGATTGACAGTTAAACAGAGGATATCATCTGTATGCTCCACATAAAAAGTCTGCAGACCTAATCCGATTTTTAACAACAATAGAAACAAACAATATATTTATTGAAACAAAAATTCAAGACTTGTTTGCGAAGCTAATTCCAATTCAGTATTTTCATATAAGGGGCAACAATGCAAAGAAATAGGTAACTTATATGGACGGGTATAGGAAATATAAATAAATGTAAATACATTGCTTTTTCAGCACTTTCATAACTTCACCAAATACACATGAGATTTATGTTTTTATCTGATCTGATTTGTAGGCTTGAACATTTACAAGTTGAACTTTCCGTCGTGAGCAAGGATGTTAACAAAATGCCTGCATTCATCGCTTCATCTAAACAATCATACATTCAGTACCTGTTGATAGATTCTGGACAATGCCAGCAGCAGCTGTGTGAAAAACAATATCAGCACCATCATTGAGATAATGAAGATTGTTGCGACAGTCAAATCCTCTGTACCCAAATACATGTTGTAAGACAAGTTCCTGAAAGCAAATGATGGATATGGATATTAATGGCTCAATTGGCATTAAAATGTAAAAGTAGAAGCAGACTTGAATGCTGGAGGTACAGATCCAAAATGAACGAATACATTCATTATCACAGGATTTGAGATGTTAATCCTTCCCCTGAATAAGATTAAAACATTTCATCAATGTAAAACTATGGCATGTCAACTTATCTCCTGAAAAAGGCATCAAAATACATAGAGAATTAAAGGTTGATGCACACTCCAGTGCTATTTACTTGTCTATCAAAATGAAAACACATACCGTCTATAATTTAATTCTAAAAGCATACAGGATAGAATCCTTACATGTTTGGATACGTCATATCAATTTCTAAACCAGCAATGAACCTAAAATGTGAAACTTCATTTTTTTTTTACATTTGAAAGCTTCTGATCACAAATTCAGAAACTAGAAAGTTTCTCTAAAATCATCTTCATAAATGTTTGCATATGTCGCAAATATTTTAAAACATAAATACAACAGATTGAACTCTAGAAAAAAAATTCTAAAATGCAATAACCAGAGTACAGAATTTCTGCGGACAAATTTCAGAGCTTTACTTACATTTATGAGTGGTTAATCAAATTGTCACAGGACTTATTTGCGACAGGTGTTGTTAGAAATTTTTGTTCAAAATTTTATAACCACTTTTCCAAAACAAATTAATTAGTACACACTTAATTTATAACTTCCCATTTCAAACAGAGATGCACTACTGGTTTCTAAAAGTGGATGTGATGTATCTATAGTCTTGTGGATGACACTGTTTCACTGGTACTGAATTTTTAATCAATGGAATGATACCTTGGCATGTAATAATAATAACTTGCATTTGATATAGTGTCTTATCATGTCAGAGATGTCTCAAAGCGCTTCACAGAATATATTGTGCTATATCTGGATTTCAGTTCCTATTGAGAGACTGGCACTGAAAGTAAAGAAAGCGGGAATCAATGGAAGTATATTGCAATGGATATGCAAATAGTCAACCGGAAGAACCCAGTGGGTGGTGGTACAGGGAATGTTATCAGATTGATAAAATGTTACCAGCGGCGTTCCACAAGAATCTGTTTTGGGACCTCTTTTGTTTGATAATTTTATAAATGATCTGGAACTAGGAGTCGCAAGCACCGTGGCTAAGTTTGCAGATGACACCAAGTTAATGAACGTGGTAGATTGCGAAGCTGAACATGATGGATTACAGGAGGATTTGAACATACTTGGGAATTGGGCAGATCGGTGGCAGATGAAATTCAATATGGAGAAATGTAAAGTCCTTCAAATGGGGACACAAAATCCTGGAAGGGACTAATATTGAACGGAGGGAAAATAATATGTATGGAAAATGAAAAGAACCTAGGGATCCTGATTGACAATAAATTGAAGCTCTCGTAACAATTCTCTGTGGCAGTGAGTAAAGCAAACCAGATGTTGGGATGTATCAAAAGATCAAAAGCTGGTGTTAGGATTATATTGAAAAGAGTTTTCAATCAAGGTTACAGGGTCTATCTATCAAAATAGCAAACTGAAAGAAACCAAGAGTATATCCCCGTTTGAAATGCAGTGTTGTGAATTAATTATGTACTAATTAAAGTTTTGAAAAAGCAGTGTATATTCTTAAAAAAATCTTCATCAAATCCATTGCAAATATGGTCCTATGACAATTTGATTAATGACTTATGCGTGCAACTAAAGCTCAGAAATTTGTTTGTGGGAATTCTGCTTAATTATGTACACGTCTAATTTGATAAAATCATTTATGTAGGGCAAAGATTATCATCCATCTTGAAAACCTAAAGCAAAATGTTCGCATGTATGTCATTCTATTCTGTACATTTTTACATGTGATAGCTATAGTTTAAGATTTTATTAGTTTAAAAGTTAAATAAGATTCTTGAAGGAGAGTAAGATGATTGATGAGACTGGCAAACTTTGCTGGAGTTTGTGTAATGTGATGCAGAAGAAGTACAGATTGAGATTCAGCATGGATTAATGGACGGAGTTTAAGCAATGAAACAGCTATAAAATCATGGCTGGATGTGAGCAGACGTGGAATCGACTGGAAATTTGTAGCTGCAGTGGACAAATCAACTTCTGTGAAGAACTTGTATGACAGACTTTAATACAGTGAGATGGTATATCGATGAAGCGGTGGGATATGACTTATTCCTGGCACTTGTTATTTTCTAGTTTAGACACCGTAATCGTCCTTTTGATAAGATGTTAAGCTGAGGTCCCATCTGCCAGTTCAGGTAGATGTTAAAGATCCCACTGCACTACTCAAAGAGAGTAGTTTCTCCCTGTGTCCTAGTCAACAAAACCTAGATAAAATTGGATATTCACTTTATAAAATAATAATCCTTGCATTTGATATAGCACTTTTCCCGTCTTCTAGATGTCTCGAAGTGCTTCAGAATAGACTGTAAAGTTATGGTTTTATGTGGAACACTGCAGTGCACAAATTGCCTGCTGCTTGCCTACAAATATGATTACTAGACTTAACAGCAAAATCCTGTGAAGCATTTTGAGACGTCTTTACGACGTGATAAGGCAAAATATCAAGTGAAAAGATTATTATTATTTCAAGGACCCTCTTTAATCAAACCAAGAGGTGTACAAAATAGAAGTTTGACAAACTTGATAATGTTCTCTTCCTTCCTGAAGATACAGACTTATCTGTTCACTACCTTTTCTAAACAATGTGGTTGAAATTAGAAACTCACAGTATGAAACAGTAGGATGCAGTGTGCTCTGATCTAAAAAGTATTTTTTTTGTTGTTAATGAATACTTATACAAGTTAAACCTTTTTTTCAACAAATATCATCTTAAAGGTTCTGGAGATACCTTTTCTCAGAAATTCTTTCATTTTAGGTAGCTGGGGATTTGTATTTACGACAATTTAGAATAATTGAAGCCCTTGTTCTCCAAGAGTCAAATGAACTGCCAAAAATGTCTTATTGGTTGCACTGTTTCTTTCATTTAAGTTTGTTAGAGGTTCCAATGTGATACAAACTGTGATGATATCACACATCCCTGCAATGAATTAAGCAACAATATACTAAAACGGCGCACCGGCGGGTAGGCGGGTGAACCGGCGGGTAGGCAGGCGCACCGGCGGGTAGGCGGGTGGGTAGGCGGCATTGCTTCATTCCTGTAACTTCCCAAATGGTAATTTCTCAATCTCAGTTTTGTTATTGGGGGAGATAATTTGACCAATGTTTGCTCACTCTGTTTAGGGAATGAAACGACAGTCAAGGGACCTAAAATGAGAGAATACAGTTTCTATTTCGTTTTCTNAAAAAAGAAGCCGATAATTGGATGACTGAATTAGGTTTGGTGGTCAATACAGTAAAGATTAATAGACAATGATCATGTAAAACATGTTCAGATAGATGGACAGATTCCATAGCATACAACTCACTTCTCCCAGCACAGAGTTAAAAAAAAAGGGTTAAAAAAATGCAATAGTGTACTTTTTAGTGTGATTACAGAACAGAGTTTTTAAAGAATTGTATCAGTGTTACATTACCTCCACCACCTTCTTCTTCTTGGTAATATTATTCTTTTGTAGTTTCTCTGGTTGTGGAGCTGCTCTGCTGACAGGTGGTCTGTAAATAATCCAGATAAAATGTAACTATACAGTGAAATCATGATAGACAGCAATTGTTAGACTTAGTTAAAAGATTTCTGAAATCTTCAGATTAAAACTCTAGCATTCACATCCGTGGATGACAATCCATTTAACCATACCCAACAATTATTTCTTAACAATAAAAATATTTTCAAGACAGTAATTGGACTAGTAAATTATACTATCGTCTTCTACATGAAAGAAATTATAATTCAGGTATTCAGCACCAAAAACAGGTCCTTGGGAAGCAATGCTTGCATCAAGATTTTGCATTTTTATTTTTCTATTTTGTTCTATCTTCTGATCCTTTTCTGCAATACTGGAGTCAACAACAATCATCTCCCATAACAACTCTCCATGGCTCCATTTTGCTTCAGTGAGTTCAGCCTGACTTAGTTCCAATGGCTTTTTTCTAATTTAGAAATGATTGACAAGCTAATATTCTCTACCATGATAATAGGCTCCCCTCTCAATCCACTTGATATTTGTGAAGGTGGAGGTTGTTAAAGCCTTGTGTTGATGCCCATTTTATAAACCTGAACAGTAATTGTAAAGAATATGATCATTATCTTTTGTTTTAGTTGTAAATTTTCCGAGAAAGGTTTAGCACTATATGGATTACAACAACAAATTACATTTTATTGCGCCTTTTACGTCAGGAGGGCATCCCAAGGTGCTGGACAGTCAGGGATTTGGACCCAAGCTGGGGGTTAGGATAAGGAGGGGTGGAGGGCAAGGAGGGTAGGGTTAAGAGGGTGACCGAAGGCACAGTCAAAGAGGATGTTCTTGAGATGTGCCTTGAAGGAGGCATGGGAGGTAGCAAGGCTAAGGGAATGTGGAATGGAGTACCAAAGGGTGGAGAAGAGAGGCTGAAGGCCCGACTGTCGATGGTGGGGGAAGTGGAGCAGAAAGAGTGACCACCAGTGAACTAATGAAAATCATTATACAAATAGAGGATACATCAGACATTGTGAGGACTGTAACCTTTCCCACAAAGGTGTATTCTAAACTGCACTATTAAAATAACTATGTAACAATTACAGTTCTGCTTTAAAAAAAGCTCTCTACTGAAATATTATTTGTTATAAAACTACTGAGTCTTTGCTCTCCAGTTTTTAATGCTGCACTTGGTGCCAGGTTACATCTCATAACTTATGCAGAATTCAATATTCTGCAGAATACATTTCAACAGGAGGACTGTTAACAAACGTGGAGTGCATTTGTTTCCAAAGGCATTCAAATAGGACTGAAATACAAACAGCCAGACACAATGAAAATGACATGAACCAAGTATGTCTGTTGCAATCATATCCTTTGGAAGATCAATGGTTCATTTTCGCTGAAATGCAGCCAAGATAAAATTCTACTTTGTAAATGAAATGAAATCAGATTCCTTTTCATTTTAATCACCTGCCATGGCAGCATATTTTGTATTCAAAGAAACAATATCACATGAGGTACAATGGCACATACTCACTGTTTCAATGATACATTGAGGCTATTGATCTTTGTCAACATTAGACCAGTGTGTGTTAGTCAGTGAAACAGTTTCACCATAAACAGCAACAAAGTGCTGTATCGGCACTGTTGGGAGCAAGCGGCAGGGGAGCAGCAGGTGTGCTTCTACCTTCCACTGTAGAAGCAATGGACTACTCACAAGGAAAAAAGAAGAATCCAACAAAATAATGATAATAATCCTTGCATTTGATATAGCGCCTTACCATACCGTTGAGACGTCTCAAAGCGCTTCAGAGAATATACTGAAAAGTCAACTGATTATATTTTGTGGGCGAAAAGTGGTAGCCAATTGCGCACAGCAGTATCCCTCAGTAGTGAATTTTTTTTTGATCACCAATCAAGAATTGCTAAAATAATGTTTTTGCATACCTAGACAGACGAAGTCTTCAAGTGACCAAATGGTTAATACTTCTTGTAGAATCCTAGAGTTTTACAACACAGAAGGAGACCATTCGGTCCATCGTGGGCTTGCCAGCTCTTTGAAAGAGCTATCCAACTAGTCCCATTCCCCTGCTCTTAACCCTATAGCCCTGTACATTCTTCCTTTTTAAGAACCTAACTAATTTCCTTTTGTAAGCTATTATCAAATCTGCTTCCACCACCCTTTTGGGCTGTGCATTCCAGACCATAACAACTCTCTGGGTAAAAAGATTCTCCTCATCTCCCTTCTAGTTCTTTTGCCAATTATCTTAAATCTGTGCCCTCTGGTTCATGACCTACCTGCCAGAGGAAACAGTTTCTCCCTATCTACTCTATCAAAACCCCTCATCATTTTGAACACCTCTATTAAATCTTCCTTTAATCTTTGCTCTGAGAAAAATAATCCCAGCTTCTCTAGTGAATTCTACAGAAGTGGTGTCATGTGCTGTCTTCTGTTACTCATGCTGGACACCACTTCCGTAGAATATACTTCATATACAATTCTACATTTCTTCACAACAGTGTTAAGCTAACTGGCAGTATTTTGTGTTTTCTACCAAATATATTGTTTGGTCTTTTTCCTTAGTCTTGTTGGGGAACTTTGATACATGTTAATCTTTAGACACAAGGATAAATATGATTGTTACAAGGTGGATCCTGACATTTTCAAAGACTTCTGATCATTTGAGTTCTTTATGTTATGTCTTGAAGTAATAATGGATAGTTAAGTTTCAAAGTGATCCACGTTTGGAACTAATGAAAATCTTAATAATATGTAATGACACATTAATGTATTTCATATAGGCCCTTAACATCAAGAACGTCTCAAATGCTTTAAAAAGTTTCTATTAAGTGTACTTGACTGTATTTATAGGCAAACACAACAACTAATTTGCACACAACAATGTTCAACAAACAGTCATGAAGTGAATGACTAATTTATCTGGAAGAATGTTGGCCAGGACACCAGTTGCAACTCCTACTAACGTGTTAGTGTCGCAGGAGTTAATGCCTTTTGATTCTTCTTTCCAATTATTATTAAGTATGTGTATTACATTTCAATGTGTTAATGATAGCTTTAACTTCTTTTGTTCTTCAGTATATACATGACGTAGGGTAAAGGAGAAAAAGCCTAGCGCCTTGGTTCATTTCCTTAACTGAGCATCCCAAAGACATCCTAAAATGGTAGTGGAAAGAGCTACTCCATTTTTCAGGCAGCAAGATTGCGTAAGGCCAGACCTTTGTGCTGGATGCTAGGGCCCATGGGCTTGAGATTGAAATGGCTTCAGAAACTTTGTTAGTCTTTCCAGCCTACAACTTTTCTCACCCTCCAAATGTAACAGTACCACAATTCTGGAATTTCCCACTGCACAGCATTATGCATTAGAAATGCAAGAATATGATAACTCCATTTATGTTTCCTCACCTGGAATTTTGACCCCAATAATTATGTTTACTCAAAAGTAATATGAACAATTAATTCCAAGCGTAAAATACTTTTAGTCTAAGGAAGTGAGTTACATTTTAAGTTAAATTGCAAATGAGTTCACTGTTAAACACCATCAATAACCTACACAAGACAACTAGTGAGAATTACCTGGATCCCCTTGTTAGCAGCAAGTAAAGCCAAGTGAAAATATTAGTACAATTAGGAAAAATGCATCAGAAAATCGCATTCATGCACAAGCACTTTCATTAGAGTTTCAATTGACATTCCTGCTTGGCAAAAACCATGCTTCTCAAGCATGCCAGCAAAAAAAAAAAAAAAAAAGGTCAGAGTGCACCAGTTTACAAATTCAGAAAACCCATACCCTGGCATCAATGGGAAAACTTTGTACTAAGCCCCTATAGAATAGGAAGGAAAAAAAGAAAAGGAAGCTTTGTCAATGCTTCCTAGGTCTACTGCATTATGCTACCCTCTATCATAACAGCGACTTAATACTGTATTCACTTATTTTTTTTCTGCAATTAATAAAGTACACTGCTATCATTTGAAGCATTCTATTTGAACAAATACATGGAAATAACTAGGAGCTCCTATTATGAACAGCAATGCACAAGCATGTAAGCTTTTGTAATTTATATATTAACTTTATGAGAGTGTCCATGTATACTTAACCAGAATTTCTATAGCAGCACCTTTGGATATACCGAATTGCTAATGCGGTATGTCACAGCATCAAGGATGTAGTTTAATGTTTTGATTGATATTTCAAAATGTTTTGGGGTTTACTAGGGCTGTTACAAAATAGTCACACACTTGACTAATTAAAGGGGAACATTGCTCTGGGAAGAAATATTTTTTAATGGAAGCACCCCGGTCAGAATAATTTTTTAAAAAAGAATTGTTTAAAATACTGTAGTTCATATTTTAATTAATTTTAACTCATGGGGGCCAACAATTAAAAAATTTTGGTCAACCAATTCCTGCTCTGGTGATACTGTAGAACCCAGTTATAATGAGCTTTCCTTTAACACGAGTTTGTTTATAGCTGGAGTATGGAATCCAATATTCACTCGCCAAAACAACAACAACTTGCATTTATATAGTGTTCGTCATGCAGGGTAGCATCCTGGAGAGCTTCACAATGGCAGAGTCTGACTCCGAGCCAGGGGGAGAGGGAGGGGGGAGGTGACCATAAGCACAATAGAAAAGGAAAGTCTTTAGGCGAGACATGAAAGTGGGGAGGGAGGGAGCAAGGCGGAAGGATTGAGGAAGAGAGTTCCAGAGTATCAGGCTGAAGGCACGGCCGCCGATGGTGGAGCGGAGGGGACGAGGGATAAGCAGGAGGCCGAAGCTAGCCGAGCGGAGACAGCAGGTGGTGGAGTAGAGAGGTAAACAAATCGGAAAGGTACAAGGGCATGAGGGGATTTGAAAACGAGTGAGATGATCTTGAAATCGATCTGTCCAGTAATTGGGAGCCAGTGGAGCTTGGCAAGGACAGGTGTGATGGGGTATGGAGTTCTGTGCAGGTGAGTATCTGGGCAGCAGAGATTTGAATTAGTTGAATTTTGTGTATGGTGGAGCTGGGGAGACCAGCGAGGAGGGCATTGGAATAGCCCAGCCGGGAAGTGACGATGAGGGTTTTGGCTGCTTTTGTTGTGAGGTACATAGGCCTGTTCAGTTTCCACACAGCGGCCAGTTTCTAAGCTAAAAAATATCCATCTTTTGGGTGATGAGACTACCACCAATATCACTCCCTGCATGTTGCACATGTGCAGCGCAAAGAAAGAGACTTCAACGGGAGCAGTGAATGTGCAAGTTCTGACTGACAATCATGGTCCTGTTATAAGGTGGGTTTGGATATAAAGACCCTCAACCATTGCATTATGAAGAGGCTCTACTGTGTACTCTGTAAGTCTATTTTCAGGCACCTATTATCGCAGATAAGTATGAAAATTGGATATTGCATATATAATCCTCCTAGCCCAGGATGCTAAGTCCTGCTTATTGCTATAGACGACATTCACAAATGGATCTGCCAGATACGTCATATTTTGCCGATGTCTAAAACAACATGTTTCCACAAGGCTGCTTGAAGATAGCCTCAAGTGGCAATACTGCTTTCAATATCAGAGAGGAGATATTTTAAATACTGTAATTTGTTTGAAAACTCCTAGTGGGACGCATTACTCTCCCTCCCACCCCCTCTTCTTCTGAATGATATTCCCCTTTAAGAACATAATGTGGCTTTAGTTGAGTTATTTACATATGTATTAACTTGTTCCATCAAATAAGGTTTATAACATGAAAAATGCGGTGTAAAGAAGCATGCTAACAATGGGGTGGCAGCAGTTGGGATCTTGTAAATGTTCATGCAGCAACGCTTGCCTTTGCCAAAGTTCAGTTCCTTTCTGGGCTTACAAACTGATTGTTAATTTGTTTTGGTGGATTTTGCTAAATTATTTGTATCAGCTCCAGTTTTACCATATGATAAGCAGCCTAATGTTAAATACATCATAACTGTTTGCATCACAGCGCAAAGCTTACTGCACTTTTACTGTACTTTCTATTTCACAAAGCACAATGTTACCCCAAAACCTTCCTCTTGTTTGGAAGTAGAACAGCATACACAACATGTTACAATTGACTGGATACCGGGTATAACCTGATATGTATATGAAGCCATTAAAAGCTAAGACTTTTTAGGCATGCCAACACCAAAACGTAAGATATCAAACAATTTTTGTATAACAATTTTACAATTTAATAAAATGTATTATCTTCTATGAATTTGTAGATAATACTTACTTGACAATTCCCTGCCTCCAAAGGAAAGCAAGTTAAAACATAATACAATATTAAGTGTTTCTTACCAGCTGTTGAATGTTTTAAAATAATTGAGCAGCAAACTTAATGGAAGCTACAAGCAAGTTTGCTGTTTCAGTTTGCAAGCTCAACAGATCACATTGCTGAACAAATAAGAAAAATGTTTGTAAATTATTGCACTTTATATTTAAATCAGTTTTTAAACTAACTCCTCTTCCCTCCCCCAGACATTTCATTAACTTTCTTCAGACAACTAGACCAGATCTTTCACTAATACCTTGTTTTCATCAGTAAAGGGACTTATTGGTTGTGAAATGAATTGAATGTGTGTTTGATGGTGGTGGTGGTGGTGGGCGGGGTGGGGGGGAAACACAGGAACACCTCACTAGCACAGTGCAAAATACCGATCTTATTAAGAATCAATGTCATTTATTACACAATTCATGGAATATAGCACTAGCCAGCACTGACACATCTTTAAAATTGCCAATACATCGCTTAGCCGTCTGTTTTAACTAAGTTGATTCTAGACCATGTTACATGCAGTTTGATGGTACATCATCAATGTGTTAAGACAGTTGAGTTAACCAGTATTAATATTTATTATTTTAATTTAGAAATGAAATGGAGGATGCTTGATCGGAATTGATGAGTTATGGTCAACACTGCACAAATGTGGAGAACTAATTCATACAGATCTTTCATGTCAATGCAATCCAATTTGATTTGGATTGAGTATTATTTTTGTATCACAAATGCAGAATGGATTGTAGCAATTTTTCTTTCTTATTTATCAATGACATTTTCTGTATTTGCTCATTGAGAAGAAGACTTGCGGGTGTCTAAGGACTTTCCTGCACTGTATCATGGTTACTATTTCTGACCACGCATGGAAAGGATGAGGCTAGGATTATTTTCAAGACCATCTGACAATAAGTATGAATTTTGTTAAGGTTACTTTTGCGGTAGAGAGTGCTCTATTTTCTTCCACTTTTATCTAGTTTTAATATTTCAGGTATAGAGCAATAGAGTTTTGATAATTTTGGAAAATTAAGTTGGGTTTTAATTAACATTTTTATATTTATTTTCTGTCAGTAATGGACTAAGACATTGAATTAACTACAAGAAGCAGTAGAAGAGGCAGTATAGAGCAGATCTACATGAAGGGAAAATATATATATTATTGGTACGCAGTATTTTATGGCATGCAAAAAAGTAATTGAAAACTGCAGAAAACTGTGAAGAGGTGCTCTACTGGGAAGGAGAAACAACAAATGAAAGGTCTTGGTCTGCAGTATTTCTGAGTTACATCTGAGCTGGGCTGACACCTAGAGCGAGAAATTATAATAACAATAATAATAATCCTTGCATTTGATATTGGACCTTATCACATCGTTGAGATGTCTCAAAGCGCTTCACAGAATATATTGTAAAATGTATTGACTGGGTATTTTGTGGGTGAAACATGGCAGCCAATTGCACACAGCAGTGTCTGACAAACTGTCGTGGAACGAGTAGCCACTTTTTTTTCTCCTCATGTTGGACAGTGCGGTGTCTTTGACGGCATGCACCAACAGGGGCACTCAGCTCTGCTATGTACATTATCGTGTTTGCCCACAAAACAGTCACTACAGTTTACAGTTAATCCTGTGAAGTGCTTTGAAACATCCTCCTGACATGAAAGACAGGCACTATATCAAATGCAAGATTATTATTATTATCATCAAAGTTGTTGCACCTCATGGCTGAGAAATTTCTTGCCCAAGGTGACCAAATAGAAAAGGATTTCGTTCAGCAGCACAGATATCCTACATCGGGAAAAATACAAAATAAATCACCAAAAAATATTGGCTTAATAAACTATGGTCTCCTCTCTCTTCATGGTTGTTGTAAAGTGCTTTGAGATATTACTCTATCCTGAAGTGAAAGGCATAAGAAATTGTTAATTCAGCCTCCATTTAAAACCAGGAATTTTCTACACTGTGGGAGGAAAGAAACCAGGGAGACTCTTCCTTTAAGAGGTCTATATTATGCACAATCATCTTGATAACTTTGCCTATTCTGCTGCGTACACAGCCTTGCTTGGAGCTGACGATTAGTTCAGAAAGAGGCTGGTTAAAATTTTATTCAAAAACGTTAGGAAGACTTTATACCAATACAATACATTATTTTAAATGAAAGGTACAGTATAAATCTAAGAAGTCATCGGTATATACTTAAACCTCAAGATCCCTAAAGAAACATTTATGTAGCCAGATTAACCATCTGGCAAAAAAACTGTTTGCATCAAGCTGTTTGGTGAGTTTAGAGCAGACCACATTTTGTAAGATTGTACATAGAATTACAGAACAGAACAAGGCCACTCGGCCCTTCATGTCTATGTTGACCGTCTGAAAGAGCTGCCTGTTTAGTCCCAGGGATGGAATATAGCAAAGATAGGTGTTATGTGAGATGGTCACATGGAAGGATTCACAACATTTGAGGCAGATTTCAGAACCATGTATGATCTGCCAATGTTGGATTAAATGGAACCATATTGACAGATAGTGGACCAATACCGAGACACAGCTATAGCAAAATGGCATTGATGAATTTGTAACAGCAAAAACTTTCTAAAATGTTAATCAAGTCAAACATGTTACTGCACAAATGGAGCAAAGTGATTAAATAGAACCAAATAACTGTATAATAAATGAACAGTTTTGGATGTACAAGAAAAGGATTTCAGTCAACAATGGATGAAAAGAAACAATCAACTTAAGAGTCCAAACAAGACCCCATTATTTGGCCATGTAGGGGCAGATCACCTGATTAAACTGGCTGTGCTTTATATTTAGCCACTTTAATTTGGTAACATGTAGCGCTTAAAGATACAGTATTTTGGGGTGATTTCCTTTCCTACTCACCTTTATAAAACAATTACAAAATAAATAATATCACTAGGGAGAACATACTTAGGAATTATGACATTGTCACAGATCTTTGCTTCATTTAACACATAATACTCTCTTTATACTTTAATAGACAATTGCTATTTTTAAAAACATTGGAGGGACTGGTCAAGGCAAAAATAGATGGCAATATATCATTATGAAGAACATGCCTTAATATGGAAGAATCCTCTTAAACAGACAAAGTACCATTTTATCCCTGTTTAATTACAGTATAACCCCATTCATTGTAACTGCACATTCTCCAGTTCGCAAAGCATTATTTCATTTCTACTGTGGGAGTTTGCTGGGCTAAAAGTAAACTTTCATGCATCTCCATGCGTTTAGCATATTAGTATCACAAACTGAAAACGTTCACCCACACTAATAAGCAAAGAAAAGCATTAAGAAAACTCAATAGCTGTAGTTAATTGCAATTAGAATTGCCAACAAATTTGTACTTTCAAGGCAAAAACCCATCAGTGATGTACCTTTCTTCTGTTGAGACTTCTTTTGGCTGTAGATGTGGTTTTGTGCCCGACATCTCCCTGATACTAACTGCATAGATTTTTGTTGTGTAATCAATAGATTTCTCTTTTGCAACATCGCTGTCATACCCTGGATAAATAGAGAAATAGACTTGGTTGTTATCATGTATGCAAGTTATTTTTCTCGATCCCTTTTGTCTTAACACACATTTTTTGCAAGAGATCCAAACTCCTGGCACTTTCCAGTATAGTCAGATTATCTAATGATTTTATATAATACAGCAAAGCTCCTATTCTTATCAAAAATATTAATCTTGTGGAATGTTGAAAATAATAAATTTAATACATAACGACTTTCAAAGCTGTTATAATGATAGATCACTCCTAATCAGGATTGTGCAGAACAGATGTAGCACTGACATCTTGCGCCACGCGGAGTCTCAGGTTTGTGATTCATATATTGTTTACTCCATAAGGACACTGGATATGGCAGCATTGTGTTAAGATAGCCTAATTGTTGTCATCCAGCAAACTGTACTTGTCTTCAGCAGATGGGTAAGAGGAGAAAATTGGTGGAAAAAAAATGTAAAAGGAATTAAATTTGAAAGTTTATTTTATAAAAGCTAAGAACAGATCTAACATCCTGAATGTAAGATAAAGATGTATATAAATTAGTCCATTTCTATTTGGCCTGATTTAAAATCTGTAAGCAACGTGTTGGAAATGCAGGGGTGCAAGTTGCATATTAGAAATCTGCCTAGTATTAGAAAGTCCTAGTAGCTTGCCGGATAATTCCAACTCTAAAGCTTGAATTTATTACAATTAAAATATTTTAACCAAGTGTCTAACATTCTAGCTTTGAATACATCTATTCTTCAGGTAGCTTGCAGTAGTTATTTTTTCATCTACCTCCGTCCTCGTCTGTGTCGGTGTCAGACTCCTCACTATCCACATGCTTGCTGTCTCTGTTTCCATCTGTTTCACGACTCCAGATCATCAAAGCAGTATCAGCACCACCCACTGTCAGCAGCAAGCAGTCATCCTGTGCCCACCTCACATTAGTCACATGAGCACTGTGGCCCACATACTTTTTAAACTTTGCATACTGGCCCTGGAAAACAATCCAGATAAGTTGTGGTAATTGGTGAATGAGCATGTCAAATTATTTGTAACCTCTCTTATAGAGAGCTGCAAACATTCTGAGAATCCAGTGCTGGGACCACATGTTAATGTAAAATATTAAAAAAGTATATTAATAGTAAGAACTATTCAATCCAGGTACCTGTTTGAATGCTCTTTAATACTGGAAGCAGGTGGAGATCTTGCTCTGTACCACTATGTTAAGTTCTTAGGCTTGCTGGTCAGGACTAACGGTTGCTGGAGCATTAGTGATGTAAGAAATCTAATGTGACAATGTTTATTGCCCCATATATCAAAAATATCAGGGAGACTAACTACAGTAGGAAAACTGATACCCAAGATTGATTACCCCTCTAAAGCTATTTTTATAGTGAAATGCATTCTCCCAAACAGCCAATTTTCCTTTTCTTTTAATTCTTTAGATCAGCAATTTCTACCTTTGTCAATTCATCAAACTATTTTCAACATTTTATAGCGTGAATCAGACATGTCCAATTTTTCATGCAACCCTCAATTTAGGCCTTTCGTTTTCTGTACTGCCACAATATTTTTTTATGTCTTCAGCTACAGTTAACTCATTCTGAATTGTTAAATAGAGCCTCCGGCTTCCTTGTTCTCTTTACTGATGGTGATGTGTTGCATTCTGAAGACCCTTTATACCCAACTTTGTTTACTGAATAAAATAAATCACCATTTCCCATTTAATTTACATGTTTCAAGTGACTGATGGATAGATATGCATACAAGACAAATTACATTGATAGAATATTAAAAATACATTATGGGACATGTCCAAATAGTCCCCTCTACAAGAATTATGCAATAGCCACACTGGACATAAATTTATCCATTTTTTATCATAAGAGAAAACATAGTTGAACTTTACCGTCACCATACCCACCGTAACCCACCTAGGTCCCACCCTTTCTGAATCCAACCCTCAACTCGGGTGCAAACCCTCGACTGTCCAGCATCTTGAGACATTCTCCCAACATGAAAGGTGCAATATAAATGTAAGTTGTTGTTTTGTTTATGGATAACCTATACTATTTTATTTTCATTTTTCTAAGATAACATTCATTTCAATTAAGTTACCTTAACTGGGAAAGAAAAGATCTTCACAAAGCCAAAGTCGTCTCCCGTGGCTAAGAGTTTTTTGTCTTTGGTTAGACACGCTCCATTGACTGCTGTAACATCACTGTGTGTAGGCCAGATTCCTTCACAGGTTGGTCCTAAAACACTCGTCCACGTTGCCCAATCTATCTTCTCTATCTGCCATTACAAATTGAAGACTTTTTAAAAAAATGAATTGCTTTGCTTAAGAATATCCAAAACTATTTGAAATCACATGACTGGAAAGATTCCTGGTAAACCTTTAAATACTTTTGATTTTTTTTCTGTCTTCTCATAAGTCTATTAAAATGAAAAAAATCTGAGCAGTTTCATAAATGAATTGATTTTGTCCAAGTTATTCTGGCACACTTGCATCAATTGTCTCTCATAAGATTTTGAAATTGATGTTCAGCAAATGTCTGGTTGAACATCGAGAAGAACATAAGCAAGCTATACATGCATAGAACATTTCTGATTAATATTTGATTTGGTGCAGAATTGCGGAATTACCAAGCTGGTACCCAAAGGACTAAAATCATAGCCTAGGGGCCTTTTGGGTAACAATTAAAATACTGAAAAGATTATTTTTCGTTTTTAACTGATAATTGCACTTGTGCTTCTCTTTACAGTAGCTATTCTCTCAAAATGCAAGACAACAATTTTTTTTTTGCCACGTTTTAATTCAATGTAACTATATTAAGTGACGAGTACATAACAAATACTGCATCAATTACCTCCGTATTTCTAATTGTTTGTCTCCTCCCTCTTGGTGCTTCAAAAAACAGATGCTCTTTGGCACCTGAATTAATTTGCAATAACTTCCCTGCAAGGAAAGAAACAGAATTTATTTTAACAAACAAAAATAAATCTTGTCCAACCTTTCTCTTAAGAAAGTTACATAATATAAAAATATAAGAGTTCAAATTATATGTGCAGAATGACTGGCTATTTTAAAACTCAGCAACTCTTCCAGAAGGCCTACCACTCTGTTAGGAACATCAATATCTATAAAAATGGGATTAATATAAACAAATCTCTTAACTAATTTTCATCAACTTCAAAGTACAGTCAACAACAACAACAAATAATAAATTATACAGCATCTTTCACATCAGGAGAACATATCAAATCACTGAACAGGGTTTGGCCCTGAGCTGGGGTTTGGATTTGGGAGGGGTGGGGGGCCAAGGGCGCAAGGGGGAAAAAGATAACCGAAAGCGTGGCCAAAGAGGAAGGTCTTGAAGGTCAGTCCCACTGAATGTAGCTCTTTTGCATTGCTTTTCCATCTTTTCTGCCATTCTTCATTTATATTTCCAAACCAATGTGATTGGAAATTGTGTATATTACAAAGAAACTTCCATCAATGAAACTTCACTCTAAAAAAATCATAATTTAAATTTATTGTGGAAAAGAACTCTACCACAGACAGTTTGTCTCCATGTGTTTCATCTATGAATGCCAAAACTATCAATTATATTTTGTATTTAATTGACTGAAATATTTCAGTAGTTAAGAAAAAATTCTGAATTATTTTAGCATTTTAAATTCATGAATGACTGAGAACTAAATGCTAATACAAGTGGTCAGGCTGTGGAATGGTAGAGCACTTGTTTCATACCTTTATTGTGAGAGGTACAAGTTCAGGTAGAACCTTTAACTTTCCCATTGTAAATGTGATGAATTTCTCAGCTTTCCTTTGGTGGAGCATCACCACCTTATAAAAGAGTGACAGAAGATGGGCTCACTTGTGTGCACCTTTGACCAGATACCAGCTGACTCAAGGAACAGCACACCACAACTGTGAAAGGAGTTCACAGTACTATATGTACTCTCACCTGACTTGAGGATCAAAAAGGCCAGTGCTGAGAGACTGAGAAATGGATGAAAATAAGTAATGTAATGTTCAACATAATTAGTTATCTCTGTTATCATTTACTACACCAGTACTGTGTTTCTATTAAATCATCTTAATTAAATATGGAAGAAATTAAGAAATGGGCTGATAACCTTCAATGCAAAGTTTGCTCCAGTATTTCTAGAACATTTGTTTTAAAACCTCTTAACTCAGTCCTGAATACAGAATACATCAAACTTTCCAAAATGCAGTGTTCCTAAAGCACTACAGTGAAATAAACAGGGACTGAATTTTAGAGATGAAAAAAATGGAGATTTAGAAAAGCAGTTCGGTTGCACAGATACAATGGGTCAAACGGTTGGCTTCTGTGCACAACACTTCTAGGTTTCCCAAATACTAAAATATTTCTTCTACAAAATAACGAATAGAAACATACAATTTCTCCATAGCTCTATGGGGGAAAGGCAGAATACATTACATGGGACAAAACAAAATGACAAGAGAAGTAGAACTGCTTGTGAGGCAGCTGAACCTGGATTCTGTCAACAAATAGTAGTTAGATCAGCACAAGCGATTACTTGCATAGACAGAAACAGCAATTTTGTTTTAATTTGGCTACAGAATACAGCTGCTACATTTTACAGTAAAGTGCTTTGAGAGGTTTTCCTGATGTGAAACGCACTATATCAAAGTAAGGATCATTAATCTTAGAAGAATTCATTCAGCAAATCTTGCCATTCTACAAATATTAAACAAGCATTAGTGCGGTACACCAGCAACAAGAAAGTAATTGGTATAGGTCTATTGCAAGAATAATAGTTTTGAAAACGTGCTACTAACTTTCATGAAATAAAATGTTGGAGATTCAAATACCTAATTGGAATAGATAAAGTGCCTTTCTTTAAAGGAATACTCCTGTAAATAATTCAACGTTGAACAATTGCTTAAGTAATTTTTATTAATTCTAACAGTGTATTTTCCTAATTTAATTCTCTTCAACGATGTAGTAAAATTTGCAATGTTCGATATCTTGGTTTTGAACGCAGACAGTTTCTGATGAACCTTTACAGCTGATGCAATAGCCTCTAAAACTTTTTTTGCTTTTGTACTTTAATTTTCCAAATCGTAGTGAAATCTGCACTATCTAGTCCGCATACCATTTTTTATTGATTGGATCCTGCATTGATCTTGATCAATAAAAAGATTGCTGGAGTGCGAAGAGAACAGATTTTGCCATGATTCAGAAATTTCAAGATGAAGAAACAACTCACAAACCCCCCAAAATTTAGAAGACATGTCTGGCTATAATCTACATTAGAAAGATTCTGTGCATTTAAATAAAGGTGATGTATTGCTGATCTGAGAATCGGGAGACAATTCTAGAAAGGAATATCACTTAATGACCATTCTGGAACACTCTCCCTCAATCCCTCCGCTTTGTCCCCTCTCTCGCCTTTTTCAAGCCCTGCCTGAAAACCTTCCTCTTCGACCGTGCTTACCCCCATCTCCCCCCACCCACTGGTGTCAGGCTCTGCCACTGTTAAAAGTTCTGAGATACTACCCTGCTTAGAGGGCGCTATATAAGTGCAAGTTGTTATTATTATTTAATGTTTCATAGCAAGCATCATAAATTGTGGTGATAAAGATAGTCGCCTTCATCTAAACAAATGATTGTTACCGAATATTGTAAATTTTACACTTATTTCAAAAGCAAATAAGTTTAAGCCTACAGTAATTTTTCCTCATAGAAAACTGGCAAATACAGTACCTAGGTATATTTTTTGTGAGCCCCCAGGCTTTAAACTTTAAAGGTCTAACCTTGTCAAAACAATCTGAATGAAATAATACTTGTTGAAAAATATAGTGAAAGCATTTTAAAAGACTTCAAGATTTTCCTCACCTTTTGCATCCCAGTCTATATGGGTGATGTAACTCGATGCCCCTTTACATATGCCAACTCTTTTGCTTGTAAGCACATTATAGATGTCCACAAAGTTGTCATGGGAAGCTACTGCCAGGAATTTCCCTGCATCTAAGAGTATAATGCAGATCAGTGTTTGTTCAAAGACTGATGTTTAAACAATATGGTTTCGAACTGTTATGACAGTCTGGTTTAGTAAGCTGTGGTCATGGCCTGATGGCACAGTATATTATTGGTATAAAATACCCTATGAAGCAGAGCTGAAAGGATGTGGTTTCTCAGCTCATTTCTACAGAAGAGAAGTTCACAATTTCAGCTATGAATGGATGCATTGAGATCTTTTCTAGGACCACCTGAACAGCCAGACGGGACTTCAGACCTCACAATGCAGTAGCTCCCCCAGTATTGCACGAGTGTCAGCTTAAGACTGTGAGCTCAGAGTCCCAATGTGGGCTTCAACCCACAAACTTCTGACTCAAGAGGCAATAGTACTAGGAACTCAGACAGGTCAACACCAACTTTGGTGGCATGTGCTTATAATATTACTGACCATCAATTTTTCACCCTGTATGTCACAAGTGCGTTTTTCAGTATTATAACATGTTAAAAAACCACAAAATCAAAATTTGATTTGAGTTTGCAAATGGGGATATTAAGTGTTGAATACTTTCATTTACTTAAACATTCCTAAATTATTAATAATAAAGTCTGAGTGGCTCATGTGTTAAACTACTATTTCAAGAGCTCTGAAATCTCTGTTGATTAATACCAAGGGAGAGAGGTAAAAGTTTTCTCTTGCCTTTATTTTCAAACTTCATGATTGTTTAATGTTTTCTTCGACTTATGCTATGCCATATTTGATTCTCTATCTCTCACCCAAATAGAATATCCTAGAAGCATTTGTTTCTCAGGCTTGATGTCAGCTCAATGCCAATAGATTATGCTATTACCGACTCAATGGGAAACTGAACAAAAGTAGGAAATAATGAGTAAAGTCACATGATTAGGGATACACAGGAAATATAATTTTTTGCGAGTAATGGGATTATTGCTTTCTATTTACCTAACAAACAGATGTCTGGCAATGATTCATAAAGAGATAATTCAATTGAGTCATTCTAATTTCTTATGACAACATAAATCTTGAGAGAAGCTGGACTACCTTTGAATGTCAGAAGAACGCAGATTGAATTACTATTGTAAATTAACAGCCAGATATTTAACATAGAATTACTGGTGCCTTTTCCATCTGTTCTTATCTGAATAAGGAAACCTTGTGCCCACACACAATTTTTCCTCTACTTGCTTTGACAACTGTGAAGAGGTGAATAAAACTCATAGTAGAACTTCCCATTTTCTTCTATAGGTCTCACAAAGTAGTCGAGGTAAACGGAAGAACATTGTGATACAATCACTGTTTGCAAAATAATTAAAACCTCTTTGATTGTTGCCATGATTGTCTCTCCTCAAGCATAGAGAGAAGGACGCTTCGTGGGGGATTGGGGAGGGCAAAAATAGAAGAAGCAACAATCATTATGTTTATCTTCAATACTTCATAAGACATGCTTTACTTTCTGAAAAAGGATTTTAATTAAAAATTAAGCATCTTCATATCACTGTATGTGACAAAAGAATAACAGATACTCCATTCATTTTCAGAAGTAGTAATCCACTTTTTTTTAACTAACAAAAACAAAGTCCTCTGGTGTATTAAAGGCCATGGTATATTGGCTCTAAGACTGGGACAGGAACTTTCATTTCCAATATCTAACCTATTCTGATGATTGGATTTAGACTCCCTTTTCCTTCTGCGAGGATATGGTTCCACAGGTGCAAGATGTCCTCTGGTAATTATCCAAATGGCTATTATTCATATTAACAAGTTAAAGTGATTGAATATTGCGCTTGTTACAAAGTTAGCAGGTTTCCTCAATTAGCTTATTTCCTTGTAATTCACTGTGACCTACTTACTTCTCTCTATGAATTGGATGTGGTTTCACACAAAAATGTAGAAATAATAAAGAATTGAAATCAACTGTTCACTAAAACAATGAACACATCATTCTGAATTACCTGATGAAAATCTGATATCTGATACATTTTCCTTTCTGTGGTGAAAACACACCATATCCTCCAGGGTGTCAGCATTCACTACATGAAAACTTCCATCATTCAACCCTACAGCTAAGGCTTTTCCATCTGGTGAGAAGGCACAACATCTTCCACCTAAAAGAACAAAACAAAAAGGAAGCAGCTTAATGCCGCATTTATGAAAGCAACAGAGAAGGTAAAATAACTTATATAATCACTGCTTGCGGAAATCACAGATCTCTTTGATTGTTACTATGACTGTCTCTCCTCTAGGGCAGACATAAAGTCATTTCAGCAAATTATTATGTACGCTACTCTAGAACAGAACTCCAAGGTTGCACACTAGCTGAGCTGAGAGAGCAGACAAAAAGATTGAGATAAATCAGAGCCAAAGGCATGGATATTATATTATCAAGATTACATCTTCTACTGAGTGTAAAATGTCACGTCATTTTTCTTGACTTGCCAAGTTCTTTCCAATAGTACAGTGCATCTTCTTTCAGTTGACAGCTACCTGAAATGGAGTCAGCAGTTTTCGACTAACTCATCAAATGTGGGCCTGGCTCGAGGCTAGGCTGACAACATTAAGCATGAATATAATGGTTACAGTATTTTCAGAAACCCAACCAATTTAGTTTAATCCCTTTTAAATGCAGAGTACTACTTGTAATGCAGGGAGTTAAAAATTAAAGTAAGCTTAAGTCTGCCACTGGATAAATAAGAGGTTTAAGTTCCAATAAAGATAAAGAACTCTGAGGCTGAGAGCAACCAACTCTAATGGATGGCCAATTAACAAAGTAGCGTGCTCTGGCAAAATCTCATTGGCAATAAAAACTTTTAATAATAAAGTTTATATAAAATTATAAAGACAACATAAAATTACCAATCAATTAGTTTTGCCTCTGTGAAACACTACCTAAGACAATGTTGAAGGCTATATTTTCTTACACTGTGGAACTAAGTTACATGTAAAAAGGGCAGATCCAATGTAAATGCTGCATACTGTATCGCCAAATGACTAGTTAAACAGGATTAAATACATCTCACCCATAAAGGTAGTGAGACATTTGAAAAACTCAGATTTAATAAGCATGTATACACAGAATTGCATACAAGCAGGTTTCAGTAAATGATCAACTATTTTAACATAATAATTATCTGAATAATAAATAATGTTAATTTTTATTTAAAAATTCAGACCATCTATTAAACATTTCTAGCCCTGACAATATAAACTTTTTAAGAAAAAATGGAATTTGACTAAAATGTTTTGAGCGATACGAATTACCTTTTTTAAGTTTACGTACTGCTAGCATACGGTGGTTGGAAGAGAATTCCCAAATCCGAAGTGTTTTGTCATCACTTACAGTGGCACAGATAGGAAGAATAGGATGTGCTGCGAGGCCCCAGACCTCCCCCTCCATATGACCCTTAATGGATAAAATAAAACAAACATGAGCACCATTCAAAGGTTAGAACACTCAGCAAAAGGAAATGGCAACTATTTTTCCCAATTAGAATTCAATGCAATTAGAATGGATTTATTTGGTCTTTAGTTCCGGCTTAGATTAAATTAGGTTTCTTGAAATGCCAAACCACATACTCAATATAATTACAGTGACAGATGGACTGGTGTCTTTAACTGCAACTATATTTCAATAATTATTAAGCTGAAGTGCTCTATATCTATTTTCTTAACCTATAATATACATTTTTCTAACCTTCAGTCTTCTACGTACTGTATACATTTAATATATTTTTTGACTGTGCGCAACTTAAAATGAATGTAATTACATAATTTCTATAATGCTACTCTATATCAGTGATTTCTAAAGTAAATGTTAAGTGTCTGCCTTGTAGGTTTTCCACTAATGCGCTGGAAGTAGAGAAGCCATCTAATATTTTCTTATTCCTCGTCTTCAGTGTTCCTCTGACTACTTGTATATTCACAAGATTTATATAGTGTTGTGTTCCATCATGGTGACAATGTCAATCTACACTAGCCAATCTTAATACTCTCTGTTCATTGGTAATATGGTGCTGCGGGGTCTGGTTTGCCCAACTGCTTAAAATTTCATTTAAGACTCTCACCTGGCACAGTAGAAAATTCCATCCCCTGACTAGATCCAAAGCAGCTTCCACAGACAATGTAATTTAGACAATGTGCTAGCACAGGGCCCTACCCGGACCATTGAGAAAATGTTATTGAACGTTAATTTTAGAAAAAATATATTTATCAAGTTTAAAGGAGTCCAGTCCATCTGTTTATAAAATATATAGTGATGCCAGAGAAGCAAATACCTGAACCAGCAAGGTCATCGGTCCACTTTTATCTATTTCAAGTATTTCACCATTCTTGGTTCCTACAAGTATATGTCCATGACCCAATGTAATGGCACGTATTGAAGGATTGTCTTCCAAAAGCAAACCTGCAAAAGCATCATCTTGTGATTCACTTATAGCATTTTCCACGAAACTGACTGATTTGTTAAAATTATAAATTGTGCTTCTTATTTAGCTGTACCGATGTGTCCAAACATGGACTAAAGGCTAATTTCTCTGAATATTGTAATATGACCTGGCTGCATGATGTACTGATTGAGAAAAAGGCTACTGCTATGCAAAGGTTATCTGATGCTAGGAGTATTGGCAATGATAATAATAATAATGAAAGCAGACAATCATGCAACTCTATGCTTCAATGTCTATTTTCAATTAAATGACGTTATAGAGATGCAATGGTTTACAATATATCAACCATTCTTGCAAATGTACAAGCGTCATGTTTCATTACTAATAGTATAGTACACTTCCCAATGATTGTGATTTTTCAGATTTGTCTCAATTTCATCTGTTTTGTGCCCTAATTTGTGAATTTTACAAACTATTCTGGTACAAGGCATATCGTTCTGCCTATAGTAGAAAAGGTCTCTAAAAGCATCTATTTTCAGAACTTATTTCTTTTGCTTTCATGCCTGTTCGCTGCCATCCTAGTTATTCCAAAGAAATATGAAAAAGTATGCAGGAACCAGGTAAACTAATTAAAGTGTACCTTTAGAGCCAGGTGATAAGGATGCTCTCTTTATAGCATACGTCTTCAGACATCTCTCGAAGATATCATCCCAGAGTGCTACAACACCATCCTTGCCGCCTGTTACAAATCCCTTACGAAAAAATAAGTTAAGTCCATTAAGAATAGTCTAAGTATATTTTTCAATTAGCATTAATTATTCATCATTTTGTAGTAAAATATTTCTTGTTCTCCCTCCTTCCTGCAGCAATAAAAAAATTAAACAAATTGAGCAAATTAAGAACATAACTATGACGATTTAAACACTACATTAAAACATTTGAAAACATGAAAGAATGGGAATTGAAAACTGAATATTTGGTTTGCAGACTGAACTTTCTAAAATCTGGTAAATTTTCCACTGCACTAAACTGAAACCATTGTAATATGTAGGTTCTTTCATATAAATGGAGTCCTGTAGCTCAGTGGTTAGAGCACTCGCCTTGCAAGCGAGAGACCTGAGTTCAATTCCAGGCAGAGGGCGAAACCGTGGGCAAGTTTCCTCACTCCACACAGAGCCTAATAATAATCCCTCCAAAACCAAAAACAATAATAAATTGGTCATTTTCAATCTACGACTGTTTGTGGGACATTGCTGTGCGCAATTGGCTGCCGCGTTCGCCCACAAATCACTTTACAGTGTGTTCTGTGAAGTGCTTTGGGACGTCCTCCCGACGTGAAAAGCGCTATATCAAATGCAAGGATTATTATTATTATTATTATTAAATGGTAGATGTAATCATTAGGCAATTGCCAATTAAACATCCTTCTTAATTGAATTATTTATTAAAAGGAACATGTGCTCAGATTACCCACAAATTTTAAAGAAATTGTTATACGGAAATAGTTCAAACTGCAGTTGCGGTTTTGTAAGCACAGTTTATTTGCAGTTCATATGCAGTATGTAACTGATTTGACTATTGGACCAGGAGATGGAAGAATACTTAAGAACGCTTAAGAATACTTAAGGAAAAGTCGCAGTCACAGAGTGATTTTCATGAGTTATTTTTGTTGCTTGTTGACAGTACTGTCCAGATTTTCGCTAGAAGAGAATATTTTTTGTAATAATTATGCATAATCTGTATCATGCAAAAGAGGTTAATAGATCATTTTTTTTCACCTTCAACAAATTTGGTAGGAAGAATTTACAGAATATATGAATGCAAGGGAAGGCTGCCATTCTCCTTTTCAAACTAAAAATGTCCTTAGATCCTTAACATCTTTTACCAATTAGTCTCAAGGTCTTTTATTCTCTGTGTTACAAGGAATAAAACTGCATCGTTATGGGAAGGGGGCCCAACTTGGTCATTGGATCATAAGCATATGATCCAAGAGTTGTTCATGATAAAGCATTGTGCCCAGCACATTTGGAAGTATTGGGGCATAGTTTGTGATGTTCAAAACATTGCTTATGTTACTTGGCGTTAAGGTAAATCATCACTAGCTAGAAACATATTCTTCTCAATAAGGGGACTCTTCCTGTTCAGCCCAGATTCTTGTTCCTGCCATCTTCTTTGATGTTACCAATGAGATAAAATTATATTGTAAATTGTAGGTCATAGAGCGGCTTTGCACTTGTTTTTGTGCTTAATATTTCTTTTCTAGGGTTCATCTGCCTCAAAAGGGAAAAATGCATGCTCTCCCAGGCCTGTTTACTGACTGGACAACCTAGGCCTGGTTGGGGACAGATGTGCTTCTTCAGCACATCGACCTTGGAAAAGAAATATTAAGCCAAAAGAAGAAAAAAAACTTAGAAGCTGGTCTAGAGGCTACAATTTATAATAATTCTTGCATTTGATATAGCGTCTTATCACGTCTTCGAGACGTCTCAAAGTGCTTCATGGAACATACTCAAAAGTGAATTGATTGTACATTTTGTGGGCGAACGTGGCAGTCAATATAAACTTACTCTGTTTTGATAATTTCAAATATGGGGGCATCTGGTCCAAAGAGGGCTGACCTTCTCCCTAGTGGTCATTTACTCCAGTTTGAACTAATGTAAGGAATGCTTTAAACACTGCAAACTTTACTGCCGATGTTACCTGATATAACTAATTTGATCTGTGTATTGCTACTGCACAGATTGATGTATTATGTTGCTTGTTTACTTAAGATACCTTGCTATCTAAATCACACTTGACTGTCTACCCATATTACAGTAATGCATAAGTAATGTGCATGGCAAAACTAGCAAAATGAATTGTAACACAAAATTCAAGGCACCTTATCTAAGGCATGCATAGCAAAAATAGGCCCATCATGGGCTTTAATTGTCTTCAGCAGAAGAATGTCTTTCCAGATGTAAACATCTCCATTTGCAGCACCAGAGAAAATCATGTCTTCTATCCGACCATAGCACACACACATCATTGTCTCCAATTTCCCGAGGTTGCCAAATATTCCACGCTTAGAGATAAGACCACCACCTTCAAAATCAGAAACTGCAGTATTAATGACACAAATAGACACACTGTGCAAAACAAGCAGTAACTCTATTTTAAGTATGCTGAAGTCCAATAAGTGCTATTCCAGTCAGGTGTTTAATGTTTATCTTGGTAATCCAATGGTATTAATGTTAGAAAATGCATGGAGATGTCACAGTTCACTGAAGATTTGAACACATTTACACTGCTTACAACATCAGGGATTTTATGTTGTAAGCACTTTTGAGTACAGAACTATGAATTAATTTGTAAGTAATGAATTGCTTCACACAATTTTATTGCCTATACCTCTCATCAACAAAACAATCTGTGCAGCTGCAGCATCCTTGAAAGCAAACAGCGCAACCAGGGAAATTCCATTAAATCTGTCATTACATTGCTTTAAAATACTGAGAGTGGACTAAAAATCTGATCCTTGGAATAACTATGTTATATACTATTATATAGTATATTTAGGAAAATGCTAAAACTGTTAAACTAATCTCTTTAGAAATTGTCATATTACAGCAATTTGATATAAATGAGTAAAGAAATAATCAATGAAAAAAATTGCAATACAATTTCTGTATTGCACTTGTGCTATATTTTGCGCAATACAATGGTGCTATAAATGTTTCTTCCAATATCCTAACTATCATTAGTATAGTGGAATACTGACCATTGTAGATCCTACAAGTGATTCTCCAAAGATTAGTACATTAGCAAATTATGGTAGGGGAGAACATCTTACTTTCTGTTGCTCTGTAAATATATGGTCCTTGGGGTTGTGATCTTACAATGGGATTTATTGACCAGAATAAAATGTCGTCACCTATAAAGATTTGTAAATTTACCAAAAATCACTTCTATTGTTCCTGCTTTACAGTGCTTCCATATTAGTCAAATATAACAAATTATTTTCCTGTACTTTTTACTTCACCGCCATAGATTAAGGGATGGTTTCAAGATGGCACAGATTTCAAGAACGGTCTTTTTGGCAATATATATGTATACACAAACACACTATTGTAAGAAACAAATTTAAACATTAAAGTGTTAATCCTCTCAATTTGGATGCATTGACATACCTGCATGCTGCCAAAATTTTATATGCTTTATCCCAACGGTAATAAGTTTATCGGCATGAAGTGGATTGCACTTAACTACAAATATTTTATCCTTATGCCCCCTGTGGGAAAAAGGAGAGTTTGTTTTTTTAAGACAGATGCTTTCTAACAAAGGAAACCAAAAGAAAAGCAACTATAGTTTCCAATTACTGTCAAAATTGTTATGGTTAAAGCTCAGACCTTGATGTTGCTAGCCTTTCTCCTTTTTTCCAGTCCCACACCACTATTGTGTGGTTGTCATCTAAACCAACTGACACCAAGCTTTTTCCATCAGCTGTAACAAGAAAAATCAATAGCAATGGCACAAATTATTATCCTCACAGAAACAGCATCATGGTTCAATTTGCTTTCCCTTCAGAAACATTTGCAATGAATTAACAGAATGTTTTTCTTTTATGGAAGGGAGATTTAAAATAAACAATAGCGAGAATATTTATTTTCCAAGCTCAGCATAAATCATGATAGATATTTTAACTGCAGAATCAACATTTGTATGACTGGCAACTTTAGCAAAAGATGTTAACAACTTACCTGAAAAGTCAAGCCCACACACTCCCCTCTGATGATGTCCTTTTAGCAGTGACAAACATTTAAGTGTTTGTGTATCCCAAACGTGAATTGCTGGATCCCGGCCAACCTAACATAAAAGTACTATTATATAAAAAAATGCATTTGCCAAATAGTTACTCAAATATACAAAAAAAATTATCCTATACACACAACATTAATTACAAATGATTTCAGTAAATACTCAAAGCTAATTAATGGCATAGTTTACAATGTAAACTTTTCTGGGATCCCAAGTACCTCCCAAACTAAAGACAGATAGATAAATTTCTTTCAAGACCTCAATCTATCTCACTCTATCAGCAGGATGCTCAACTTCTACACACAGGTAGCTGAAGTGGTCTACCATGTTGCTGCTGATTGGATAAGAACAGTCAAAGGTGACTTTCCTTTTGACATTTTGTACCATCCTATTATCGGGCTTTAACTCGTTACCTCCTCACAACAGCATAGCAAAGATTGCAAACTCATTGTGTGGGAAAAGCATTCTTCTTTGGCAAGTTTACAACAACATTACATTTGTATAGCGCCTTTCACGTCGGGAGGACGACCCAAGGCGCTGGACAGTGTACAGCATTTCAGACCCAAGCTGGGGTCGGGGGGGGAAGAAGGGTGGCCGATGGCATGGACGAGGAGGAGGGTCTTGATGCGGGACTTGAAGGAGGCTAAGGAGGGGGAGAGGTGGAATGATTGGGGGATGGAATTCCAGAGGTTGGGGGCAAAGTGGCTGAAGGCTCACCCGCCAATGGTGGGGCGGGTGGGTCAGGGGATGTGGAGCAGGCTGGAGCCGGCTGAGTGGTGGATACCGGGCAGGTTGATAGGGGGTTAGGAGGTTGCAAGGTAGGTTCTATTACAATTTGATTAATGGAACAAATGACAAACAGAATTTAGGTTCTGAGAGTACGCACCTGTCCAGTAGATACGTAGTCTTTTATTGGATGAAGAGCTAGACAAAGGATGTCATCATCATGTCCAAGATAGAATCTCTGTGAATGATGTTGCCGATTGTAAACAACTGCGACAGCAGCAACATGGTAGACCACTTCAGCTGCCTGTGTGTAGAAGAGGTTATTTCGACAGTCATATCCTCTGTATCTAAAATAAAACACAAGAAGCAAACAGAAACCACAAAAGCTTGTTAAATATTGCCATGGTTATATTTTTTAGGTGCAGATATTTATGGCCACTTGTATATTGCAATAAAAGGAAACCATGTTTAACTCAAGCATTCAAACAAGACAGAGGAAAAACACCCTATGGTGAGAAATCTGTTAACATAACAGGGCCTGGTACTTTCTATCTCATGCATTTGGCTGTATTATAGAAAGGTACTGGAATGGGTCCATTGACTTTAGTAGGTATGGAAATGGAGAGTTTATCTGGAAAGCTCAGTAGTATCTGGCTTTAGTTTCATATTTATGCCATGCTACAAAGACGGTCTGCACTATATCGCTCTAAATATAAATCAAGATTTAAAGACCAATATTGATTTTTGCAGCACATGCTCCCTGTACAAATAAGGGAACTGGATATTAAATCTCTGCTTCCCATTACTTAATTAATAGAGATCAGCAAAAACAAAATGGATTAATCTTTTCTTGAATCCTCAGCTATCCCTTCACTATAACTGTGAACAATCATATCCCAGTAATACTGAAACTCAACCTTGATTACATCGCTGAGTTTCATCATTATCTGGTTCGTCAAATGAAGAATGCTATGACAATTAAGCATCCCAACTTTGAGAAGATCAAATAAGAACTGCATAAGCCCCACCACACTTCGCCATAGCTAAAATGAGTTGCACTGATTTTGGTGAAAACATGGTAGCAGGAGACCAAAAATAGGAAAATGCAGGAAAAACAGATAAAAAAGGTTCTTTGAAACATTATCATTGAAGGTCTTTTCAATTATGAGAAATCAAACCAAGATGAGCAGTGCACCTATCTTCATGGAAATCTCATTAACTTTACTCAGTGCAAAGAAACTGTATTAGTGGTGACCATGATACAAAACACTGGATTGTGTGAGGAAGCACATCTAATGCATGCTGTGTTTATATTACCGAGACAACTCAGACAAAAACAGCTCTACAGTCCTCTGAAGTACTGCAGATTCCATAGGAAAATGAGGAGAGAGAGAGAGAGAGCAGGAAAATGGAACAGTTGATTGTTCCAGTAAAGAATAATGACTGCAGTAGAAGGGAGGCTGAGGCCAGTACACAGGACTTATTTCAAAGCAGCTTAGTATTGTGATGGGAAGATGGCAGGATTGCTACTAGAAGGATAAGATCAAATGCGCCGAAGAGCCTTCTTCATGCAAACCAATCTTGTGATGTTCTGAAGAGCTAGCTTGGCATAGACACAATGGAGAACCCGCCTCCCTCTGTGATTACAATTCTTTTTATTTTCATAGGAGAAACACTGAATCCAGGTCATATAGCTGTTGTTGTAGTATGGCTCTGCAGCCTATTTAAAAGATTTTACTGCACCGTGACCCAATCAGTAAGTCACAACTTTAGACACTGAAGGACCCAGTATCAAAGAACCTGTCAAACTATCTTCACAGTAGATTCAAGTATTAGCAAATTAAACAAATGTGGAGGCATAGAATGGAAAATTAAGCATTTCAAGTATTTGCTGATTTTTCAGCAAATATGGAGGAAATTATAATTGGATTTCTGTGAAGCCTTCATATCTAAAGGATTAGTAAAAAAAATTAGCAAATTCCAACAAATGTTTTGAGACATGAAAATGAGGAAGAAAAATAAGGATGTTTTAATACCTCGATGTAGACAGCAATGTCATGTAAATAATTCAACTTCAAATTTTAGACTTCGAACATGCATCTAATAATGTGTGACTTATCACTCGTGTAAAGTAACGCAAGCGCCAATTTTAACCCCAAAATGCACGTCATAGAGATAATGGGAGGTGGCCTGGAGTTTCAGCAGGAGTGAAAGCTGAGGGCTACATATAGAAATTCATTAAAACCCATGGGCCAGCTGACTTCAGCCAAAGTGAGAACTGAAGTTTGAGTGGGAGCCAATGTCAGGGCCAGAGTTTATTGGGAGCAGAAGTCAAAAAACCCGAGTAAAGCACCTTTTTTTCTGTGACAAAAGGAAATAATTTATAAAAGGGAAAAGTAAAACCAAGATTAGTTTTGAAGTAAGGTGCAAATTAAGGATACAAATTATGGGATGGTTAAATTTCAACTGCTGTACCACTTTTTCTAAATTCACAAACTACATAGCCTAGTAGAGCATTGCATTGCAGTCATTGCCCTAAGTTAAGCGCTCTGAGGTGGCACTATATAAATGCAAGTCGTTATTGTTGCATTGCTCTATGAGTTGATTTTCAAAGGTCTTGCAACTTTAGCAGAACTATTTGTGGAACACTTTTCAGGATCCATAAGTGATCTTTGCAAAGCACTTGTGATTATTTTCTTAAATAGTGGGCTGCAGGGTTCCAAAGAATCTGGAGTCTGGAGAAATTAACCAATTTCCAAAACAGATTCCAGATAATGAAATATCACGAGGAAATAAATTTGATTAACAAAAAATCTCCCTTTTATTATTCCTGTTTTCGGTTTCCACCTGTGCCTCACTGGCAAACAAAATTGCATATCTAGTTCCTGTAAAGGTACAAGTAGCATCTCTGTCATGAGTTCAGATGAAAGTTGTAATCACTGTTCCGAGTATTTGTAATATTTTACTCATTGAAAGGCTATTAACATTATACACTGCTGTGTATTACAAAAGAAATGGAATTGAAATAACTTTCTGAACATACCCATGAACAAACTGCAGTTTCAGACTTTCTTCGGGGGCTTTCTCTCTTTTCAGAGAGGTTGCTGTGTGTTTCTTCTCTTTACTTTGCTGTTTAAGCTGAGGTAGATCTTCTTTGTACACCTAAATGTTAAGAATATTACAAAATTTATTTTATGATAATCCTTTCTCAGTATCCAAATAGTAGCTATAAACGATCCATAGTTTGCTCCCAGTTTGCTTCATCTGAATTCCTCAATGAAGATTATTGCCTTGAAATCATTTCCATAGATCCATCATTCTTTGCACAAATATTATAGTTGAAATATACATCTTTCTTTCTCATTCAGTGACTAGCTGACCTGCTGTGGTCTTCCTACATTTATTTTGTTTCAGATTATCCAGCATTTGCAGTTTTATCTTGTTGTATTCATTACTCTTTATTTAATTATGGGACAACTGGATGATGATATATGGACCCTCACTCCACTGTAACAGTGCCTGATTGTAATCACTTCAGATCTTTTCGAAGCTTATTTGAGAAATATCCACACAAAAATACTATTTCACTATTCTAAAAAATTAAAGTGTTGGCTTCTAATGTATTGTGAGATTTGCCAATATCATTAGATTATAAATTTATAAATAAGGTTTTCCCTTTGAGGAAATATATATTGATTTCTTCAAGACTCACATTATATGCGTACTAGATCATAGAAATGATTACAATACTGTACTTATCAATGAATGAATGACTGGTACTTATATAGCACCTCTCAAGTAGAATGAATGTATCTCAAAGTGCTTACCATATGATGAGAAGAGAAGGAAGAGAGAATTAAGGATTTGAATAAAAGCATGGTCAAAAAGATGAGTCTTAAGGAGGGTTTGAAAGCATGGAGAGAGGAAGAGGAATGGACTGAATGAAGAGCAAACAATAGACCAAAATGGTAGGATGGAAGAAATGAGGGACAAAGACAAAAGTGAGGAATAGAGCGTATGGATAGGAGAAGATTGAACATGCAGGAAGAGGTGAAGTTATGCGGGGGATTTAAAGGTCGGAGGAAGGATCTAAAGTTGATCTATTGGAGTAACGAGAGCCAATGAAGCCTGCTAAAGGATGGGACTAACAGGTGTGCTGAGAAACAGAGAATGTGTGTGCAGAGGTGTAATGAGTTGTTGCTGAGGACGAGAGATGTTGATGAGGAGAATTCTACCTGCAAGGATATATTTCTCTGAGAAGTGTTCAAGGTCTTCCTATTGGTGAGTGCAAACTTACAATATATATATATTTGAAGACAACCACTGAAGTGACTAACCTGACGGTCGTAGCTGATTTGGGCTTCCTGTTCAATGTCAGAGTCTAATTCTGGCACATCCGATAGATCTGAATCCGATTCCTCACTATTAGAATCACCACAGCCTTCTGTTTGAAGCAATAGAGAAAAAAAACAGAACAGTCATAGTATGATGTTACAATTTTACCATATTTTCAGATAAACTATTAGAGTGGAAAGATTTTATTTGGATCTGTTATATATGCTCCATTTCAAATAAATAAGTTATTAATTAAACACAATGTCACCCTTTATCACCAAATTAACCTGACTCCTTATAATCTGAAAACAATTTATACCAAGTCAGTACAGAGGCACAATGTCCTGGTGTCTCAATACTAAAATACTGAGTGTTGTGAAAGAGATTTATAGGTATGTTTCAATAACATTTTCAATCTCAGCTGGTTCATCACAGGGGAATGTCAAGAAAGGCATGATGTGTTCAAAAAACAAGGGGGCAATAAATAGAAAGCTAAATTATTCCGGGTTGTTCTCCAGCAATCCTACCAGCAGGTTTCAATTTGACAAACCTGGGCTCAAATTAACAACTAATCCTCTCAATCCAGAAATAGATGTGAGTAATTAAAAGACAGGAGAATTTATTTCAAAAAGAGGGAACGATGAGAAGTCTGTCAGCAGAGTTTTATCAATTCACATTGTCGAAACATATTACGGTTCTTCATGGAATTTTACTATAAAGTGTAGTGTCAGTGTCTTTCTAGGCTAATGGGCTAGCCAATTTGTGTACTGCAATATCCCACAAACAGCCATGAAGTGAATGACCAATTTTATCTGGAGGATTGCTGGCCTCGGATGCCAAGGGAAATGCCCTTCCCTTTTCAAATACAGCCATGCATAATTACAAACATCTCGCCACATAGAATTCCAAATTGCAGAAGATTGAAATCATTATAAAATTATTTTCTGAATATCCACTTGATTGTGAAATTATTTCCACTTTCTACAGCCTTTAAAAGAATGCTATACATATACTAGTGTAGTTTCTGAGATATAGTAGCTGAGTATAAGTGAATCACCTACTTCAACAGATAGGCTAGTTTTAAAGCCCTGTATCGGAGTTTAATAAGCTGCCATTTTCAATGGGGCCCGTGTCCTTTGCTCACTTTTTCTCTCTCACTTATGGTTTTCTTTCCTCTAATTGCAGTCACAACTGATACCTGAGTTGGTTGCGCACAGAAGGTGGATCTAGAAGATTCTGGGATCAAACCTATTCAAATTTTCACTCTTTGGAGTTGAGAAAATGAATGTATAAAATTGCCTTTTGGGATGGGGGTGTCTCCGGAGAGGGGGGCTTCTTAAGCTCTGTGCCATGGTCTTTCTTACCTTGCACGGTTTCAATTCCTCCATTTGTTACTCCTTCAGGAATAAATCTCCACTGAAACACAGAATGATCAGCGCCGCCTGTACTCACTGTCCATTGAAAGTCATGTGACCAGCGCACATTAGTTACATGAGCAGAATGACCAACATATTTACGGAATTTTGCTCCTGAAAGTAGGAAATGAAATAACGGTAACACCAGTTACACAAAAAATACAGTTAGAATATTGTATATATAGTTAGGCATGATGAACAGGATTGTGTGCAAGAGAGCATGATAGCTAAAGCAGATTATAAAGCCCATTTCATAAAAGGAACCTTTTTTTAGCCCACGGAAAGTTAAAATGGTCAATCTCTGGATCATCAAACCTCCGTCTACGCCACTTCTTATGTGGTGCATATGCTTAACTTGCAGGAAATTGTCAAAGGCAACCTAATGACCCAACAATTACTATTTTAGTTTGTGAGCGGGTGGGAAGTGAGCCAGTTTAGTGCATCAATGTGAATGCGGTCCACACTGTAATTACAAAGAAACATGCACCATAGCCACACTGTATGATGGATTGTAGAATTTTGCTTTTTTGCTGTCATTCCAAATTAGGCTGTTATTAGCCATGGGGCAAAGTGAACTCTTTCAAGGTTAAATAACAACATGTGTTGGCACTGCAATGTATGCACAAGTTTCGATGAAATAGGTAGTTATCATGAGGAGAGAGAAAACCCAAGTGAAACAGTCTCTGGAAACAGCTATGATAAAGTTTATCATATACTTTTTTGACAGTGAGAACATAATAGTTTAAATTCGCATAGTAGCTTTCACATCAGGAAGACATCTCAAAGCGCATGAGAATCTCAAAGTACATGACAATGCTGAATGGGTCCCGAGCTGCGGTGACAGCTGAGCGATGTGGGAAGAGGAAAGACAACTTAAGGTGCATTCGAAGATGTGCCTTGAATGAGGGGAGGGAGGGAGAGAGTTGGAGGGATTCCACGAAGGAGATCCAGAGAGTGGGGTACAATGGCCTGTGTGTCAACAGGGGGTGTGGATAGGACAGGGCACATGAAGCATGATAGTGATTATTGAGGCTAGCAATTAAGAAAATGGGTTTCTTACCCTTTTTTAAACAGGGAAACCTAAAGAGCTTGACCAATCCAAAGTCATCTCCAGACACAAGCGCAGCACTGGCGTAGTTTGCATCCACAGAATTGATATCCATGATGTCAGTGTACTTAGGCCAAACTCCACTTGCTTCAGGTCCAATTACACAAGTCCACGTAGCCCAATGAATTCCTTTTATTTCATCTTTATTTGTCAAATGTTTTCCAGCTTAAAAATACATTTATTACATAAATAAAGGACAATGTAAACATTAAGTGTCTCTGATTTAATTATTTCTTTATGCCCCCCCCACCTCGCACATATTTTCCCATCTTTCCAAAGATATTTGAACCCTTTTTCCTTCTACTGATGTATGATTCAAGATGTCAGTCGTTTTCCAGTAACTTGCAAAGTTGCCATTATTGATTTGTGATCAGCAGACTCTGAGATCATGGGAGTGGTTACAGCTGAGCCCAGTGTTAATAATAAATGTATAACTACCAGTGTGTTGTTGAATTTGCACTGAAAATCTCACTTTGTTTTAAGTACTGAATTGATAACAAGAACAACTAAAGTAACCATACACTGGGACTGTAAAACCAATAGATGAAACCAAGATCAGTACTTACACGGCATCTTGTAGAACAGCCTTTCTCCAGCACCATCATTGACCTGTAAGTATTTGCTATCAATGGCCCAGTCAATGTGTGTAATAAAGCTCAACGACTTGTTGCATTCTCCAACCTTCTTATATCGCTGTGCAACTGCATAGATGTCAACTACACTATCATTTGAACCAACAGCAAGGTATGAACCATCCGGAGAAAATTTCATCTCATGTATTACTTCCTTTCGGTCTTTAATGTGGACCACTTCTGTCATATCCCTGGAAACGATACAATAACAAATTAACAAAACATATTTACCCTTGAAAATTGTAGTGCTATTTCTGCCTCCAAATAAAAACCCAGTGCGTAATTCCTTGGGTTGCTTGGTTACTATTTTAAAATAAGGGAGATAAACAATGTAATTATTGAATTCCAAATGACTGGTTAATAAACTGCAGACTGAAAGAATTTACATCCAGCATATTTTATTGATGACTGTTCAGTAATGCCATAATAAATCAGTTTTGTCTGTTAAGCAGAGATTCGATGAGAAGCACATAATAAACCATGCTCACAGTCTACGCATGGAATACAACAATTTATGCCGCTTGGGAGGATAACTCAAGTTTTGGTGTTGGTAATTTGTATAGGACCACCAAATAGTACACCAGCCAGGTAGGGTTTATAGGGTTGAGGTCACATTTATAATCTCTACGTTTTGCCAGTTATTCTTTTTCTATACATCTCTTGCTAATCCAGAATTAGAAATGTCAAAGGAGTGACTGGTGCTAAAAAGGAAACTCTTAGCATCCCACAGAATAAAAAGAAATCCTGTTACATGGGCAGTTTGAACAGAAATGTACTTTTCATGATACTTTGAAAAACAGCACCGATATGAATGCCTCACTATTCGTGCAAATAAGACATTCTGCTTCTCAATGTCTTATTTGCACAAATTGTGTCAACATGAGAAAAGTAGCTGCGATTTGAGAAATTAATCTGAGGTGTCCTGAGATATTAATTTCAATGATTGCTCATTGCTAGCATTAAGAGAATCCATTTAATTTTGCTGCAAAATTGGTGCAAGCCTGGTGTTCCAAATCTTCCTGCAATTTCTAATGTACATTTACATAACTTTCTTACTGAATTCTGTACAAGTTATAATCTCAGAAAACAACTTGGACATCCTAAATATACAGAACTGAATGTTTGTAAATCCTGAGGAATACCTCTCTCTCCACAATAGAAGCAAGACTATAACATCCATAACTGTCCCTCATTGTGAAATAATCTAAGTGGCACTCAATTATATTTCTGATTGTCTCTGATTGTCTCTACTTCAGTGAACAATGCACTGGGAATGAAGATATTAAAAACCCATTTTATATGAATATAAATAGGTTCACTACTGAATGCTTCATTAACTCTACTGAATATCTTACAGCATAATGAATTTAGCATAGAAATGTGATGCCTAACAACATAGTGAGAAATTTGGACATAGAAGTTAGTGAATTTGTCTTTTTATGTTAACATTACAGCTTTATTGGAATAATAATTTACTGACCTGGCCAAAACCAGTGATATTTCTAGTTCTGTTGAATTAACCCATTTTTCTCTCACAATTGGAATTTCAAACACTTTCTTCTTATATCTTTAGCATAATTTCGGCAAACTTAAATTTTATTATTGTGCTTGCTTTTTTCACTAGCTTTTTAAATTTTTCCACCACATTGGGGATTATTATGTGTTCTTTACCAGTTTTGTTGAATTAGTTGTTGTTTGTTTATTATAGGATTTCCCATTCTAGGCATTCAATGAGATTTTACATGCAGTGAGTAGTACTCGTTTCACCCACAAAATATACAGTCAATTCACTTTACAGTATATTCTGTGAAGCACTTTGAGACTCAAAGACGTGATAAGGTGCTGTATCAAATGCAAGGGAATACACACACACACACATATATATCTATACACATACAATCACTCCTACTGTCTGGATATTGAAACTGAGATGTCTTCTACACACCTCTGCACCAATACTACAGATTTAAATTTAAAATTCTGGAAGAAACTGAAAAGTTTTTCCAGGGATTAACAAATGAATTTCCCTTACCTGACGCGGAGTACGGTAAATGAACCATCCTTCATTCCAAGAGCGAGTTGTGATCCATCACTACTGAAAGTAACACATCGTACTGCCTCTTCCATATTGCAGCGTGCAATAAGTGCATGGTCAACAAGGCTCCACAAACTGAATGAAAATTCAACATTAAAGATCGAGTCATAAAAATCATTAAAGATCATTTTGCCCACAAATATGCAGTCAATTCACTTTACAGTATATTCTATGAAGTGCTTTGAGACGTCTGGAAGATGTGAAAAGCGTTATATCAAATGCAAGGATTTTTATTATCAAGCCTTTTTTCTGAAAAGCTTTTTTTTAAAATTTGCTAAGCATTTTTGAAAATCTGAAGATAATAAGTCTTTGTATTTTTGTGAGGCATCTGCAATAAAAGATTCACTGTAGCAGCCAGACAAGTTAGCACCAGTTCAGATATCTTAACATTTATCTTAGTTTTCACATGTTCATAAGATAAAAGAAATACTAATAGACTGAATATAAATTTGTTATTAACATTCTAATACTGATCTAAAAATTCTTCAGAAAGTACAAAGATAATTAAACATATGTATAATGAAATATTTGTTAGGGCATGCTGTTAGGGTAAGCACTCTGGGACACAACCCTGTATATAAATCCAAGTAGTTGTTGTCTGGCTATTTTAGGCATATCAGGCACCGTGTGTAAATACTGTATTTCAATGCTAACTGAGCTCATCTCTCAATGACAGTGAATATGGTTATTACTAGCTCATTTGTACTGCTACAGGGATTTTCGATTTGGATGGTGTTTGGATTAATATGGGCATTTTACTCTAGGATAATAAGAAATTAAAGTTCCCTCCAATGACCAAATTAGTGCATGTGTGAGGGTAAGAGACCAATTTGTTCTGTTAGTATTGTTTTCTTGAATTTGATGTCCTCCACCTCCCCAGCAATTTCTCCCCATTTTTATTTTTTTCACCAAACACAAACCTTGATAAAAAGGTATAAAAAACAATCAGATTTTTATCTTGAGAATAAATAAAATGGCTTTAATGGTTCTTTCTCTTTGTTTCTAGCCTCCCTAATTTTACAGTCTGCTATTGATCTGCTAATGCAATTTCCTCACTGTACCCTCAACTATCAGAATATCCATAGATTTTCTGCACACAATGACCTTATTGAATCAGAATTCTGAATGCAAGTGCTATTAGTTCTGGGAATACTGCCACATTCTCCATCTACTTCGACAAGTAATTTGACAATTGCCACACTACTTTCAGTTATCCAGAATTACTGCGATGCAGTGATCCCATAATCCAAATCCAACCCGAAGAGGGCATAAAGCAGAAGAGTATTAAATGCCCACTTTGTAGATTAATAAAATTAAAACATTTAGAACTAAAATACTAATTGATGCTATAATAAAAAAGTCCATTTTCTTGGACAGAGTGTTTCAGATTGATAAGGGATTTACATTGCATTGCAAAAACAGCACTTTGCTGTGGGCACCATTGACAAATAAAATTCAGATGGTATAACAGTTACAGTAGAGAGAATACAAAATGCTTGTATGTTTTAACAATGGAAACCCATGACGTTATTTCGCCAGAATGGTTCTTCATAAGCAGATGGATTGAACGGTAATTGCCACTGTTGAATACATTCAACCCTTGCAAAAACGTTCAAAGATGGAAACCCTAAATGAGCAGAGTACTCATACACTTCAGGAAAATACATTAATCACAGGAGATTAGGCTAAGAAAATCTCAAGCAATAATTCCCAGCCAGATGGTGTCAGCTTTTTTTCAACTGAAACTATCACCAGCTCCATAACGCACAGTGAGATGGTCTGCGAAAGTAGAATAAAGAATGCTATCTGTTTGACAGTTAGATTTAAGCAGAAAAATATTTTGACACACCTTTGCAATCTAAATCCAAGAGCAATTTCTGGACATAATAATCCTTGCATTTGATATAGCGCCTTATCACGTCTTCGAGATGTCTCAAAGCGCTTCACAAAATATACTATAAAGTGAATTGACTGTATATTTTGTGAACGAAATGCAGCAGCCAATTGCGCACAGCAGCGTCCCACAAACAGTCGTAGATTGAGTGACCAATTTATTATTTTTTCAAAAAAGTATTACCCCCGGAAAAGCAATCCACAAATCGCTAACAACCGGGTTCCTACTTACTGCTAGGTAAACAGAGGCATGTGGAGTAAGAAAACTTGACCTGCTGTGAATCAAAGCCAGGTCTCTCGCTTGTGAGGCGAGTGGTCTAACCACTAAGCTACAGGACTCTACTTACTACAAAGTAATGTAAAGAAATGTAAGTAATGTAAATAACAACTTCATTGAATTTTCCCTTTCCCTTAGCTACACTTCGCACATTCTTTCTTGAATTATGTTAATATCTGCCTATGGGGTAGAGGTAGATAAAGGTAAATGGATAAATGGTTAATAACAGATCTAGTAGGGTGTTTAGGTGGAACTTCTTCACGCAGAATGTTCAACTCACTGCTGGTAACTGTGATTGAAGCAAAAAGCATCAATGCAATTTAAGAGTAGACTTCATACATACATTAGGGAGATGTCAAAACACGGCTGGCTATTAATTGGTTGGCCAAATGATCCATTTCCATGCCTTATCACCCTATGGAATTCTATAAATTGTAGAACGATAACAACATGTCTCAATCAATATAACTGAAAAGATATGAATTTGTTTGTATTTCTGGATTTTTGGTATTAATTTCCTTTTTATTATCTTAAATTTGGAATATGTTGGTACCTGTATTCATTCCATCTGCACACAAACTCCCCATCATCCCTCCAAAAAAATGTTTGACTTGTCTCGCTTAGTTTTTGCATTTTTCAACTTGTCAAATAGCCTGACCTACTTGTGCTTACCAATGGATCACTGTCTAATTTATTTCCTTTTGAGTTTTTCTCCCCCATTCTTTGTCTTCTTCTAATTTTACTCACTGAATTTATTTTTGCCTCGTGATTTCAGTGCATTTCCTAGTAATCCACTTCAGATTAGGCTCAATATCCTTTCAGTTCTTGCATCATAATTATAATTTTTCATTCAAGGTGTCATTACATATCAAATGATGCTGCATCTTAATTGTCAAGATTCCCATTTGAAATTTTCTGCTGAAAAGGTTAACACTACTATATTCATCTTATGAAAAGTAATGGATAAATGAGGGTGATAAATCAACAGAAAATCTCAGGAGATAAAATGGCACAGCTTCCCTCTTCTGATTTATGAGGCTATCCAAACTCTGCAATGAGATTTTAAATTTTTCTGTGAATATTATAATTATCAGGAGGACAGATATGTCAGTGCTAGGTGTTCAATATGAGCACCGAGTGTTCTCTTGTCAGGCCTGGAAAGATACGATATTGAGCAAAACTCCCTCTCCCCTGTCCAGTTTCTGATGTTCAGCATCTTATTTATATCTGCGTGAGCCTTTCGACTTCATACTAGACTGCCTCATGATTTCTCAGAGTGTGTTACATTTAATGTTGAATTATCTTCTGAATTAAAAGTATTGCGAGTTGATTGGATTACAAGGAATCGGGTTCAGCCTCCCCAAAACTCATTTTGCACCTGGCAGAGAGAGGATACTTCAGGCTTTCAAAGCATTTGATCTCATTCTTTCAGAATATCAACCCAACTGTCTTTCTATCACAGCATCAAGCTGTTTTTCAAATGCATCAAGCATGTTGGTCTTCTTGGTAACTTGTTCCAGTTGTTAATTAACTTACCTGTAGGTAAAGAAAAACGTTCTGATGTCTGTACTGAAATTGCCCTTCGCAACCCTAGAACTACATTTTGTTTGGTCTGCTGTCTTGGTCATCCGTAAATACTATCTTGAGTTTGAGGCACAGAAGAAAGCTGGAATGACCAGCTATTTTGAAACTATACTGGCATCTGATGCGGGTGATTCTGAAGTAATAAAGTGAAGCGATGCTGTGTGAGACATTCAGGGATCAATCCTGTGAACAATGCATTACAAGTACATGCAGAGGTATTTTATCCACGTTTGTTGGGTTAAGAGTATGACGCATCTGGCAATATAATTACTTGTAACTAGTGCAACTGAGCCTTATTATAACGTGATGGTTGGTTGCGTTTCACTCTGCATGTTTGATGCTGGTCAGTTTGCTCCCTGCCTTGTTAAATCCCTCCACTCCTCTGCACCCTTCTACCTCTCTGACCTCCTCACAACAGTGCCCGTTGCCTTCACTCCAACAGTCTGGCCATCTCCTTGACCCCAAATCTTCCGCTCCACCATCGGCGGCTGTGCTTTCAGCCACTATGTCCCGAGGCTCTGGAACTCCCTTCCTCACTCCCTTTGCCTCGCCCCCACTCTTCCTATTTTCAAGTCTTGGCTGAAGACCTTTCTGTTTGACTGCACCTTTGGTCATCTTCCTCCCCCTCCCTCGGCCCCAGGATCCGTTACTGTGAAGCACTCCGAGACGCAGTCCGGCGTGGAGGGCGCTATATAAATCCCAGTTGTTGTTGTTAAGGATTCCCAACCACCATGTTACTCAACAACATTACATTTGTATAGCGCCTTTCACGTTGGGAGGACGTCCCAAGGCACTAGACAGTGTACAGTATTTCAGACCCGAGCTGGGGTCAGGGAGGGAGAAGGGCGGGGAGGGGAAGTGAAGGAGGCTAAGGAGGGGGCGAGGCGGAGTGATTGGGAGATGGAATTCCAGAGGTTGGGGGCAGAGTGGCTGAAGGCTCTCCCGCCAATACTCAACATTCACAACAACAAATAGTTTTGCCTACATAAAAACTATTTTCATAGTAACTCATTGTGTATCAGCCTGGCTCAGTTGACAGCATGCTGATCTACGTGAGTCAGAAGATTGTGGGTTCAAGCTCCATGTTGGGACTTTAAACTTACAGTCTTAGTTGACACACAAGCTAGTTTGTGAAGAGTTGATGCAGTAAAACAATATTTTGTGGTAAAGGTATACTGCTCCTGTGTGACTGGCAATTCTATGCACAGAACATTGACCAATGGCCTATTCTGTAGGAAAATAGTTTCTATGGTAACCACCAATTCTTATAACATTTTTAAGTATATATTCTGGTTGTAAGTATTCACTGGGAAAAAGCTGGCAGAAACTCCATAATTAGTACTTATACAGGCTCAATTGTCAGCAAGTACTGATAGTGAATTATTTAACAAAATTCTCAGTCATTGCTTATAAATTTTTTAATAAATATGATAAACACTATATCTTTAAAGGCAAATTAATTCTGAACTATAATCACCATTTACAAAGTCATATCAAATACATTTTAAAATAATTTAAAATGTAGCATTTAATAGGCATCAATTTAGTCATGAGATGAGCATTAAAAAAGAAATAACTCCTATCTGCTACAGCAGATTTTTCTTAACCAACTTAGAAATTCAGTATAAAATGCCAATTATGATGTTCATTGGGAACAGGCAGAAGAATGTGGGTTAGCAGCACTAAATATAATGTCAGGTCTAACACTGCAAATGCAATGTTGTCCCTCTCCTCTCCTCCGTTCCCCCTCCCCAATCTCTCACACACAAAAAAACAGTGGACCAATTTAGAACCATTACTTTTCACAAAACCAGAATCAGTTAATGACTCACCAGCACACAAGTTAGTGGTTTGAATTTTTTTTATACAAAAAAAACTTCAAAATCTGCATTGGATGCTTTTAGTTTGCCAATTTGAACTCCAGATTAACAGACATACCCAAAATGTTAAACTATCGTTCTCTTTCAGATGTCGACCGGCCTACATAGAATGTTACGAAACGGAAACAGATCATTTAGCCCAATTAGTATGCCTGTTAGACATTTATTTATATTGTTTTCATTTTAGAATTCCAGCACTTCCAAGTTTTTCTTTTCATACCTGAACAATGGAACAAAGGCTCATAGTGATATAGTTCTTAAGCTGCGGTCTTGGAAAATGAGGACAGTAACCTATGTACAATTTGTAAACATTACACAAGTGAGTTCCTGGATCCATTGTTTTGCGTCAGCAAATAAACCCACAAACAAATACACAATCAAAAAATCAAATGTATCAAATATTTTGTAGCTCAGTGGTTAGAGCACTCGCCTCGCAAGCGAGTAGCCTGGGTTTGATTCCAGGAAGGGCGAAACATTGAGCAAGTTTCCCCATTCTACTTGCCTCTGTTTAACTAGCAGTAAAGTAGGAACCCGGTTGTTAGTCGATTGGCGGATCGCTTTCCTGGGGGAAACAATTCCTTCAAAAAAATAATAAATTGGTCACTCAATCCACGACTGTTTGTGGGACACTGCTGTGCGCAATTGACTGCTGTGTTTCACCACAAAATATACAGTCGATTCACTTTACAGTATATTCTGTGAAGCGTTTTGAAACATCTCAAAGACTTGATAAGGCGCTATATCAAATGCAAGGATAGTAATATTACTATTACTCACAGTCTCTACCGCATATCGTACCATGTAAAAGAAACCGCATGACCGGTAAAATTCCAAATCTCCTTGCAATCTATTAAGCCTTCCTTATCACACAAATCCCCACATGGGTTTGTCCCAGCAAACCCATCTGTTTGCAGAGGATGCCAAGAAGAATTTAAAATATTTCCAATTTTTGCATGGATAATTTACTGTTTATTTGTAAGTACAATTTACCTACAAAATAAATAGTAAATTCATTATAGGTCTTTAGCACCTGTGAAATAAGACATGTAACATTACAGTAACAGTGTAATAGCCTTCAAATATCTGATGATCCATTTTAATCCATTTAGAAGCACAAAAGACATTGGGTTAAAAGGAAAACTTAAATGAATAATCCTGAAATCTGATGAGTAACATGACACCAGAAAATAATACCTGAAAGTGAGAAGATAACCTAAAATAAATTGTGCCGTGGGTGTTTATTATGATCTTTGTTATTTTACCAGTAAAATAAATTAATGGACATCTGATATAATTTTGCTTGTAATTGGAATAACTTGTAAACAAAATATGCTGCAAAACTTTCTGTGTATGTTACTAATACTTTTAGTACAACAACAACTTGCATTTATATAGCACCCTTGACACAGGATATTGTCTTGGAGTGTTGCTCCAACAGATCAAATTGACATTATGGAAGGCAAAGCAAGCCTTGGAATAAAGATTAAATAATTATGCATCTTAATTTTGGATAAACTATTAAACAGTACTGACCGTACTGATCGATCATCACTGCCTGTGACCACCAATGGTTTCTTGGGATGGACCGCTAAGCCCCAGAGCTCCCCTTCACAGTGGCCCTGCATTATCAGGAGAGGTTTATCTCGCTCTCGAACCATAACTTCAAATATTTCACTGTCCTGGGTTCCTGCTAGAATACGGTCAGCCTTCCAACAAACACTTCTGATAGACAAACCTTTGGGGAGAAAAACAAAGACACAAGTGATTGTTTTGGATGTCCTGTAATTGCTCTTTCTTCATTCTGCATCTTGCACAAACTGCTGGAGTCTATTGTAGGATGAAGAGCAGAGAGGGTGAGATGCACTAAAGGTAGTACCAACCAGGTACTAATAATGTTTGCACAAGAATGTGCAGTATTTCAAACAGTAGTGTTGTGGATGTCGTTGATGGAAACATTGCATAAGAATGTCCAAATCGATCCTCGCTTAAGCCGTAAGCTTTCCGTCAGATAGAACAATTCTTTGTTTGGACACTGGTTCTTTATGACGCACAGTACCTTTGGAACCATAGTAATGAATAACTGGATATATTTGTCAGATTCATTTTGTTCTATGGGATTAATATATCATCACCCAATAAGCATCCACACAGTGGAAATACAAATCCAGATCTGATGTACGAGGGTGTGAGCAAAAAGGAGTGATTCATATTTTCTTGTTTTAAGTGGAAATCTGAAACGATTTTCGGTAGGAAAGCTGGGCATCACCTTCTGAAGTACCATGTAAAGTTTTTTTTTGTAAAATATGAACTCTGAACTGCTACATTTAATAGTTCTACAGTTTTATATTTCAGAAACTGGGAATAAAACAGTTTATTGGAACTCTGGGCTAAAATACTTCAATGCGAGCGATCACTATTCTTCAATAAATTATGTCAGTGGATAACAGTAGCAAATCTAATTACCATAAAGTGAAGATTGCAGTCAGCACAAAGCATCAACTTTTTTTCTGGTTTAAAAAGTAAATTTAGTGCAAGGATATAGTAAATCAAATATTGCCTGCAGAGTTGTGTTGTGGCGGTGACCTTGAATGTGTAATTTCTTGCTTCGGGCAAAACACTCTCAGTCACTTCTGCAATTACCAGTAAAATAGTTCACTGTTATAGCCCTTAGCTGTCAACAAAATAATCTCTCTCAGTATAGTACATACAATTTAAATAATCAGAATCCATTTTGCTACAAAATTAGATTTTAAACTCAGAATATACGCTATATAGAAAATAGAGAATATATTGTTTTCTGGCAATGTGCTGCAGGATATCATTTATTAAACTTGTGATTGCATCATATTGTATCAAATAAGTGAACCAGGCTGTTTCGTGTTGTCAGTCATGAGCCAAAAAACAAGCACCAGTAAAATACACAGAACAAAACTGGAAAAAACTGGGACCTACAAGGTCTATAGTGTATATTTTAAGTAAGCAAAATAAGAAAATAATCTCCTCCTGGAGTCCAGATAACAGTAATTGAGCTTTGCTAGGAAATTGAGGTCTGACCTGTATTCCCTTTTCCAGAATCTGTATTACCCGATTCTGACTCTCCTTCATCGTGTCTAATTACTTTGTACTTCTGCACTTCTTACATGTTCCATGTGAATATAATCACAGGAATCCATTTTTAGCTCCAGTTAGAGACTTCAGCTCTGTATTAAATAATAATCTAATTGTGATTCCCAGCACAGAGAGTGTAAATGTTTAGTCATACTGAAACATGGGCACCTTGCCTAAATCAGTAGATCACCCTCATAAGTGGAGTTTTCAGTACCTTAGTAGTATATTTACCATTGAACTAAACCTATTTCGGAAAACACAAACAGTTAATACTGAAAAACTGAACATTATGGCCAAGTACACTATTTTCTGATAAACATGAAACGTAAAAACTTCCAAAACCTCAGTAATGGGGCCCTGGGTATCTAAACCTGCAGCATACATAATGAATTATAAGTTATACATTTAGACCAATGTACGTTTTGGATAACAGTCAACATACAGTACCTTTGTAACCTTGTTCAGTCTCTCGAAGATCAATTTTTGTGATTGACTTGAAGTCAGTGTCCCATAGTCGGATGCAACCATCTCTCCCACCAGTAGCAAAACCTTCTTCGCAGGCATACATGCTGAATATACCTGCCTACAGATATGAAACGTTAAACTGAATAGATTTCCTAAGAAATGGTATTTTAAGCTCCAATACCCCACAAACCTGACACTGAAAAAGTCTACATATTAAAAATCAAATTTGAAACTCAATTGTTTTAGTTTTTGTTAACTGGAAGATTTTCTTTTGTGCTGTGCACAAACACAACTGATCAACAATCTGCATATTTTACAAAGCATTTTGTTGTTAGAGGATCATGTTCTGAAGCACAGAAATGTAAAAAAAGGATTTTGGCAAGTAATGATATTTAGAAGATCCATAATATTTATAATTATAACGATGATGAATTTGCTGTTTATTTTGTGTATGATATTGTGTAAAATGGTGTCCAACAATTCTATTTTTAATTCAGATTTTCACCATTTATTTTTTCCTTTAGATTATTTGCAAAAGAATCTATACTTACCAACTGAAACAGTTTTAATTAATGAATTCAATAGCTATAGGTTGAATTAACAATGAAAATGTAATAGTTATGTCTAATTAACAAATAGTTTATTTTATAAATAATCATTACGTGCATTAACACCGGTAATAATCATCACCATCACATTAATATGACAGAATTAGTGGTACTTTAGAGTTCAACGCTAAATAGACCTTAGGTGGCAGCACACCACTCGTGGGGACTCTTCAAATCCAGTACCCAGTTTTTTTTAAAATTTGAAATGAGGCAAGTTTGTTTTATAACTTGTAACCCCTAGAGTAGTTTTTCTGTTTAAGATTTAGTTTTTAGGGTTAATTTTCTGAGAGGGGTGAAATCCAGGCACTCTTGGGCAAAATATAAGTTTTTAACCTATCATTAGACCTAGATTGAAGGTATTAAAATTGGTTTTGTATATTCAGAAACATATTGATGGATGCCAAATGTATCCTATTTGACAAAGCATGACTAAAATGAGAAAACTACTACTTGGGTATTTCATAAATAATAATTATTTCACACCTGATAAAGTATAGTAATGCAAGTTATACCTGCCTCAGGATTCATGACAGAATTTTAAAAAATTAATATAATTACTTTATGGTATGGTGTTTTAAATGGGACACCAATAATCTCTGATGCTTGTTTATCAACGGAAAATGTATTTCATTTAACATTTGGTGTTGTCGTAAAATGTCAGCATACAACATGGCTTCTGTTAACACATTACAGCATTAGACAACCTAATTCCTTCTTTGCTCTTGTGTACTCATCTCCAGCAGCTGTTCCTACATTAAGCGGCAAGTACAATCTCATAGCTTCATGGATGGACAAGAAGGCAAGGAGAGAAATTTGGAGAATTTAAATCATATTTGAAAGCTAACAAATCATTTGAATGCTAACACTGGATATTCAGTAAGATTTGAATGATCAACTGTTTTTGTGATAAATACAGTAAAGAACTATTTACATTTATATAGCTGGGGAGTGAGTCTGGCGAGCAGGGTATTTGCATAATCGTGACCTATTGAAGGCGTGAATGAGAGTCTTGGCAGCCTCGAGGGAGAGGTAGTGGCAGAGATGGCTGATGCTGTAGATGGCAAAGGTGAGGAAAAGGCTGAGCAAGTGAGAGTCCAGATGTGAAAGGTTTGAAGTTCAGTTGGGGGTGAAATAAGACACCAGTGTTCCGAACCGGTTGTATTAGGTGGAGTTCTATTCAATTGATAAAGTACAACAATACCAGATTCATAAAAGAACATAATCAGTACCATACCATTATTTATTTTACTTACTCCATGAGCTCCTTGAATTGTGCGGATCAGGGTTAGCCCTTTCCAAACATAAATATCTCCATTTAATGCACCAGAGTATGTGCTCTCATCTTTAGCACATGCCAAACAAAGAATAGTTTGAAGGTCACCAGTTTTACCAAAGATGCCCCTTTTGGGTGTCAGTGCATTCCCACATAATGCCCAGAACTGCATAATGAAAGAGAAATATATGTTATTTGTGGTTCACTCAAACTTTGAAAAAAGAATCAATATTATAAGTTTGTTACAACAGCCATTACATTTGAGAACTTTCTTTAATTTAACTTTTCTTAGCATTTTTCATATAAAGGAATACACTTCTCATTCAATTTAAACAAGTAACCTACATTTATATACTATAGAATGGGCTAAAGCAAGATGTGGTTTTATACATAGTTACCATATTTTACATTACAAAAAATAAAAAGGACCAAAGCAGGCTGTGACATATTTTCTATGCAAATCAGTAACTGTAACCAGCAGTTATTCAGATGTTCAATGTTTGTCCTTTACATTTAGCAATCGTATATCATAAATGTATTTCAAAGCCATTAGGAACAGAAACACATAAACCTGTCAATCTGTCTTTACAATAACATACAGGTAACCAGGAAGAATACAAGTGTTCTATGTGTAGAAGGCATCTGCCGAAATGTTGAAATATTTGATGAATTTAAGTTTGTCCTCCAGATTTCTCAATCATTGAAAATTCTGTGTAAAGTACAACTGGAGAGGTTTAAGAATTGTATCATAAATTGCATGAAGTATTACCACTTATTCCAACTGTACACTTCATTACCAAAGTTGCACTTTATATCTGCTGCTAAGTTTTTTTGTTCAGGTTTTTCCACTTTTTCATTTGTCATTTCCACTTCATTGTTAATTTATTAGACAGATTTACACATCCTAATTAAGAGTTTGCTTGGCAGTTAACAAGGGAAATGTGTACACTTCCATATGAACTAAAATGTCACATGCATTTTGACCATGTTACTGAGTTTTGGAAATAGATCATTTGTTTGTTTTAATAAAATCATGTTTAATATGTAACCAAATTTTCAACAAGTATAAAATAAATCTGACTTATTTACCTTAATATGTTTCACTCCACAGCTAACAAGTCTGTTTGGCTGATATGGATCCCAGGCAATATCAAAGATCTGTAAAGAATTAATTTCAGGTTTGCACTTTACTTAGCACTTGACCATTAAAGGTCGTTGCCATTGTTCACAATTGTGACAAGTTTTTTGTAAAAAAGCAAAGAATTCTACAATTCCAGTTTGCAAAAATTTTTGTTCTTCTGCAATATACTAAGTGCTAACTGCTAAGTGCTGCCTTTAATACTTACCCTGTCTGAGTGACCAGTTGCTGTTGCCAACACTTTCCCTTTTTTCCAATCCCACACACAGGCTGTATTTTTGGCATCCAGTCCCACAGAAGCTAAACGCTGTGAGAAAAATAGGTTTAATTATTCCAATAAACAAAATTTTGAATGGTCCCATAGCCTCATGCAATAACAATCTTCAAAATCACAACAAGTACATGAATGTACGCTGAGAACCCAACACCAACTGCTTGATTCATCACTGACTTTGAAAAGCATATTGTGATTAAGGAAAACCATTTTCTTATCCTAGAATGCACCCACTAGACTACACCTAAACATTCAATTAGCCAAAGATTATTTTGAAATCACTTCCTTTATGTCTATCTAATTATTTCATATCTTATTTAATGTTACAGTTTGGGATAATAAACTGTAAATATTTCAGGGTACCTCAATCCATGCTGAAAGTTGATGCAACAGAACATTAATTTTGTGGTAATGCGTTTAACTTTTTATTAATATGGAGAATCGGAATGCAAACTAATTAACAATCCCAATCAGTGCACAGCTTTACCTCCTAATTTTCCCCACATTGACATCCTCTTGCTCCCCAGCCTGCATTTGCTAGGCTGCAGTTCCTCAGGCACTGGTTGCCCTTACATGTTGTCACTGATCATGTGTGAGGCTTAACGGTGAGCATTGGCAGGCCACTCCTCTGTAGAGGGCTTCACATGTGAGTCTGACCTCTGCTTATCTGGCTGCCACGCACACACTACCAGGAGAGGGTGCTGAAGAGGGACAATACTTCCACTACCTATACCGAAGGGGGTGTCACAGAGAGGAAAGGCCATAAATTTGTGTCCTACTCATTTTTGGGGCTGTGTAATCTACTCTAAACTGTTGTGCCAAAAAGCTTGTTTTTTTTTAAAAAAAATTTGGGCACGGTTTCTGAGGTTTGGGTATTAAGGCACATTGTCAGAGGTAATTACTCACATTACCATGGACACATGGGGATGCTGCAGTTTCTATTAAAGAGCGCTTACTTTCTGTCAGTAGAATATTACATTTTAGAATTTTCATGAAAGCAATTATTAGGCCTCTACAGGCAGAAATGGGGGGAATGCAAATTCTGTAATTAGTGTAGCTTTAATTAAAAACTATACACTTAATCACAGCTACAAGGACATGAATTCACTTTACAGTATATGCTGTGAAGCACTTTGAGACGTTTCAACGATGTGATAATGTGCTATATCAAATGCAAGGATTATTTATTATTATCGTTTTTCATGATGCTCGTTCAGATCCATTTATTGGCTCTACTAGAGGTCAGCTTGGTTCAGGTGGTTGCAATCTTGCCTCTGGGTCAAAGATTGTGGATTCAAGACCCATTTGCCTGCATTCCTGGTCACAATTAATGAACCTTTGACATGATTTCAAAAGAGAAGGTAATTTGAGGAATAGGGGAATCCAGATTATAAACTGCCCTGATTTGACAATGACTTTAAAATTACATACATACCTGCCCATCAGAATCAAAAGCCAAGCAAGCCACTCCATGTGTGTGAACGTCTTTCAGAATTGAAACAGTCTGTGTATTGTAAGTATCCCAAATACAGATGTAAGGATCTTTTCCAACTTGACCTGTTGCAACCAAACTTTTATCTGGATGTAAAGCGAGGCTGCAAAAGAAAAAGAACACAAATGTTACTCTCTTATGTGACTTTTAATCATGTTGTAGCAGATGTTTTGCAGCAGAGTTAATCCCGAACAATGGTACAATTCTTAAAGTGGCAAGTTTGTTGTTATTTCTTCTAGCTGGCCCATTTGTTACAATGAAATGAGACAAGTTTCATTTTTCAAATAAATTAAACTAAAATAATCCAACCAATAAGCTAACGTTCTATTCTTAATAGTGAAAAGGTACGGTAGTTACTAATTTTTAGACATAGGATTCCTCAGCCTTAAATAGCTTAATTCACCACACACTATAAATCAAACACTCTGTAGAGAAACACACAAGGGAGCATTTTCTATTAAGACATTTGAATTCTCAAACCATTTCACACCCTCTTTTCAATGCCCTATATAACGATCCTGTGTGATCAAGTTTCAATTCTTTTAAAACAATCATTTCTTTATGTTTTTACATTGTAATACTTGGTGAAGGTAGAGTTCTGAACTGCTCGATAATTGCAAAACGTATCAATGCTTCAGGTATTTTCCATTACATTTTCACAATAAATCCTGTGAAATGCTTTGAGGTGCTCTCCCAACATGAAAGGCAAATGCAAGGATTGTTATTAGTTTTATCAACTCTTAATTTTGCTAGAGCCCTTTTGTAGAAACACATTTTGTAGTTTTAATCCGCCCTACCATCAGTGGCCGGGCTTTCAGCCTCTCTGTCCCCACACTCTGGAACTCCATCCCAAGGTCCCTTCGCCTCGCTACCTCCCTTGCCTCCTTCAAGGCTGGTCTCAAGACCTGTCTCTTTGATCGTGCCTTTGGTCGCCCTCCCACCTCTCTGCCTTCCCTCACCCCTAAACCACCCCTCCCCCATGCTCGGGCCCCAACACCTGACTGTTTAGCGCTTTGGGACATCCTGAAAAGTGCTCTATAAATAGGCCTTAGAATAAGGTATTGTAATAAAAAAATAAGAAAGTAAAAATCTGCTAAAACGTCTAGATGAGGAAGAAGGGAATAGGAGGGGTGGACGTTCATTTGAAATTTAAACAGCGGCATGGAGTAGTTGGGTTAAATGGCCTATTTCTGTGCTGTATCATTCAATGTAAATCTATCCTCTAGTTTTCTCTCCAGTACAGCATAAAAAATGTAAAGCCTAAATAAGGAATGAAAATAAGTATCTTTGAATAAACATGTAAATGGTTTTGCAACTTTGAATTATCCTATCAACCCACCCAGTCCCTCTACTTGGCAGGCACTGACCTGCTTCATGTTCCCTGCCCTGCCTGCCCCAGCTGTAGGTTTTCAGCCTCTCTGCCCCCATCCTGGAGTCCCTTCATCTTACCCATTCCCTCGCCTCCTTCAAAATCTGTCTCAACCTTCCTCTTTAACCTTGCCTTTGATTATCTTTCCGTGCCCCTGGTCTGCCTCTCCCACCCCTTCCCTGAATCCAACCAAACTCCAGCTTGGGTGCAAACCCTCAACTGTTCAGCACCTTGGCAAGTACTCTCATCATTAAAGGTTCTGTATAAATGCAATTTGTTGTTGTAAAGCGGTTCATGAAAGGATTAATTTCCTCATTTATATATGCCAGCATCAGAATTTTCTGAAGTACTCTTCACCATTGATGTTCAATAAAAAAATTTCATCACAACTCTTAAAACTCTAAAGCATTCTATACTTCATAAACTTGTGACTGTATAATCGATAATTACATTAAATCAATTATGAAATATTTCAAATTTCATCCCCATTATGTCAAAAAATATTCTAAAAACCTGTTCCTGAAGACCTGGTTTGCATATGTATTTTACTACCGGCATTTATATCAGATTCTGACAGCATAAAGGAAGTTCCACATTGAAATCAAAACCTGCTGAATTGTAAGTTGGCCAAATGCCTAAAAATAATTTCACTTTGAATGGTTGACTTTCATTCTATTTGCATGTATTTTTAAAAAAATAACAAGGTGACAACCCAATAAAAATAAAGCAGCAAGCTTTGAACCATAAATACACTAATTGAGTGGGAATGATTAGAAAAGAGTGCCACCCTCCATTATATTACAAGTATAATTTTGAAAATGTTCCCACTGACAGGTATTAGCACGAAGGACGTGGTTTATTATTTGACCTCTTGATGCTCTCTGCTCAAAGCACTATTCTCTGCTTGCAGAAACATTACAAATCGGGACCAGTCATTCTGAAACATTCGCTGCACCAATCAGTTAGAAAACATGATTCTCTCTGACTGGCAGATTTTCTAAAACTCATCAATCCGGCTTTGCTGGTAGATATTGAGGCCTGAATTTACAGTTCTGAAATTCTCTGCCAGATTATGAATTATAGGAGGACCAACAACCTACATGAGGTTAAGCACTACCTCTATCCCAATTCTAAGCAGGTACCATCTAATATCTGGTTGAACACCTCCCAGTAATATCCTTAATGTAGTAATTACAATTTACATAGTGCCTTTCACATTGGAAGGATATCCCAAAGAGTGCTGGACTAGGGGTTGGAGCCGATGGCAGGAAGGAAAGATGACCAAAATTGCAGTTTTGAGATGTGGCTTGAAAGAGGGGAGGAAGCAAGTGAGTTAGAAGGACTCAGTGACGGAGTTCGAGAGAGTGGTGGCAGAATAGTTGAAAGCCAGCCCTCCTGCAATGTTGGAGCAGATAATGAAGCAGGCCAGTGCTCATTGAGTGAAGAGAGAGGCCAAGTCAGAATGGTTGTAGGAGGTTGCAGAGATAGGGTGGGGTAAGACTGTGGAGTGATATAAAAGTGAGAATAAGGATCATAAACTCAATCCTCTGTGGGATAGGGAGCCAATAGAGCTGAGCAAGGATGAAGGTGATAAGCTCACAGAGCCTGGTTTGGAAAAGTACAGGGGCTTGCAGAGTTCTGGATAATCTGAGGCTTGTGCAGAGAAGAGCTGGGAAGTCCAGCGAGCAGACCATTTGCATCGTCAAGCATGGACGAGGCGTGTACAAAGGTCTTAGCAGCCAGTGGGGAGACATAGTGGCGGAGCCAGGCAATATTTCAGAGAAACATATCTTACCTTCCTTCCATTACAGCATCAAGCTGTTTCTCAGATGAATCCACTTGATATTATTTTATTTTCTTTGAAAGTATTATTTCACAACTAAGAAATTATTTTACATATAGGAATGTAATAAAGGATGAGTTTGATTTGTAATATAACAATGATTGAGTGTTCATAGGAGGATTTATTTCCACTGGACCAATGTGCTCATAGAATAAACACATTTTGAGTAAACATTCTTTCACCTGTGCAATGAATATATCAGAACTTTCTCACAATTCTAGCAAACCAATTTATGGAGCTTTCACACTTTTGAAACGCAATCAACCAGTGAAATACCTACATAATCGATCAAATAAAATGCAGTATACTCTCACTTTGTCATGTCAGCTAAACTGGCTTCATACATCAGAATTGAATTAAATTGCTTCATCCATCAGAAAAAACATACTAATTGATCTGGATTCCAGCCCAGAATCATCTTAGGAAAATTTAAGAAATTTGGTACAGTATTAGATAATTGAAATGTTCCAAGATAAATTTGAAACACTGAAAACATAAAATAACAAATATCAGCTCTAATGGCAAAAAGATGACTATTCTCAGGTGTTTTGTTGCATTTACAGGTATCTCTCCACCCCCAGTCACCCGCTTTTGTGACTGTCAACCGCTATCCCCAATAATGTGACTGGGGGGCAAGGATTCTTCCCACTCGGCTCTTTTAACCCTGCTAACCAAAGCTCTAACAGGTATGGTAGTCCCAGCTGGACAAGCATCAGGAAGCTTGCCAGACAGAGCTTTAATAATAATAATCCTTGCATTTGATATAGCGCCTTATCACGTCTTTGAAACGTCTCAAGCGCTACAGAATATACTGTAAAGTGAATTGATTGTATATTTTGTGGGAGAAACTTGGCAGCCAATTGCACCCAGCGCTGTCCCACAAACAGTCGTGAATTGAGTGATCAAACTATTATTTTTTTTGAAGGTATTATTAACCCCGGAAAAGTGATCCATCAATCGACTAACAACCGGGTTCCTACTTACTGCTAGGTAAACAGAGGCGTATGGAGTAAGGAAACTTGCCCAGCGTTTCGCCCTGTCAGGAATTGAACCCAGGTCTCTTGCTTGCAAGATGAGTGCTCTAACCACTAAGCTACAAGACTCCACTCAATAGGACTCAATGCAAGCTGTGTGGTTGCATCTAGTTAAACCAGCAGTCCCCCAACACACACTCCAAAGATTAGCTCTCACCAGTCTGAGCGTAATGCTCTGTGGCATGAGGTAATCAGGGTGCATCCCTCCAGGGAAAGAGTTGAAGTTGGTTTGGATACTCTTAAACACTGTAATGGGTATCTGCATATGTCAGACATCCAGCTGACCAAAACAAGTTAGTGATACAAATTATCCACTTCAATGCATTAATTACCTTCATGCCTTAAAAAAAATGAGACTGGTACTTTAAGTCCAGCTGGACCCTTCTCCACCACAGTTTACTACAATGACACAAATGGCACTGAAAGCCTAAACCTGAATTGAAAATAACACCAGTGGCATGAGCTGCCAAAAACAAGAATGGAAAGTAAAGAAGATTGCAACAGATTGAAAGATGGAAATTCAAAATCATTCACTATATACATCACACCGACACAAATTTACCCACCCTGGTTTAATAATCCCAGATAAACTGTGGCTAAAGCAGTAGATTGCTGTATACATTCTCATTGCACCCAGCGTCAATAACAACGCCTCATCTACCCCTTAGACCCATTCAGAGGACAGGTACTCCTATGAATTGCAGACTTGCAGCTCTCACTAATGACGGCAAAATATGCATCTCTCTGTAATCTCCTCTGCCACAAGAATAAAAGATGTTGTGTGATATCTGTCAATCCATGTACAGATTTCAGTTAGAATTAGTGAAATACCAGGCAGCGTGGAGTGTCTTACTACAGATTAACTCAATGTAACCAACACTCCCAGGGAGAGCCCAGTAATTCTCCTGTTCTCTCCCCCCTCCTCATAAATAGATAGCTGTCCAAAGCTATCAGAGTGGCTGAACAGAGCAGTATCCCTTTCCAAATCCACTGAGGAAAGTGACTAAGCCGAAAAGTCCCACCCAACCATTCTATATATCAACCACTCCATATCTTCTCCTAAAGCAATGGTTACTATCCTGCTTGAATCCTCCCATGCACAGGACAGTTACTACCACAGTATGGAGACCTTGTCTGCGCATTCATTAAATATACAAAAACAATTCCATGTTTGAAATATCATGTGAACACAGTATAAATGGACTGTGTGTGATATTTATTGCATGTTTGCCGAAGATTTGAAAATTAACAAAAAATATAGTTCAAGTCTATTAATGCTCGTCAAACTGTGGACAAAGCTTAAGCATAAAGAATGTCCTTGAAAAAATATGGTTTATCTGGAAATTGGAGCATTTGGATGGAATGCTGTAAGAAATTATGATATTTTACATATAACGTAATTCCTACTCTCATTTGACCACCTTGGTAAGTCTTTGCAAACTTATGCATTGAGCATAAGAGCTCAAGAGCTGAATCTGAACAAGTCTCCTGAGTTGAGATTCAGTGCTCTTCTAGCAAAATTGCCACAAACTAACATTAAAACAGGTTGCCAAGCATTTGGTTATGGGAATCTGTGACTTGCCTGTTGATACCCAGTACAAGTTCTCCAAGTCTTTCTGTGCTCTCGGTAACCAAGGGTCAAATTCATGAGACATCTGTCCTCATTATTGCTGTCTCTTGCTGCACCCTGTTACGCCACCTAATATACAAAAAAAATTCAAATATTTAACCAGTTGCCAGAAGACTAGACTGTTGACTGGCAAATTATTTGTGAGGGCAAGGTTAAATGGGCTCTACTCGTTTCCCTTTGAGTGTTTTCAAAAAGTAATATTTTATGTTGAATTCTCTTTTTCAAATGCTTACAATTCACATGCGAGCATTAACTGCCTAGATTAATAGAATACACACTTTCTTTGGAACATCAAACAACCCAAGTACTGTATCGCAAAACTCTCATTTAAAGAGGATTGAGTATTCCAGATGATTTTTTTCTACTGGTTACTGGTTACATATTTCTAGTTTTCTAGTTTTATGGTTGAAGTGTTGATAAAAACATTTATTCTACTGGTTACATATTTCTAGTTTTCTAGTTTTATGGTTGAAGTGTTGATAAAAACATTTATTTTGTTCAGAGTGCACTGAAAGCAACTAAATGGAATTACATTATTTGGAGTTTAGATAATTGATGTTCTTTTTAAATCTATGTCTGAAAACATTTAAGAGTTGATGAGGGATATTCAGTTTTAATAAGCCATCTGTGTTTTGTGTACATCAAGAATGTAACTCGACTCACAAAAGTAAATCATTGAGTGTACAATACCCTTCAATCATGAATGTGTGAAAATAAATGTAGCAATTAACTGCTTGATGCTTCATACTGCACGTACATTTTCCTGTAAATTACTGCCAGAAAAAAACTGAAATGATATTAGTGTATCAGTCATAGTGAAGTGGTTAATTTATTCTTACAGGTAATGAATGATTCATCAATATTTTGCAGATTTTTTATGTCTGAAATACTCTGGGTCAATTTTAATTCTCCTTGTAACCTTGATTATGTCGGCCATTACAGATGTTAAACAAACTAGGTTTAAGAAAGCAAGCCTGTCAAAATTCAGGCAGGTCCACAGTAACCCAACTGTGAAGATGCAGACATTGTTCTCAACACCTCAAGTTAAATAGATAACAACAACAACTTGCAAGTGCCATTCACACAGGGTAATATCTAGGAGTGCTTAACAGTGGTGGAGCACCATGCCGAGCAGGGAGAGGCGACATAGTCACAGTTTGAGGAAGATCTTCATATGCGATATGAAGAAAAGTAAGCAGGCAAGGCACTGAGGAAGGGATTGCTGAAGAGGGTTCCAAAGACATTTCTGATGTTAGAATTTACACTTTTTGTATAATGTTAGAATCATAATAGATGTTGCGAACGGGTTAACTTTTAAGTTAAGCGTGTTGTGGGCAGCTGGACTGAAACTCCCTACACGAACACGAGATAACGGACTGTCTCAAGGACAGTGTGTTTGTGTGTGAGGCACGTACACCCCATGAGGTGTTCATGTGAACCCAGCATGATTTCGACCGGGTGATCTAATATTCGCACCATGATTGGATGAATATTGGTATAAGAGTTCCGATAACTTTGTGTACGGGGCCGTCCCGGGTCGCGGAGACAAGGATACGGGAGATGGAGCCATCCCGGGTCGCGGAGACAAGGATACGGGAGATGGACCGTCCCGGGTTGCGGAGACAAGGCTACGGGAGATGGAAGACTAAGAGCTGGAAACACTAAGACTGAGGATATCAGATGGAAGATTGAAAGCTGTAAGCAAGAAGACTGAAAGCATGAAGAATCAAGCTCGTGTGCTGGAAAGACACAGTGTTGAACTCTTGAACTCGAGATATCTATAGTGGTGTTATTCTGTTATAAGATCTGTTGATTGTACCGGCCTTTGGTCTGACCCATCGGGATATTGCGGAATAACGAACGAATTATAATAAAACAGTCTGATATCTGGTTAGAGGAATTAGCGTTATTTCCTTGCAGATTTGGCTGATTTTATTTTCTAACACTGATAGCACAAGTACTGGGCTGCAGTTACAATTCTATTTTCTACTGGTGTCTTGCTGCTGCTGCTGCTGCTGCTCTAAAACTTGTGTAAATTACTCTTTGCACTGTTCTAGAATCCTACTGATTAACTGTCAGTTTTCCTCAAGAGAAAGATGATTTTGTTGGCTTTCCTTTTGCCAAATTCATCATGATTAGAAGAACAAAACTTCTGGGGATGCACTGTGATCTGAAAGAACTCCCAACACATTTCTTAGGGTGTGACATGGCTTTTGTGAACGCCTCCTGTTAAGCCTGTAAGCCAAAGCTCTAATGGATAGACAGGGTGGTTCTAGCTGGGCAAGAGTGGGAAAGCTTGCCATGGCAGCGCCTTCAATAGCAAGCTATGTAGTTTTAGCTGGTTGTACTCCAGCAGTACCCCAACATATACTATGAGGTCCCCAAGCCTCGACTCTCGTCAACTTGGGCTTAATATTCTCTGGAATTAGGTAAGAGGATGCATGCCTCTAGGGAGAGAGGTCACATGCCATTCCAATAAATCTCTCAGGAATTTCCATGTAAAGGTAGGATGCACAGAACTCTGTTTGGTTTAGATACTCTTAAGCATGGTGATGGGTTTCAGCATGTATCAGACACCTAACTGACTCCCCAAAATCTTTACTATCGTCAAATATACTTTCATTACCCAATTTATAATATAATCCAATATTGTTCATACTGTAGATTTTAAGCTAATATATGATATGCTGTACCACAGCATCATGCTTCTGACATTTTAAGATATGTGCTCTCAGCTTGTTCATCATTTTGGGAAGCCGTAATAATTTATTCCAATATTGATTTTGAAATTTCTACCCTTTACTGCTTTCGTTTTCTCCACTTCAAAGCCAAATATTATTGACACCATTTTATTAAGGACAATATTACAGGATTTAATAATAATCCTTGCATTAGGTATAGTGCTTTATCAGGTCGTCATGACATCTAAAAGCACTTTGCAGGATTTTACTGTGAAGTGCAGTAATTGGTTTTGAGGTGAAAGTGGCAGCCAATTTTCGTACAGCAATGTCCTACAAACAATCATGAAGCAAATGGCCAATTCCATGAAGGGGATTGTTGACTAGGATACCAGAAGACATTTCATATCATGTCCACATTATAAGGTGGTAGTTGGGAATCCATAAAATTCCAACTTGCCTTATAATAGGGAACGATTTAGATCAGCAATAGTCAGTGCTTCTGCATCATGAAGTCACTGATCACATGGTAACATCCTACATACACACAGCAAATCAATTGCACATTATTCTATTTCTCTATGGTGCACATCGTGCTTCAAATCACTTTGTCATGCTTCAAAAACACACATTATGCTTCAAATCCCTTTATTATACAGACACGATTTGAAATGTGCCAATGGGACTCGATGGATTTGAAGGGTGACCAACAGATATGAAACAAGGAAATGAGATTTGAAACATGATGAATGGATTTGAAGAATGACAACATAATTTGAAGGGCAATGATGGAATATGTAACAAGATGACAGGATCTGAAGCATGATGATGGGATCTGAAGGGTGCTGATAGATTTGGATGGTGTAATATCAGAATTTGGGATTTTTAAGTAAAGAAATGTGTGGGTACACAATCCAATCAGGATATAAACAAACCCACATTAATACAAGTCATATAATAAGGTTCTTCCGCACCCTACAATTAGGTCTTATGTCATCATTAGTTTAATTACCTTCTCAGCTTCATCACTACCCTTAGCTTTTGGAGAATCTACCACATAACTACAGTAAAAGCAATCCAAAGATTTGAATTTAAAAACAAAATTAAAACGATATCAACAAGGTAAACCTCATCAAAATGATTTAATTAATTGCCTTAAACTCACAATTAGTTGTATTTTACTAGACATTTAATATAGGTATTTGTACATAGGGGATACGTAGAAGTTTATATTTCTCCACAAATGCATTCCATCCATATTGCAGTTATTTATTACATAGTAATCTAACAAATTACAATTTTATACATCAGTGTGCTTTTCAGAATTGAGCAAAAGTAAGCAACCACATGAAGGATAGTTTATGTATTTCAATTTTAAACAAACCTTGTTCAATTTGCAATTTAAAAATAAGAATTCTTGATTTAATGGATTTGTATTTCCTCCAATTCTGGGTCCTCAGCCCCTCTGACCCATCATACATTATGTCTCTGTCCTCAGAAACCGTCTTCCAAAATCTTTTGCTTCCTCTCTCACTACCTTCAAACATCTCCTAAAAAAATCTTTTTAACCATGCTTTTGGTCAACATTTCCACCTCTACTTTCTCACTATCACAGTTAAGCACTTCAAGATATTTTGTTTTTTTCTACATGAAAGTTGCCATAATGTATTTTGCCACAAGCCAGTACAAAATACTGTACTATATTATGTATATACAATAATAAAATAACAATCCTTGCATATATCACTGATATAGCGTCTTCTAGACGTCTCAAAGCGCTTCACAAAAGATACTGTAAAGTTAATTGATTGTATATTTGTGGGCAAAACACAGCAGTGGCTCACAAACAGTTGTGGATTCAGTGACTACATTTTTTAAAAAAAAGGATTATCATCCCCGGAAAAGCAATTGATTAACTTCCTACTTACTATGAGGTAAACATTTACCCAACATTTCGCCCTGCTGGGAATCGAACCCAGGTTTCTCACTTGCGAGACGAGTGTGTGTGTGTGTGTATATAAACATACACACACACACACAATATATATATAAAATTTATATATTATATAAGTATATATACACACACACATATATATATATATATATATATATATAGAGAGAGAGAAATTATATAAACTCTACAGCCAGTGCAAGTGTTTACGTTCCACACAAGCCTCCACCCATCCTATTTTCCACTCCTCTCCACCGATTTTCCCTGTACTCCTTTTTCTATGTACTTGCTATACTTTTACCTTTCCCTTGGATTTTTTCTTGCACTTGAAGGCGAGCATTTGTCTATTAAGAGGAAACAAACTAAGAAAAATGGGCCTCTTGAAGTACATGACAGTCAATTTTTTTCAATAGATTTAAAATTGCAATCTTATGCATCAACTAAATTGGCGCCATTTTGCACCAAACACTGTTTTTCTGTGGCCATAGCCACAAGTAAGAATGTCAAACCATAATTAGTTACTGAATTCTCAGATCATTCATACATATATGGTGAATACGGCATATACTTAGAACAAATATAGCATTAGAAACATTATTTTCATACAAATAAAGTGTAAAAATCAGGCACATATTTATAAATTGTTTTTAATTTAAAAGGGTGCTTAATAGGCAGTTACACTGAGAATAATAGATATTTGGGGTTGAATGCAAAGGAATAATCTCAACAAGATATTCAAAAATCATTAAAAAAACAAAGATATAGATTTCATAAATCATTTTAATTGAGCCAGAAATCAATTTTACTTTGTCAGCTGCTTTTCAAGTTTGATTTTCAAATGCAGATGACCAGTGCGCTTGGGTAATTGATTTAATTATAATATTTGCATTTGATATAGCATTTTATGTTGTCAAAACATCTCAAAGTGCTTGTCAATGATAAGTTTGAATAGTTCATCAATATTACCTCAATCTCTAGGTATGTTATGTCCTAGAAACACACTGGAATTGATAACGCAACATTCACAAACTAAGCCACTGCACTAAATCATGATTGCAGATTGTGAATTATACTGTAGAATTCATTGTGAATTTAGATTTTTTACAAAATGTATCAATATTTTATTACTTTCCCAAATGTGTATTTTCCTTATGATTAATAATAATTACATTAATTCTCACATTTAATACAGCGCCTTTCACGTCAGCAGGACATTTGAAAATGCTTCACAGAATATACAACAACTTTCACTTATATAGAACCCATCACACAGGATAGTTGTTGAACTCTAATATACATGTTTCTATCATACGCTGTCACAAACACAGTCTATTCCTTCTGGTTGTTTCAGTGTTTTCATCTCAATGCACCCCAGATGCAGTGGGGGAAAAAATATGCATGAATTGAATAATTATGGATAACATCTAGAAACTTTCAGAAGACGATATACTCATTAATGCAGTGTGACTCGTTGAAAGTTATAATACTTTACTCCACATACTTAAATAAACAGTAGTTATTTTCAGATATTGTAGATCTTACAAGATTGCCAAAATACAGCAGCTATCCAACCAAAAGTACCAGTCTTTGTTACCGACAGTTTTAAAAGTGTCTTCCACTGCTTTGTTTCTTGTCCTTCATAAGCAAACTCTCAGCAATTCCCCATTCTCTGGGTGGTATTTCAAGTTCTTCTTTTTTGCTCTGTCTTTTCTATTTTAGCTCCACAAAGTATAAATACACAACCTCCAATTGTGCTTGAAATGAGCCTTCATCAAAATTACTCCTAGTTTGAAAGACTGTCTGGATAGCAACGGGGCTGACTAAGCTGCTGCTTCCTTTTTCCTGCAGATTTCAAAACAGATCATGTTAACTAGAAAATGAAGGCACGATCAAAGAGGAAGGTCTTCAGGCGGGACTTGAAGGGGGCAAGAGAGAGGGTGAAGTAGAGTGATTGCGGGATAGAGTTCCAGAGTGTGGGGGCAGAGATGCTGAATGCCCGACCGCCAATGGTGGGGCAGAAAGTGCAGGGGACCTGAAGCAGGCCGGTGCCTACCGAGCGGAGGGAGCGGACAAATTGATATGGGGTTATGAGGTTGGAGAGGTAGAGGGAGCAAGACCATAAAAGGCCTTGTAGGCAAGAACAAGAGTTTTGTACTCAATGCTCTAAGGAATGGATAGCCAGTGAAGCAGGCAAGAATGGGGGTGATAGGTTCCCGGAGCCTGATGCGAGAGAGGACACGAGCTGCAGAGTTCTGAATAATCTGCAGCTTGTGGAGGGAAGAGTTGGAAAGTCCAGTGAGCAGGCAGTTGGCGTAGTCGGGGCGTAATGAAAGCATGGATCAGGCACCACTGCGGTGAGAGGCAGTGGCGGAGGTAGGCAATGTTGCGGAGGCGTGGAAAATCAGAACGGGTCACAGCACGAATGTGGCGTTTGAAAGATAGCTGAGGGTTAGAATACTGAGGTTTCAGATTGGCTCGGTGAGGTGAAGAGTGCAGCCATGAATGGTGATAGTGTCAGGGTCTGAGGTGAGGAGGCACTGCCGGAGGACTGTGTTAGTGGTGCTGAATTAAGAAGAGGAAAAAACGTGAGGCATTCCTGATTGCTCGCCAGTAACCCCTATTAGAAATTTGCACAATTGATGTCAGGTGAGGTTAGGAGCAGGCTATCTGCAATTGAATAGCCAGCCAACTAATGAACAGCCACTTGGACATACATAGAAACATGCCGATACGTTTCTCCATGTCGGGAACAGAACTTTCTTTCTTGGCGATCGGTACAGAGAGATTACTCCCTCAAACTCTGGAATATTTCTCAGTGGAAAGATTGGGATGTCTTATCAGATGGACTTCAACCACTTTTTTCGTGGTTTGAACAAATCCGTTAAACTCCTCACCTTAATTTGCAAATTTCCACACGTCCTATTTGCAAAAATCCTTTTTTTACAGAATTAATTGCAGTCTCTTTTTTCGCAAATTGGAAAAAAAGTACATACAATTCTTTACGTATGATTAAATAATTTTTTCAGTTGTTGGAAAATTAGAAGGCATTTTGCTCTAGTTAATATAAACCTCCAAATATTGGGCTGAACGCAAAACAGAGAGAGTGAGAGAAACCACCCTATTTCGCATACCTGTTGAATACTTTAAGAAGAAAAATAGATTTTAAAAGAATGAATTTGTTCTATGAATATAATCATGAATTGGTAAACTCTTACCTGTTCAAAATATACTTGCAACCCTTGCTATTATTTTTTTTAAATTTGCTGTCCACATTTCAAATGTCTTCTAAAGATTTTTAAACCCACTGCTCCCTCCCATCTCTCCCAACAGTAACAGGCAAATAAAATCTACATCTTGAAAGTGTTACATCATAAAAAATAAGTAGATTGGTGGATCACTTTTCCGAGGTAATAATTCCTTCAAAATAAATAAAAATAATTTGGTCACTTAATCCCGACTGTTTCTGGGATATTCCATGACTGCTGTGTGCAATTGGCTGCCGTGTTTCACCCACAAGATAGTCAATTCTGTTTTTGTTTCAGATTTCCAGCACCTGTAGTAGTTTGCTTTTTTTAATATACAGTAAATTCACTTTACAGTATATTCTGTAAAGTGCTTTGAGATGTCTTAAACGCTCTGAGATGCTACCCTGCATGGAGGGAGCTATATAAGTGCAAGTTGTTTTTGTTGTATGTCTCAAAGACATGATAAGGTGCTATATCAAATGTAAGGATTATTATACGAACAGGAGTAGGCCATTCAGCCACTCGAGCCTATTCCACCATTCGATAAGATCATGGCTGTTCTGTACCTCAATTCCAATTACCCAACCTTGCCCCATAGATCTCAATACCCTACCTAAAAATATCTATATTGTTACCAGAATATCAGTCTCAGCAAGAAATCAATGCCTTCAGAAGCAAATTAGCTGAGAAATTGGCGTGATGAAACAGAAGTCTGGACCATTATGTGCAGCTTTGGTGAGTAATTATGGGATGGACTATGTAGCATGTAGAATGGAATATCCAGTACTCAAGAGAAGAGACAAAAGAAGAGTAAATGAGATGTAGAGTAAGAACTTCATAATAAAACTGCAACAGATGGCTGCTTCCCCAGAAAACACATTTTCATTTATTTTAAAGCACTAATTTTACAATTCTGGATAAATTCCTAACCAGCTGCCACAGAATGAATTTTCCTAATCCTTCTATTGTAATACATAATAGTTATACTCCTGCAATAAAATGTCCATCCCCCAGTTATTGTTTCAAGCACAGTGCTAAACTAAAGAATAACTGCAAAAATGCAAATGCTCTTGGACTTATGATAATTTACTGATGGGGAATGCTTTGTAAGTTAAAAAAATCATTGAAGAGTGTACTGGTCTTCATTTCTACATTTAAGGATTTTGCCAATTGACAATACATAGACATTTTGCAATGAATTCAATATCTAATATGTATTTATAATTCCTACAATGATTACAAATTCTAACTGCTTACTTGACTGACCCATTTGAAAAAATATTTTCTTGGTATCCCAGAATGGAAATTCTACAGATCGTTGATGGATATACTTAAGGCAGCAAATTAATAGTTTTATTATTGAATGGGAAAAGAGACATTTTGTTTTTAAATACTTATTCAAGATTAAAAACCATTCAAGGCTAAATAATTTACTAATGAAAAGGCTGTCAGAAATTGTCTCTTTTTCCCCCACGAGTGGAGCAACCTCTCACTACGGATTATATTTACACAACAAGACTACAATATTCCATCACTGGATAGATGCAGGCTTTGTAGAACCTCACCCTGAAGTATAGTATTCCACAGAAAATTTGATCATCTTTCTCTGTAATCATCCTTATAACTTTTAATCGGGTTTTAGTTTAAATGAACTAATTGAATATTTGGTTAAGAGCAGGAGTGTAGAAATTAAAATAATGAACTAATAATATTATAAGTGTAGAGCATTGGTAACAAGGTTTGCATATATAACATTACAATTCAAAATGCCTTTCACAAATTTCTTGTAGTGAAGCTTGCATGGAGTCCATATAACACATGGCTTTTCAGCAATGCAGCCTCTCAAAACCAACTGCAAGTCCTCTAAGGTGACGAGCTCACATACGTTATTGCTACACACCCTTATGGAAAACAGAAGTATTCCAAGTCAGTGCAAAGTTTACAAAAGACAATTAGAGATAAGCCCAGAGCAAAAAAAGTACAATTAATAGTCTTAATCATAAAAGTTGGAAGGATCACAGGTTTCTCAAATTGTTTTTTAGAATTAAAACCAATCTACCACTTTGCTCAGTCAATTGATTTTATTGGGTAAACTATTGGACCACTAAATTCTTGAAGAACTTGAAGCAAATATGAATCAGGCTTCCCTCTCTGAATCACTGTATCAGTGAAAATCCATTTAATTGTCCAGTGAAAACAACTACTATTAGCTTTTACAAGATTATCATGAAAAGTATCAAGTGCTATTGCAAACATTGCAACCTGTGTACTTGTGTTTGTGGATAGTAGTGTCTAGATTCTTGAAGTTTATGTAGTTTTTTTTGAAAAAAAATGATACCTTAGTTATCAGTGGATTAAGAAGCATTTTAAAAATAACACAAAGAAGCAAGTGCATAAATACATTTCACCTAATAACATGTAACTTTCCCTAAAATTGCCTACTCCAAATTTTGAAAACAATTGCTACAGCTGAATGAAAAATGAGTTCCACACAAACATGATTTGCATCACAAGCCAAGGTTAGGGCATGCACAAAAGATTAGTTGCAATAGCTTCAAACAGATCTACTCTGAAGGGCGTTTCATACTACTTGTTTAGAAGACATTGAGATCAACAATCTTCTATTTTACAAATAAACTATGTTTAGTTTCATTTTCATATTGGCTGTTGAAGTATGTTCCATTACTTTTAGGGTTAGTTCTACAAAGTATCCAGTCAATTACTGAAACAATGTTTAAATATATAAAATGCTACAGTTCCCTGTTAGATACATGCATTGGATATTCATCACATCATTGGTTTATATTCAACTGGACTCTGGTATTATTTGGAATAGTCAAACAAGCAATGACTTTTTTTTTAAAAAACTAAACAATTAACCCTTGTGTTCATGAGCGGAAGAGTAGGGTTAGATTTGAAATTTAAACAGTGCCAGGGAGTGGATACATTTTTGGATAAGGACCTTGAAATCTATCCATGGGAGCCAGCTTGTGAACGGTGGAGTTGGTGAGACCAGCAAGGTACATTGGAAAAAGTCTAAGCAGGATATGCTGAAGGCACGAATGAATGTTTCAGTGGCATTGAGATTAATTAGAAATGAAGTAAATGCTATGCTGGCACATGCAATAGTTAATTTGCACCAAGGTACATCCTACAAACTTTAGGCGTGAACATCCAACTTACATTTTTATGACACGACAAGTTATTGCAGCATATTATGCTACATTTTCTCAAATGCTCTTACAAAGAAACCTCTGAAAATGGAGGTGAAAACGCATTATTTCAACAGCATAAATGATGTCAAGCATTGGAACAAGTGCATTGGGACATAGAATGCCTCCTCCAAGGAACTGATTTTGTATGTCTTATTTATCTTTTCTCATTAAGGAAAGTTCTCACCTATCCTTTACATCACCTGACATAAACAAATCAAGACCCGACATTTTCCATTTGGGGAATTACAGAAGTGAACACTCATCCTATCCCTTCAGAGTACAGCACATTATTCATAGAATTATACAGTACAGAAGGAGGCCATTCAGCCCATTGTGTCTGTGTCAGCTCTTTGAAAAGAGCTATCCAATACAATCCCACTCCCCCGCTCTCTTCCCATAGCCCTGCAAACTTGTCCTCCCCATATAATTATCTAAATAATTATTATTATTAGTTGCAAAATGAGTTGTTATTGCAGCACATTTTGTAACTGTTGCATGAGTCTGAAAATGGGATTGAAAAGACACTCATCAAGAAAACAGCATGATAAACGATAACTCGAGAAAAGCATCTGAGGGCATAGTGTGTGTCCTCCAAGGAACCGAATGCTCATCACTCTGACTCATGGGAACTCAGCTCAAACAATTTGATTTTGACACATTTTAATTAAACTTCATAGGCCAAATCAAAGCATTCTTGTTTCAAATGCTACCAAGTCATTTATTTTTTATACTTTTAAGCAGTCTATTCTTGTCAAATGATTGCGGTCAGTCTATTGCTGTCAAATCACAACTAATGTTTGCAAGATTTACCATTGATTTCATCTGAAATTGTTCTTGCTGATGATAATGCAGTATATAAGTTCACTGAAACGTTAATGACATTGGAATCATTTAGACTCTCAGCTGAAGAGACGTTATAACCATTAGCACTAAGATGCTAATAGCCAAATTGGTAGACAAATACTAGGATGTGATTTTGTTAATAGCAGTTGAATTAATTTTTACTGACCCATTTTTAGTCTTTGAAAGACTTGTCAGGTGGCATGTTTAAATAGAATAATTATATTAAAGACCATCGATGCTGTATTTCACAAATGCAGGAAATATGAAGAGCAGCATTTTTGCTGATCTGGGCATTTTCCCAAGATAATCGCATGATGTGTGCGTTGTTGCTACAGCAACTAATCAGAGTCATTCTTTTCAACTGGTAGCATTAAATGACACAACAAAAGAAGCCTTTAACTCCAAGTACTAAATGGAAGCTGGTTTCCAAAACAAACAGCATTTTAACTAAAGGAACAAGTAGTACATATATGCATAGCTGAGATTTGTACATTGCTGCTTTATTTACAGCATTGTTTAATCTGACCAATAATCTTTTCCTAGTCACTATATTCATTTATTTTTCATCCTTAAAGGTAAATATTAGAATTGCAAAACCTGTGGACTGCTACTTTAAACATTAACCATTAGGAGATCCTCAATTTTTCATCAAATTAAAAGGGAGTACCAGTTGCTATGAAATTTCAAATATATATTGTACAGTCCAATATTTTCTAAGAAGCCATAAAGGAGGATCAATCTATATGCTTTTTCTAAAGACAAATCATTTCAGGACTACATTACTCATAATTATAAAAATATTTTACAGTACTTATAATTAAAAAAATGCAAATATGTTGCAGTCCAGAAATGCTCCATATTAAACCATAAAGCTTTTATTTAAATCTATTGCTATTAATCATAAGTAGATCTTGAATATCTAGAAATAATTATATATGCCATGGTTCTTGAAATACACTATGTTCCTGGTGATCGACTGCAATGGTTAAGTTGTTAAATTTAAAATCAATAATTCAGTAACTTATTCTGTACCCACACCAAATTATAACAGCATAGTATATTATATAATATACTTTTTTAAAAAATCTTTCTCCTTTTTATAAAAGATAACTTTGTATTGTTTTAATACATTTGGGAATATCATTGCATCAGTGAATCAAATCAATTATAATTGTATTAAACACTGCAATTCCTCGTGTTAAAGCATAAAATCATGCTTCATAGCATCGACAAAAACTGGCTCTTAACCCTTTAACACTATGCTGAGTATGACTCTGACAATCATTTGGTCTAGTTTGTGTTTCCAATAGAGACGGCATTTTGGTTCAGCTTGTCATTCAGTCATTCGGGAAGCTATACCTTTGGCTCTCTTTCTTTCTCTCCCTTTATAAGTAATAATGTAGGTATATTCTAGTATAAACAAAGACATAAAAACATATTAATTTGGCCTGGCAAGCTCCAACGGCTCTGATGGAATTATCCATGTCCATTTAACACAAAATGAAACTATACTGTACTTGGAAACCTACACCCATTTCTTTTTGAATGATCAATTTTAGAAACAAATCAATGTATATGAAACCGAACATTTTGTTCTTGTTTATATAAAACAATGTTTATATACATTGTTCATATAAAAACTATTTTCTGAAAAGGGAAAACAATCTCGAAACATCCGTATTTGAAATTACATTTGATGACTGACTGCATTGCTCCATGTTTTAATTATTATCCCACTGCTTTTAATGCCTGAAGCGAAGCACGGATGATGGATTTGCCCAGCACAAAACCAAAATGATGCTTTTTTTAAAAAATAACACTGCTTTACAAGCCTACAACAAACCACGACCATTCATTCATAATAACCCTCCCCCAAGTCTTGATTATGTCAGAATACATTTTTTGTGTGTGTTTTTTTTAAAAAAAGACACCCCAAATGATATATATTCATTGACACTTTCATTGAGACACCACTAATATTTAAACTAGAACGAGATGAAAGGACTGGGTGAATTGGTGTGTGTGTGGGGGAGGGTGGATGATGGTGTGGGGAGCAGATGGTGGGTTGGGGGATGATGGTGTAGGGGGCCAGGTGGTGGGATGGGTTGGGGGAATGGTAGTATGGGGGGCAAATGGTTGGGTGGGTTGGGGGGCAGATGGTTGGGTGGGATAGGTTGGGGGCAGATGGTGTGGTGGGATGGGTTGGGGGGGATGGTGGTGGTGGATGGTGGTGGGATGGGTTGGGGGGGGATGCTGGTGGGATGGGTTGGGGGGATGGTGGTGGGATGGGTTGGGGGGGATGGTGGTGGGGTGGGTTGGGGGCGATGGTGGTGGGGTGGGTTGGGGGGGATGGTGGTGGTGGTGGGGTGGTATGTTGGGGGGGGATGGTGGTCGGATGGGGGAAATGGTGGTGGGGCATGGTGGGGGATGGGGGGAATGGTGGTGGGATGGGGGGGTGATGGTGGTGGTGGGGTGGTGTGTTGGGGGTGTGATGGTGGTGGGGTGGTGTGTTGGGGGGGTGATGGTGGTGGTGGGGGGGTGGATGGTGGTGGGGTGGGGGGTGGATGGTGGTGGGGTGGGGGGTGGATGGTGGTGGGGTGATGGTGGTGTGTTGGGGGGGTGATGGTGGTGGTGGGGTGGGGGGGTGATGGTGGTGGTGGGGTGGTGTGTTGGGGGGGTGATGGTGGTGGTGTGGTGGGGGGGTGATGGTGGTGGCGTGTTGGGGGGGTGATGGTGGTGGTGGGGTGGTGTGTTGGGGGGGGGGGATGGTGGTGGGATGATGGGTTGGGGTGAGGGGGTGAGATGAGATGAGCGGGTGGGGAACAGGAACTATTAACTTAATGGTGTAAAACTGTCACATGCCATCCCTGACCGCGGGGGTAACACTACCTGATAATATCATCGTTGTGACCCAGGAAAAATTTCTGCGTGTGCTCCCTGGTGTTGTACACAACTCCCACTCCGGCCACGAAGTAGACCACCTCCTTGGCAACGGTGTAGTAGAGATTATTCCGGCACTGGTGACCTCGGTAACCGTAAACCCACTCTAACCGCAGTTGGCATTTCGGTGCAGTTCTATCAGCCATTTCCTTTCGTGGTTCGGTGTGTTTCTTGTCCTGGGTTCTCTCTCTCGCCGTCTCTGCTCTTCTCTTCTCTCTCCGCCCCACACCAGACTGCTCCCCCGGCAGTAGTAGTAGTAGTAGTAATAATAATAATAATAAGGAGAGGTGGAGGAGGGGGGAATAAAAAAAAATGGCTTCTTCTATTCTAAATGCCTCCTCGCCACAGAGAGAGAGAAAAAACAATAAAAATTAGAAATTTTTTTTTAAAAAAAACCCCCGTCAAATGAAAACTACCTTCCACAACGGCATAACGTCGCCCGCCGTTCATTTACCGGCGGGGGGGGGACGGGGGGGACGGGGGACGACGACAAACACACGAGCCACACGGACCGGCGGGCGAGAAGTGCCGTTGCACGAGCTCGTTACCAGGTGGGAAGCAGCGCTTAGTAACGACGCCATGGCGGCCGGGGCGGGGCGGGCGGTGACGTAGATGAGAGGGGCGGGGCGGAGGAGGGGGGCGGGGCGGAGGAGGGGGGCTATTTGCTGGTGGGGGTCAATTGGACACGCACGTGACGTAATACGTACGCCACCCGGCTGCAGACCCTCGTCACCACGCTGGGCTGGACTGAGGAGCAATAATGCTGCCTGTCCAGCACCAGGGGACCAATATGTGGTGCAGCAGGTTACCAAGACCGGGAGGGAGGGGGTTGCAATGGAGCGCACGCAGCACCTGACGTCTATAAAAATAATAGTAATAATAATAATAATAATCCTTGCATTTGATATCGCGCTTTTCACGTCGGGAGGACGTCCCAAAGCGCTTCACAGAACACACTGTAAAGTGAATTGACTGTATATTTTTTGTGGGCGAACGCGGCAGCCAATTGCGCACAGCAATGTCCCACAAACAGTCGTAGATTGAAAATGACCAATTTATCATTGTTTTTGGTTTTGGAGGGATTATTATTAGGCTCTGTGTGGAGTAAGGAAACTTGCCCAAGGTTTCGCCCTCTGCCTGGAATTGAACTCAGGTCTCTCGCTTGCAAAGCGAGTGCTCTAACCACTGAGCTACAGGACTCCACAAATAATAGTGGATTAATAGTAATCATAATAATAATCCTCCCGTCTGATGCAGTAGCACCTTATCACGTCTTCAAATACGACGTCTCAAACCGCTTGACAGAATATACTGTAAAGTGAATGGACTGCCTTACCTGTGGGCAGATTGCCCACAGCAGCCAATTGCCCGCAGCGGCGTCCCACACACAGCCGTGGATTGAAGTGACCGATTTGTTTTCTTGCTCTCTTCGGGGATTATTTTCAGGCATGTGGCGTAAGGAAACTTGCCCAACGTTTTGCCCTATCGGGAATCGAACCCGGGTCACTCGTTTGCGAGGCGAGTGCTCTAACCACTAAGTACGGGACTGCTAATGCGCGAGCCAATAATTCTTGCTTTTGATATAGCGCTTCATCACATCGTTGAGACATATCAAAGTGCCTCACAGAATATATTGTGAATATATTGTGCTTCACAGAATATAAAGTGAATTGACTATATTTTCTGGGCAAAATGGGGCAGTCAATTGCTCACTGCAGTGTCCCACAAACAGTCATGGATTGAGTGACTACATTTATTTTATTATATTTGGTGGAGAGATTAAAGCGCTCTGAGACGCCATCGGCATGGAGGGCTCTATATAAATCCAAGTTGTTGCTGTTGTTGTATTACCCCCAGAAAGCAAACCGCCAATTGACTAATAATCGATTTCCTACTTACTGGTAGGTAACTGGAGGCATGTTTTTTTTAAAAAAGAAATTCAGTTTTAAAAAAAATCCTAAAGGGAATGAGGAATGAGTGAGTTAGGGCTCCGGTCTTAGATGCCTTGTTTCTTCCCTGTTTGAAACTCTTGATTAGTTTGTGTGTGTGTAAGTACTGCACTGTGTAAAAGTGTTCTCACGTTGAACTCTGCCATTAGTGTACTCCTCAATTTTTTTTTGCATCCCATCACAGAAAGCAGTAATTTCCCCTCATTCACACACACACATCCGTGGAGATAATAATAATATAATAATGCTTGCATTTGATATAGCGCTTTTCACGTTTTCTAGACGACTCAAAGCGCTTCACAGAATATATTGTAAAGTGAGTTGACTGTATGTTTGTGGGAGAAACGCTGCAGCCAATTGCGCACTGCAGTGTCCCACAAACAGTCGTGGATTGAAGTGATCAATTTATTAATGTTTTTTTTCTTGAGGGATTATTATCAGGTGTGTGGAGTAAGGAAACTTTGCCCAAGGTTTCGCTCTGCCGGGAATCAAACCCAGGTCTCTTGTTTGTGAGTCGAATGCTCTAACTTCACGAGTCCTGTAGCTAAATTCTTAAAGCTGCCACTTTGGCAGTGGAAAGACATCATTATGGAAACAGGTACCCTGCTCAATCACACCTCCTCATTAAGTGACAATAATGCTGCTTGATCTTTATAAAGCTGATAAGAGCTTACGAACCGGTTAAAGTATCAAAAGGTATGTGGAGTAAAGAGAATGGGGGAAAGCGAGAGAAAGCAAAATTAATTTGTAATAGACATGGAGCCAGTCACTGACATTTCCCACAAGTATTCTCAGTGTCCAGTATAAGAATAATAAATGATAATTGCATTTGATATCACTCCTTATATCGTCAAATTGTATCAAAGTTGCTTTACAGGATTTTACTGTATAGCGTAGTGTCTTTGTATTTGTAGGCAAATGTGACAGGAGACTTGCACAGAGTGATATTCCACAAACAGTTATGAAATGAATGACCAATTTTATCTAAACATTTACATGATAGATATGAAAGAAATGGGACCTAGCTCCACAGCATGCACAAAAGGCAAGCGGCATATCTATTCCACATGTTGATTGGTACAGAGATACACAATTCAGCTGCAGGATACAGTAATACAAAAGAAGCAACTAGGCCAAATGCACAAATACAAGCAGATCAGAGATATCAATTGACTCAGTACAAGTGCTTCTAAAAAAACTGCAGCCGTACACTCTTACAAGAAACTTCTTCTCCACTAAGTTTTCCCAATGGCGGGCACCTTGTCCCATGAGTGGATCACCTGGCCCCCTCCGTTGCCTCGTTCAAGGCTTGTCTCAAGACCTTTGATTGTGCCTTTGGTCATTCTCTCACCCTCACCTCCCCTTGATCCCAACCCCCAGCTCGGGTGCAATCTCTTGATTGTCCAGTGCCTTGGGACGTAAAAGGCGCAATATAAATGCAATTTGTTGTGATTGGTAGGCGTTCTTTTTCAGTTTTACTCGACTCATTTTCCTATTCTCCTTCCTACTCAGCGGGGAATTGATTCATCATCTGCACTTGGCACCTCCATACTGATAGTGAACTCTCTCCAGATCACTCACCCTCCCAAGTTGAAGAAGGATGGTGGAGGTTGTAACGACTTAAAAGTACAAAATAACAAGATTTAAAAAATGAACATCTCATGCATTTTATATTTCTTCCAATTGAATAGTCATTGTACTTTTTTTGGTGATAGATTTAATACTTTAATAATTAATGTTCATGTCTTAGAGCAATGAGCCAACTGCATAATGCATATTGCTCATGAAAATGAAAGAACACTTGATTATCTAAGGTAATGCAAGCTTGTTCTGAATAATGAGCAACTACTATGGTGCTAAAAATGTGGTATTCACTCCAAAGGATTGTAAATAGCAACTCCAAATCACATCTAGTGGTTCCTGATAATGAAATGATTTGAGAACAGAGTTCCTGCAAACCATTAAGCTCTCTCAGTTACCGGCATTGTCGTTATTTGCAAATCCAGAAAGCTAATAACACATATAGTTAACATATATATTCAACCCTATAGTTTTGCCCACAAAATACAGTCAATCCACTTTACAGTATATCCTGTGAAAAGTTTTGAGACGTGTCAAGAACATGATAGAGCGATATATCAAATACAAGTATTATTAGATTGTTTGTTGGAGGTTTTATTTCTATATATTTCAGAGTGTAATGCAATTTTCATTTATTGATCTTGGAATATATTCATTAATCCAGTGGGCTAGCGACACTGCAGAATGTCGCTGGTTACGCTTTAAATCTCCACTAATGCATCATTCTCCAGCCAAGAGAATGAGCAACCTGCTATCAGGCCTTCGATAATGTCTCCTTTGCATTAACTATCAGCAGGTGCACAAATGCACTGCTTACTCTTTGATTTCTCCTTAAATGTCTGACTTTCAGTGTTTCCTCCTAATGGTCCACTTGATACTGAGAAATCAATTGGTAGGGGATGAAAAACGCAGTTTTATCATTCCTTTATAGAAAGGAAAAGGGTTGCTGCAAAATTCTTCGAAATAAATAATAACCCTTGCATTTAATATAGCGGCCATATCACTGTATTTTTATACTTACAATTTGCTTCATTGTACTGGTTTCCTCATTTCAAGTAGATTAATTAGATGGTCATAGAAGTGCTTGGAAGACAAAGAACCTGCTTGGAACTTCTCTGCTTAGAGAAATACAAATTTGTGAATCAATGAATCACCTTCAAGTATGTAATTAGATTCAAATAACCTTGCCATTAGGAAATATAACTATACAGATGCCAGATGACTGCAGATATTAATTTTATAATAAATGGGAACACAAGAATCTTTAGATGCCAAAGTAAAGTGATGTTCAGTCCACAGATAACACAGTAAAATATAATTTACATTTATATAGTGCCTTTCACATCAGGGGAGGATGTCTCAAAATGCTTCACAAAGCTGACTGAGCACTGAAGCTCAGACCAAAAGTGTGGTTGAAAGAGATAAGTCTTGAGGCAAAATTGGAAAGGGATAAGTGAAGCAGAAGGACTCCAAGATGGAGTTCCACATAACCAAATTAGTTTGTTTGGGTTCATTACATTGTTCATTTGTTGAATAACAGTTGCTTCACATAAGAATGCAGAATGTTAACCAGTTAAAGCTAGGGCTGGAATGGAAGCTTGAAGTACAAATATGTCTAGCAATGAACCAGCTATTGATTGTAATATGTAAACGTTAAGGATGAAAATACAAGGGATGTACTAAGTAAGTGATTGTATTTTTGTATCCTTTAATCTTTAAATTACAACAGGAATGGTTAACATTTTATAACATTAGTTCTCTTACAGATGCTTTTGATTCACTCACCAAATCGGGTTCCCAATATTGTTTTTCTAAACCCTGTATAGTTGTTTCTACTGAAGTCTGCTAAAGTCTCCAGTGTTTGTCTCAGTCTCAACCAATTTAAAGTGGGCATGGACCAACAACACAACACTGCCTGCAATGCAACAGGATTTGGCAGTAAGGGAGAGACTAAATTGCTTGATGAAGGAGAACATCATCTTCCTGCACCAACTAGACACCCTCTAGTGGGTTGATAAAATAATGTGGAGAGGAGCATATAATGGGTGACAGAAAGGAGTTATGGAAAGAAAATAATTTAGAAAATGGTTGTGTCACTGAAAATTCTTTAGAGGCCCAATAATAGACAACCAAATTGCTCCAATAACCTACTTATCCATGTATCTTTTATAATCTGTGCGAATCTCCAATTTCTCAATGATCCACATTAATATTCTGGTTTATTTACTAGAAAGAAATGTATTCTTTCTTCTACATTTATGAATAATAGACAACTGTAAAATCTCAACCTGGGATGCTAAACTCCATCATTTTAGTGAATCAGCCCTGCCCCCTATTGGAGTTACAATTTTGGTTGAGACTGATACATAAGAAATATGTTTTGTGAAAGGTTAATATGATAAAGTTATTGTAGTTGATAAGTACTTACAATATACAATATACAGTGTCTTAAAAAGAATGGTTAAAGGCTCTATAGAAGCTCATAAAGTCATTTAAAGTACTGAACAGATTTCTTATGTTCAATTGAGATTTGAATGCAGTTACCAAAGAATATTTGAGGAAGTGGAGCTATTCCATCCTTTAAAGCTATTCCAGTGAGAAGCTCTATTAACATTACATAACTCATTTATAATGGTGTATTTCACTGGGCTTTGGTAGTCTGGATAGTCCTGCATGGTAATAGCATTCTCCTAATTACTGTAGCTATTTAAAAAATGAGCAAAAAAGAACAATGTAGAATCCTGGCAGCAGCCAGAGGGGGAAGTTGACATGGTTTCAGAAAGTAACATATCTAAATTATGATAGGAAATGTTATGGGTTCCATCATAGCAAACTGGTTATCACACAGTTATTGGTTATGAAGTAACCCTTCTTTGGAGCAACCACATAAAAGTGAAAAACTAATCTTGGTAAATTCTCTCTTTTAAAAAAATGTTGCCTCAAATGGTGAAAAAAAAGTTTCGACACAAATCTGCCAAAAGGTGGTGCTATTAGAAAACACATGTAATCATTTGTTTGCTTCACTTTGATATAATTTGATTGCAATTTACAATAGAGGTTATATGGTGTTTAAAATATGGCAACCCTTTGAAGATGTAACATAATGCATTTCAAGCATTTGTGTGATGTTTCTACACCATTTTATCAATGTGAATTCACTTCCTTTTAAGTTCAATTTGTAGGTCCCTAAACGTCTGGAAAATCTTCAGATTCCTTAGTGGACCTTTAGGTTCATTGTAGCTTTGAGAAACCTCCACTTCAAACAATAACTTTGTTTCTCCTGGCAAGGTGTCTGAGAACACAGCAAGAGGTATCTTTCAGGTTACTTTCCACTTGTGCTTGCCTTATTGAAAAAGGTCCTTGGATAGGGAGCTTGCACTGGAGATCTACTCAATAACATCTGTTGTCTGGATGGGACAAGTTTCTTCAATACTGCTGTTATCTTTTTCACTTCATATTGCAATTCCATAAATCCATTTATTTGGAGGAGCACAGATTTGAAAGCCATTCTATCAGCAGACGGTAAATACTAGTGTATTGGCCCATATGATAATCACTAGTAGGCCAGGAACTAAAGATATGATTTCCTGTAATTTTGTGGTCATAAAAAAGTTGGAATATTCTAGGAGAGGCCACATTATACCTGAGTTTTGGTCTCCCGCATCTCACCTAGAAAACACAGTCATGTGTACTGACTGAAAACAGCAACTCCTCAACCCAACCCTGTACTGTCAGCTTCTGTTGAAAAGCAACCTCATTTGTAAGGTTTGTATCCCGTGCAAGTTAGTTGGGCTGTTTAAAAATCTGCAACTGTGTCCTGTACCAGTTAACCCTTTATTAAACCCCACAACTGCTATCCCTTCCTTGCTTATATTTAGTGTCACCTAGGGAGAGAATAATGTAAGATTAGAATTAACCCCATGAAACAAACATTGGCAATTTAGTTCTCTCAATAGTCATTCATTCTGTTAGTCAAACTAGGACTAGATGCTAACCATTTCTGGACTTTAAGCCAAGTGCATTTTCTCTGGAAGAAAGGTACAACCTCATAATGTAAAATAATATTTTGGGTCAATATGGAATGACAAACAAACCTTTTGGTTTTTACTTATTCTGCAATTATCTAAGGAATAGTGGGAAATCATAACAAACCTTCACAAAACAGGAGGGAGAATCACAAGGCAGTTGTGCCTGTGTCTTAAGAACAAAACTGGAATACAATTAAATTGCATTCTGTAACCTCAGTAAAAACCCTATTCTTTTGAAATCCCACATAAATGAGGATACATCACCAATAAACATAAAATAGGCCAGAATGTTGAATATGATTAGGAGGTTCCACCACAATTGTATGTTCTTACTGGAGTCCTGTAGCTCAGTGGGGAATCCTATAGATCAATGGTTAGAGCACTCGTCTTGCAAACGAGAGGACCTGGGGTCAATTCCCAGCAGGGCGAACCGTTAGACAGGTTTCCTTACTCCACACACCTGTTTACCGAGCATTAAGTAGGAACCAGGTTGTTAGGTTATTGGTGGATTGCTTTTCTGGGGGTAATAATTCCTTAAAACAAAATTGGTCACTCAATCCACGACTGTTTGTGGGACACTGCTGTGCGCAATTGGCTGCCGAATTTTATCTACAAAATATAGTCAATTAACTTTACAATATATTCTGTGAAACGCTTTGAGATGTCTAGAAGATGTGATAAGGTGCTATATCAAATGCAAGGATTATTATATTACTTAAAATAAGCAGGAACCCAATCACAATCATATAGACCAGCTCCTTTTGCAAGTTCCACCAGTTGTATTGAATCATGAAGAACAGTTCCCTTTAAAAGTCGTTCGGGTAATACTGAATTATTATGTCCTCATACCTGATGCTAAAAATTCCCCATTACCACTTGTCCCATATACAGATCGGACCATCCTGCCTTATGGAAATCCTTACAAGATAGTTTGGATATTACTAAAGTCATGTCATATCGGGAGTAATTGATCTGAAACAATCTGAAATTAAACCTTATAGCGTAATTGTTATAAAAGGGGTCTCTTTCATTGAGTATGAATTGTGGCACGTTTTGCACCATCTGTGTAATACACATTTTACAAAAATCTCAGGATGCAAGTTAGGATGGCATCATCGTATCCTGCCTCAATTTAGAAGCCTAATAATAATCCTTAAATACTTAGAAACTCAGATAAGCTATTTGAATTCAGTTGGATCAGAACCTACCTGTCCTCTTCAGAACCCCAATGCAGTAGGTTTCATCTTATTGAGAAAGGATCACACCATCGTATTGTGTAAAATCTATCACTAAGTAATGAATTCCAAACTTAAGACATTTATGATTGTGTAGCATAGAATAGTGAACTTCACCAAGTCAGCATTCTTTCCTGGTGGCTTGACCATTCAAACAGGATTTATATTCCTTTTTCACATCATTTTTTTTATTGAAACTAATATGAAAAGTGCAATATATATACACATAGTATTTGCTATATATCACATGCTATATATATATATATGTAGCATTTGATCTAGCACTTTACATTACTGAAACATCACAAAGCCCGTCACAGGAATTTGTTACAATGTGTAGACTGTCGGTGAACATGGCAACCGATCTGTGTAATAATAATCTTTGCATTTGATACAGTGCTTTTCAAGTCTTCTAGACATCTCAAAGCACTTCAGACTATACTGTAAGGTGAAAACAAAACATAAAATACTGCAGATGCTGGAAATCTTCACTTTATTGTAAAGTGAATTGACTGTATATTTGTGGGCGAAACGTGGCAGCAAATTGTGCACAGCAGTGTCCCACAAACAGTTGTGGATTGAGTGAACACATTATTGTTTTTTTGAGGTATTATCATCTCTGGAAAAGCAATCTGCCAATCAACTAACAACCGGATTCCTACTTACTGCTAAGGTAAACAGAACCGTGTAAAGTAAGGAAACTTGCCCAACATTTCGCCCTGCCGGGAATCAAACCCAGGGATCTCGCTTGCAAGGCGAGTGCTCTAACCACTCAGCAACAGGGCTCTGCAATTGTAACAATGTCCTAGAAACCTCTTATGAAGTGAATAAGATGAAACTTACTGCATTATAGTTCTGAAGATAACATCGTCTCTTCAAGATACTCAGAATGATAAACAAAATCAGATATTCATTTGAACTTAGCTGTGATGGGCAATATGTAACGCTCTCAGCTTGGAATCTGAAGGTTTATTGAAATTTAAGCAAAAATAACCATTGGCACACTTAGTTTTAAAAGCATTTAATGACATCGCACATTTTTAACAGATAGAGTAGAAGTCTACAGGTGCAATTCCATACAACTGAAAGCCAGATCCTGTACTACATGACTACAGGCCCAGTCATTGCAAGGATTCATTCCTATTATGTATCTTGATTGTGCAGTAAGATGACATTTTCATTACAATAGTTACAGTGACAGAAATGCACACTATGTATCAAATAGTAAGTAATGTAGCAAAATTATGACACGCAGTGCTGTAGCCAACAAGCAAGTAACCATTTGAATGACATTACTTTTCCAGATAATGCTTTCCCACTTCAACACTTAACATCAATGCTTTGAAAGGTTTTAATATACATCTAGTTTTATACTTTGTACTAGAATTATTTGAAACATACAGTATAATGCAACTGAGCAACAAAAAAGGAATATGTTAAAAAATACAGATTATTTAAAAGTGAATCAGTATACTAATTCATTCTTATTTACCAACATTCTTTAATCACCCTTGCTGCATGAACACCAAACGGGTTTTAATATCCACTGCCAGCCTATCAGGATTTTCTTTTTAAAAAAATGCAAATTAATGCAGGTTTGCAATTTGTTATAGCAAAGATGATACAATATACTTTTGTTTTTAAATAAAGCCTAAAATGGTAATGGGAGTTTCTACTAGTCAAGACTCAGCATAGCAACCTCAGTAAATGGAATTTAACAAGTATTTTGGAAATTTACACATTTCATGTGCAGTTAAGTTTTCAAAAGCACCGCTGCCTTGCATTCCAGTAGCACATGGATGTTGAGATTTATTTTTCCCCAAGACAGCCTCACAAAATTGAGGAGAAGTTTAGATACTTGGACCCTAAACTACATACAAATCAACAACTGGTCCTTTTCTTAAATGGAAACTGCCCAATGCACCTCACGTTCTAGATTAACAACCGATCTTCGATGCTCTCCATAAATTAAAACTAACTGATTTGAGGGACATTAGGCACGGAGTGTAATGTACTGGTTCTAAACTCTCATGCTAGAGTTTTGTTTGAAAATGAGTGCTGAGCTTGTCTATTTCTTCTTGCCAAACAGACTGAATCTCTTCTCTTTGTCTTTTTCCTTGTCCTTCTCCCGTTTTCCAGGGCTGGATTCACTGCTCAGAACAACACTCGCGGGCAGTGTCTGTGCACGACTGGCCACTGGAGTGCTCTGACTACTTGGGGAAGCCTCACTCTTATCAGAAGACACGGCTGAAGAAATAGCTTGAATCCAAGTGTTCATTTCCTCCTATTTGAATAAAAAGCAGTTATATTAAAACAATTTCCATCTCAATATTTTATCCATCTCTTCAACAATGCCTAATTGAAGTGTACACTAAATGCAGGAATGGTTGCGTGCATTTGGTGAAAATAATGCACCATCAAAAATAATTTGCATTTATACAGAATAGGATAATATCTCAGAGTGATTTACAAAGACGGGATTGGCACCAAGCAAGGGAGAGGAGGAGGACTTAGGGGAGGTGCATATAAGCGCGTTCAAAGAGAAATCACAAAAAATTTGTAAAATACATTGACAACATAATATGAAACATCACAGCAACTCAAAAGAATGATACAAACAGCTAATTCAAATTATGAACAATCTACAGGACAAGGTCACAGTCATTTATTAAACTTACATCATCTTTGGCTTGGAAGAGATATTCGTTGCCATCACTTAACCTGTGTTTAAAAAAATAAAAAGATGCACATTATATGCAAATGTTACTTATTTCCAGCCTGTACACTTTTTACAGGATGTAACCAATCTGAGTTTTACTTAGGTATTTCTACATTTGGTAGCAAGTTGCTGCATACTCACAAGATACTCATTTTTTTTTGGTCACATTTGGCTTCTGACATTTATTTCAATATGTAATACATGCTCACCACATTAACTAATTAATATTATTCACATCATATATTAAATATTTTAAATTATTGCTTTTCTTGAAAGTTGCTTTTACCACTATTTTACTTTTTTTAAATTAATTGTTTCTTAAAAAAATGTACTTTCCAATAGAAGGTGCAACTACTTATTCCAACTTTTTAAAAACATGGGATGAACAAAACTACGTACAAATACTATCTTGAAGCTCTTTTATTAAATATATTCTATTCATGGAAAGGGGTTGAGCATTATACATACCCTTGTATTAAGTTCACAGGGTTTCTAAATACTTCAACTTTAGGAACAAATCAGTTACTGCAGAAAATACATTTTACACTTATATAACTCCTTTCATATCAGGGGGAAGTATCAAAGGGTTCAAATCAGCCCAATAAAAAAAGCCAAGATCAGAAACATTTTGTAGGATAAATAAACAAATCCAGCCCAAATGAAGAAGTGAAGAAAACCTGCTACTTATTATGTTTCTTCCATTTCTGCCTCAAGTGACACTTGAGCATTTTTCAGCAGATGCCACATTTGGAGCTTTCAGAACGGCCGTAGGCAATTCCCTGACCGAAAAGTGACCAGCCAACGCTGCTTTTCATCAGACATTAAAAAAAGCAGATAACCTTGCTTTTTCCTGGGAAACTCTTTTTACCTCCACTGTGCAACTTCCTAGGTGGCAGGCTGAGATCAGGAGCTCAGAATAAATTTGTGTGCCACTGATACCTGGAACAGTGGGCTGCTACAACACACTGTGCCCCTCCGTTGCCAGGGCAGGCAGTTGAATTAGCAGCATTTATAAATCTGCTATTGAGACGCTGACATGGCAGGCAATAGTTGGTGTTTGCAAGAGGACACAAAAAAGCAAGCAGTGAGTCATATATTCTGGTGACTAAGTGCTCTGAGACGCCGTCCGGCGTGGAGGGCGCTATATAAATGTAAGCTGTTGTTGTTGGGTGAAGTATGACAATCTCAATTCCTTATAACAAAAGTAGGATCACTTAGTCCATACTGTTCGACAATGAGGATAATGAAAAGTCAGATAATGGAGGAGTTAATATCATTAACATCGTCAAGGATGCCAAACATGAGTCCCGTGGGCCAGCTATGGCCCAACATGAGTCCCGTGGGCCAGCTATGGCTACTCCTGCAGTTTTGTCCGTCTCATCAGAGAAAAAAATGACTGATGGCCTGAAGCTGGTGAAACAATATTGGCAAAAGAATCAGAGGAGACAATTTTTTTTACACAGTGAATTGTTATGATCTGGAATACACTACCTGAAAGGGTGGTTGAAGCAGATTCAATAATAAATTTCAAAGGGGAATAGCATAGAGCGTTAGTCAGACCCCAACTGGAGTACAGCATTCAGTTTTAGGCACACTGCAGGAAAGATATATTGGCCCTGGAGGGGTTGCAACGCAGGTTCACCAGCATGTTACCAGGCCTAAAAGGGTTGTTACGAGGAAAGGCTGCGTAAACTTGGAGTGTATTCCCTGAGTTTAGAAGGTTGAGGGGTGATTTGATTGAGGTATTTAAGATGCTAAAGGGATTCGATAGGATAGATACAGAGAAGCTATTTCCTCTGGTGGGGAATCCAAAACAAGGGGACATAGTCTTAAAATTAGAACCAGGTCATTTAAGAGTGAAATCAGGAAGCATTTTTTACTCAAAGGGGGGTAGAAATCTGGAATTCTATGATTCTATAATATAATTATTTGTACATAGATGCTATGTGCAACATTTGCACCTCTTAATAACCTCGTATATGCAGTTTTGTACAACTTGATTTTTGCTGCAGCAAAGGTAGATTTTAATATTTGTACCCTGCAGTACAAGAACCTCTTAAAGAAATGTCCCTATGATATTCCCAATAGTCTTGATCTATGCAAATCTAATCCTATCTGCTTTGTGGAGGATGTGAGAGTGAAGTATGGCCTTCAAGGGTTTAACTGCACAGTATGATTCAACAATAAAAGTCTTTGTGGGTTATGCCATTGATCCAAAACTGAGCACCTAAGTCTACAAATTCTTATTTTTTTTTGAGAACATAAACTGGTGGAAAATTAATTCAACACAGAATGAATATGTTTTTTTGTTATTGTAGGTCATGGGAATATTCTCTCTGTGCTTCTTTTATTTAACAGGGGTTTTATTAAATAGCAGAAGTATATTGTACGAAAATAGAAAGTTTGACTGGTTTCCAAATGGATGTGGGCAGCGTTAAACTCACATGGTAGATTCAGCATAAAAATGAAGAGACACGATAGAAGGCACTTACTTTAGTTTGAAAACATGCTTCTTTTTCTTATAGTCAATTGCTATTTCACACAGGGCTTCCTTCAGGCTGATTGGGATCTCGCCATGGTATGTGATACCTGAACTGGCATTCTTAGCATCTTTATAGAAGCCCATCTCATGGTTATTTATCACAGAATATACATTATGCCAAGACCTGAAAGATGAAAGCAGAGTAAATTTGACATGAATGGTTGCAGGGCTCCATTTCCTATGTGATGTACAGAACACAGATACATTTGTAAACAAACCACAGGGATGAAATATTGTTGAGTTTTACACCTGAATACTTTACTTTGCATTGAGAATATAGATTGAAAAGTGATTAAGCAGTAAAGCCTATTATTTAGTATAGCCAGCAAGAATAACACCCTTCATTTCTCCCTTAATCTGCACGTTTATATTCCTCATAATAATTTAAGAAAATCTCGCTTAAGCAACTGAGCTCAAAAAGTGCACTACTGTATATAAAGAATCACTCCTAAACAAAAAAAGTTTGTTTTTTTAAAATAGCTAATACCTTTTCAAACCCTACAAGACCAAGTATTACAGCTAACATACTTACATTCAGACTCAAGTATTCTTGTACGAACCAAGTATAAAAGCCTAGGAACTGTGCTGTAGGAACCAAGTATAAAAGCCTAGTAAATTTACATAAATAATGTGAGCATAAAGCTCAAATGTGTTCAATTTGCAACAGCTTTCAGTCCCATAGAAGTATGATCTCAGTCATGTTGATAAGCACCAAATGAAATCTAATTACACTGTACCTTCCTTATCCCCTCCAAATCTGGGACGAACAAAGAAAACTGAATCAAACAGGCAGTGGCATAATCTTGCACGATTCCTAACTGTTAGATCAGGATAAAGTAAAGCCTGGATTCAAGCAGCTTTGCAGAAAAGTGATTATTGGAGATTGGATATTGACAAGCTACCTGCTGGATGCTTTCTTGTTGTGGGTTTCCCATTCGTGCTTGCGATGCAGAAAACCTTCCATCTGTGCTGTGGGGTTTTCTTGTGACTTGGCCGGCAAAGTAGCAGCAGACTGGGACTGCAAAGGCGAGGTCTTTGTTTTACGGTCAGAAGTTGGTGAAGGTGCTGGGCTTTGCTCTTTTGAACTGGTCCTCTGTTCCGTGGCTCCATTCACCATCTCACTGGTCTCAATCGTCTCCGATAGCTGCATTCAACAGAAGACACAATCAGCACTCAAATCTATTCCACAATAAAACTGAAGCAAACTCTCAAAAGTCGCAAAATCAAGCACGTTTACACCAGAGGCTAATAAAATCTTCATGCTTTTACAATTACAGTTTCACATATTAGCAGTATGTTCAGTGGATGTAGTAACATTACAGTGGCAAGTTAATAGTTTTAGAAATGCATAATAATGGCTCAGTGGGATATTGCACGGTATAGCATAGTACCGAGTCATACAAGCCAGAAAGATCTTTGCTTTGATCCCTTGTGTTGTGCTGATTAGCTGTCAGCAGGGGTGGGGCAGAGAACACACAACAACTTGTCTCAGAATCCCCACACTAGGGAGAAAAACAAAAGGGCAGGGTTCCTACTCCTGATCAGCATCACAAAATCTCTGTTGGGACTGCACTATGACAGAGATTGGGTAAGGACGGGAACAGGCTGTAGAAGGCCCATGATTCAACCTGGGATCACACATCAATAACAGCCACATGAGTAAGCTACCACAGGGTTCCCAGCACCTGCACTAGTGCACCGCACCACGACTCAAGTCTTGAGAGGCAGTCGGTACTGGGAGAGAAAACAAAATCAGAAGGAAAATTTGAATAACGATCCTTGCTTGAGAACTCTTAACTCAGTAAATTAACTCTTGAAAGAATCCTGTCTGGGGGTATGAACAAAACTAACTCCTGTGGCTTTTAAGGAAGTTGTGTCTAGGATGTACACCAGCGCTTAACCACGAAAAAAAGACTCATTTATTCCAACGCAATAGAATTCACCCAATGACAGACTAATCACGCAGCAGATCTAACAGTGACCCAGACCAGGTAAACTGTTAATTATGTGTATGAAACAAGCATAAACAAAGTCTCTTGCTCTGATAAAGATGAAGTCCTGTAGAGAGGTTAGTAAAAGACTGAGTATTCGTGCATTATCTTGTTATTTTTGGATAGATGGGCTAAAATTAGAATTGTATTCGGATGCCTTGTTCCCTGCAAGTGGCAATCTGAAGGTCACCCAATTTGACTGAAATGTGTGTTTTGACGACACATCGCTGGGAGACTGCAGCTCTACTGACGTTCAAGCCAAGTAAAATTCACCAGTACAATCAACATCCCTTTTCATATTGAAATCAGAAACATTCATTACTGCGGGTATTAAATTCTGCTGCCCTCATTTCAGCACCAGTAAAAGGATGCGTTTCCTCAAATAAATCAGAGCACATTCAATCCGTGAAAAGTGGCTCGAGGGAGGTCTCCGTGCAGATGTCAAGCTAGTGACAGTTTAGACTGTGGACCAAAATCCCATGCATGGGAGCAAACGTAGGTGAATAGAAAAAGAATAATCTTGCAATAATCCACTCAGTTGAATTGCTCCTGCAATTCATAAATCAGTCTCAATGGGCTTTGCTTATGCTTGTTCATTCATTTCAATTAAGGCACAATTCAGAGCATGCAGAAATGTCACCCTTCAAAGATTGCTTCATGCAGAGTAGCACCACTTCCCAGATTTAGTGATTTCTACAGTATTTCGCTAAAGTAGACAAGCCTCAATGCATTTTAAAGTGAAGCGATTGTCACTTTAAAGTTTATTGATTATTATGGATTTGTTAAATTGTAAAAAAAAAGCCAAGAATCAGGAAAGCCACTCCAAACCAATAGTTATTTACCCCCAAAACACAGACAGACCCCAAGGCCTTGCTCATCACTCGCTGTGCCGGTCACGGTGCTTGTTGCAGTGATCCTGACAACCTAGAGAACGGTCAAGGTTCCTGCAGCTCTAGCTGGGTGGGAAAGGTGTCTTCAGAATCCAGTCATCCAGATTATCTGAATTCTAATTCCGGTGGATTTAGTCACAGAAAAGCAGATCGCTCTTGGTTCTTGGTCTATCGATACGTTTCTCTTATTTTTCTCAGTCGAGTTGCAAGGTGGATGCAGCTCTTGACTGGTCCATGAAGACCAGCACATAATTAGAGATCTGCTACAGCTCGACAGTTCATTGGTGCTTCAACTTTTTAAAACAAAATCTAACGTGCACATCTATTGAGCAGATGTGGTGACAACTCACACCAATAATAATGGAATAAAGCCACAGAAAAGCCTGATTGTTTATTATGCCAAGAGCAGCGGCTGTGTGTGACTCCTCAGATCATGTGAATCGCATTGTGACTTGAATGTAACCAATTGTCTCTGCTAACACTTCTAAACCTACTCTGTTTATCATTTTACTTTCAGCCAAAACATAAAATCATTGCACTCTGCAGTAAAATCCTGCGAAACTCTTTGAGACGTAATAAGCCCTTATATCAAATGCTAGGACTGTATCACATGTAATTAGATTATAGGATTCTACTTGGTAGCTATCTAAACTATTCGAGTAACTTCAACTTTACATTTCCAACTTTTTTTGTAAGAATAGGAAAGAAAAAATTTGCTGTTTTGTTGTCACCCCCATTTTCTAGTGAGGTCACATTCCGCATCTGCTCTACACTAAATCGTTTTAAATGTTACATATGTCACTTATGAACCATCTCAAAACTATCCCTGGATTTATTTGCCTGTGATCAATATCCAGACATTTTCATAAACTACTTGACTGTATAATACCACTCTAGGAATAAACCCTTTAAATTTTGAAAGGTTTGGCATATAACAATCGCTGGGCTTCACGTAAAGTAATAACTGAAAGTGCAAAGCCGTATTAAGTTGCTCATTAGCAAAATAAACCCATTAAAACAAAATACATTTAAATAAACACATTATCCTCTTAAGTTAACTTGCAGCTGAAAAGGTTTCATATCAAGGCACACTGTTCGTCCTTAAAATGTTTTCCTGGACTGGGCTTTAATTGCGCATATACTGCAAATCTTTTCCCAGTCACCTTTTAACTCTACAAGTGTTCCACTGAAGAAGTTATACAACAAAATACTTTGGCAACACAGATGATATGATAACTCAAGTTGACACATCTGAAATATGCTAACTTAAGCTGCTTGACAAATGGGGTGGGTATTAACGAGAGACATAAACAACAGCAGGAGCTGTTGAGACACAGGACGAACACATCAAACAAGTGTTAGTAAATTCAGTGATCCTGTGTACAGATTCAAGAGGCAAGCAGATAAGGCTGAGACCAAAACTTACAAATGCAATTTAATAGCAGGACTTTTTTCTATATCTTGACACGCTCTCTAAACAAAGTGCTTCATAAAGTGGGCAGGTTAAACAAAAAGGATTACTCAGGGGGAAATGTTTGTCCACAATTCACAGCTGTGAATATTTCTCATTATTGTGATCCGTAGCCTCTAATGGATCAAAATTTACTCGAGCAAAACTTAGAAAAACCTTCAAAACAAAGGCAAAATTTAGGTTGAGAGAAAAGTATGTGTAGAAAAGAAGAGATGATTATGACAATATTCTTCTTCAAACACATCAACACAAAGTTAATAACAAAGAAAAACATTTAAGTGCAATGTAAACTTTAATAATTAAACCTGAAAACATGCTAAATGCATGCAGAAAAATAAACAGCTAACACGATTATGAAGACACATGAACAACAAAGAGCTTGAGTTACAACAGAACCAAACAATGATCGGCAGACGAGCTCCATTATCCTCCATGTAACTGTGGATTAGTAGCTACAATTTAATGCTTGATTAAATGACAATCAACATTGTGACAACTGAACTGAAATGAACAAACATGCAAACGAGAATAATCTGCTACCCCAGGTGAAGATGTACGCACTGCTGATTTCCTCCCCACCTCCAATTAAGTTGGTCTGATGACGTTTTTTTTAAAAAAATCTTAAGAGACAAAGTAACCTTCAACTGGATGGGTCTAACTTAAAATCCAGTGTGCAATTTTACTTAAACGGAACCCATAAAAGCGGATAAATCATGTTCGCCATAGTCTGCGCTGCTCACAAAAATCTTTGCCCTCAAACCAGGTAGAGGGAGTCAATTTAAGATAGGTAGCAAACAAGAAAATGGTGAGATTAGGAGAAATTGTTTCATATACAGAGTAGTTAGGATATGGATGCCCTGCCACCTACCGGGAGGGGTGGTTTGAGGTAGAATCCACATTAGCTTTCACAAGAGAACAAGATAAATACTTAAAAAGGAGCAAAACTACACGGGTATGGATAAAGGGCAGCTAAACAAGCCTGAAAGGATTGCTCTTAAAAGAGCCTGTGCAGATATGATGTGCCGAATGGCCTTCATCTGTGCTGCAAACGTCTATCGTTCTATGGGTAACTTCTTAGAAGGATTTTTTTAAATGAAAGCTTTTACAACAAATTGAAACCATTCTGGGAAAGAAGGTGAAGCTTTATTAACGGAAAGCTCAATACCCTTATTTTACCGTTTTACTGAACAAAATGAGAGAGCTGAGATGTCGTCACAAGTTATATCGTAACCAGAATTTACAGGCTTGAGCCTAGATCAGTTATTAAAAACATCCAATACATTGGTGGTCAGTTATCATTCAGTGCTTCACAAAGCATTCACCAGAGCAGTGTATTCTAGTACTGGAATACACCAGCACCTTGGGATGTCTTCCCGACGTGAAAAGCGCTATACAAATCTAATTTTATATTGTACTGTATACAGCCCATCAGGAGCAGTGTGTATATGTGCAAAAAAAACCACAAAATAAGATTAATGTTCCAACAGTAAGCAGTGCAAGTTACACTGCAACTAAAGATATCAAAGTATATATGATTAGCAAAAAGTCAACGAAAATACTGAATTTAATTCAAACCAGATTGTCGGAAAGTGCCAGTTGTGTTCAGTACGTTAACTATTCCGCAACATGTGGAAAACTAATCTGAGTGCTCACACAGTAACACCATGTTTACAAAAACGTACCAAACTCACTACGACCACAGAAAAAAAATGTGCACAACCTTTAAGTCAGCTGTAATTATCTAACATCAGCTTTCATAAAAGGTTTACATCCGTAATGCTGTACTACTGGGTTGAAATAAATACATTAATGGCCATGGCATACGTTTTAGTGATGTAAATGTGTTGCCAATAGACTAGGCTATTAGTATGCAGACAAGGGCCTTGGTAACACTTGACCAAAAATTACTGACTTGAGTTAAAATAAAAATGCAAGTCATTTGTTAGCTTGCCACTAATGACCAACTATATTTCCCAGTTTATGTATTCTTGTTACTTTAGAAGTGAGGTAATGCCAATATCTCATCTTTGCCCGTTTTACATTTCCTATATACTAGCTTTTATTACTTAATAAGAAAGCTCATCCGTCTGTGAATAGTTTGGGTTTAGTTTGCCTTATGTCAGGAGTTGGAGCTCAAAGTCCACACTGGCACTTCAGTGCAAGGCTGGGAAAGTTCTGTATTGTGTTGCAGTCTTTCAGATGATGTTAAACTGAAGCCATGCCTGCCTGATTGAGTTAAAGATTCAAAAATTCAAGTGAGTTTTGCCTCGATGTCCTGGTCAACAATCCTCCAGATTTGTTGGTCATTTACCTCATGGCTGTTTGTAGACAAAAGGCCTTTTTGTTAGCCCATTTTGGGGCTCGTTGCTCACTCCTTTTAATTATATTTTTAAAACATAATTTTTTTTTAAACCAGCGTTTATTTCAAATTGCTTTTACAATGAAGTGGAAAAGCAAAACCCAGCATTTCCCTGATTTCTGCACTGACTGGGAATCAACATACTCTTTTCTTAGCAGACAATCCCTTTATATTTTTAAAAAGCGTGAAATAAATAAGGGAATTTTCCTGCTGGGGAGAGGCAATATATTAAAGAGTAGAAGTGTTGCTTTGAGTCTTTCTTTGGCTCAGTATCTATATCTTAAGAGCTCAATGTACATTACGGCAGCGGGGTCTGGCTGGGCATGTGGAGTAGCCACAAGAATCTTAACTAATACCAACCTTCAATGTGACAAGCCACAAATAAAAATTAAACTCAGCATCTCACGCTTCATCAAGTAATGCTCATAACTACAGTTCCTGCAAATTTCCCTCCCAGTATTCCTTTACGTAATAACAGACGAGTGATCATTAAAGTTACGGGCAATAAGGAGTTGCCTTGTCTAGTGTCTTATAAGATCTCTCCCACGAGTTAACATGTAATTTATAATAGATGAACTTTAGTTTAAAGTCCTTCACTTAGTCCCAGACACACTTTTTACACAATGAAATGTGCAAATAAACAAACTTACAAACCTCCCTAGTCCACCTCCATTAAATATCCAACTCTACACATAAGGAATCAATTTTAAACACTCTACTCTCTGAAAAACTGTACATTTGTAACAGTTTCAACCATTTTCCTTGTTGGAAAGAAAGCTGTTCCAACCACATCAGTAACCTTTACTTTTGTCTGAATGAAAGCTTTACTCTTTTAAGAGGATTCACAAAAAAGTGCACTTTTAGTGGGAGATGAAAATAAAACCCCAAGGTTAATGATCATCTATGTCTATTTGTTTCCCGGTAATTCTATTTGGACAAGGCATTTGGTTAATCTTTCATCACCAGAGTGCAAGTTTTTTTTAAACAGTTTCTGAAGTTCTCCTGATAGACTCACTGCCAAAATAATTAGGTAATTGTTAAGACGTAACTGAATACCAGAAGCAGTGCGTGTGCTAGATCAGGACGGATAATCCCCAACCCTGGTAAGTATTCCAGGTAGGGAACAAGGCAGGAGAATTGCAGCTGGTTAATAAAAAGCAGCAGGGAAATGGGAGTGAGCGTGAGGGTTAGTTTCTGAAGGCGCATTTATTTCCGCTGTGTGTAACTGGGTTGGATTTCACAATCCTGATCGGGACCATTCACTGCCAGTCCGTCGGTTCTGAAAGCTTCTGTAGGATTGGTAGGTTTGGGAGCGGTAACTAACCCGAGGGGATTCCTGGTCTGATGGTAACCCATTCTGAGAGATTTGTTCTTCTCTGGCCATTTCCCTGCAAAACAGAAAGGTAAAGCATTGGTTACGAATCAGGTGATGAGATCTGTTCGAGTCTTGCAAGGGCGTTTTACCTCTACCCAGTTTTAAGAAGCTACATAACTGTGTAATGGACAATGCAGCTAATGGCGTTACACAAATGCAATTTTTTTGTTGTTGTTTTAATTTCTACTGGCAACAGCGATTGGGCCATCTGGTTGGTGTGTGGTACAAGATGACTAACCTGTTATTCATTGAGGAGTCACAGAGAGCAGGAGTCATAGAGGACAGATTTTATTTTTTAACAACACATCCCAAACATATGATTAATTTCACATCTGCCTTAAGTGCTGGTTCCCGACACCCTGATAGTTCCAGCGTGTCAGCCTAGCTCACACCTCGCCTCTAAGTCAGAAGGTTGTGGGTTCGATCTCCAAGTTGGCACTTTGAACTTCCAATCTAAACTGACACTCCAGTGGGTGCTGGAGCTGCGCTGTATTGTTGGGAGGTGCTGTCACATTCAACCTGCAAATGCAGTCTTCTCAGAACATCCTGTAAAGTGCTTTGAGCATCCTCCTGATATGAAAGCAGCTTATATGAAATGCAGAGATTATTATTATTATTACCACTGTTGTGGAGATTCCGAATCGTCTGAAGGCTGAGGTTGTGGTGATGGCTGTCTCTTCCGCTCTTCCTCTTCCTGTCTCCTACGTACTTCAAGCAATTCCAGCTGTAGGGACACAGAACGCAAGACTGATGTTTGCGTGACTTCGACTAATGAACAATACTTTTATCTAAAAGTATTAATATGCCAATTTGCTCAATTTGTTTTAGGGCTAATCAGGAACATAATAAAGTTCAGAATGACTTGTTGGTGCCAAACCTTTGAATCAACATGAAAATATTGCCAAACAGTAACGGGTGCACTTCCATTACAAACTTGTTCCCCCAAGGCTGATGAATGTATTGAGTTTGAAGTTTTGGCCAAGATTTGTTTTGCAAAATGATTAAACTAACATTTCAGAACTTGTCCTGAATGTATGGTACTGTAAAGAGGCAGGAAAAGACCATTCAAGGACACTTGTTCAAAACCAATGCCTAAATGAACACAATAATAGTAAAATGATATTAATTTCATAAAATGTAAAGGTAAATAATATCCTTTACTTGGTGTTACTATACAAACGTACTTTTGTTGTTATGAATCTCAATGTAAATTCAGGTGCATTCAGAACATTAAAATACAATCTTAAAAAATGGTTATTTATTAGGGATTTGTCTTTCAACTGACTCATGTGCAATATAAATAACGGCATTGAATAGTTGGACCAAATGGCCTGTTTCAGTGATGTATATTCTATGTAAATTAGAATTGAAAGTATTGGAATTGGAGATTGAACTATTGAAAGAAATAAATGCTTACGGTCGTCAACCTCTCCAAAGCTGAAAATCTCTCGTCCCATGTAGCTGCCGATTTCTCAAACGCTTCATGCCTCTTTATTAGCTTCTCCACCTCGTCCACACTCTGACCCAGCTCCCGACTGGACAGGTATGGCTCCTGGCCCATGAGCCAAGCTTCTGCCACACCTGCATCTCTGGCAAACTGGTGCACTTCCAAAACTGAAGGGGCACAGAACACAATGCTGCAGTTTATGCAGGTATTTCACATCGGAAAGCAAACAGAACAAATTCCAAAGAGGAGGATTTCGGGCAACTTTAAGCTCATTGAAACACAGGTTACAAAACTAATACGTCAAATGGTCATGGAGAAAAGCAAAATAGTTTGGTTTTAAAGTTCCTTGAAAGAACCCAACAATCAAATGGTTGAAGAATAATATACCATTGAGTGTGTGTGTCTATCTGTGGGGGGGGGATTTTCTGGTGAGCGTAACGCCAATTGCTTTAAGCGACGTTGGTCACGCAAGGGATTTGCCATTATAATTGCAAATCACCAAAAGAGCTGCACGTCATGTTCACTGACATTTTCCACAATTCTGGCAAATATGGAATGAGCAGGAGAGTAAAATTAAATTAGATTGGCTCATGTTGAGAAAACCACCGATGTCGACTGATTGGACTGAATGGCAAGGTTTTTGTGCTGTAACACTATATGATTCTATATGCTTGTTATGTTGTGTTAATGCGTAGTAGTCATAGCACAGAGACTATTTACCTAGTCTGAGCCATTCCCATCTGTCCTCCCACTTGTCAATCATTTCTTTCCTTTTGTCCGTTAGCTGCAACAACTTCTCCTTAATCTATACAGAAACAAGAGTTCATTTTATCAAAGGTTGGGTAAACCAAAATACCCTTTATTTTCTTGAATGCAGTGCTGGAGATGTGCTGCATGGTCAGACATCCCGTCTGACCTTTCAGGTCCCACATCACAATTTGAAAGAGAAGGGAATTCCTCCTGGTGTTCTGGCCAATAACTCTTAAGGGAAAATCATTCACATACAAATACACAATCTGCAAAAAGGTTTCACAAAGCGTTTTTAAGCAAGTAATTCGCGAAACTGGAACTCTTAAGTTATTCGGTAAATTAGCAATTTATTCAAAAAGTTTATTTTACGAGGTTACGAATCAAAGTTTAACTTGTGGTATTTCTTAGCAGGAATCGCTTAAAATTCGAGTCACACAGATGACATTCCTTCCAGCAACAAGTGCATCAAGATAATCTATCGAAACTCTGTCCTTATGAGATGGATTCTTGGTGTGTGAAGCAGAGCCCTGTTATAGCACAAGGTGTGGAGCATTGAAAATTCCCCGTTACAAATAGCAAATCCCATGATTACAATGTTTAATTGAAAGTCTTGTGCCAAGAAAGGAAGCATTACCTCTTCTGATGCGTAGTGCTTTCTTGCCAGGAGAGACTTGCCAAGTTCAATGCACGTTGTGAAACTATCGTTTCGGGCATCTATTTCAGCCTTTATGCCCTGGTGATTGTTCATTAGTAATTCCACCGATGAAACATCTCTGAAAGTGCAACGGAGTATTTACATTAGTCAGTTGTTATTAAATAAAAACCACAATTCATTCAGTATAGAATGTCAAAAAAAAAATAGAACAAATTGACCGCCAATATCATTTGCTTGCTCTGTTACAATCGATATCCTCTAGTCACCAGAAAGCGATTTCTGTCTCTTTCATTTCAGAGGTGACAATACTTTAATTTGTACCTGGGTTTCTCCTGGGTCTCAATCTGTCGAATGACGTCTTCCATCCAAAGCATGAGATCCCGCACCATGCTGAAGAAGCGGAACTTGTCACCAGTGTCGAACAGCTTAGCCCTGCGACCTTCACAGGCATCGAGCAGCGCTTTCCATGCCTCTAACACATCTGCTTCTCGCTTCTGAATGTCATCAGCCTTGTCCCCTGCATAAGCAGCCTGGAGCCGAGATGCATCCTCCTGCAGCTGTCTTACCTGTAAAGCAGCCACAAGTCAGCACTGAGATACAATTTCATCCAAGTTCTCTCCGGCTCTGATAAATTTATTGGATAATTCTCCTTATTGCTGGCAATATCGCTAACCTAGCAGCTGAAGGAGAACTAAGTTACTCGATGGGGTCTGTCTTATTCTGATCCTTGAAAGTGGCTGTCTGGTTTTATTGATTCTTACAAGGGACAGGTATGCACTCCAGTTATTAGAAAGAATCTCCCATTTGCGCAATTTAGATTCCGCATTAAGGAACGCCATCGTGCAATACTGCAGTTTAGACTAGATCAATCTTACAATCATTTGGAATTTATTATCAAGATTACCGCAAGTTATTACAGACCCAAAATAAATCTCTTTTGGTCATCGTTCACTTCCCCACCTCCTCTCGGTCCCCAGCTCCAGCTCAGGTGCACATCCAGGAATGTGAAGCGCTATGTAACGACCTCCCGACATGGTATCAATGTAAATTGCATTGTAGTTCAGACTCAAGGTTCTTGCTTACATTAAGCAGCGATCTTGAAGCACTAAGCAAGCGCAGACCTGGAACTTCCTAAGGCTGAGCCATGGAGATAGCAAATCTACAGCTACATTGAAGGGACATGGCAACAAAACAAAACTCAAAACCATAATCGTCTCTTTTTTTTGTCTTTGGTCAATATTGGTCCAGCGTTAAGGGTTAAGGGTATCTGCTGATCTACCTGAGTGCCAAGAGCCTGGATGTCATGCTCAAATGTAGTGTGCATTCTCTGGAGCGTTTCCACGGTGTTCTGATCTCGGCCCAGCTCCTCTGGAAGCTTCTTGTGTTTGTCCTGGATGCGCCCGAGGATCTCCTTTGCATCGTGGTAGAATTTGTGCAGTTCGTAAGAGGCCGCCAGGATCTGTGTTCTGGTGTCGATGAGCTCCAGGAGATCCGCCCAGGCTTCGTTCAGCCCATCCTTCCACTCGGCAATTGTGGCAGCGTCCGAGTGTCCGGAATTGATCAGCTCATCGGCCATGTGGTTCACACTGTCCACACGCTCCTGGCCGATGTTCCCGGTGTCTCGGGCAAATTCCCGGAACCTCTCCTGCAGCATCTGAAAAGAAATGTTCCTCATTTTTAAACCCCCAAAAATGGGAGGAATTTGGCAGCCAGTTCAAACTCACCACACTTCATTGAAGACAAAACCCTGGCTGTGTTACCTTGCCACCAGACGGATTTCGCCCACAAAATATGCAGTCACTACACTTTACAGTGTATCCCATGAAGCGCTTTGAGACGACTCAATAACGTGATAAAACACTAAATCTATTGCAAGGATTGTTATTATTTTTGGACTACATTTCAATTAAAAAAAACTCAACTATTTTGCTACACCTTTAGGAGCTTGTTTCTCCTGTTTTGGACAGAAGGACAAGAACATCACAGCCAATGGAGAAGGATGAAGGAAAATGGTGCTGTGTGAATTTTGACCATCAAAAGGACAAACCAGGGTGTTGCTGGTGTACAGGAAGGAAGGCAGTAAAATAGGATCTAAAGGGCTGCTCTTGTGTACTCGTGAGACATCACTAGTAGTAACCTAGGACTTAGCTGACTCTCCTTCCCAGGGGCCCAGATGTGAAATGGCTTGTCCCCATAGATGGGAGTTTACACAACTTCCAATGACGTTTGTTCCAGTACTTATAACTGCATTTTAAGGCAACCCGACCTTAATAGGCATTTGTGATAATCAACTTTGACATGTTCCCAAATGTCTGTTGTTGGTTGTCTGAAGCAGTTTTGAGTCAGACATCCTCCCGACATGAAAGGTGCTATATTAATGTAAACCATTGTTGTTGCAGTCGCCTCGGGCCACGTTCATAGTGTTTGGGTATTATTGATAATTCCATCTGAAACAGATTTGTTTTTACAATGCAAGACTCAAACATATGAAACTCGGGTGCTCAAACATCTGCTTCTCCCCACTGGTCTTAAAACACTGGCACAGAAAAACCTTATACAATTGGCACATACTCTACTGATAGAGAAAAGGCGAGTTAAAATATTTCGCAAACAACTTCAAGCTATGAATCAGTAGAGAAGCTAAAATGTCTAGCCCTATTCAAATTAGTATTCACTTCAGTGAACAGAACAACGGCCAACTGTGAAAAAAACAAACGACTTCAAAAGGAACATTCCTTCACAAATAAGATCCAGATATTAAAATCCCCTAATCCAGCAATTTGGAAGGAAGCGGACATTAAAATAATGACACTTGTACACGTGTGGAATAGTTTGCCGAGTAATAATGTGATTCTCAAGCAGGGCAAAACCATAGGCAAGTTTCCTCACTCCACACGCCTCTGTTTACCTAGCAGTAAGCAAGAACCCGGTTGTTAGTTGATTGGTGGATCGCTCATCTGGGGGAAATAATCCCTTAAAAAATAAATAAATAATAATTTGGTCACTCGATCCACGATCGTTTGTGGGACACTGCTGTGCCCAATTGGCTGCTGAGTTTCGCCCACAAAATATACAATCAAATCACTTTACAGTATATCCTGTAAAACGTTTTGAGACGTCTCAATGATATAAGACGCTATATCAAATGCAAGGATTATTATTATATATTATACAGCAACCAACCACCTGCCATCTCTCTGGATTTTCATTAGCGGCAGGAACATTCAGTGGCAATGGTACAATGTAGCCAGTCTAGTGTGGAACATCCAGCAGTGTTTATATTTTTTTAAAATCAAGAACAGGAAGCAACGTTGAGTAAGTTTGACTCGGACACAAAATTACAAGCATGACGGATTTTTGTGTTGCGTGTGTAAAAGAGCAGGGGCGAACTTACAGTCACATGTTCATAGTCCTGTCCAAGCTCGTGCGATCCCGCCACCACTTCCCGTTCAGCGATCCACTGCTCCAAGTCATCCACCTCCCGGTTCAGCTGGAAGAGCCGGTACCTCTCATCCAACTTCCCTCTCCTCTCTTCGGCCAAGTCTTTCAGGCCAGCATACAGCTTGTCCACCTGGGACTGCCTCATGCTGATGCGTTCACTACATCAACGGAAAACAACAGATGGTGTCAGGGACCTGGTTTGTTATCAACAGAGCGGTTTTGTATTGTTTCAAAAAAGAAAAGCTATAAATCACCCCCCGCATTACACCCCCCACCCCCCCACCCCGCAGAACAACAAGTGAGTCAGAGTCCTGGTGGCAAGGAACCCAGCTCTCACTGCAGGCATTTCTACACAGAAGAAAGCAAAAACGATTGAAAGCATATGGCGCACTGCCAGCCCATCAGAGGTACAAGAGCCTTGTCTAGCCGGTCTCTTACTGCTCCGCAGGCCCATGGAATTTCATGCTGTTTTTTTTTAATAATCTCATTAACATCACAACCCAGTGTGTGATCTCGCTGCGACAGCTTTGTGTATTTGTGTATTAAATCCGCTGCGAGTACACTCGCTCTCTTCACGTCTGCGAGGCCTCAATCCGAGAACGCCAGCGAGGGAAATGGGAGTTGATTTGAGTTAATTGTGTGTAAAAGTGACGAGGCTCCATAGGTTTAAACCTCAGGAGGCGAGAGATAGGAGGGAGGGTACTTTGATTATGGGAGTTTGAACTGTATGTAAAAAAAACCCACAAACTTATAAAAGACAAGTCACCTAACATTCTGAGCATCCATTCGCCTGAGGCAATCTTGGACCAGAGGGAGTGCGGGGGGGGAGGGGGGGTCTTGTGAATTGGCGTGATGTAAACATGAGGTTTAGCTACAGAAGGTTCGCTTTGTGTGCTGAGCTGCTTTGTTTGGTGCCGGCGCTACTTACACTGTGGTAACTCCCGTCCGAGCGTTTTTGTTTTCAACTCGGCGACCGAGCAAAACGAAGACTGTCCCAAATTCCCAAGTCAAACTTTAATGCAATACCTAGGAGAGCACTGACCTCTCGGGGTGTCCGTCCGCAACCAGAGCTCTGCTGGTCTTTGAGAGCTGGTGTACGGTTTCAGCATAATCTTCCACTGCCTGCTCCAGAATCTGGTGTTTCTTCAACATGGTGACTGCACTCTGCTCATCCTGCAAAAGCAGCAAATTTATTCGCTCGTTGGAAGCAGTTCAATAAGATTTCGGGTCTCTTTAAAAACAAACCTCAAGAGAAACCTTTGGCGCAATGGTGCAAACTTCTGCAAGGTATTAAACCAGGAAAGCATAAAATGTTTGCTGCAGTCCCTTCACCGCGCTGAATGCATTAGCTTTGCTAATTACAACTACCGTGACCTGTGAGGGAGGGCTGCTTACATGTGAATGGAGCTTCTCTAAACATGTTCAGTGAGGATAGGGAAAGGAGGAGGAGTAAGTGACAAACACTGACAATAAAGGGCAGCTTGTCACCAGCGCTTTGCTGTTTGTTCTTCACCAAGAAGCTTTGGACGTTGGGGTGGGTGGAGGGGAAATTAGAACGGTCACCATATAGCAGCCGAGTTTCAGCTTTATAATTTTTTTTTCTAGATGCAAATTACCCAAAAATAAAAAGCTGCTGGTGTATTTTGTGAGGCAGAGCTCCCACACAACACACAGTATATTCTGTGAAGCGCTTTGAGACATCCTCCCGATGTGAAAGGCGTAATACCAAATGTAAGGCTTATGATTGTTGTTATTATCTCAACCTCAGTATTCTGCCAACTTTATTAAACAAAAACACTAGGGTTTAACTTCATAGAGATTGCTTGGCAAAAACACCCCATTTGGACGGTACTCCCAATTTCCCACAGATTCCCATCAAGTCTAGATGACTCTCCGCTTGGGTTGCGGTGAGATTAACATACGGTCACTTGTGAAGTGATTTTAAACAACTTTTTTTGCCCAAATTAAAATCGATCCAAGGACTCTTTGTTTTATCTTTTGCAATCCTTTTTTTAAAAAACTGGAAGTGCACTTTCGCAAATGTTACAGTGAAACAAAATAACAACATGTAACATTATTTCATATCAACCTTGGCCTTCTCCTCCGACATCATGTACAACTCCTGCTCACTCATCCAGGCCTCAGCCTCCGCGGCATCAAAGTAGTATTGCTGGGCTTTGTGTGACTCCACCAGTCTTCTGTGGCGTTTCTCTGTCTCTTCAGACAATAATTTCCAAAGCTCTTGTAGGTCCGTTAATCTCTGCTGAATAGCGTTAGCACTCGGGGTGCTGGCCGTCACCATACTTTGGCTTCTCTCGAGTACGTCGTCAATACGGGGTTTGTGGCCCTGAATTTCCTTTTGAAGAGTCTAGGTGGGGGAGGAAAAACGGACATGAGTAATGTTAGCATAATAGGCTTAGTACACGCTTCCACTTAAATACACCAGGAAGTCTCTGGCCAACATTCCCCCCCAATTAGAATTGGTCACTCACTTCATGGCTGTTTGTGGGTCACTGCTTGTGCACAAACTGGCTGCCGCTATTTGTCGACAGTCACTACATTTCACAGTAAAATCCTGTGAATCACTTCGAGATATCTTGATGACAGCCTTTTAGAACAGAGTTGAGGAAACATTTCTTCACTCACAGGGTAGTGAATTTATGGAATTCACTATCCCAGAAGGTTGTAGATGCTCAGTCCTTGAACATTTTCCTTGATAGATTTTTTAAAAATAGAGGGATTAGGGGATATGGGGATAGGGCAGGTAATTAGAGTTAGGTCAGAAGATCAGCCATGATCTTATTGAATGGCGGGGCAGGCTCCAGGGGCCGAATGGCCTACTCCTAATTCTTATGATTAGCCGCTATACCAAATGCAGGGGATTGTTATATTGCATCAATTTTGTCTCTTTCGCAAAAAGGGTTTCATGTGTATCAGAGGTGGCCAACTTTTTTCCCCATCAGCCAACAAAATAATTTTTCTTGATGGAATATTTCCTGATTTAAGCTGATAAATATCCTGATAAATATGCGAATGTTTTTTTCGGGGGTGTTTCTAAATGGCCTCGTGGATCATGGATTGGTCCTCACTGATCTATATGTTGAAAATAATGAAGTGTCGAGGATTTTGATTTACTTCCACACCTGAGAAATTGCATGCGAGGCGTTTCGATAAGCAACAATGAACAACCCACATTTTCAAAATTCCCACCCTAGTCACCTGGTTTTTTTTGATCAGCATCTGCACAGTCTGGAGGTTGTGGCCATGATCTGTCGAGCTGGCGAGGGGCATTCGTTCCTCAGCCCACAACTGAAAGACACACATAGGTACAGAGATTCACGGGACCATCACAATATATACATATGGAAGCAATGATGAATTGAACGGAGGAAGGATCTGGGTTGTACAGGACATCTCTGTTCAGGCAAAGTTTGAGTATGGATTCGTTTGCAGGGTTGAGCAATTTATTAGGCTAATTCTCTGAAGGCTGATACATTTACTGACCTTGTCTGTGCGAGATTCTAACAGCCACTACACACAGCTGTTTGTGGGACATTGCTGTGTACAGATTGGCTGCCACTTTTCCCTACAAAATACACAGTCATTGCGCTTTGAGACGTCCTCCCGATGTGAAACCCGCTGTATCAACTGCAAGGATTAATTCTACTGCGAACCCTATACGTTACTGACCTTCAGAGAATCAGCCCAATTGTTGAGCCAACAAACCTGCAAGACAACCCTTGAGGGATCATTGGCCTGTCATGTACACATCAAAGATGCTTCCCCACCTCCCCTCGCACACCCAATGAAAAGTGTAATAAATAATTCAAGGGCAAATTTAATCTCTTTCACTTCCCAAATGGCTGCTTGATCAGAATACTGATTCTTAATTTTACTGCTTTCCTTTCAATAAATACGATCTTCTCAGGGTAAACGTTTGCTTTTGGTTACATTGCTTTCACAATTATTAGCAAGGAGACACCGCATTCCAGGCACATTTGAAGCTTGCACAACTGTGCTAAATGACCAGACTCCTGTTGGCGTTCTCAAATCCACTGCGCTACCGGGGACTTCAGCTATCGTTTACCCAACAGATTCTACCTCGGTCTCAACATTCTCAGCACACCCAAGAGTAATCCTCTGTCGCGGCCCACAAATGCTGAAAAAACAGTTAAGACATTTATAAACCGAGACGTAAATTGCTCTTCACCCCATTTCTCACTTACAATCTCATCCTCCAGATCTCTGTTGAATTGGTGGATTTCTTTAGATGCCAGCAAGTGGTTCTTCCTTTGCTGCAGGGGTTCCAGTAGCTGTAAGAATCGTTCTTCCACAATTTCATGCTTGGTATCCACCTCATCGGTTCCATTCGCTTCCTGGCTGAGAACCCTAGCCTGACCCTGCAGCTCCTCCACCTCCTTCTTCCGCACTTCGATCTGATTTTCTAGCAGCTAAAGGGGAAACAGTCGCTTTAGAGGTTGACAAACAGCTGACAAAGCGTTTTGCCCACAAAATATACAGTCAATTCGCTTTACAGGAAATTCTGTGAAGCGCATTGAGGAGTCTCAATAATATGTTAAGCCACTATATCAATGGCAAGGATTATTATTATTATATAACCGCAAGTACTGCACAGTACTTCACGTGGTCTGCAATCCGCTAACGGAGGGACCCGGAAACGAGACAAAATCTTAACTGCGCGGCTTTCATTATGTTTTGTACAGCGTTGTTTGCACCATGTGAATTTGGATGCATTTCAGGTGAATCGTTTTCATGATCACTCCTAAGGTACGCACGGACCCCTTGCTTGAGGTCAGGACTTTGGACAAAGAGTGCATCACCAAAATGGGCTAACTTTGCAGATGGTCCAATTTATGCTGCTCATCATTGGACACTGATGTGCGCAAATTGGCTGCCTACAAATACAATATCAGTATACTTTACAGAACAATCCTGTGAAGTTTCAATGACATATCACGCATAGGGTGATATTAAATGCAAGGATTATTATGAATGCATTCCACATTACTCAAAGGGACATCAGACTATTATTTGAAACACGGGAAAAAGCACTGGTCTCCTACAAGGACCTTATCAAGTAACTCTTTAACAAGAGGCCAAGCAAACGCATAAGTAGAATTTAAGACGGCCAGAGAAATGAGGGGAGGTAAACAGCTGACCCTTGTAATCTGTCTTACACAACTCAAGCCATTTTGAGTCGATTTTTGGAAATTTCTTCCAAGTTTACGGTCAAAATCACACAACGACCGAAATGGGTCCTGTCAACGTACCTGTTGTTTTTTGAGTAGAATGGAAACACTGGTGAGGTCCTTGCCATAGTCATCGGACTGGAGTTGACCTTCCAGGTTGTTCATCCACTTGTCCAGGTCAGCGCAGCTTTGGGTGAAAAGCTCCGCTTTGTTGGCGTCAAACAGGCGCTGGGCTTTGGCCTGTGTTGTAGATTCCAGTTCCTCCCACATTTGGTGCAGAGCTGTCAGCTTCTCTTTCACCACCACCCCAGTATCTGGCTTCTCTGCAGTCAGCTGCATTCCCTCCTACAGAAACAAACAACGCACACAACTCAGCAATCCTCAGCAGTCTTGATTTCATGGAAGACACTTTGCGCAGCTGGAAGGCGCCAAAAACACACAAGCATTATTATTAATTTCATCTTCCACTCAAGAAATCTGCGTATAAGAAAAGAAAGCATCTATCTTTACAGTACTAATTGAGGTGCTGCATTGCCTAGAGGCCAATGTTTATATGTAAAAAAATTATGTAGAAGCCACGAATTGTCAAAACAGCTATGATAAAGGCTGATACGCTCATAACAGAAAGGAGAATGATGCACACTTCCAATCTTAGGATGGCCACTGGAGGGAGCCACTGAAAATAAGCTGAAATTTCTCATTCACTCACTGGGAGACGTTGAGAACAACAACATTACATTTGTATAGCGCCTTTCACATCGGGAGGATTTCCCAAGGCGCTGGACAGAAGGACAAACTAACACCTTCAGCTTGTACATTGTCCAGCAGTTGCTCTGAAAGGATTGGCAGAGGTTTTAGCAGAGGTTGCCCTCCCCGTTCTGGTTTTAGCAATGGAACGAGGGTTTTGAGGAAAGAACACAGAAAGGAACAAAACTGTTAATTTAATTTAATTTCCTTTTGTTGCCTTTTACTCTTTGTAATCTATTCCTGTTTTACTTGCCCGGGCTCAAATACCAAAGGCAATGGAGGGTTTCAAGTGCAATGCTCACATACCACATTTTTCAAGAAACTGTGACTTACGGTTTACGAATAATTGATTGTGAAATTGACAACTAGAGTCATGAATGAGGAATTACTAATCCCAACCCGGCCAAGTCCGTCAGGCAAAACATAAGTGAATATCTGCATTTTAGTCCTGTAATATATGATTACTACAATGCACAATAAATTTTTACGCACTTTGAGATGCCTTCCTAACAATAAAGGTGCCATATAAATGTTAATTGTACTGTAATGTAAAATCTATGTAGCGTTTTTCACGCATCGAGTTGTTCGAATCTGGAATGCATTGCCCGAAAGGGTGGTCGAGGCCGATTCGATAACTACTTTTAAAAATGCGGTGGACGGGTATTTGAGGAGGACGGGTTTGCAGGGTTATGGGGAAAGGGCTGGGAAGTGGGATTGACATTAATTGCTCTATTCAAAGAGCTGGAACAAACTTGATGGGCCGAATGGCCTCTTTTTGTGCTGTACGATTCTATGATTTGATAACAACATGATAAAACTCAAATGCAAGGGTTACTATCAGATTATTATTATAAGACACAATGTCTCATTTTAGTTGAAGAGTCAAACAAATGCATTTCACCTAACAGTCACATTGTTGAGCAAACTGAAAAGATAAACCTCTCCAAACACAAATGGAAGGAAACCAGGCTTGCGTCTCTCAAGCATTGCAATACAGGCAGAAACGTACCTTGTCAATTTTATCCAGCCATTCTTTATTTGATGCAAGCTCCGCCATGAAAGCCTGATGCTTCTGCCATTTGCTGTGCAAGTTTCTAGCTTCATCGTAGGACATATCCTGAGCAGTGAGCATCTTCTCACTGATCCACAGGGACAGCTGCAAACCAAGTAAAGATTTAAGGCCAGCAAGCCGCAAGGTTTCTTATCCCCAACAATAGCCCAAGATAAAACACTACGGGGAAGCAAAACAGCAGTGTATACGGTGCATCGTGCTAGAAAAAGCACCTTGGGATGTGAAAAGTGTCTCTTGTAGGGAACTCAAGTGCCACATTGACTCATGACCCAAGAGTGTGTTGGAGCTGAGAATTTGGGACATACGTGGGCATCTCCACCAGAGATGAAGCCCTGAGGTGCTTGTTCCAGAACCAGGCTTTATGAACTTTATGCTACCATATGCACGCTTCCAGCATTTTTTTAAAAAAAATAAGCCAACAGGATTTATTTGGGTAAAAAATGATGCTTACTTCCTGACAGTCCTGGAGGAATTTCTGAAGGTCTCGGTTGTCTTTCAGACGCATGAGGAGCTCACTAGCAGCGTCACGGTTCTTTCGATGTCTGTCCGGGTAAAAAAAAAAATCACATTTCTGCGTTAGATCTATTTGAAAAGATATTCGGAGTACCCTCTAAACAAAAAAAAAGATTTAAAATCACCCGTCCCTTGTAATACATGTGAAGTCTTCAGCTCTCTCTTTGAATGTGCCGACGAAATAGAAAAAGGCCATTTGCACAACACAAGTGGCTTGGCGAGGGCATTAAAAACAAAGCTGCAAAGCTGACTGTTCAGAGTTCCCTCGCTAATAAATGACCGACTTAAGAGTCATCAGGTCATTTCTTATGTGCTTCACACAATCACATCTGAGACACACAGCGCACACGTGCAGCATGTAGGAAGTGGTGTTAACAATGACCTGACGATCGGCCATTTCCCCATGTTCAGTTACAAAGACTGACCGTTAGTTCACAAGCTATTTGTACCTTTTGTCGATGGAGTCCACTTTTTCCTGGATTTTGTCCGAATAGATGTTGCCATCACTCACTAATCTCCTGCCCGTCTCCACGACTCCATTGATCTTATCTTCATTGGCATCCATTGTGGTCATGGAGTCCTCCTGCTTCTTTATAGCAGCTTCAGCAGCCTCCAGAGTGGTGGGCATCTCGGTGTGCGCCAGCACGTATTCCTTTGTTGTAATGGAAATACAGAACACAGAGGAGAGGAACCGTCAGTTAAACATTGCAGTTAGAACTTCGATTAGCAGCCAGAAATCATTTCAAATGGGTCACTGATTTGGACCCAACATGTGTTGAAAATTGACCCTCCAGTGACCCAAGCCTGCAGATATAAGTGTACATTGTGCCCATTCTTCTACCCTTTCACTCATAGACTGGGCCAGCTCCCAAAAGCTACTGGCTCCAATCTCAACTCTAATAACTCTGGTCCAAGTAATAAAATAACAAACAATTTCCTTGTGGATATCTAGATTATGAACACATTGTTTTTCCTATTTGTACATTACATCCATTTTTGATCTCCTATGCCCCATCCCCCAACTTCTTCTCAAAGTTCTATTTTTCTGTGATGGGATTTACTTAAAAGACTGATACTTATTACTGATAATAGTAGTGGTTCCCAATAAATAAGTATCAAGTGCCATTCACCAAACCACAAGTTATCTGAACAAAACGATACTGCCCCACGATCTAGTGATGGGTGACAGACCCGAAGAAAAGTTAATTTTTTTACAGGTGTTTTCAACATTTTAGATTTCCGCCTGATTAAATAGGAGGGGAAAATTTCACAATGTAGCAAATGTAGGGCGTTTCTGCCCACCTATTCAGTATCAGAAGTTACCGATTTGGAGAAAAGGGGAACCAGGGCTTAAAATACAAACCGGAAGTCATAAGCTGGTAAGAGTTTTAGCTGACCTGGTTGTTGAGGAATCCCTCCGCTTGCTTGGTGTCTCTTAGGAACAGCTGGTAGGAATGGGACTGGGACAGGTGGCTCTGTCGGTTCTCCCACATTTTGTGCAGTTCGTTCCATCCGGTGTCCAAAGCCTGTAGGCGCTGACGCAGGAACATGTACTGTGCGTCGGTCTGGCCCTGAGTGACCATTTCTCCCATGTCGCGCATCTTCTGGTAATCTTCCTCGTAGTTATTGATCTCGTTCTTGATGTTCTCATGCTGTGTCAGCAGCTTCTCAGCTTCGGCCAGGGTGTTGGGCATATCCTCAGAGGCGATGGCCGTCTGGGTTTTGGACAGCCAAGACTGGAAGTCGTCCAGATCCCGTAGGAACTGCTGCAGCTTGTTAGCCTCGCCCAGCGACTCTTCTCGGTTCTTCAAGGTGCTCTTCATCTCTTCCCAGACGTCGTTGATTTCGGCAAGTCGGCTCATGATAGCTTTGGCTTGGTCGGGGTGTTCAGCAGCGAGGCTCTCGGATTCTTTCTGCAGGTCCTCCAGTTTGGCTTCGATGGCCGCCAGATCGCGTTCCATTCCAGTTAATTTCCTCTGGAGAGCCATGACGCCAGCCAGGTCATTCCCCAGATCCTGTGTGGACTCGATGACTTTGGTCTTCTCCCGGATCCAAGACTTTGTTTCGTTGCATTCCAGGTGGTAGTTCTGAATGCTGAGTGCAGAATTGAGTGCATCTTTCTTTTGGTCCACCAATTGACGGAACTGACTCCATCTGAAATCACATCAGTAATGTTTAAAATCATATAGTCAGGCAGGCTATTGCTGGGATATATTTATTGGAGCTTAGTTCTTAGTCTCTTTCCACCCTTGCAGTTTAAGTATTATCATGAGAAGAACTAGAATCGTATTACGTGCTCATTTTAAGGTCACCAGCTACTCTACCGTTATGTAAAATTACACATAATGTTAATTTCATGAATCTATCAAATATAAGGCAAAGTATAAATTTTGGAACAATGCAATTTCAATGACGGTCAGATTATTACTGGATAAAAGTGCAAAAGACTGAAAACATTTATCATTCATTGAATCCACCGATAGTCACTCTGGCGGGTACCACCCAAGTAACCAAATTAGTTCTATTTCCTCCACAGTAGTGGTTGGTCATAACCACACAAACCTTCATGGTTCCGTGTAGTGTTAAAACAAATCCTGAAACACTGCCGAACTACATGTGTTAAAGCTTCTGTGCAACCATCCATGTAGACATTAATACTTCAGAAGAAAGAACTCCACTTGACCACTGCATAGAAAATACTGATCTCACAAAACCATCTGCAGTCTCCACTATGCACACACTTCCCACATTCCTAAATAATTACTCTCAAAGAAAAGTATAGTTTTGGTTTGCCATTTCACGTAGGTGTTAATGCATTCTTTTCATGCCACAGCTAAGATACAAATTTCCAATTTTCACTGGACACTTTTAAATTAACACCATGTTTTCACAATTGGAAATGCAGAATGATAGCCAACAAAAAGTTGGAATGCAACGTGGAAATATTGTACATCACTCTATTGCGCATACAGCAACTTAAAGGCAAACAACTTCGGGAGCACGTAAAACAGAAATCTATGTAGAATTCTTGTGTTTGTTGGCGGTATTGTTGGAAGATGATCCTACTCATTTCCTAGTTACTAAATATCACGAGTATAAAACAATTCAATCTTGAATGTTAAGATGATGCAGAATTGTGAAAACTTCATTTAAAAGCCAGTTTATTTTTAAGAACTGTGGAAAACTGGTTCTCATAATAAGACTAAATTTAAGAATTTTCTAGATTTCTAGAATTCTTGTTTAGAACTCTTAGATTTTAAGAGAGAATTTTTATTTTTAAAGTACATTTGAAGAAAAACCACGGTCTTGCAAACTAGCTGCAATTCTGGGCCTGAGATGTTCACTCTAAATGCGGTGATCTTTACGTTAGATCTTTACAATGAAATTTCACATGAGAGGCAAAAGCAAACTGCTATTTTTGGCAATGAACATATGATAGAAAATGCTGGGAAAGAACAAGATCATGCTGCGTTGCACTGAAAAACTGTACAGTCCACAGAATGGAGCGGCAGCGGGGAATCCACTTATCCGGCAAAATGTCAAACAGGAGCCAAAAAGTGGCCTTTAAACAATACAACAACATATGCACACTCTGGTCAGCTAAATATACTTGCAATCCTTTCATCACACAATATCTAATGTCTAAAGCTATGCAAGTGCAAAAGACAGAATCTGCTCTCTGTAAAATATCACTCATCGGTTTGCACCATATCAGGCAGCTGGGGAACAAAAAGTAATAACTCTTTAGTAAAAAAGTCAACAAACACACAGTCCTTAGACTGTACATTACTCACAGGGGTGTGTAATTAACTGTGTGTGGGTTTATCCCACCAGACTTCACCAGGGCAGGGCGTAGGCTAGACAATGGTTAACTATAAGCACTCTGCTTCAATAATGGATCTGGTCTGGATTTGCCAACTAAAGTTTTAAATTGGGCTAATATTTTTCAGCTGAACTCTGGGATCAAAATGTGCAGATTGGCTGCTATAATGTCACACACATGTGATGCAGTCTTTGTTTGCTCTAGTCATTGGCAGAGTGCCTGAGCCCTTTTGCTAATTTCCACTGAAGAATGGGACATTATCTCATCGTTTAGGCAATTTGTTTTTGGGAAGGGGCAGGGGGGGAAAGAGGAGAAAGGGGGATTTCCTGTCTCCTTTAGCTAGTCTTGGACAATTCCTGGGAGAACAGGCAGGTGCACCACTTTCTAAAGATCAGCCATCGTTTCTCTTACACCAGCAGGAAAGTGATGTGTGAGCGCGGCCCCAGGGTAACACATATTCAACCTCAACTGTCTGTGGCTGTGCCATGACCTTGCTCCACACCCATCACTCACAAAATACTTTGGGGGGTTCAGTAGGTTTCTGTGAGAAGACAAAATAAACATCTCCTCCATGGCACAATACATGAGGGGTTGAGGGAATAGAGAGGGGATTGGGGGGGGAAGAGACTCCTGTAGAGTGTGAATGCCAGCATGGACTAGTTGAACCAAATGTCCTGTTTCCGTGCTGTAATTCTACGTAATACATGGCACCACATCCTGTACGGTTTAAAAGTAATTTTGATATTGCTGGAATTGATTTAGATTTCAAGATGATTTTTAAAAAATGTCTTAAGAAAACAATGAGGAGCAAACTACTCTGCTGGTTTGTGGACACCCTCCAAGTTGTGCTGCACCTGTGTAAGACATCAGACGCACAGAATGTAAACAGACAACATTCTCACTGAAACATAGATCTCAGAAGCCAAATATTTTGCAGGCACCAGAGTGCCCTGGCTGCAGTGGAGGGCTATTATTATGTTAAGCATCAGAGGTAACTAACTGCAGGAATAATTAAGGTGCAGCCTCTGTTTTATTCCTTAAACACAACCCTTGACATTTTAAAAATAAGGGACAAGAGTCAGCAAATTCACATAATTACATAGAACGATTACCGAGAGAGAAATGAGCCAAAGGCGATTTACAATTTCCCACCCAAGTGAGGAAGGCTTGGTAAATTTAATTTTCATTTTGTTGCAATCTTGTTGTAAAATGCATCCTGCAAGTGTGGTCACTATTGGCGCATCCTACTTACAAATATAGCATTCTTTACCTGGTGGGTGTTTAAACTATTCCCAATTGTGAGACGACCTCTTCGAACAGCCATGCACACAATTGTTTACATATTATACAACACTTACTGCAGTCAAACATTATATGTTTACCCTGAGAACCTACTATTGTGTGGTTTATTTCCCCCCAAAATCCAAAAAATGTAAGACTAAAAACTAAATTTTTAGTCCTACATTTTAAACCAGCAGGTTTTTCAAACAGAAAACCATGTTGGAATGTTATAAGCAAAAGTTCCTGAAGATATATATCCTGCGCTGATCAATTAAGATAGTTCCATCACTGTTTTAAGACAAGCTGCTACTGGCATCTTTCATAATGGGATACATTTTGCAGTATGATATTTCTTAAGTAATTTTTGTTTATGCGTGCTTTATTTTAAAAAACATGACACTAGCGGGGGTCTGAAAAAGCACCTTGTGTTTAGCTTATCTTGCTGTGCTTTGATTTGCTTCTCGCTTGGATGCTCGTTGTGGATGAGTTGGCGAGCGATCTGGTTCACCACGGCTGTACGGGAAGCTTGGTTGTTCATCTCTGGGTCGAGGCTTTCAAACCTGCCGTGGAAAGATCGTCTTTTTAATACAGGCAAGTCAGAAACTAGCGGGCATCAATATAAGATACAATACAAAATTACATTTATATAGTGCCTCTCAAGTCAGGAGGATGTACCAAGGCACTGGACAGTTAAGAATTTGGACACAAATGGGGGTGGGGGGGATAAATTAGTACAAGCAAATAGGGAGGTTAGGAGAATTTTTTTCACGAACATATTAGATAGGATATGCAGGGAGCGGAAGTTGAGGCAAAATCCATATTGACCTTCAAGAGGGAACTAGACAGGTACCTTTAAAAAAATGTCAGCTGCAGGGATATGGGGAAAGGGCAGGTAGCTGGGACTAATTGGATGTCTCTTTCCAAAGAGCCAGATGGCGCAAAGGCCTTCTTCTCTGCTGTAAATTTCCATGGTTTTACATAAGAAATATACAACAACAACAACAAGATTCCATTTATTGAGCGCCTTTCACGTCGGGAGGACGTCCCAAGGCGCTGTACAGTTGGGTCAGGACCCGAGCAGGGGGGAAATGGTCAGGGTGAGGGGAGGGAAGGGAGGGAGCGAGGAGGGGGTAGAGAGTCGAGAGGGGAGCTGAAGGCACGGTCAAAGAGAAAGGTCTTGAGACCGGCCTTGAAGGAGGAAAGGGAGGAGGCAGCGAAGGCACTGGGGGATAGAGTTCCAGAGCCTCGGGGCTGAGAGGCTGAAGGCCCGGCCACCGATGGTAGGGCGGTTGGGGCGGGGGATGTGGAGCAGACCGGAGCCAGAGAAACGGAGGGTACGGGCAGGTAGGTAGGGGGATAGTAGGTCGGAGAGGTAGGAGGGAGCAAGGCCGTGAATGGCCTTGTAGGTGAGGGTGAGGATCTTGAATTCGATCCTCTGGGGGATGGGGAGCCAGTGGAGGTGAGCGAGGGTGGGAGTGATGTGGTCGCGAAGCCTGGTGCGGGACAGTACACGAGCTGCAGAGTTCTGAATGACCTGCAGCTTGTGGAGGGAGATGCCGGGAAGGCCGGCGAGGAGAGAGTTCCCATAGTCCAGCCTTGAGGTGATAAAGGCGTGGACCAGAGTTTTAGCAGCGTGAGGGGTGAGGTAGTGCCGTAGTCTGGCGATGTTCCGGAGGTGATGGAAGGCGGTGCCAGTTGTGGTGCGGATGTGAGGGAGAAAGGACAGCTCAGGGTCGAACAGAACGCCGAGGTTCCTGACTGGCTTTGAGAGGTGGAGAGTGCAGTGCAGCCTTGGATTCTGATGCTGTCAGCGCCTGAGGTGCGGAGGCGCTGATGTGAGCCAATCAGGAGGGCCTCGGTTTTTCGCACGTTGAGCTGGAGAAAGTTGTCTCTCGTCCAGGACTCGATGTCGGACAGGCAGCTGTCAGGACATCGGTGGTCGTGGAGTTGAGGGTAGAGGAGGAAAGGTAGAGTTGGGTGTCATCCGCATACATGTGGAAGTTAACCCCATGTCTGCGGATGATGTCACCAAGGGGGAGCATATAGAGGGTGAAGAGGAGGGGACCGAGGACAGAGCCTTGAGGGACACCGCACGAGACAGTGTGGGGGCCGGAGGAAAAACCATTTGTGGAGACAAAGTGAAGACGGTGGGAGAGGTACGACCTAAACCACTCAAGGACAGGGCCTTGAAGGTTTAGGTGGGAGGTCAAGCGGTGGAGGAGGATAGCATGGTCGACCGTATCGAATGCTGCCGATAGGTCGAGGAGGACGAGGAGGCAGAGGGAGCCCTGGTCACAGATGGTCAGGATGTCATTGGTGACCTTGACCAGGGCAGTTTCTGTGCTATGGGCAGCGCGGAAACCCGACTGAAGGGGTTCGAATAGTGAATGGTTGGAGAGGAAAGAGCGCAGCTGGGAGGTGACAACTCGTTCCAGGACCTTGGATAGGAAGGGGAGGTTTATATACATATATATTATGTATATAAACTATGAACCGGAAGCAAGCAGGGCCATTGGATCAGAAGAAGGATTTCATAATTCTTAAAGGAAAAACAGATAGCAAAGTTTCCCCTTCGCACTCCACCACTTTTTACCTGTGCTGGATGACCTCGAGATCTTCCAGTTTCTCTGGGATCTGCGTGCTGTTTAACCACTGCTCCTTCTCGACGATCCATAAATCGCAAGCATCTGCCTCGCTGAACATCTTATACTGGGAGAGCGCGTCCTGGAGCGCCTGCTTACGGAGTCGGGCCAGCTCCGCCACCTCTTGGTAACGCTCGTCGATGTCCGCCAGCCTCTCCTGCATATCAGGCGAGTACTCTTCGGGCAGGCTCTGGCCCTGCTCCCGCAGCGCGTCAATGATCTGCCTGTAGCTGCTGATCTCCTCCCCCACGTCCTTGTGCTTCTTGACCAGGGCCTGTGTGGAGTACTCATCGTGGCCCACGTCGTTGCTGGAGACGATCCTCAGGACATCGATCATCCACACGTCGATGTCGTCACCATCAGCCTTGAACTGGTTCACGTTGGCTGCCTCCTCCAGTCGCTTCTTGCGGACGGCAGACAGCTCCTCCAGGTTGGCCCACTGTGCACGGATGTCCGCGATACGCTCCTTGATCTTCTCGGAGCCGAAGTGCTCCTCGGCCACCATGGCCTCGCCCTCCTTCACCGTCTGCTGCAGAGGTCCCCGTCGCCCACTCATCTCGTCCTCGAAGGCCTTGTGCTTGCTGAGCAGCCGCATCACGCTGGTCAGGTCCTTGCCGCAGTCGTCCGACGAGAGGATCTGCTCTTTCTCCCGGATCCAGCTCTCCTCCTCCGCCATCTCCCAGAAGAACTTCCAGAGACGCCGCGACTCCTCCAAGCGAGCCCTTCGTTCGGCCGCCAGCTGGCAGAGCTCCTGATAACAGAATTCCAGGTGGGTCACACGATCGCAGATAACCTGCGGGTCACAAGGTTTGTAACCTGGAGAGAAAAGCAGAGAGAGAAATGTGCATTAGTGCTTTATTAACGAAGAACAATAATAATAATGATCCTTGCATGTGATATAGCGCCTTATCGCGTCGTTGAGAAGTCTCAAAGCGCTTCACAGAAATATACTGTAAAGTGAATTGACTGCGCATTTTGTGGCTGAAACGCAGCAGCCAATTGTGCACAGCAGTGTCCCACAAACAGTTGTGGATTAAGTGACCACTTTCTTTTTGGGTGTGGGGGGGATTATTACTGACAGAAAGCGATCCACCAATCTTCTAAGAATTGGGTTCCTATTTACTGATAGGTAAACAAAGGCATGTGGAGGGAACGTGCCTAAAGATTTGCACCGCCTGGGAATCGAACCCACGTCTTCTCGCTTGCGAGGTGACTGCGCTGACAGATAAAGGACGATTTAACAATTTGATGGCACTATTTTTAAAAAAACAAAACAGCAGCCTCCATTTATAGATGCATTCAGGAGGGAGCTGGACCTTCACATGAAGGAGAGGAGTATAGAAGGGTATGGGAGAGAGTAAGGAGTGGGTGGAGTGTAAACACTGGCACAGACCAGTTGGGCCGAGTGGCCTGTTTCCGAGTGGCCTGTTTGCGTGCTGTACATTCTTTGTGAATATTACCATAAACTTCTTGGTGACTGGTTTCTAAATTGAAATGTCCCACTGATAATGGTAAATTCTATTCTCCCTGTCACCCCAAGCTATGCACTGAGATAGAACTTGTGACAATCCCCATCCAAGGTCCTGAAGCCAGTCAACCATCTTGTAGTGTCCCCACTCCTATCCTGGATGAGAATAGTTAAAGCAGTGTGATCTTTTGAGTCAGAGGTCTCAGGCTCAAGGCCACTTGTCCTCACTAAGCAATTAGGGCCATCTGCTTATAAGGCTTTATTGAAAGGTTTGAGAGAGAATTGAATGGTAGGCAAAATACCTTCTCCGTCAGAAGCAAATTTCTGAGCAGAAGCGTTGACAACTCTCACTCTCTCAGCCTGAATGGCGATGTCAGCCTCCACCAGAGCATGTTTCTGCAGCAGATCTTCGACACCAAGTAAGTGCTTCCCATAATCTTGAGACAGCAATAGGACCTATGTGCGACAACCAGTTTCAACAGTTGGTTTTGTTCATATAAAGTTGTGGCGGCACATATAGTAGGAACACCAAGAGCATTGGGACACATGGAATAATAAGCAAACTGAAACAGGGGTGGGAAGGTTAAAAAAAAATCTGATGTTATCTGTGCAAACAATACAAGAATTCTATTGTGTTTCTTAATAGGTTTTCATATCAAAATAACTGTGCTTTTTTGCTCCTTCCCTCCCTTACCCCTCTTCCCTCAACCCCACGATTTAATATCCCACGTACTCCCCTGCTCACCTTCATCTCATCCATCCAGTCCATAATATACAGCATTTCCTGGAAAATCTTCTGTAAGTTGAGGTTCATCTCCAAGCGATGGCGTCGAGCCCGGAGCAATTCCAGTAAATATTCCCACAGTCTGTATACGTTCTCCTTCCTTGCTGTGATGCGCTTAATGTCATGGTAGTTCTCAGCTTCCAGCTCCTTGGCCACAGCCATCACCGCCTGGACCCTCTCTTCATAGGCAGCGATGTCCGTCTCAATAGCCTCATGCTTCTTGGTGGCAGCCTCCACAGCTGGCAGATCAAATCCAAAATTATCCTGTAGCACAAGAGATTGTAAGCAGACGTCAGTGTGTGCGAGGTTCGAAAATGCCTAAAGAGATTATTATCTGCAGGACTGGCTGACACAGCTGGACACATACTCTAGCTGCCACATACTGACTAATCTGTCAAGAACGATGGATGCTGCTAAGTGACAATGAAAGTGCACGAACCAGATGCAGCTTTTAACAGAACCTTCAAGTATTGCGTTGAAATCGCCGGTTCATTTTATTTTCAAAAAGAATGTTCCATTCTCTTCTCTAAACAGTGTTATGTGCTGAGAGCAGTCAATAAACAAACCAATTGCTGGCTGCGGTTTGCATCGGTGAGTTAATCCACACATAGCGTGGTCACAATTTGCAACCCCACGTGTCGTCTCGAAGGGAACTATTTACAATGTCTTGACATCCATTACTGTTTGTAGATGTAATCCTCAGTTCTGAAAAGCTAGCTCTGATTCGTACAAATTATCAGATCATTTATCCTATTATAATCAGTAAGTAAGTAAGTGTCTGATGTCATTTCAGAAGTGGAGGTAGAGTGGTGGATGGGGGAAGAGGAGGTCGTACCTGAGAAACTAGGCGCTGGTTTTCACTGAGCCAAGTTTCCCTCATAGCAGCTTTACGATCAAACCGACGTGCAAGTTGTTCCAGCTTTTCTTGCCTTATCAGCTCTGTTCTTAACGCCAGTTCTCGCTCATGTTCAGCTTTTTCCAGTCTTTCCCAGCCCTGCAACCAGGAAATGCAGAGATCAGGCAATTTTGCCACCGGATTAATTACAAACACACGCAATATCATCGTAAGAGCCCTTGTATGACTTTCATCTGTCATAATGGTTGGATCCAAAGTCAGCAAAGAAGTTCTAGTCTAATTTGAGCTCGTGTCCAGCCAACCAGCAGTGAGGGGAAGGTGGGGGGAGGGGGAGAAAATTAATAACACATCAAAGATCACAACGTTCATTCCCATGTGTCAACCGTTCTTAGCAATTTATATGGGACGTTCAGAATTCAAAGCGCAACTAATTTTTATCACTTACTATCTAGAGAAATCTTCCCCCAATATAATCAGACCCATGATTTCAAGCAAATGTTCATCTTAAATTAGGATTAAGAGAAGGGAGCAAATTCCATTGGACAATACAGGACTCCAATTGGCCAGAGCTGATATGTAATGTCATTTAGATGTGTCCACTTGAATTCAAATGCTCTCCCCCTTTAGGTAGGGTGGGAAGCAACCTCAATGGGTTCAGTTGATAAAAGTCATCCATCCAAAAGCCGGTAATTTTGATCTAGTCATCTGTGACGAGATGACTGATTTCAGGTTAAGTGAGAGGGGCATTACCATCAGCTTCAGTACCATTGGGTTAAGAAAAGGGAGGAAAACCATCCAGCGTTTCCACGCTCCTGGTGACTGTGCAGTGATCATTGATTGAAGTGTGTGTTCATGTTGTGTAAAAGTTGGGTGAAGGCTGCATCACAGACAAGGTTTGTCTGTGATGATCCATGGTTACAGACTGGATTCCTCAATGAAGAATGGCCAACTGGGCGAGGTACTTCTCTTATCATTTGAGCTTTGGTCACTCAATCCACGACTGTTTGGGGGACACTGCTGCTCACAATTGGCTGCTGCGTTTTGCCCACAAAATATACAGACAAGTCACTTTACGGTGTATTCTGTGAAGCGCTTTGAGATGTTTCAACGACGTGATAAGGCTCTGTATCAAATGGAAAGATTATTATTATTGTATTTATGAGTTCGTGCTTTCAAGCAAGGAAGCCAGAACAAAAACCTAAACCTAATAGATGAGGTAGAAAGTGGACCAATAAGCTTCAATAGCTACCTTGTTGATATCTGAGATGAGTTTGCCTTCTCTCGGCATGTATACTTTCTGGTTGTTTGCCCTCATTTTGCTTCGAATGGTGAAAAGCAACACTTCTAGATTTCCTTTTTCTGTAAACCTGCAGACAAAGAAAAAAATTAAATAAGACGAGTTTAGCGGGCTGGGAGGACTCACACCTACACATCATTCAATAAACAAGCCAACTGCTGGAACTCTGGTTATGGTTTGCTGAGTAAATCCACAAACACCAGGTCCCAATTTGCAACCCCATGTGTCAACCTGAAGTGACCTACTTACAATATCTTGACATCTTACAATGTCTTGACATTTTAAGTAGACTGTCACCTCCAGATTGGTCTGCAGTCGGAAAAGAATATACCCATTTCTTCTGGTTTTCCGTATTCCAATTTTATCCCCCCTTCAGAAGCCACTGCCTCATTACGCAACCTTCAGCTGTGGTTAAATCCATTGTGAAATGAGGGTGATTATAAACTGTGCTCAATCTGAATACAAGAAATGACATGTGGCAATTAGCTTGCAGTTCTTTGCTCGAACGTTAAGAAATGCTAATTTAAAGAAATGATTCAGCGATGTCGGGTTCTTACTTTGGTGGCTTTTCTACTGTGCGGTATGTGTTAAAGGCTTGGAGCTGCTGCTGGACGCCAACCAGCGAGTTGGCAAATTTACGGTTGTTCAGGATGATGATGGTCTGTTCAATCCACTCCAGCAGGTCAGATGCCAGTGACTCATACTTCTCGATCATTTTCTCAGTTTCAATTGCGTTGTCAAGCACCTAAGGCAGATACGGGTAAACCATTAACACAGCAGCAATAGCAGCTTGCATTTATATAACGCATTTCACGTAGGATAACATCTTGCGGCTCTTCACAGAGACAATGTTCAACGCCAAACCAGGGGGGGTGAGGGAACTAGCTAAATATCCAAAAAGGCATAAGCTACAAGGATATGGGGAAATGGTTAGTAAATGGGGCAGAAAAGATCAGTCTTTAAAGGAGCCTGCATAGAAACGATGGGCCAAATGGCCTTCTTCTGTGCTGTAAATTTCTACGACTCTCAGTATATCTAATACTACGAGACAAGCCACATGTGTGGAACGCAACCGCCGGCTCATTGTTCTGCCGTGTGACGTCATTCCTCGGGTTAAGCACAAATGAGTATTTATTATTATAATAAAATAATCTGGGGAAGGTTGCAGGAAGCGTTTTACGTACCTTCCCGATACGCTTTCCTTCCACAGCAAGAGCCTTCATCTTGGAGAAGTAGTGGTAGTATGTCACTACGTAGGTGATAATGGACTTCTCATCGGGGTGGTCCACACTGACATCTAACAAAGAACACCCAGGGGATTATTTTCAAACTGTACAGCATAGTTGAAGAGACCTTCCATAAAGTGGAAGGGCTATCAATCATCGCAGATTACCAGCACACTGTATATAAAGGTAGTTATGGTTCAGGCTGTGGGAATGATTCTTTTGTGTGTAGTCAACTGAGTGTCTGACAAGTGGAAACCCATCACATGCTTAGTAGTATCCAAACCATGCTGAGATGGATACCACACAGGAATACCGTGGGAATAGCAATGAGCAGAGCTCTGACAAGTGGAGGTGCTGATAGGGAAGGACTCTCATTACTGGTGCCCCATTCACTTCACTGAAATAGCATTCTGGGCAGGCTTCTGGTCAGAGTGCATGTTGATGTCACATGCCTGCCCGATTCTTCTGGGGTCTGCAGGAAACTGTCCCCAAAGGGAAATAAAAGTTAGCGGAGACTGAATGAGGTGCTCGACTGTCATTCTTCTGCCATTTTCCGGTACCTTTACTTCACTTTGGGCCCAGATCCCCGCCAGCAAATGGAGCCCGGGAGTGAGATGGGAGGTTACTGTTTGTGAGGAAAGGTTAGTGGGCGTGAGGCAGGAGGGTAGTGGGTGTGAGGGGAGATTAGTGTGTGTGAGACATGGTGATGCTCCTGTTGTTTGTTGGGAAGGCAGCAGTGTAAATGGGATCTTGCTGCAGGAATAAAGCACTGCAGGACATAAGGTACGTCTTCTCGAGGGAATCCCTGTTCATCATTGCAACTCACGAGAACTCCACCGTGACCAGAGATCCCATTGAACAACAACAATTTGTCTGTATATAATGGTCTTCATGCCAGGTGGCTTCTTGGAGTGCTTACCAGTGGCAGAGCCTGACACTGAGCAGGGGGAAGGCAAACATAAGGACGGTCGACGAGGAAGGTCTTCAGACGTGATCTGAAAATGGGGAAGGAAGGGGCAAGGCGGAGGGATTGAGGGAGAGAAGCTGAGTTCTCATGGTTCAGTGTGAAGTACATGGTCAGCGGGGGGACACTGCAGAAGATTCACATTAAATGCCCAAGTGGCAGGAGCACCAGTTTCACTGCCGTTTTTCCCGACTGGTGCTTTCTAAAAAACATAACTGTCTGAAAACTTTCCAGTATAAACAGCTCGTATGATGTTACATCTAACCTTCAGGGTCCAGTAGCTTGGTGAGCCCGAGATGTTGCTCCGCAAGGTTAAATGCATTCTGGAGATTGTAGTGAGCGTTGGACTTCTTGAGTTTGTCAAAATCAATCAGATCCGGCCTGTCCAAATGAAAAACCAGTTAGCGAGGAGACGTGGACACAAGACATAGCATGTACTGCATGCAAACAGTGCAGTTATTTACAGAGGAGAAACGGAACGCCAGCCACTATTGTCAGATATGTACCTGTGCTTGTGTATAACAGCATTGAAAGCCATGCCATCCCTCCAGCTGGTGGTAAAGTTGTGAATGTTGACATTTGGATAGCTGCGGAGAGAGGAGGGGAGGGGGAAAAAAAATCACATTAGCTTAACGTTATCCAGGTTTGTTTCAGGGACCAGAAACATGGTGTCAATGAGCAGAAAGTCACAACCTTGTCCTCGGCTGTGTTTTAAAAGACCAGTCACTGGAGCAGGGGGGAGCAGGCGCAGGGGCTCTTCCCTCTCAGCTCTTGTTAAGCCTGCAAGCCAAACCCCTAGCAGGTTGGCCCTCGCTGGACAAGCAGCGGGCAAGCTTGCCAGACAGTTCTCTCAATTCAGCTGGTTAAGATTCCGGCAGTATTCCAACACACACTTTGGGGTCTCCAACCTGTGCCTAATACTCTCCAGAATTAGGTAAACAGGATGAGTCTTTCCAAGGAGAGTGGGCATTCCATTCTGACAAATATCTGGATGTCCAGGTGCAGGTGGGTTGGGACTGTTTAGTCTGGATACACTCAAGGATGGTGATAGGTATCCGGCTGACCGAAAGAAATTGTAAATTTACATTAGGTAAGAATCATTTACCAGAAAACAGCATCAGATAAAGACTATCTATTGTTTAAGAACAGAACAGCGATGTCACAAGCAGGAAAGGAATGCCGAGAACCAAGATTTATAAAAATCTTCGACGTGATTTGGAAATAGTCAAGTCATTTTGATTTGGTACATCTAAAAACAACTAGAGTTGGGCTGTGGGTTGGGCAAGGCTTGAAATAGTAACCAGTCATTAGAAGGTTAGCTTTTCTCCTCAGAGAGAGGTAAGAGGTATCCTGAGCCTGATTCTGGCTTCACCCTTCCACCCTGCAATTAACAGCAGAAGTCACCGATACCATTTGGGAGAAGCCTGAAATCTCTCCTGGTCTCAGCCTTAAGACAATGAATTAAAAAGTTTCAGATCATACAGAACTGTGGAAAGTTCTTACACTCAGTTTTATTTCGGAGGCCAGTTTTCCACAGAGAAAAATTTTCCACCGACAACCACCACTGCAACGTATAGGTTAAACCTGTTTGTGCGACCTTGCCATGCACAAATTGGGTGCCTCGTTCACCTACAAATATGCAGTCACCACACTTTACAGTAAATCCTGTGAAACACTTTGAGATGGTTTGGGAATGTGATAAGGTACTATATAATAATCCTCGCATTTGATACAATACCTTCCCGCATCATTGAGATGTCTCAAAATGCTACACAGGAATTACTCTAACACAGATTGATTGTGTATAATGTGGGAGAATATGGTAGCCAATTTGAGCATAGCAATATCCTACAGATAGCCATTAAGTGAAGAACCAATTTTATCTGGGGATTGTTGTGCCAGGACACTGGGAAAAACTCCCTTCACTTTTTGAATTGTATCACGGGATCTTTAAAGTCCATCTGAACAGACAGACGGAATCTCGGCTTAATACCTAATCTGAGGGACAGCAATACTGTCAATGTAGCGCTCCCCCAGCACTGCACAAGAGTGTCAGCCATAAGCTAGGAGCTCAAAGTCCCAACATGGGATGTTGAGACCATATGAAAAGAACTGGCTCCCTTAAGGGGCTCGGGATTGTCAGGTGAAATGATGGTGCTGACCAAAGGCGAGAGTCCTATCAACTGAGCCGGGTTGAAACCCGCATATCAAATGCAAGGATCATCATTCATAGTTGCTTACCCTGCTGTCTTCATCTGGCACCACAGCAGTAAAGCATCCTTTGCGGATTTCTTTTCCTTGTTGTCTTCCGTTTCAACACTGATATCTTGGATCTGGGGAATACAAACGAGTCCTAATCAGATGGTTTTTCTTTTCATAACCTTTCAGCTGTATTAACGTAATTATTTCCTGGAAACTGCGTTGGATTGGGCTAGAGAGAGGAAGCAGGCTTCTCCTCTAACAAAAGAGCTTTAAACAACTTCAAAGGCCTCAAGAAAAGAGACAATTTATATCTTGTGACAATTAAACCTTCCTTAATTCACAAAATAATCCTCACAATTTCACTGAAGTATGAACGCACCTGAAATCTGAGAATTATGGTCCAAATCAAACCAAGAGTCAGGCGATGGTTTCCGTCTACGATATCGTGAGATCCCATGTTTTCCAGATGTACTCTTTGCTCCTTCAGGAACTGTAGAGCCTTGTCAACATTCTCAAGGCAATGAATCCGCATCCTCCCCTTTGTTGGCTTGGGCTAACAAAGAAAGAGAACAGATATAAATATGAACAGTGGCAATGAAGTATTCAATAAGTGTTACTGCCATCAATACTCTAGAAAAATTAACCTTGAAATGCTAACACTCGCAAATACTCGGCAGTGAAATCATGTTAGGATTGGGTGCATTCTGTGAGATCAACCTTTTTTTCTTTCAAAAATTTTGGTTTTGATTTCTGCTCTGTATAAGTTTGAAAATCTGCTCTCCCCAAGTCTCCTTGAATCTCTGGTTTGCCACTTAATTGGAATATGGAGAAGACTTTGATCAAGTGGGGGGCATCCCTTTAGCCAGATGTTTTGAATGCAAATGGCAAAAAAGAACTGCTCATAGAAATCGTATAACCAACCCACAGGAAAACAGGACACTTTTAGAAGATGGAACCTGTAGCAGAATAATAATCCTTGCATTTGATATAGCGCCTTTTCATGGAATTGAAATGTCTCAGAGTGGTTCACCACACAATTCTTCAACCTGTGGAACAAGAGCTTGAATCCAGTTGACATCGTTAGGAGAAAGGCATCTCTTCTTATTGACCAAGGGCAGTGTAAATCCGGTTCTGAATGGGTGAGGATCACAGTACAAAACTGCCCCTAAATTTTGCACTAAACTGACAATCTCATTCAAAGAGGCAGAAGAATGGCAGATGTGAGAACTGTTAATGTCTCTACATTAATCCAGCCAAATGTTGTATCTGACTTTGACGTTGATTCAGGGGGTGAGTTGGAGGAACTGCGGGATGGAGTTAGAGAGTGCAGGGGCAGAACAACAACAACAAGATTACATTTGTATTACGCCTTTCACGTCGGGAGGACATCCCAAGGCGCTGGACAGAGTGCAGCATTTCAGACCCGAGCTGGGGTCGGGGGTGGGTGGTAACCGATGGCATGGTCAAAGAGGAGGGTCTTGAGGCGGGACTTGAAGGAGGCTAAGGAGGGGGCGAGGCGGAGTGACTGGAGGATGGAATTTCAGAGGTTGGGGGCAGAGTGGCTGAAGGATCTCCCGCCAATGGTGGGGTGGGTGGGTCGGGGGACGTGGAGCAGGCCAGAGCCATCTGAGCGGAGGGAACGGGCGGGTTGGTCGGGGGTTAGGAGGTCGCAGAAGTAGGGTGGGGCAAGGCCACGGAGGGCTTTGTATGTGAGGACCAGGATCTTGAACTGGATCCTCTGAAGGATAGGGAGCCAATGGAGTCGGGCAAGAGTGGGGGAGATGGGGTCACAGAGTTTTGTGCAGGAGAGGACACGGGCTGCAGAGTTCTGGATTATCTGCAGCCTGTGGAGGGAGGAGTTGGGAATGCTGACAAGCAGAGCGTTTGCATAGTCGAGCCTGGAGGTGATGAAGGCATGAACAAGAGTTTCAGTGGCCTGAGGGGTGAGATAGTGGCGGAGTCGGGCAATGTTACGTAGGTGAGGGAAGGCAGAGCGGGTCATTGCTATGATGTGGGGAAGAAAAGACACCTGGGTTCCTGACTGACTTGGTGAGTTGAAGTGTGTAACCATGGAGGTTGATGCTGCCAGAGCCTGTGGTGCTGAGGCGCTGATGCGAGCCAATCGGGAGGGCCTCAGTCTTGTTCACATTCAACTGTAGGAAATTTGTCCTCATCCAGGACTTGATGTCCGACAGGCAGTCTGTCAGGACAGCAGTGGTCCTGCAGTTGAGGGTGGAGGCAGAAAGATAAGAGTTGGGTGTCATCCACATAAATGTGGAAGTTGATCCCATGTCTGCGGATGATGTCACCAAGGGGGAGCATATAGGTATTAAAGAGGAGAGGGCCAAGGACAGAGCCCTGGGGGACGCCAAATGTGACAGTGTGGGGGCTGGAGGAGAAACTGTTAGAGGCAACGAAGTGGAGACGGTGAGAGAGATAGGAATCGATAGAATGTCTGGAAGCTCACCCAGTGATGGTAGGGCGGATTGGGTGGGGGACACGAAGTAGACTAATGTTTGCTGAGCAAAGTGAGTGTAGGAAGTGACAAAGGTAAAGGTGGGGTCAGACCGTGGAGGGATTTGAGGAGGATACCCAGGCAGGAGCAGAGGTAGGGAGACTGCAGCACGGACAACGTTTAAATGCACAGTTCATAGAAACTGTAAAACAAGGTAACTGTCCCCGATAACTCAGTCATCCATTCAATCATATTTTTTCTTGCATACTATATATATAATATATATATACAACAACTTGCACTTATATAACTCCCTCCATGCAGGGTAGCGTCTCAGAGCTCTTAACAGCTGGTTGGAATTATATTGTTATAGGATGAAACATGATCTTGGGGTTTGAATGGCCATGTAAACTACTTAAAACCAAATTTCTGTGGTTTACAACATTAGAAATTCACCATTGTGTTGCGGCCAGAAGTAAAAATTCTAGCCAAACACTTACATCAAATTTTGGATCTGAACCCAGGCGTTGACATACAGGAAGCTTTGGTTTTAATAATAAGGCCATAGACTAGCTTAAAATATATCCAGAAACACAGGCTTTGAAGCTTTGTTCAACGAGCATGTGACAACATGCACACATCAGTCCCATCGTGGAACAGTAACCCATTGTCAGCCAGTCAACCCCTGATCTCGGGAAAAGATTTTTCTTATATGAGAAATGATCAGATAATTACAGCACCTGCCTTTGGGGTAAATACATTTTTAGGTGAACTTTCAATGATGCACTTTGTTTCAGTCAAAACTCAAGGCTTCTCAGAGCTAAATGTCAATTGTTGACCAAAGGCAACATCATGTTTTCGGTTGGTAATACTATTTATATGTGTCTAAACAAACTGAAAGTTATAGTGGCTGATATGGCCCAACAAACAATCTGTCAATAACAAGGATGCTTTTTCCATTGAGCCAGACCCAGGGGAAAACAGTGACCCCTACGATGCTTTCCTTAAGCTTATTTTATCAACCCCTAACCTCGCTCTGCTCCACTGGTTCCCTATCCTCCGGTGGATCGAAATTCAAGATCCTCGTCCTCACGTTCAAATCCCTCCACAGCACTGGCAGACTGGCTCCCCGAAATGGCTCAGGATTGTCACGTAGCACGATAGTGGCTATTCACAGGGAGTATAGAGTTGTAGGGGGTGCCCATTTGGTATATAAATGCAAGTTGTTGTTATTGTTATCACGCCAATGAGACATCTCAAAGCGCTTCACAAAATATACTGTAGAGTAAATTGACTGTATATTTTGTGGGCAAATCCTATGAAGCATTTTAGGATGTCCTTCTGATGTGAAAGGCACTATGCTAAGGGGAAAGATTATTAACATGCAGGCAAGAGGAAAGTAAATGCTTTTTCTGAAGTATCTATCCCTTAACTGAACTTAAATGCATTCAACCTCCCCACTGTGACTATGGAGCTATCTCGGTTTCCTAGTTACACAGGCAGCTGAAGACCACAGTAATATATGATCTACAGTAAGTACACAATTACAACAAGTGTGGCACATTCCTGTGGTTATTTGCACACATACACTATTTGAAAATGCCTAAACACATTGTCTTCAAGCTGCGGATGAGTTAAGACAGAATTCCCTCAGAAATCAAAAGTTTGCACCTCTGCCCCTTACCCCGAAATGATATCTTTAATCAATCACACACAAATAGCCAGTGTGTCTAGAAATAAATTTCTGTGTGCCTAGAAAGAAATGTACACTCTCTCCCTGCTTACGTAATTCAAGAGCGTATTAGGCTTCAGTTAGGCAAGAGCCAAGGCTTGTGGATTCCAGAGTGTATGTTGGGGTACTGATGGAGTTTAACAGCTAAAGTTGCGTAGCCCACTGAATGCACTGTTTGGCAAGCTTCCGGCTGCTTGTCCTGCTAGGACCACACTACCATTTAAGGCTTTTGCTTCCAGGGTTAAGAGGAGCTGAGTGGGAAGAATCCCTGCTCCCAGTGACCAGAATACTCTTCCCAGTTCTAGCAACGAGCCGGGCTGGCTGTTCTGTCATCGGCCCTGGAGTCTCTGCAGACAGACCCGCCTGGCTCAGGAAGCGGACAACCGAGACTGCCACAGCAGATTGACTCAATTCCAGCGTTCCGTCACCAAGCACGTCACCTTATTATTAATATCTTGTTATAAAGAACAAAACCACAGCTAAAGCAAGAGATAAATATTTTTAAAATGTTGAATAGAAATAAACAGGTCAAATCTTGTTTGAGGTGTTCTTAAAAAAAAATTACAAGCAAACACACCTCTCCGCTCCCCACATCCCCCACCCGGAAATCTGAAACAAAACCAAAACAGTCTGGAGCTGGCCAGCAAGTTGCACAGTAAACTGCAGCAGAGAGTAATGTTTTGGGTGCAGGCTTTTATCTGATGAAGGTCACAACTTGAAATAATAAGCTTCCTCCCTCTTTCAGATAGAATCTGCACCCACAAAATTTTCCATTTAGATTTTGTTCTTGCCCAGGTTGTTAAATGTTTAATAATTGTTTACAAGATTTTTTTTTGAGGGGGATAGTGGGTGGGGAGGGGGAAAGAGGTCAACAAAAGTTGTTTCCCAGGGACCAAGAATATCCTTCAGCTTTTGAAACATTAGCCCAGAAGTCATGCTGAATACAAATTGCTGCTTAATGTGACCCAAGCACAATGGAGTGCTGCTTGAGCAAAGCTTTCTGGACCTACGTGCCTGCACGCGAAGGGAAATGATCATCAACGCCGTCGTGGAGGGCATGTTACCAGCGCCCCCAACCATTCCCACCAAAAACAACCTGTTTTTATATTGAGCCCTTCATGGCACTCGACCAGTCACTGGGGCAGAGATTCTTCCCACTCAGCCCGTTAACCCTGCAAGCCTAAGCCCTGAGCAGTTGGGTGGTCCTTGCTGGACATGCTGCAGGAAAGCATGCTAGACACTGCTATCAATGTGGTTTTAGCTGGTTAGACTCCAGCGGTACCCCAACACACACTCTGGGGTCACCAAGCCTGCGACTAATACTTTCAGAATTAGGTAAGCAGGATGTGTCCCTCCAGGAAGAGAGTGCATATTCCATTCCAATAATCATCTCTGGAATTTCTATGTGTGGTTGAGATGCATGGAGCTCTGTGTATGTGGTTTGGAAACTCTTTAAGTATGGTGATGGGTTATCGCCTAACCAAAGTAAAATAGTGCACTTCACGCAGGGGGCGTCAAATGTCTTACTCACAAGTCTTTCCCCTGACAAGACCTCCAGCAGTTTGATCAGCATGCGTCCATCCCGTAGGTCCATGTACAGGTCCGTGATTCTGCAGGATACTCGTGCCAGGTGAGAGTTCACCCATTTTGTGAACGTTTTCTTTTGGACAGCTTCACGCTCGTCTGAGGAAATAAAACGGTACGGGATCAGTCACTCTGAGGGAACGCTCATCTTCACACCATCGTGAAATTCCCAAACTGTAAAGATCACGGCGCTCGAGGCAAGCGAACGAACGAGGTACTCCAGCACAAGGCCTGCGGTACATAACAAGGACCCCAGACTAAAATAAATACTTTGAGAATTAGCGCCCAATTTAAAGCCATTCCGCTTTTATTCTTCGTTGAATAAAACTTCTCCTAATTCCCTATGCTGTTGTGTAACTGCAGTAACATCATAGTAAGATAACTGCAAATTGGTTGCCAGGTTCACCTACAAATAGACAATTCACCTCACTTCACGGCAAAATTATGTGATGTGCTTCTGAAGGACGTGCTAAGACGCTATATCAAATGCAAGGATTATTATCAATATAATAAAGTGTTATAATACTACAGTAAGACTCTCATAAGTCTGATATTTATAAATCGCACAATCACTTAAGTCTTACATAAGCCCAAATCCCGTTCAAGAGTTTATATTCTATGCAAGTTTGACATGACTCATACTTTGCAGGAGTCACATTTAATGTATCGCCCAACTGATACATCTTATGTGAGATTTACTGTAATAATAAATATAATAATACTTGCATTTGATTCCGTGCCTTATCACATCGAGACATCTTGAAGTGCTTCACAGGATTCACTGCAAAGTGTAGTGACTGTTTTGTGGGTGAAATGCATCAGCCTCCAGTTTTGCCACTTTACCCCATTACAACTATGAATGAATCAGCATTGCAGACACACTTTGGTGCATTTTGAGTTTATATCCTGCACATATGTCAAGACATGTTATTGTGGTTACCACGTGACTGCACTGGCACACCTAAAATTGAAATGCTTCCTGATAAACACAAACTGTGAAATGCATTTGACATTTATATTGTGCCTTTCGTGTTGGGAGTTAACAGTCCTGTCTTGACACCTGAGCTGGTGTGAAGGATGAGGAGGGAAAAAGATCATTGAAAGCGCAGTCAATGAGGTAGATTTTGAAACGGCCTTTGATCGAGAGGAGGGAGGGAGGGAGGGAGCGCGTCAGAGAAACTCCAGTATGGGAGTTTGAGTGAGGGCAGATAGGCTTAAAACTATGATGGGGCATGTAGGGCAGGGGCCGTAAAGCAGTCTACGCATATAAGAACTCATTTTAATTACAAAGTCCATCAGGCAAAATACTCTGTTTTCTTCCTTCTTTTTCCCCCTCACGCCACCACCCCCCACCCCCAACCATCCCCATAAAATAGAGCCTTGTGTAATAATAATAATCATCCTTGCATTTGATATAGCGCTTTTCACGTCGGGAGGACGTCCCAAAGCGCTTCACAGAACACACTGTAAAGTGAATTGACTATATATTTGTGGGCGAATGCGGCAGCCAATTGCGCACAGCAATGTCCCACAAACAGTCGTAGATTGAAAATGACCAATTTATTATTGTTTTGGTTTTTCTTTGGAGGGATTATTATTAGGCTCTGTGTGGAGTAAGGAAACTTGCCCAAGGTTTCGCCCTCTGCCTGGAATTGAACTCAGGTCTCTCGCTTGCAAAGCGAGTGCTCTAACCACTGAGCTACAGGACTCCACAATGTAGCTTCCAAGCATTGTTATGCAATGTCAGTTTAGTTCAGCTGACAGGGTACACTTGAGCTTGCAATCCAAGTCAGTGTTTCAGGGCAAAACAGAGAGAGAGCCGGTGTTGGGACACGCTATCAGATAATCTGTTAAACATGGAATTCCCCTTGCTGTCTTGGCCAATATCTCTTCCCTCATCCAGAATCCCAAAGTCGTAAAAAATGAAACATTCGCAGGTAAATTTGACAAGTAATGCATCATGCAGTTTTTGCATTTTAAGATTGGGCCTTGGATTTTAAAGATTGGTTTAATTGGACAGGCTGATTAATCCAACGGGAATGACATCAGTGACACCTAAATTCATGGAATGCGTGCAATGGAACTGTAAGCAAACTATTTCCATTAAAGCCTCTGAAGATCTGTAACACATACGGCACCTTAATGGGATTTATTAACTGACAAATATTCAAAACAAGACTAAAATCCATCAGTGACTGCTAACAAATAATAAGGTAAACGTTCTCCGCCCGGCTGGAACAGTCCTTCTTGTGCAGCTGGTGCCGAGAGATGAACGATCAAATCAGATTACTCGTGGAATACAAGAGCACCGGTTTTGCTGACATTAATTCAAGAAGTGTCGCCAAGCAACTGATAATGTATCAAATGACCTTCAGCTGGGATCTGATGGCAAATAAGTCATTGAGCTTTTCAGTCTTCACTCTTAGTATGATACACTCTACCTGCTTATCTACTTGCCAGTAAGATGAAAATCTGTTATACTCTTCCCAATTTGAATAGAAACAGCAGAACATTAATCTGAAGAGCAGTGAACACAGCGGACCGATATTTACAAAGTGCAGCTGAAACAGGATTTCTTGTCTGAAGAGCATCTTTGGTTGAAATGACAGAAAAGATCTTGTGAAATCAATGAGGTGTTCTGCAGGTCAAAGTGTCACTAATTTCAAGCATACAACAACAATTTGTATTGTATAGTGTCCTTCACCCTGGGTAGAATCTGAGTGCTTAAAACACAGAATCATGAGGGAAATAAAGGAACAGCACAGTACAAAAATGATCTTTATTTGGTATTGGGCCTTTCAAATAGAGGAAGACTCAAAGCTCTTCACTGGACATACTGTAAAGTGTAGTGTACTGTTGAAGGTTCACATATTTTATGGACCACTGCCAATTTTGTCCACATCAATGTTCCACAAAACAGCCATGAAGTCAATCACAAATTTTGTTTTGGGGGATTATTGGCCAGGACACCGGGAGAAACTCTTTTTGTTCAGTGCGGTGGAATCTGTAACCTTCACATGAAGTGAACTTCGGTTTAACGTTTTATCTAAATAACTCATATCCAATAACAAGTATCGCAACTGCACTGGAATGTTAGCTTAGACTGCATGAGTTCCAAGTTGCAACTTGAGGCTTGAACCTATAAGTAGGGGATACAATTCCGGGATTTCAGGAGCACCATTACCATAAGGGAACCATAATGGTATTCCCAAAATCTTGGGATTGCAATCCCGTACCCACAACCTTCTGACTCAGAGACAAGAGTGCTACACCAGGCTACACCAGGCTGACACAAGATCCTTAAAGACACGATTATAATCCAAACCTACTGGTTATTGTAACCTCTGTATACTGTGGACATTTGTACAACAGAGTCTCACTGAACAATTTAAAAGAAATAAAACAGGGAAGCATCAAGCCCATATTTGACCTGACATACCTAGCTGATGTTGCTAAATGGGAAAATTCAGGAATTCAGAATAAAATTCCTACAAGTATCAACAGTGGCTTTCAGTGCATTTCAGCTTCACCCCCATATAGCAGAGGTCAGACCTCAGCAGAGATCTATGTGAGATGTGATACTATACGACCACAAAATCATTATGATCCTTCCATCTGATATTGTGCCTGATCTGTGACATGGCTGTTTGTGAGACACTGCTGTGCGCAATTGGCTGCCGCACTGGGCCCACAAAATACACAGTCAATCCACTTTACAATATATCCTGAACTGCTTTGAGACACCTCGATTTATCAAATGCAAGGTTTATAATTATTATGATCAGGTCATTGAACATCGTGTGTTGCTTGGTTACTTTGGTTAGTGATTCACTTCTCTCCCTCCCTCCATTTGCACCCTTGCTCTATCTCCCCTTCCCCCAATCTTCCCTCCATATTTTTGTTACCCAGATTCAGGAAAAAAAATAAAACCATGAAATAAATACCTCGAATAAATTTAACCAAAAAGTGCTCTTTCACAAACCCAATTCTACTCCACTTTCAGAACCACTGTGGTTGCAAAAGTGCAGTGTGATCTCTTGTGTAACCTCTCTTTGCTCCTCAAACGCCCAGGCGTCAACGCGATGGACTTGCTTCCGGTTTTGGGGGGCCATTCCAGGTGCAGAGCAACCACACACTAATCCTGAGCTGCCTGCCTCAGAACACTGCTTATGACACAAGAAACATTTCTGAGCCACCGACTGAAGGACCTGTTCTAGGACAACATGATCCTAGCTTTGAAATGTGGAATTCTCCATGACACAAGCCACCGTTGAGGCAAAGCCGATCAATTAGTTTTAAGAGGAAATCTGGTAGGTGCTTGAAAGGGAGGAATGGTAAAGAAAATGGGGAGTAAGCGATGCACTGGATCAAACAATTCACAGGGTAACTTTAACCCAGACTTTGATGATGGATGCCAAATTGCAAGGTGTGGCAAAAAGCAGACTCCACAGAGAGGAATCAGGATAATAGTAATAATAATTCTTGCATTTGATATAGCGTTTTCATGTCTTCTAGACGTCTCAAAGCGCTTCACAGAATATACTGTAAAGTGAATTTGACTGTATATTTGTGGGCGAACGCGGCAGCCAATTGTGCACAGCAGTGTCCCACAAACAGTCGTAGATTGAAAATGACCAATTTTTTTTTTTTTTGTTTGGAGGGATTATTATTAGGCGTGTGGAGTAAGGAAACTTGCCCAAGGTTTCGCCCTCTGCCTGGAATTGAACTCAGGTCTCTCTCTTGCAAAGCGAGTGCTCTAACCACTGAGCTACAGGACTCCACGTCACTTGTGATAATAAAAGAATTATTATTGGAAACACACGTTCTATAAGGTTCAACAAATGTGTTTTCTGTTCATCTGATCAGTGACATCTTGGCAGCTACTCAGTCGAAAGGTGGGTTGGAATTTTATGCCTCAGAGCGGGGCTCTGCTGTACTATTTGATCCTAAGCATTACCATTCAAAGTGTTTCACTAATACAGCATTATAGTTGATGTTCCTTCAATTAGGCACTTTTTTGTTGTTACTTTAAATCATGGAGAGAATCATTTAACCCGCCAAAATACAGGGCACACTCATACAAACACTGATACCACTTACCAAGACAAACTGATAAATGTCACATTTTTAGTTACTAGAGAGTCTCAAGGGAAGGGAGGATATAGGTGGGGCTGATTTGTCTATACATAAGTAAAATTGTTTTCCCAAGGGTTTACAAACAGAATGCATTATGTGAAGAGCCAGACGCAGGAAAAAGGAAACAGCACAAACACTTATATTGATAATAGGCAATCAGAGTGTTATCTTTGAGCAACACTTGAGTGGAAGTTTCCTTCGACGGAAGTAGTGCTGTACAGTTAAAGAGTTACCACATCGTAGATTCAGTTGCTGCATCTGTAGAATGACAGATGATTGTTTTTCTTGTTTCAAAAAAAACTTGCAGCTTAATATTTTTCCAACCAATTGGTCTTTCTCACTCCTCTACCCTTACTTTGCCTGAACGTTTTAACAACAGTTCAAAACAGCTGGTCAGTCCCTTTGGTTATACAGAGTGACCAAAAAGTCTTCTTTTTTTAGCTACCCTATCATTTAAAAAAATCATAATTTCTTTAAGACTTATTAGAGATTGTAATAGTATCACAACTTTTTGATCATCCTGTATTAACCAATTTAGGATCTATTTTAGCTGGTGCAGTGGACGTGTGGTTATATATCCAGGCCTGTGGATTTTGACATCTATTCTATATTTGACCATTATGGCTCACATGGTATTACGTTGGGTCATTCTTGAGATGTAGGACTATAGTCGTGGTGTGTACAGGTGACATCAAATGACACTTAACCATGGAAGTCACAATAAACATGATTGGCACAGTACTAAAAAGAGCAAGCCTTACTATCAATGGCCTGATTAAAAGGAACCATTTATAAGCTCTTTCTTTATCTACAAAAACTATATAGTGTCCTTCAAGTAGGATAATGCTTTAGAGCGCTTCACAATGTGGAGTCGGACATTGAGCAAAGAAGATACCATAGGAGTGGTCAAAGAGGTAGGTTTTAAGAAATGATTTCAAGATTTGAAATCTTGCCTTAGATCTCATCTCAACTTTGGGTGTGGTCGTTGATTTTTAACATTCTTATTTAAACCTCAAGACTGGTGGCATCAACTAACTAGAAGTGGTTACTGAGCTCAACAACTTGTACAGGAACTGAACAATCATCTCTGGAAGTCCTTACTGATCTGGGCTCATTATGGTGTGTTCAGTTACTTCACACAGTCATCATTAAGTCAACACTCACCACATTCACACCCATTGGGCAATATAACGGTTGGGATCAGCTCTCGAGTCTTCAGCTGCAGAGTCAAACCAAAGTGAGAAGAAAACAAACCCTTCAGGTCAAGTTTCAAAATTGCTTTTGCAAAGCTCATTCCTTGTACCACCTGCAGCTTGCTGTCTGCATAAAGCAGCTGCTCTGGTAAGACTGTAAAGGGGCCTATTCCATGCTTTGGCAGCCATTATCAACACTTAATATCGAAACCTTTCCAGCTAATGAGGAAGCCGTGCTAATCTGAAAAAACCCAAACCCAGCTCTCAAGAAAATCACAAGGATGCCACAGGAAAGTTCCAGTTGACATTATTGGTTGTTCACATCTTGGCTGTTTGTGGGGCTTTGCTATGTATAAATTGTCTGTCCCTTTTGCCCCCGAAACACAGTCACTACACTTTACAGTATATCCTGTGAAATTCTTTGGGATGTCCTCCTGCTGTGAGAGGACCAAATGTAAGGATGATTATTTTTATTGGCTAGCTGCACTGACACATTTAGTCACTGATCCTAGAATTATTCTAGTTCATTCTCTGAGTTGATTCTGATGGACCCAGAGAGCAGACCAATACACAATGAAATAATCCTTCAGCTTCACAATCGTCACTTCCTGCTGAAAAATAAGCCTGAAACTCTAGCAGGATACGATCTGAAGCCTATATCTTTTTCCAACTCCATCGTATAAACACACAGATTTCAGACAAGCGGGTAAGCTTCATCTACTCATTTCCTCTAACTCTGTGACCACGTGTTGTTTTATTTACACACAATAAGAGTGATGAGCCGTGTATAAAACAGATCAACCAGCCTTACAAAACCGATTGAAAATACCAGACGTTAAAACATTCTAATGGTAACCAAAAGGTCACCAAAGGCGAGATCCATCACATCTATTGGGTTAATGCATGAGCTGGTGTGTATAAAAACAAGTGATTAACATAATTTATCATCATAGATTTAAATGCGAAAGAGCTGAGCATAGATGAAGCAATTTCATGTGGATCTAGGAAACATCAGAGCTGTTGTACTTTCAATGGAACAGGAAATATTGTATAGACTCCACCTCCCCCCCTCAGTCCATGTGAAATGGGGGGGGAGGGGGGGGCGGAGAAAAAAAGACAAGGGAGTCTTTCAGGATCTTGAAATCTTCGGTTTAAGCCATTTTGTGCTTTCCATTTCAAGGTTGACGGCTCCATAGCCACCTCGCACAGATGCCATCTAACACAATTAATTCTGATTGCTCATGCAAATCAGCATGGCACTCTACACTAATGCATACATTATGTTGTACCCCCTCTAGCAGTCCAGCTGTAATAGGATAATAATAATCCTTGCATTTGATACAGATCCTCATCACATTGTCGAAGCGCATCACAGGATTTTTACTGCGAAGAATAGTGAATGTGCATCTGTAAGCGAATGGAGCAGGAAATTTGTGCACAGCAACACCTCCCAAACAGCCCCGATATGAGTGACCGATTTTGATTGGGGGATTGTTGTCCGTGAGGGATGTATGCATAAGTGTCAGGTGCCATGCGCATTTGCCCTGATCAGACTTAATTGTAGTAGATGGCAGATATACTAGGTGGGTATGGAGTCAGGAAAGTCTATGAAACATAAGGAGCATAACAAATTACTAAAGGGTGGAGTTGTCCAGCTCATTAAAAAACATTGAAGTCCATCTAGTGATCTTTAACACAAATCAGCATAGATCAGCAACATAGCATCAGAAATTCCCCCAAGTGTTGGATGGGAATAGCATTAATGGCATCCAAACAGCCTGTGAGGTTACATTAAATAATGTGGATTTTTTACATTATTTAACGAGTTTAATGAACAGGTTCCTGTTGAGTCCTGTAGCTCAGTGGTTAGAGCACTCGCTTTGCAAGTGAGAGACCTGGGTTCAATTCCAGGCAGGGCGAAACCTTGGGCAAGTTTCCTTACTCCACACGCCTAATAATAATCCCTCCAAAACCAAAAAAATAATAAATTGGTCATTTTCAATCCACGACTGTTTGTGGGACACTGCTGTGCGCAATTGGCTGCCGCGTTCGCCCACAAATATACAGTCAATTCACTTTATCAAATGCAAGGATTATTATTATTATAACAGCAGCGCAGTTAATCGAGCGACAGAGTGCAGGCCTATAGCCAATAAATCAATGGCAGAACCTGCGAATGAGATTCTGGAGATTGTGGAAATCCCAGTGAAAAGCACAGTAGCCACGAAACCAGTACTAGCAGTTTTGTATGGCAAGAGAAGTGATGAGCAAAATTCAAATAGCCAATTCCAGATTGGTGAGCCAAAAGCTATACCAGCAACATGTCATTGGCAATATTCACAATCCAGTTTGTTTTTGCAGTCAGTGTCTGCAAAACTAATAAAACAAATTTTTTAGTTTATTTCTGTCCAGAAATTCAAAATGAGACATGACACGAAACATCACGTTTCTTGTGGAAAAAATCAAAATGTTTTTGTAACCCAAACTCCACAGGTTTGGACTTTCCTCTGGTCATGAGGATTTAAATACTGCTGACCTGTTAGGTGCTGGATAGATATATATACACACAGCAAATTACCTTAAGCAATAATACACAAGGACAGGCTTTGAGACATCTCACCTCTGGAGATGATGACATTTTTACCCAGTAACAGAAATCGTTATGGATAGTCTGATTCTGTGTATGCCATGTGTCTGCGCTGGTTGCTATCCATTAGAAGACATCTGGCAACACTACATCAAGGAGACATTTGTTACTTGTGGAGCTACATGGATGAATTTTTTTTCCCTTATTTGTGTTTTTATGGTCTGCGCGCACAAAGGGTACAGACGAGAAGGAGAATAGTCCCACAATCGAATGATAAACTGAGATGCTTGCCTCTATATTACTGGGCGTAAAATAATAATAATAATAATTATTGGAGTCCTGTAGTTCAGTGGTTAGAGCACTCGCCTTGCAAGTGAGAGACCTGGGATTGATTCCCGGCAGGGCGAAACCTTGGGCAAGTTTCCTTACTCCACACGCCTGATAATAATCCCTCAAGAAATAAAGAATAATAAATTGGTCAAGTCAATCCATGACTGTTTGTGGGACACTGCTGTGTGCAATTGGCTGCTGCGTTTCGCCCACGAATATACAGTCAATTCACCTTACAGTATATTCTGTGAAGCGCTTGGGGACGTCTAGAAGATGTGAAAAGTGCTATATTAAATGCAAGGATTATTATTTATTATTTATAATTCCTGCATTTGATATAACGCCTTATTAAATCATTGAGATGTCTCAAAGCGGATTGAACTATTATTACCAAATATCACTCAGCTATAATTCAGTGGCTATCCGTGCCACATGAGGGCACAGCATCCTAAAATTCACTTGGTTGCAAAGAGAAATGGGACGAACACAGGAAGCATGGCTGTTGCTGTTCTTGCATATGGCACTAATCTCATGCCCACATATGGCCAAATAAATAATTGAAAAGCAGTGTGAAGCTACAGCTACATCATTGATCTACTGTCTAATAATCTGATGACAACAATCATTACCGTGAATTTATAAGAAATTTCATTTATTCACTCTAAAGCATTTTAGAGTGCTTTGAAACAGAAAATCGGAGAATGGAACCCAATCCAAAGTAATAGAAATATGGAGGCTATTATGTAAGAGTTCAGAGTTACAGTATAGGTCCTCGGCTGGAAGGATAACAGAAGGTTTTAGTAAACAAAATGCTTCAAACAGTTTTTTGGAACTGCAATATGTAGATTTGTGTGAAGGCTACTAGTGGATTAAAGATATACAAGTAGCTACATTAGTAAAAGTGAAACAGTGAGACCTATGCATTGATCACATTGACCTTGTTCGTTGGATTATATTCAAAAGTGCTGCTGCTATCTTCAGAGTGGGTGGGTTGATTCTCTTATGTGTTTTAATTTTACGTGTTCACTCTCAGGTGGATGACACTCAGTAGTCCAGTCACCTCTGTTCCCACACTCTATACCCTCCTGAAGATACAGCCACTTATGCGAGGGTGACCGAAGGCACGGTTGAAGAGGAAGGTCTTGAGATGGGCCTTGAAGGAGGCAAGGGAGGCGGCGAGGCCAAGAGACTGTGGGATGGAGTTCCTTCAGAGATTGAAGGCCCAACTGGGGAAGCTTCTGCAGAAGCTGGCCGGGTGGGGGACGTGGAGCAGTTTAGGATGAAAATATATGGGACTCTTCAATTGCCTTTAACATGGTAAATCCATAGTTGTGCAACCAATGATGATAGTTTTTAAGCAGTTATTACATGGCCTGTTAAAATATGGGAATCCAGTACTAAACCTTCCGTTAGTATTTAATGCTACACTGTTACACTGTCGCCTAATTTATAGACCAGAGGGATTTCACTGGTTTTCGTAGTTACCGCTCACCTTTCTCGTTCGCCACGGTTATTTAAAGGAAAACACAACTTAGATACTTTCTTCAGACAAGATATATGTCAGAACAGCTAATCCAACAAAAATTCAGGAAACAGAGTCCTTCCTACAAACTTATCCTGGCGCAAGGCACAGAGACGTACAGTCAGTTAAATACAATGCAAGCACAACCCTGATAAGCAAACTGGTAATTATATTTGGGTTCAGCCAAGTCTCAGTTTAATTATAGTCATGGCAAACTCAAGCCAAACATGCCAAAAGTACATAAAGGTAGAGAGAAGGGAAGCTCCCACGTTACTATGATAAACGTTACAAATTCAGATCCACACTGACCTGTCCACTGAAAAACAACAGACTCTTCCAGTTTCACCTCCCCTACATTCAAAGCCCATCTCAAGACTTGCCTCTTTGACCATGCTTTCAGTCATCTTTCCCCTCCCTACCCTCTTCAGATCCCTTTCACATTGGGGGCGTCCCAAAGTACTTAACAGTAATGGCTGGGCAACTAAGCTGGGGGTAGGACACACTAAAAGAATACACAAGGGCAGCGTCAATAAGCACAAATGAGCAGCCTCTCTTCTCAATGTAAGCCTAAAAGCAAACTCAAAGGTTCTTATGCCTATAGAGCATTGTATCATTGTCTGAATCAATGGGATTCACACAATGATGCAATGTTCTGTAGGCATAAGAATCTTTGAGCAGGAGCACATAAGCATTTCTTAGAATATAAAGGACAAACTTCCTCTGCAGAACAATAAAGGTACGAGAGGTCACCGACTTGTGTGTGGGACTTCCGTCTTGTCCTTGCCATTTCCCATCGAACAGTAAATCTTGAACTTTCCAACATTTTTATCAGTAATACTGTATCCTCTACTACAAATTAACATTGCAGTTCTAGTACCAATACCATATCCCCTGCAGGAGAGAGAAGGGAATAGAGGGGATTAGGAACGGGTGGAGGTTCATGGAAGTGGATTATAAACATCATCACGGACTATTTGGGCCAAGCGGCTTGTTTCGGTATTGTTGATTCTATGCAATTCCACATAAAATGATTCATTTTCCCCTGCACTGATGCCTGATGAATAAAATTGTACTGTGGAACACTCGAGATAGCTTGGGTCTAACAGACTGACGTGATAAGGTGCTATTCCAAATTCAAGGATTATTATTATTATTATTGAACTAAACTTGGGAGGTTCAGGATATTTCAGGATTTTTTGCTGATATGCAACGATGTCTCTGAGCTCAGCCATATGTGATCAGAGAGTGTGCCAAAGGACAGAAGAAATAAAAAAAACATCTAGAAATGGAAAACATAATAAAGAATAGTCAGCACGGATTTCAAAAAGGAAGGTCATGCTTGACCAACCTCATTGAATTCTTTGAAGTGGTTACAGAAAGACCGACAAGGGTTATGCGGTAGATGTAATATATTTAGATTTCCAAAAGGCATTTGATAAGGTACTACATAATAGACTAATGAATAAGGTCAGAGCGTGTGGAGTCAGGAGAAAAATAGCAGAATGGATAGCAAGCTGGCTACAAAACAGAAAACGGAGAGTAGGGGTAAAGGGTAGCTACTCGGACTGGCTAGGGGTGGGCAGTGGTGTTCCACAAGGATCGGCATTGGGACCACTGCTGTTCACAACATACATTAATGATTTGGACTTGGGAATCAGCAGTACAATTTCAAAATTTGCATACGACTTTAGGGAAGTCATGTTTGAGAAATCTCATCAGAGTTTTTTGAGGACATTTCTAGTAAACTAGATAAGGGTGAATCAGTGGATGTGGTCTATTTGGACTTCCAGAAGGCATTCGATAAGATGCCGCATAAAAGGTTAGTCCAAAAGATAAGGGCCCATGGAATTGGGGGGAGCATATTAACATGGGTTGGGGAATGGTTAACGGGTAGGAAACAAAGAGTAGGGATAAACGGGGCCTTTTCAGATTGGCGGAATGTGACTAGTGGAGTGCCATAAGGATCAGTCCTTGGGCCTCAGCTATTTACCATCTACATCAACGATCTAGATGAGTCATCGAAGTTAATATATCTAAATTCGCGGATGAAACCAAACTAGGAGGAAGTGCCAACACAAAGGAAGACATTAAAAAAAGCAGCGAGATATAGATAGGTTAGGTGATTGGGCAGGTAGGTGGCAGATGAAGTATAATGTAGGGAAGTGCGAAGTCATCCACCTCGGTAGCAAAAACAATAGAGCGGTTATTTTTTAGAAGGGGAGAGATTAGAATGTGTTAGTGTCCAGAGGGACTTGGGTGTCCTTGTACACCAATCACAGAAAGTTAGTCTGCAGGTGCAGCAAACAATTAGGAAGGCAAACGGTATGTTAGCATTCATTATGAAAGGATTAGAGTATAAGAGTAGGGAAGTCTTGCTGCAACTGTATAGGGCCCTGGTGAGACCACACCTGGAATACTGTGTGCAGTTTTGGTCTCCTTATTTAAGGAAGGATGTACTTGCCTTGGAGGGGGTGCAGCGTAGATTTACTAGGTTAGTACCAGGGATGAAGAGGATGAGTTACGAGGGTAGGCTGACCAATTTGGGCCTATATTCTCTAGAATATAGAAGAATTAGAGGGGATCTTATAGAAACCTATAAGATCATCAAAGGGCATGATAGAGTAGATAGTGGGAGATTGTTTCCCCTGGTTGGAGAAACTAAAACCAGGGGTCACAACCTTAAAATCAGAGGCCAGCCCTTTCACACTGAGTTGAGGAAGAACTTCTTCACTCAAAGGGTGGTGAATGTATGGAACGCACTACCCCAAAGGGCTGTTGACGCTCAGTCCTTGAACATATTCAAGACTGAGATAGATTTCTTATTGCAAAAGGGCTTAAGGGATATGGGGATAAGGCAGGGTCAGGTTATTAGCTGGAGTTAGATTAGAAGATCAGCCATGATTGAATGGCGGGGCAGGCTTGAAGGGCCGAATGGCCTACTCCTGCTCCTACATGTTATGTTATGTTAAATTGGGGGGAGGAGGTAATACAGAGGAGGACTACAACAAATTACAGAAAGACACCAATAAACTTGCTGAATGGACATTAAAATGGCAAATGCATTTCAATGTAGAAAAGTGTGAGGTGGTACATTTTGTTAGAAGGAATACGGAAGTTACATACATCCTGGAAAATAAAAACCTAAATGGGGTAGAAGAACAAAGTGATCTTGAGGTACACATACACGTCACTAAAAGTAGCAACGCAGGTTAATAAGACCATAACAATGGCAAACCCGACACTGGGGCTCATTTCTAGAGGGATATAAATGAAAAGCAGGGAAGTTATGGTAAACTTCTATGGAACCTTTGGTTAGACCACACTTAGAATACTGTGTGCAGTTCTGGTCCCCACATTATAGAAGGGATGTAGAGGCACTGGAGAGGGTGCAAAGGAGATCCACAAGGATGATCCCAGAACTGAGAGGTTATACCTATCAGGAAAGACTGAACATGCTTGGACTCTTCATTTGAAAAGAGGAGGGTAAGGGGTGACCTGATAAAGGTCTTTAAAATGATGAAAGGTTTTGATAGCATAGACATAGGGAAGATGTTTCCATTTGTGGGGGAGACCAAAACCAGGGGCCATCAATATAAAATAGTCACAAATAGATCAAATAGGGAAGTTAGAAGAAATTTCTTCACAGAGAGTAGTGGGAATGTGGAACATGCTACCACAAGGCGTTGTTGAGGCAAATAGCATAGATGTATTTAAAGGAAGCTAGGGAGAACATGAGGGAGAAAGGAATAGATATGCTTGAAGGCTTAGTTGAGGAAGGGCAGGAGGAGTCCTTATCTGGAGCATAAACACCGGCATATACCAGTTGGGCTGAATGGCCTGTTTCTGTACTGTATATTCTAATGTAAGCCTTTCAATTTGCTGCCTCCAGAGAAATTGAGAAACGATTTCTCAGTATTCGGTTCATACCTGCAGATACAGCGGCGCTGGCACTAGCTTGTAGTCAAATAAGATTAAGAAACTAAGGCTAATTATAGTTGAAGAGCAGCAGAAGGTGAAGTTGAATTATAGATATGTGCGTGGGTTGTTTTTAGAAATATTATAGCTACGAGTGCACTGTCAAATCTCGAACCAATAAGGGATTTTGTTCACTTTGGCAATTGACCCCAACTGTCCATGAGTTTGTGCAATGCACTGTGATCTGATTACTCAACAAATCATTAAATAAGACTAGTAGCATTACTGTCGAGACAAGGCCCGAGAAACTGAGATTTGGTGTAACGAGCCATTTATAATAATAATAATCCTTAGATTTGATATAGGGTCTTTCATGTCAGGAGGATATCCAAAAGAAACTTCATGTGATATACCATGACTGTGTGTTTTTTGTGGGTGAACGAAGCAGTTAATATCCACACATTAATATCCCATAAACAACCATTGAACTGAATGACCAACTGTACCTGAGGACACCAGGAGAAACTTCCCCCCTCTCTTTTCAAATAGTGTAATTGTGCTAGGGTTTAACAGTCACCTGAACAGGCAGATGGGGCCTCGGTTTAACGTCTCAACCGAAGGATGTCACCTCCAAAAATGCAGCACACCCCCAGCACTGGAGTGTCATTATAGATTACATGATTCCAAGTCCTGACTTGGGTAATGAACCCACAACCTTCTGACTCAGAGGTGAGGGTGTTACCAACTGAGCCAGGCTGATACATTCGATATTCATCACATCAAATTTAGCCAGATGTGGGTGAGGCAGGAATCTCAGTGCAATTCTCAATGGTGAAGTCAGGCCTGTGGCATGGGATCTCTGGCTCACAGAATGAGACTGAAGCGTAGCAGTACATCAGCCTCTTTGTTAAGTAACTGGCAGTCGGAAGCTGTGATCTGCAAGTCCGAAATCACAGGACTAGCTGCAGGACTCGGTCATTGAGAACACTGGAATATCGTCAGGGGGGAAGGAAGGGGAGAGGGTCACCTTCAGCACATTCAATGCGATAAACATTTAACTTGTTATTAAACTGAGCCACATTCATACACGCCAGCACTGCATAAGTCAACTCTAATCACGAAGTACATGAGTGCAGTGTTTTTTTTCTTTATTGCTGCTGTTTGTGTAAAAAACAGCTAGTTAGGATCATGCAGGGCCCTGGAGTAAACAGGTAAAGGGAACTGAAAGGAATGTGATATCAGAGGGAAAACATAATGGACGGCAGATGTGGCAAATTCCAAACTACAGGGAGGAAAGTGGGTGTTCCAATGAAACAATCCGCAAATATAGATTACCTTTACGCAATTTATCCTATTCATTGATTGCATTTTTCTTTTTACATAACTGTAAAACTGCTTAGCTCGTCTTCATTTTACAGTGAGCAGAGAAGGTTGAGAGAGGACTTGGCAGAGGTATACACAATTATAAGAAGTTTTGACAGGGTAAATAGTGAGAATCCATTCCCACTGGTAGAGGAGTCAGTGACCAGGGGACATAGGTATAAAGATAGCCACAAGGAGAGCAAAAATAGAGTTTAGGAGCATTTTTTTTCAGAGAGACATGTTGGGATGTGCAATGCCTTGCCAAATGGTAGAGGTAGAGTACATTGTGGGTTTCAAGTCGAAGGAAGTAGGAATTAATCCCAGGAAGAATGCAACTGCTCCTTCTTGATTCAGCAGCAACAACAACAGAGTGGGAGTAACAGATAGAGGGGGGTAGGAGGAGGAGAAGTCCCAACAGACTGAATGCTAATGAGCTAATCTCATGGCACGTTCAAAACTACAGCGAAGAAAGGCCATGTTCGAATGGAAAAAATACACAGACAGAAAGGTATTTTATATTGTTCATTAATTTCTCTCAAGTCTGTTCCTCCACAGTTTGTCCTCATTGTATAGATAGGGGTAAAACCACGAGGAAGGGTCTAAATAATAATTATCCTTGTATTTCATATATCATGTGTTCGAGACGTCTCAAAGCGCTTCACAGAATATACTGCAAAGTAAATTGACTGTATATTTTGTGGGCGAAACAAATAGCTCTTTCAGAGAGCCTGCATAAGCACAATGGACCAAATAGCCTCCTTTCTTACTGTTACTATGTTCTAATCTAATCAAAATGTTTTGCGTTTTGAAGCATCCGTTAAAGAAACATCTTTTGGGGGGGGACAAATGCCCATTTTAAGTATCTTAATCTACAGACCTTAAACTCCCATTTGAGTTCTGATTAATTCAGATCAACGTTTATATGCTTAATGTCAAAACAATCGCCTGGCAATGGATAAAAGAAATTGAGGTGCTCTGTCAAAGTGCTAACCTTGGGGCACTTATTGTAGCAGCCAAAACGTTTGCAGGTTCATGTTTTAATGGCTGCCTGATCCTCATGCTGGTTCCTTGACATGCTTGGATTAGTCCTTGTGAAACACGCACCGTATTGTCGGATGCAGAGAGCAACAAACAAAACATGCACAGATTGTCCCACACATAGGTAGACTCTCAAATCAGTAGACAGCATGGAGAAAGCTCACAATTCGACACTGCTAACCTCCTATGAGAAGTTTTGATGAGATAAATAGGGAGAATCTATTCCCACTGGTAGGGGAGTCAGTAACAGGGGACATAGGTATAAAGATAGTAGAAAGGAGAGGTTTAAAATTTGAAGTCTTCACACTGTATCAGTATATCCAGTAAAGCGCTTTGAGGCATCCTCCAGATGTGAAAGATGCAAAATCAAACATTAAAGATTATTATTATTGTAAATCAGGGTTCCAACTCTAAACATACCTCAAGTAATATATGATAATAATCCTTGCATTTGATATAGCACCTTATCAGGTCTTCAAAGGGCTTCACAGAATATAAAGTGAATTGACTGTATATTTTGTGGGCGAAATGCGGCAGCCAATTGTGCATAGCAGTGTTCCACAAATAGTCGTGGATTCAGTGATCAAATTATTATTATTTTAAGTAATCTTGGCTCATAAAATAAAAGAGTCACTAGGGTGAGACCAGAAGGTTGCCAACACCATGGAACTGTGCCCCACGCATGGGCCAATAATTCCCTCCAAATAAAATTGGTCCTTCACTTCACGGCTGTCTGTGAGACATTGCTGGGTGCAAATTGACTTCTGTGTTTGCCTACAATATACAGTCATTACATTTTAGAGCAAAGTCTTGGGAAGCCCTTTTAGATGTTCTCCCAATGATAAGGTGCTAGAGATTATTATAGCAAATTACACTAATAGTCAGATTCGAATTCAAGATCCTCATCCTCACCTACAAGGCCATTCACGGTCTTGCTCCCTCCTACCTCTCCGACCTACTATCCCCCTACCTACCTGCCCGTACCCTCCGTTCCTCTGGCTCCGGTCTGCTCCACGTCCCCCGCCCTAACCGCCCTACCATCGGTGGCCGGGCCTTCAGCCTCTCAGCCCCGAGGCTCTGGAACTCTAAACCCCAGTGCCTTCGCCTCCCTTTCCTCCTTCAAAGCCGGTCTCAAGACCTTTCTCTTTGACCTTGCCTTCAGCTCCCCTCTCGACTCTCTACCCCCTCCTCGCTCCCTCCCTTCCCTCCCCTCACCCTGACCATTTCCCCCTTGCTCGGGTCCTGACCCAACTGTCCAGTGTCTTGGGACGTCCTCCCGACGTGAAAGGCGCTCAATAAACGGAATCTTGTTGTTGTTGTTGTGACTCTGATATACTGCGGGTATAGTGCAAGTACATCATGGACCCACCGTATCCCAGACACTTCCAGCGCAGAACATTCAGGCACTGGAGCCTCCAGGCATGCCAGCAACCACTCGAAATGCGTGTGAGAGCACAAGATAACTTCCTGTATCGTCAGCAGTGACCCGTCAACTTGGAAGTGCTGACCAGTGGCCACACTAGAGAACAAGACCCCACCCCTCTTATTCTCCTCTCCAACATCCCTCTATTACTTTCTCCCTCATCTATGTATCAGATTTTCTCTTAAATACATTGTTGCTGTTTATTTCGATTTACTTTCTATATCCTGAACTGAGAGGTTATACCTATCAGGAATGGCTGAACAAGCTTGGACTCTTTTCTCTTGAAAAGAGAAGGGTAAGGGGTGACCTGATAGAGGTCTTTAAAATGATGAAAGGTTTTGATAGGGTAGACATAGAGAAGATGTTTCCACTTGTGGGGGAGACCAAAACCAGGAGCCATCAATACAAAATAGTCACAAATAAATCAAATAGGGAAGTTAGAAGAAATTTCTTCACAGAGAGTAATGGGAATGTGGAATATGCTACCACAAGAAGTTGTTGAGGCAAATAGCATAGATGTATTTAAAGGAAAGCTAGATAGGTACATGAGAGAGAAAGGAATAGGAGGCTATGCTTGAAGGCTTAGTTGAGGAAGGGCAGGAGGAGGCTCATGTGGAGCATAAACACTGGCATTGACCCCTTGGGCCGAATGGCCTGTTTCTGTGCTGTATATTCTAATGTGTTCTAATGTATCCTCTCCATTAACTGTAACTCCTCTTCGCTGGCCCCCACCCCCATTCTTCAATCTCAGCAACCGAAATTCACATGAGTAGCTTTAGTGCAAAGGGTGTACTTGTTGCAGGATTGAAAGGCTGCCTGTTTTCAAGACCAAACTTAGTCTCACAGTGTTTTGCCAACAGTCCTGTCACACAGCAAGGTCCACCCTTTACTAAACCGCATGCAGCTGACACACACATAACACACATTGTTCTATCGGAACTAAGACAATCCCTTGTGAAGAGGGAGCCCATAATCTCATCACCATGAGATTTTCCAATCACTGTCCTCAATTTCTAATAAACACAGACTTTCGCTCTCCCTCCCTTGCCCCTACCCGCTCTTCATCCAAGAATGCGACATGATTTACAAAAACGTTCAAAAAAATTCACATGACCTTAAAACCCCGTCGGATGGATGCCGGGCCACACTGTAATCACTGTACTGCTGTTTAAAACCTCTGTTGCCTTGAATTAAAAGGCCCCTCAGTTGCACATTTTTTTTCCACATGGGACACAGTAAAGCATTCAGCAACGCGACCGAGACTGGCTAGCATGAGTTTCCCTACAGTAGCTCTCGCACAAAGAGCGCTCTCACTCTCTCTCCCCCGCCTGTTAATGTTCCAGCAGGAGCTGTGCGAGCCCCTTTGTGTAACGCGGATTCTCACATCGTGGTGACCTTAACGACAAAACCAAACCAGAAGTCACACGCATGAATGGATGTTATGGGTGGATGTTTTTCAGTTTGTATATTTATAAGGGAGGGAGTTAAGGTCAGGCTTGGAATTCGGCTCCCCTATTGCACCATATTCTCAGAATTTTTGTGGGAGAAAAAAAAACGATTTTAAAAAAAAATGGACATCATCAAAACATCTCATCTCTTGTTATGACTGTCTGCTCTTTCCTCTTCTCTCTGTGCTCCCCTTCCCCTTACCCACCGTAAAACATTACAGTGGAAGTGGAGTGGGGAAGCAACCAAGCGCAGAAGAAAGGCTTGTAGCAGAGAACAACAAGAGCTACATGGATACAGAGACCCGAGGCTCCAAAATTTCTCACGGTCTTAGTCTTAAGAGACTAATTTTAAAAAATTTTAAAAATTAAAATCACACCGAATTTTGGAAAACCCTTAAATTCGTTTTTTTTTAGGGAATGGTTGAGAAATAACTTCCAAATTAACAGAGAATTTAAGCATTTTCCAAAATTCAAATCTAACAATCAGATCCTTGTGGTCACAAAGAATTTCAGAAACTCAATCCATAGAAAGACCTGTATCATCTTTATTCATTAATCACGTTCATACACACGTCCAAACACACACACGCAAACACACACACAAACACATGCACACCAATAATTTCGCAAGACGTCTAAAGTGTCAGCCTGGTTTATTCAGTTGATAGTAGATTCTCTTGCCTCCAAGTTAGAAGATTGTGGTTCAAGCTCAATGTCAGGACTTCAAACTCACATAACCCAGGCTCACCCTCCAATGCATTGCAGAAGGTGCCATCCTTCAGGTGCAACATTAAACCCAGATCCCGTCTGCCTGTTCAGATCCCACAGCACTATTCGAAGAGAGAAGGGAGTTTCTCCCGGTGTCTTGGCCAATAATCCCCCAGATAAAATAACTTATTTAATTCATGGCAATTGTGGAACATCGTGTGCGGAGATTGGCTGCCACGTTTGCCTATCAAATAAACAGTCACGACACTTTATAGCAATTCTTGCAAAGTGTTTTGAGACATCCTCCTGACGTGAAATGCAAGGATTATGATAGGATTATGTATGGGATACAACTTCTTTCCCCCATTTTCAGTAATTCAATGACTGAATCCAAAACACTCACTTGTAGTGTCAAAGGTGCAGTATCTGGAGCTGGAATTCTGAGTCAGGGAGGAATGAGTTAAAAAGTATTCTGACCCCCCTTAAATATTTCTAAATTGTGCAAAACACTTGAGGAGGTGGGCATTTTTGTCTTTGCCGAGACTTTCATTTCACAAGTGCTTGTTGGTTACTTGCCAATTTCTCAACTCTGTATTTATTACACGGCTGAATGTCTTCTCAACTGGCTGATTGTCCTGCAAGTAAAATTGCTGCAATCCAGTTCGTGAGCCAGCTGATAAACTTCAGTCTTGGCTAAGATTTTCCAAACTACCAACAATTTCCAAATTAATTTTATGCAATTGTTTGATACCACTTAATTCCAAGATGACAAATTCGTGTAGCGGGCAGAGAAGAATCTGTACTCTCGAAAACCACGACTTAAAACTCAGTTAGTACTTAAAACACCATTGTGGAGAAATTCCATCTGGATCCACATTTAAAACTTCCAAAATTTGGCGACGTCTGAAATTCAGATTTTGAAGCCAGGTTTCGGTAAGTTCCTTTAACTACGGAAAAACAACTTCAATGATGAGACAAATTCTGAATTCTCCAAAACACTACATCAATAGAGTAAATCTAAACCCAGGTGGGTTTTGTCTCTACACATTTTCTCTGTATATTGGTGCTGCATTCAGCTGTGAAGAACAAAACTGCATTAACAAATGCATATACAGTAACTGATAGCAAATATAGATGAAGAAACAGGTACTAATTGGCAACTGTGGAAAATCTACAGTTTAGTAATGTTGTGGGTAAGAAGTTATTCAGACAATATCTTGTTACAGTCCTCGAAGCTGAAGAATTATGCACAACATACTGGAAAGCAAAAATAATAAAATGAAACAGATAAGAATATAACCAGAGGATTTCACAGGGATGAAGGCATAAATCTTTCACCAAGGTGAGGAAATATGTAGAATTGGATGCATATTAAGATTACTTGCTATTCACAAGATGAGCAGTTATGTTGTGTCACCTTGGACTTGGCAGACCACAGAACTATAGAAATTTACAGCATAGACAGAGGTCAGCAGTGCATACCCAGGCATGTTTCAGAGGCATCACTGTGCCAATTTCAACCTGGTATAATGTCACACCTAGAAATCTTGCAGAGCACAGAGCCCTTTTTCCAATAATACTATCTTTGCCCATTTGCTGCTGTTGTGTCTTATGTTGGCCAATCATTTCAAAGTCTCAATTGTCTTGAGACTGGATTGAGTCAGACACAATTTGGGTTCATGTATTCCTGGCATCTGGGAACTTATTTACTTTTCAAGTTAACAATGAACTGTTTCATGCTTCAGCATGAACTGCATCGAAGACATTACTCTCTTGCTGTGCCAATTGGCTTTGTAGCTTTGCGCATTGCTTAGCTATAACTTACTCATCAGCATTGGGTGGGGGGGAGGATGAAAGTGACCAAATTAAGCTCCAATTCACTGTAACCAGAGATTTCCTGGAGTATGGTTCATCTTCTCCTATAATGGACACAACCTGCTCAGAGCGTGCACAGGTGGTCTGCTTTTGGTTCAGACGTTAAACCGAGGTCCTGTCTGCCTATCATTAAAGATCCCAAAACACTATTCAAAAGCGAAGGTTTTTTTTTCTATCGGTGTCCTAACCAACAATTCTCCAGATAAATTGGATGTTCACTTCATGACTCTTTACTGGTACTTGTTGCATTCAAAAAGCACCGACAGGTTTCAACATATATGGCACTATAAAAACACATACATCCATACTGGGAGACAGTATTTTTTGATCAGCTGTCACATGCAGAAACCCATCACCTGCTTAAAGGTATCCAAACCAAACACAAATGCATCCCACCTATGCATGGAAATTCCAGAGATGTTTTTTGGAATGGAATGTGCACTCTCTCCCTGGAGGGACGGATCCTGCGTGACTAATTCTAGAATGCATTAGGCGCAGGTTGGCAAGAGCCAAGGTTAGGGACCCCATAGTGTGTGATGCGGTACTGCTGGAGTCTGGGATGTGGGTCTAGGGAAAGTGTAGTACCTGAGCCCTAACAATGCACTGTGGCTATTTTCTTCTATAATTTAGAGGCTGAAGAGTGACTGCTGGTTTTCTCCAAAAATCGCTAATAACCGAGGAGTGCGTTCCTTGGCAATTTCAAAATGCAATCCGAGTTCAGAAGCAAACAGTGAGTGCTGTGTGACCCAGCACAAACTTCATTCTTGCATACGGAGTTGTTAAAACGTTCTTAGCTTTCAGCTAAGTAGTGTTTTCAGACACTATGCCACAAAGCTCTGGAATTCCCTCCCTCAATCCCTCCTCCTTGCCTCCTCCTTCCCCACTTTAAATCCTGCCTCAAGACCTTCCTTTTTGATCGCTGTTACGGACACTTCCCCCTTCTGCCTCCCCCTGGCTTGGGGTCAGACTCCAACCCTGTCGAGCGCTTTGGGACGCTACCCTGTGTGGAGAGCGCTATATAAATGCAAGTTGTTGTTGTTAAACAAATATTTGCTTTTTTATTGTATAGTACAAGTTCAGCCCCATTTTTTCTCCAAATCAAACCTTACAGTTGCACTCAAGTAAACAGGACGCGCCCACTGTACAGTTTGAAAAACATACCATGCCATTGTCTGCAAATATGTCATTTACAAACTTCAGTTACAGCCTTTGTAAATGTAGTTCACTTAATATATAACGGAAATGAGGGGAAATCCCTTTTTTAAGCTTGGTTAAGTTACTGATCTGATCAGTTCCCATTTTACAGCTTACTGTTTTTTTTAAAAAATTGCATTTGGTCTCATGCCTTTCACATCGGAAAGATTTCTAAAACACTTTACAAGGTTTCACAATGTGTGTTTTGTCAGCAAATGCAGCAGCCAATTTGCACACAGCAACGTACCACAAACAGCAATGAAGTGAATGACCAATTTTGTTTGGGTTAGATTGTTGTCCAGGACACCCTGAGAAATTTACTTCTCTTTTGATTAGTGTCATGGGATCTTTAACTTCCACCTGAACAGGCAGATGGCACCTCAGTGTACCATCTCATGACAGCACCTCCGACAACGATGCACTCCCCCACCACTGTAATGGAGTGTCAGATTAGGCTACATGAATTCAAAGTACCCGAGTGGGTTTTGAACCCACAACCTTCTGACTCAAGAGGCGAGATTGCTATCGGTTGAGCCATGCTGGTATCTATTTACTGATAGTCTGTACTGGGTGAAGCAAAATGCTGGCTGTAATCGATTCAAATCAAGAATTCCCCTATTGAGGTGAAGCGAAGCGCGGAGAGAGTTGAAGCCAGTAATAACAGAAAGCTTGAACAGATGGTCACAGTGCACTGGTATTCAGGGTCATCCAGTCAGGCACCAAGCCTCGGTGCGGTGGCAAGTGAGCTTATTGGGTTTCTAATGTAACCCGGGAAACTAAAAGGCCACTTGTGCGAAAATTGTTTATTGAAGTCAAGAAATTATTCCATGTTGACGTTAAGTGGAATCTGTTGATTGACTATTTTCTAAAGGAACCTTGGTGCGAAATTCCTCATCTAAATGCATCAACATTGGCGATATGCGCTAATAGGGTCATTCAGATGGAATTAGTGCCAATCAGAACTGCCACGTTTAACGTAAGGAATTTCTCACCCTTCTGTATTATGCAGGGTGACACATTAATGAAATTTAGAGAACATGTGGTGGAACTGTTAATGCCCAGTTGGAATTCATGGCCGATCACCATAGAACCACATAGAAATTTACAGCACAGAAGTACGGCCATTCGGCCCATCGATTTCTCTCAAATAAGAAATGATTCTAGTCCTCGATGCGTCGTGTAATCGCAGTGCCCTTCCAAGGTAGGTCAGTTCATTTCCAACCTGTTTATCTAAGGCAGCTTCCTAACAGCAGCAGTCCCCATACCATCCGGGTGCAAGTTTGACCCTTCCCCACCCCTTCTTCCTGACTGAGAATAGCACATTGTTTATAAAACAAATAAATAAAATAGTGTGAGGGAATAGGAAGGAGGAAACCATGATTTATTGTTTTAAAAAAACTACAGTATTACGCTTCATTCTGATATGAATCCATGTTTAAAAAAAAGTTCCTCTATGAAACATATAAACTCTTTATGTTTACAAACTGAGTTGAGCTGTATCTCTTATTCAGATGCAACTGACACTTTTCAACCTGCATCCGCCACAATGTGCGGATTAAGACGCAGAAGACCAGGTCAGGCTTCTTGTCCCAGTGGAGCATTGTCCTATTGGTAGGTTTTTTCTCCTGCAGCACACACAAAAAAAGATGCACGTCTCTGAACCGGGGCCATTTTCAACACAGTGCCCACAACATTCCAGAGCTACTCCGCAATGAGCCCACCCTGTTTATGGCCGAGGGTGAGAAGAGGGCAGAAATTCACTCATACATCATGGCCCCATTGGCTCCTGCTCCATCTCCTCATGGGACTGCATCTCACCTCACCGGCTTTCCCTCAGGCCAGCCTCCCGCAGATGTACTGTTCAGACAGGAGGAAACTTCTCATCTGAGTGCAACATTCTGTTTCGATCTCCTACATTCTGCAGCGCAAAAAAGCACACCAATGTGCCAAGGCAACTGGATGCCCGGCATTATACGCCAATTGCTAAAAGTAGCTGTATTTTTGCCTGGGCTTTATTTTTAGCAAGGGTGCGCAAGTTTTAATAAATAAAAATCGTTGAGTTTGATATAGTACCTTATCACATCATTGAGACATCTCAAAGTGCTTCACAGAATATACTGCAGAGCGAATTGACTGTAAATTTCGTTGGCGAAATACTTTTGCTGTATATTTTAGAAGGAAGGTGCGAGAGGCTGAATAACAGAACAATGCTCAGCTTCAGGTGAAGTCTGCCTGAAAGCACCAAGTGCAAACATGAAAACAAGCTCAGTTATAAAGCTTCTTAATTTTAAATCACCCGCCTTTTTTTGTTAGCTCCATTTCTGGCATTCAGAAGAGTACACAACATTCCACTGAAATACTAACCAGTTTATGAGGGGGTAATCTCGAGTACAGCACTGACATTCAAGTGGTCATCCCAGAAATTAAGAAGAACTCAGGGTGAACTGGTTCCGGAACAGAAAAGACCACAGAGCTGAGTGAGAAGTTCAGGGTAGGTAGGTAGTTAGTACAATGTATTTTGCAAACATCTGACACTGTGCAGGAGCAACAAAACCAACGGCAACAACAGAAATGTACATCAAAACAGATTGGAGTTACAGCATTCCCACAAAGTATTCTCTCAATTTACTTTACAGTAGATTCTGTGAAGCGCTTCGAAGACATGATCAGGCACTATATCAAATGCAAGGATTATTATTATTATCAACATGATGCTGATTCCGCTACATTGAAACTATTCAAGTCACTATTCATATGGCAGGATGCTACACAGCTCCTTCCGATACAATTATCACTCTAGTCCCTACTAAAGCTTTAGGTAGCAAAGATGCTGAAGGCCCGACCGTCGATGGTGGGGTGGGCCAGGCAGGGGGCTTGGAGCAGGCCAGAGCCCGCTGAGTGGACAAAGGGGACAGGTCGATATGGAGTTAGCACGTCACAGATACAGGAAGGAGCGAGGCCATGGAGGGCTTTGAAGGCGAGGACAAGGATTTTGAGCTCTATTCTCTGGGGGATGGGGAGCCAGGCGAGGGTGGTGTGAGAGGGATGAATGCATGGATGAGGGTGTCGGTGGTCTGAGGCGAGAGGCAGTGGCAGAGCCGAGCGATGTTGCAGAGGTGGGGGAAGGCAGAGCGTGTCATGGCACGGATGTGTGGTAGAAAGGACAGTTGCGGGTCAAGCAAGAACCCAAGGTTCCGGTGCCGACCGGAGCCAATTAGGAGGGCCTCGGTCTTGTTGACATTCAACTGGAGAAAGTTAGCTTTCATCCAACTGGAGAAAGACGCTGCATCAAATGCAATGATTATTATTATTAGTGCTCAGGGACGGGATGTTAGGCTGATTTTCCCTCCTTTTATATGTTAGGGACACTTAGGTTAATTGTAGGGTCCACACTGTTAATCCATCTGAGATGAATTCATCGAAGACTGAATTTGGAACTATGCTGGCCAGCACTAGAGCTATCAGGAGAAGATTCACTTTCTAAAATTCTCGTTAATTCCCCGGAACCGGAAACTACACCGTTAAAACGAAGAAAAAATACACATATCTACTGTGGTGGTCAGCATCATGCTAGAAAAGTACGAGAGAACGTGGGGAGGGGGAAACAGGCCTAGAATAATGCTGCCAGGGCTGTCTTCTATTTCTTCTCTATCCTCACCTGTCACACAACACACACGAGTATGATCCAAGTTACTATGCTCAGTGGATCTCCTTCTGTTGCAGTTAACCTCCAAGGTAACAGCAATGCTCAGAAGAATCCTGTATCTTTAGTGCACCTTACAAGTTGAAACAAATCAAATCATTATTTGTGGTCAAATATAGTGACTGTACAATGGCAAAAACAGCCCCGGGCCTTGCCCCAGCTATAGAAAGGGAGCCAGGTTTACCAATTCACTGCAGTTACAGACTTAAGTGAAGTTTAATCCAATTACCCTGTTTCTAATTCTTTCAATCTATCTAGCAAATAATAAATAATGATAATAATCCTTGCATCTGATACAGCGCCTTATCACATCATTGAGACATCTCAAAGTGCTTCACAGAATATATTGTAAAGTGGATTGACTGTGTATTTTGTGGGCGAAATACCACTTTACAGAATCATCTGCAAAGTGTAGTGACCACAATTTAGTGCATTAAACCCAAAGCAAACAGCACAACCTGAAAACATCTTTGTTGGCTGTGTTGACCATAGAACCGCCACTTGGATATGAACTTTTAAGACACAGCTTTTGTGACAGCTAATGAAACATTAACCTTCCTGACAGATCGTGCAGTTCATTTAAGTGCCCTAAATCAGTTTGGATTTCCCCATCTATTTTTTTTCCCCCTGCTCCCCCCACCAGCAAAACATGAAATCAATCAGCATTGCAAACAACAAACAAGAACACCCACTGAGCTGCCGCCCTGGTATTTGGAGCTCTAAAGCAACATTGCCAGGGACACATTTATTTTCGAGGCTGCAACCATCCCTTCTGTATAATTTATGGAGTAGTGCTAAATATTTCAAAGGGTCCCTGCAGAACAAGGGAGCCCTTTCATAGTCCGAAGCACAAGAGAGCAAAGCTTAGCTTCCTTCCAGATTAAATGGCATTAAGAAAATTTGGGGATTTTAACAAGGGGTCTGACAGCAAATAGACCACTCCCTCCTTTCTCCCATTGTTCTCAGAGACAGGACTAAATGAATTCCCTCATCACATTAAGGCTAAACACAGGAAGGACTGAATGGAAGCAAATATCTGATCACTCCGCGTCTTGAAAAGCAACCTATTCGCATTTGAGACTTCTTTTGTTTTTTTAAGGAAAACTCCCCAACAAAACACTCATCGCCCCTTAGTTCTCAGCACTAACTGACAGTCATTGAAGAATAAAAATAATGTCTTGCAAATTTGCATTGAACTATCGAATCGAAGGCACAGTCACTTGCTCAAGAGAATGGTGCTTTACCATAATATAATAATAATTTGGTCGTTCAATCCACTGGATGTGGGACACTGCTGTGTGTGCAATTGGCTGCCGTGTTTCTCTCACAAAATATCCAGTCAATTCACTTTACGGTGTACAGAATTACACTATATTCTGTGAAGAGCTTTGAAACATCTCAAAGACGTGATAAGGCGCTATATCAAATGCAAGGATTATTATTATTATTTATCATTATTATTACCAGGGTCTTAGCAACATCGAGCGAGCCAGATCTTGGCATTCTTACCTTGAAGCTGCTTGAAGCGTCCCTCCAGCTGGTTGTAATTGTATGGGAGCTGAGCAGTGAAACCGGGGGATAATGGCCCAGACATGTTGGATACCCTTTGTATTTCCATGTGTTCAACGTAGCAACAAAATAGTGTTATATATATATATGTGTGTGTGGATATTAAAAAAAAGGAAATATAATCCCACTTTACACCAACCAACTCAAGTTTGCACTCCTTTTAACAGAACTTAAGCGCTTTGGGACGTCCTCCCGACGTGAAAAGCGCTATATCAAATGCAAGGATGATTATTATTATTATAACTTCAGTTCCAACTCTGATCAGCAAACAATCCTGGGCAGGCAAACCGGCAGCTCGCTTCCCCCTGCTCTTTTCTCCCCTCCAGCAGTCCAGGTTGATGGTGTGCAGTGCACGGAAATGGACATCAGCAGCAGATCAGCATGGTTTTTGTTTTCCCTCCTCCCCTCGCCTCTCTGTTAAGACGGCGTGGCCTCCACGCTGCTCTCCAGAACTAGTGTGCGGGGAGGAGCCGGTGATAGGTCTTTCTCTCTCTTTCTCTCTAACCTCCAAACCAAACAAAAATCTCTAACCTCCCCACTACCTGGATCTCAGAAGAGTAGAGGGAAAAAGTAGTTGGAGCCTATAGCGGCTGAGCACAATGCCTGCTAGCAATCGTCAGGAACCAGCTCGCCAGACAGCCAGGGCAGTGAGTCAGTCATTAAGTGAATGAATAAGTCAGCCAGTCTACAGCCCTGCACACCTTCACAACCCTTGTGACTGACTGAACAGTAAGCGACTCGGTGGGCTGTGCCTTGCAATCATATCACCCTATTACCATGTGGAAGAGGAGGGTACAATTTTGCACACACATCACACACCCACATACACACGAAAATCAGGGGGAAGGAGGAGCTCACAGAGGGTTTGATCAGTGTAACAGTTTGCCTTTGCTCAGCACAGCTCACAACACACCACAGTGGCTCTCCCTCTCTTTGTTCTACAAGCCTTTGGATTGTAACTAACTCACTCACTCACTCCTCACCCAACCCCCCTGCATCCTGGCATAAAGCAATTTGCAATGAGATGGATAGGCGGTGGGGGGGGTCCTTATTCTTGCGTAAAAACAAGCAAACAAAAACACACGTACACACGCACAAAACAGCTTCCTGCAAATGATCCTGTCCCTCCTTAAACAAAGCGCTGGTGCAGTTACAGAACCTCCTGTAACGGAAAGGGCTCCAGTTCCCACCACAGGGAAAGGGAGACTGCTCCCAGTCCTGCCCTGCCTCTCCCTCCCTTTCCTTTCCTTGGCCTCCAGCACCAGAACAGAACATCTGAGCCGCCAGCAAGGTGCCTGTCGCCCACCTCTTTGTCTGCTGTCTCTCACATGCAGCAAACCCGAGAGAGGGAGAGAGAGAGAGATCACCAGCTTTTGAAAATGTTCAGACCTTCCAAATCTTTAGGTTCTGCTTTAGCATTGCTGGAGACAGTGTGCCAAGTGTGTGCGTATGTGTGTGTTTTGTGTGTGTTTGTATCTTACAAAATACAAAGTAATTTATAGTAATAATGATCCTTGCACTTGATATCATAAAATCATAGAATTATACAGTAAGAAGGAAGCTATTCGGCCCATCGCGTCTGTGCCAGTTCTTTGAAAAGAGTTATCCAAATCAATCCCACTCCCCCCTCTTTCCCCATAGCCCTGCAAATTTTTCTCCCCCAAAAATTATCTACTTCTCTCGTAAAAGTTATTATCGAATTGGCTTCCACCACCCTTTCAGGCAATTGCATTCCAGATCCGAACAATTCGCTGTGTGAAAAAAATTCTCCTCAGCTCCCCTCTGTTTCTTTTAACAACTATTTTAAATCGGTGTCGTTGGATTACTGGCCCACTCGCCAGTGGAAATAGTTTCTCTATTTCCAATACAGCGCTTTATCATGTCTCAAAGGGCTTCACAGAATATACTGTAAAGTGAATTGACTGTGTATTTTGTGGATGAAACGCGGCAGCCAAATTTCCTGCAGTTAAACGTCAACAAGACGGAAGCCATACTCTTTGGCTCCTGCCAACGTATTCTGTGCCACGGTTACCGACCTCCTCAACCTACCTGACCTGTCCTTAAAACTCTCTGAAGCCATTCGCAACTTAGGCGTCAGGTTCAATCCCCAATTATCCTTCCTCCCCCACATCCAGTCCCTGACCAGCACCATTTTCTTCCACCTCCGCCACAATACCTCACCCCAAAAGCTGCCGAAAACCTTCCTCTCGACTGGACTACTCTAACGCCCTCCTCGCCGGTCTCCCCTCCCCCACTATTCACAAAATCCAGCTCATTCAAAACTCCGCCGCCCGCATTCTCATCCGCACAAATCTCCGAACCCTGATTACTCCAGTCTTTGCCAAACTTCACTGGCTCCCTGTCACACAGCGGATCGACTTCAAGATCCTCACTCTAGTGTTTAAATGCCTCCATTTCTTGGCAATCCCCTATCTCTCTAACCTCCTCTCTCCCCACAGCAGTACCCACTGCCTCCGCTCTACTGGTTCCGGCCTCCGCCCCATCCCCCAAATCCTCCGTTCCACCATCGTCGGCCATGCCTTCAGCCACGATGCCCCAAAACTCCCTCCCTGAACCCCTTCGCCTTGCCTCATCCTTCTCCCCTCCCCCTGGCTTGGCCTTGGGCTCCACCATTGTTAAGTGCTCTGAGACAGCACCTGGTGGAGAGCGCTTTATAAGTGCAAGTTGTTGTTGTTGTTGGTGTAGCCAATTGTGCACAGCAGTGTCCACAAACAGTCATGAATTGAGTGACCAAATTTTTTTTAAGGGATTATTACCCCGGAATGCAATTCACCAATCGACTAACAACCGGGTTCCTACTTCACTGCTAGTTAAACAGGCCTGTGGAGTAAGGAAACTTGTCTAGGGTTTTGCCCCGCCTGGGAATCAAACCTGGGTCCTCTCGTTTGCGAGGCACGTGCTCTAACCACTTTCCTACGTATATCCTGTGCTACTCGACATCTTGAAGACGTGATAAGGGCTATATCAAATGCAAAGATTATTATTCTTAAGCGCTCCGAGACGCCGTCCGGCTTGGAGGGCACTATATAAATCCAAGTTGTTGTTGTTATTAACAACAACAGGCTGCAGTACTACAAACTATTGTAATGTGTCATTAAAAGTATAATTGTGTTAACCTTGTATGGTTTTGTTTTCAAGCTAGAATAAAAGGATGTATTTTGCTTCACCAGAAAAACTTTCAATTATAATTGAAAATGCTTTGAATGTGTGTCATGTAACATAAGGTGTTACCTGGCGCAGTTGGTAGCATTCATGCTTCAGAGTCAGAAAATTAGGGGTTCAAGCCCCAAGTTTAGCATCTCTAAGCACTGTACAGTTAACAGAGCTGGACGCTGAGCTGGGGGGGGTGGGTTAAACGGGTAACAGTTTAGGAATAAATTCCACTCTATCTTCTCTCTTTCTCTTCCTTCCCCAATGCAAACTTTAAAAGATGCAAACTTGAGTGAGAAGGGAATGTGTACCTGAAAGGCAGAGAATACAGGGATGTGGAAATTAGGATAGAGTGCTTTTGGACATTCTCCCAACATGAAAGGCACTATACAAGTGTAATTTGTTGTTTGTTGTAGTATAAACACCAGCCCGGACTTGTTGGTCCGAATAGCCTGTTTGGGTGCTGCACAGTATATGTACAAACATGTACAGAAATTGGAAAACTTCTTGAGAGCAACCTAAGCCAAACTCCTCAAAAAATCATCTGATCGGAGAGATTGCTATATTGTATAAACATAATAATCATAATAATAATCCTTGCATTTGATATAGCGCTTTTTATGCACTCGAGATGTTTCAAAGCGCTTTACAGAATATAGTGTAAGTGAATTGACTGTATATTTGTGGGCGAAACGCGGCAGTCAATTGCACACAACAGCATCCCACAAACAGTCGTGGATTGAGTGAGCAAATTATTTTTGTTTTCTTTTTCTTGAGGGATTATTATCAAGAATGTGGAGTAAGGAAAACTTGCCTAAGGTTTTACCCTGCTGGGAATCAAACCCAGGTCTCTTGCTTGTGAGGTGAATAGTCTAACCACTGAGCTACAGGACTCCATATGCTGTAGATTAATCTAAAAACCAAAGGCCTACAGAAACACATGGGCACCAGGTTTCATTACTGGAGCGACAGACAGGCTTAGTTAAAGGGCTAGCCCATAAATCGGCATGTAACATATCTGGTAATGGCTTCACAGGCCAAAGCGTAACACATCACGCTCTGTGTGTTATGCAACCTTTTCAAAATCGCAACGGTTCAGATAAACAGATTTCAAGTGCTTGTACAACAATAGAAAAACAAACAAGCTAAACAGGAACGAAGAAACACCCCCAACCCCCAAATGTTCTTTACATACTCCAACCCTGCGCCCCGCCCCCCCCCCCCCCCCCAAACTCCCTCTGTACTCTCCTCAAAATGTACCGTACTGGACTGTTCTCTCCACTCAGTGGTCACTGACCCACTTCATGTCCCCTGCTCTATCTGCCCCACCATCAACAGTCGGGTTTTCAGCCTATCTGCCACCACTCTCTGGAACTCCATCCCAAAGTCCCTCCGACTTGCTCCGTCCATGACCTTGTTCCAGCTCCATCTCAAGTCTCATCTTTCATCATGTATTCGATCATCTTTCCCCACCAGATCGGTTTCAAAATCCTCTTACTAGTTTTAAAATTCCTTCATGCCCTGGTACCTCCATACCTCTCCGACCTGCTTACCCCCCAACCCACAACCTGCTGCCTCCGCTCAACTGGCTCCGGCCTTTTGCATGTCCCCCGTGCTCTCTGTTCTACCATTGGTGGCTGCCCTTTCAGGCACTATGCCCCGAAACTCTAGAACACTCTTCCTATATCCCTCCACCTCGCCACTTCCTTCCCCATCTTCAGGTGGCGCCTGAAGACCTTCCTCTTTGACTGTGCCTACAGTCACCTCCCCCCAGCTCGGCACTGTGCTCTGCCAGTGTCAAGCGCTCTGGGACGCTACTCTGCGTGAGGGGCACAATATAAATGCAAGTTGTTGTTGTTCTCCCAATGTGAAAGGGGCTAATATTAAATGTAGATTTGTATTGAATTTTATTATTAATATGACGGGGAAAGGGGGAACAAAATTTGCTATTTTCAAGTTTTGCATTTAATACAAAAAAAACATTCAAAGCATTCTAATCTAATTTGTTCCTGCTGTCCTGCTGACTAACGCCCCACAATAAAGCTCCAAGTTCTGATTATTACAGTCACGCAGCACCAACGTTGACCGATCACAAGGTTTTCAGCTTTTTTCCCTCTTTTTCCCTCTAAAAGGCAGGGATTTGTGGGTTTGAACCCACAACCTTCTGACTCAGTGGCGAGCGTGCTACCACTGTGCCAAGCCGACACTCATCAGGTTACTTAGCTCTTGGCGTTCCCTCCAACCTGCGCTACCATTATTTACAGCAGCAGCAACTTGCATTTATATGTTTTATCCTTTTGTCCATTGTCCTTTTGCCATACAACAGCAGCAAAATTACATTTATATAAAGCCTTTCACATCAGATGTCCCATGGGTTTGCACGCAAGCTAATAATACTAGTACTGATAATAATACCCCTTAATGCCTCTACCTCTGTGTGAAAAGATGCTTCTTAACATCAGTTCTGACGTCTTGGCTCTGATTTTAAAATACACAGTCAATCCATTTGACAGTATATCCTGTGAAGCACTTTGAGACATCTCAATGACTTGATAAGGCGCTATATCAAATGCAAGGATTATTGTTATTTTATGCCCCTTTATGCCTATCAAAGGGAAGGGCTGTTCACCATCAAGCCTGCCAATTGCTTTCCTTATTTTGAATAGCTCAATCAAATCACCCTCAACTTCCTCTGATCCAAGGAATAAAACCCCAATCTAACTAGCTATCCTTTTCGTCCCAGGTATTATTCCAGCGAACCATCACGGAACACCCTTCAAGTTTATTGAATCCTTCCTAACATTGGAAGCCGAAAGATGATCACAGTATGCCAATTCAAACAAGCTGACAGGCTCTCTACACAACCGAAACGCCTGCTTACTTTACGAGTGAGGCAACAATATGGTTAATATTTGAAAGCATTTCCTTTGATTGGGTGAAAAGTGCCTGGAAAGAAAAGAGTTAGTGGTAAACATCAGATTAGAAGCAGTGAAAATATTCTCGTCGTTTTGTCAGCTTCCAGTTGAAAGTTTGGATAATGAGTTTGTCATCAGTGTGTAACAAGAGGTTGAAGCTATTGAAGTTCGCCCTTTTCAGAGGCATCTCTCAGTCACATTGTCATAAGTGCTGCAATTACCTGCGCAGAAAATTGAGCAAGTGTTAGTTAGAACTAGTGAGCGACTGTAGCCAGAGCAACAAATGCATTGGCTGCATGTGTTTGAATAATAAATTTGTGACACTATTTCCTTGCCACTCCTCACTGAAGGTTTCATTATGTATCATGAGCTTTGAAGATCACAATCACCCGAATCAGCCTGTCTCAATAGACGTGGGAGATAAATATTGCTTTGATATCTTTGACAGTCATTTCGGGTCTCTTTTGAATACAGAATATCACTTTATTTATTATTAATAATAATAATCCTTACATTTGGTATGGGGCTTTTCATGTCAGGAGGATGGCTTAAAGTGCTTCACAGGATAAGAGTTTCTCTCATCTTTTGAAATATTTAAAAAAAACTTCTACTCAATTCTGTATCCAGTTAATTAGCTGTTTCTATGAAAATGTACAGTCCGTGAATTTAACAGCCAATCAAGGGAAGGAGATGCTCATACAATAATTTCAATTTGGGATTAAAATGAGATCCGGTGCCTTAATCTGGGTTTGGTGTACAGCAGTAAGTGCAGATTGACCGGAGCTCTTTCTTTACAATGCTGGCACTCTGTGAGGCAGCACAATGAATACTTAAACACCTGCCCACTGTGCGCGTGCGCTTACACACACACTTACATACACAGCAAAACAACAACGTGCATTTATATAGCTCCCTTTGTCTTGCTTATACAGCTTCTAGCACCTTGGAGTGCTTGTAAACCACATAAAACAAACACCAGCAACTTGCATTTATATAGCGCCCTTCACAGGGGGCAGCATCTCAGAACGCTTAACAGTGGTGGAGCCTGACCTACTAACATAAAGAAATAACTTGAATACTCCTTTCATCCTTAAGTGCAATCAGACCAGATAGTGCAATGAGACGGAAATGTAAAATGCCTAGGTGGGGGAAATAATTTTGAAAGGAGAACAAGACGTTTAAATCCATTGCTCGAGAAATGATGCAGGCACAGAGCATATATCTACAGACCTGTAGACTGAAAGGCATTTTCAAACAGATCGTTACATCTCCGCTCTCCTCTTCTCCCCTTGTTTAAAAAAAAATCAGACTTAATTCCCGGTGTCTTAGTCACTAAAGCCAGCCAGTGCCCAATGTGAAACAGATTGATACAGAACAGGTCTGATGCTTGAGTCTTGCTGTGTGCTGAGTTAGCCAATCTAATCAAGGGCAGAGGTACTAGTTCCACAACAGGTCTTAGAAATCTTTGGCCGGGTACAGAAAAATACCAGCTGAAATTGCCACTTGCCAACACAATGTAGTGAGTTTTTCTTGTAACGTGAGGGAGTGTGCACATTTGCTCAGAAGAGGATTGTCCTTGGCTGTGAAGTACCTTAAGGTTGTGTAGCACATTAACAACTCACAGCTTTGTTTCAGACATAATAATTGATACAACCACTTGGGTGAGTGACTAGATGGTGATCCATAGAACCCACAGATAACAGTATAATGTTTTGAAGTATTTTGAGATGTCTCGACGTGATAAGGTGCTATAATAATAATCCTTGCATTGGATATAACGCCTTAACAGGTGGTCAAGGAATCTCAAAGTGGTTTTCTGAAGAGTGGAATGACAGTGTTTTTGTAGGTGAACATGGCAGCCAATTTTTGCACAGCAAAGTCCCACAAATAGCGATGTAGTGAATGACCAATTTTAGCTGTCGGCCAGATATTGTTGGCCAGGACACTGGGAGAAACTCCTTTCACTTTTCAAATGCAAGGACTATTATCGGTATTATAATGCACCAAAATGGGTTAATGACTTTGGGAGGAGAAGAGAAACATTTTAAAAAGGAACAGTGATGTGCCTTAACATTTTGCAAAAAAATGTAGCGAGATTGCAAAAAAAAACTTTAAATTCAGCAAGAGAGGGAGAGAGATGTCTTAACTTATGGAAATCAGAAGCTGATGCTTTCAAGCATATAATTCTATCTTAATATCCTCTCAAGCTGCAGATCATCCAAAACTCTGCAGCTCGTGTACTCTCACGCACCAGGCTCCGTGATCCCATCACTCCCACCCTCACCCGACTTTACTGGCTCCTCATCCCCCAGAGGATCGAGTTCAAGATTCTCGTGCTCACCTTTAAGGCCATCCATGGCCTTGCCCCCTCCTACCTCTCTGACCTGCTGACTCCCTACCAACCTGCCCGCGCTTCTCTGTTCATCAGGCTCCAGCCTGCTCCATGTCTCCTGCCCGACCCGCCCTACCATTGGTGGCTGGACTTTCAGCCTTTCTGCCCCCACACTCTGGAACTCCATCCCACGGTCCCTTCGCTTCGCTTCCTCCCTTACCTCCTTCAAGGCCGGTCTCAAGACCCTTCTCTTCGATCGTGCCTTTGGTCGCTTTCCTACCTCTCTGCCTTCCCTCACCCCTACACCACTCCTCCCCCATGCTCGGGCCCCGACACCTGACTGTACTGCGCTTTGGGACGTCCTCCCGACGTGAAAGGCGCTCTATAAATGTAATTCCGTTGTTGTTGTTGTATACGGATGGAGGCAAGGTTTCCAGAGGAGTCATGATTCAAAGAGAAGTGGGAGGAGAGAAAGGCCCATTAGCTAGTTTGTTAAACATTCACATTTGAGTTTCTAGCAGCAAAGATGTTTGAACACGATTGGAATTTTCATTAAGCCTACCAGACACTCTCTGAAGAGGGCAATAATGGTAAACAAGCAGTTAACTAAGCGAGCGACATTTCCGAATTTAAAATTTGAGGAAAGTATTCTTTGAGCATAGAGCCGGGGGGGGGGGAGGTGAGGAGAGGTATTTAATTATGCATCCGAGCATAAATTTAACCATCATTGGCTGTTTAAACATTTAAATCATTAATATGATAAGCCAGCATCGAGATATGGAAAAGTGTACCAACTTGTGGCTGAATGGACAGATGGTTCCTAACACAGACATTCATGAAAGGAACCTGAGGAACAATGAGAGGAAACCGCCAGTCATATTTCACAGCAATTCAAAGACCTGTTTCTAAACTCAGTTGATGTCACTACTACTGATGTGAAAACATGACTTGTCAGCTTTCCTGAGCTTCATTTTCTTTTTATAAGATGGGAGGGCATTTAATTTAGGTTAAAATCTTCTGAACACAAAGGCAGAGGTATTCACAGATTTGTGTTTTTTTTGGGGGGGATGGGGCAGGAAAGAGAGGGTGGGTGAAGGTTGGGTAGGTTGTGAAGGGAGGACTGAGCTATGGCTTTGTCTGGAAGCAAGAGTAACGACTCTCTTAACTGTGCTCAAATCCTTTCAAAGAAAGCTGCTCAGAAATTATATTGACATCTTCCAGTTTAAGCCATGAAGCAGCCGAACAACACTTTTGAGTGAAGGACTTGGAAAGTGACTTTGTCTTCAGGATGAAGTGAAGAGTGTGTGTGTGTGTGTGTGTGTGTGTGTGTGTGTGTGGAGATGGGGGGGTGGGGGGTGGTAGGTGGAAGAGAAGAGAGAGAAACAAATTGGCAAATATGGAAGCATTTCACTCTTCTGGGTTTCATTCTTTAAACACCTTCATTAATATGGTTCAGGTTAGTTAGACTACCTACATCAACACATATGGGGAATGAGGTTTAAAGCAAAATAATTTTTTAAAAAAGGATGACTTCGAAAGAAAGTGGTATAGACACAAAGTGCCGAGAAAGTTTGAGAAAGTTTCTATGTTTCCGTGCAGTCAACACAAATTCACAATATCATACGATGGGTTGGTTGAAGACCCTTCGGCCCACTGATCTCATCCTTTCAAAACACTCTTCCTACCATTTTCCCTTCACACCATCAAGCTGCTTTCTAACCGAGTCCAGCATCCTGGCCTCAACCATCCTTCCTGACAAGCTTTTCCAGTTAACCAGAACCTCCCGGTGTCTGTCCTGAAATTGCCATTGCAACTCTAAACTCCTGTCCTCCTGCTTTGGCGTATCCCGAAGGATTGTTCTGGGTTTACTTATTCAATCCCATTTAACATTTTATACACCTCTACAGGGTTCCATTGGAGTCAACTTGTATCAAGGCTGAAGAGCCCGAGCTTGTCTAATCGTCGCTCATAGCCTGGGTCAACAGAAAATACTTGCCAAAGTATTGGCATGCGTGTCCGGAGTCGCTCCACCCACAGTGACATCGGATAAACGGTGCAAGAGGCCTGGAGCCAGGAACTATATTTACAGCAGGTTTATAGTGGAAGGTGCTGTTTATTGCAGATTCATTTTCCATTTTTCTATTGGCCCTAGATCATAGCTCAAGTTATTGGATACTTCTCTCACCCCCACTCTCTCTGTATAGAGCTGTGAAGGTACATCCAGAACATAATGCAGAGAGAGAATTAACATCACACCAACTCTCAGGAAGGTCTATCTTATGAAAAACAGTTACCATCTCAGATAGTCACTATAGGAATACTTCAAATCTTTCTAAGTCAACACAAGGATGGATAGATACAAACACCTTGTAGCTCAATAAACCAATATTTCTCACTGTGACTCATAGCTCCAGAACAAAAGAGGCTTAAACCATAACCAAAGATTCAACAACAATTTACTAACGAAACTTGACAGCAACCCCCACTCTATGATGGATTGCCGATGCGTTTCAAAAGCTTTGGAATGAATTGAACTGCATACCTACATAAACAGCACTGCTCACAGGATCTTCTACCTTTTTAAAATCTTTAAAACCTTATCACGTTTTCAAAAGGTCTCAAAGGACTTCATAGATTTTGATCTTCACAGACCCTACCAGTCCGAGATGCTATCCTGTGTGAAGGGTGCTACATAAATGCAAGTTGTTGTCGATTTACCGTAAAGTGTAGTAACTGTATTTTGTAGGCGAATGCGACAGCAGATTTGCATGTATTAATGTCCCGCAAACATCCACAAAGTGAATGACCAATTTTATCCTAGAGATTGTTGTCAGGACACTGGGAGAAACTCCTTCTGATATGCTGTGCTCTTTTCGAATAGTGCCACAGCATCGATGATATGAATTAACATAATTTCCAACCTATCCATCAGGTTGTGAGCTTCACAACAGCTAAGATAGTAGATGTCTGGGAAGTTGCCTCTGGGAAATATGGTAACATATACAGAAGAACTGCTTCTGCATGATTAATGTGTGCAGTCTAATGGTAGGTATTCCATTAACTTGTTAAGGTTTCACATTTCTCTGATGGGTATCGAGTAAAGTGTCCCATCTCACAATGTACAATACAGTCTTCCAATGCCTCCAGTCTTGGATGCTCATTAATTACTCTGTTAAGTACTCACCCTCCCATGTAAGAATACTTTCTAAGATTTGTCTAAGTATTTGGATAATATTATTTCGATGGAAACATATTCTCTAGACTTCTCCCCTTCCCCACACTCAGCTGAATAAAATTGTGGTCAATGGCTCCATGGCTGTTTGTAGAACACTGTTGTGTGCAAATTGACTGCCACATTTGCCCACAAAATACACACAGTCATGCCATTTTACAATAAATCCTGTGAAGTGCGTTGAGATGTCTAGAGGACGTGACAAGATGTTATATCAAACGTAAGAATTATTATTAAGCATACAACTCTAGTTTCCTTTGCATGGGGGAAGGGAGGGAGAAATTGATGACTTTGAGATTATGTCAGTTTGAATTAAAAATATTGCATTGCTTTGGAGACATTGAAACCATTTGACACTTAGCAATGGGTGTTCAAAATGTCTCGTGAGCAAAAGCTCACATTTCTAAAAACCGAACGCTGGGGACAAAGCTGAATTATGTCAGGACAACGCAATCGGAATGGAATGTAAACCTCCTAACCCACAAGAGAGGCATCTTAGGCATTGATGGAAAGAAAATGTCACCTACCACCTGAATGTCTGAAGTTTAATTGATTGGATTCTGGAAACACTGAGGTTGCAAAAAGAAAAATCTTCGCACTACAACGCCATAAATAATTACACTTCTGGAAGCAGGCCTGTGGAACACTGTATTCCACAGTGACACCCACAACCGTGGATTCAGGAGTGTGATGTATGACGAATCGATGTATATGTTACCCTTATACATATGCAAACATGCCCACTGTCAAATCTCTTCTCTCCCCTCCCCACCCATACGCAGCCCACCCAAGCAAAATATTCAAATGACCGGAGTAAAGCTGCACGTGACAGTTTTTGACACAAAGTCATAAAATATTGATGCCAAAGGAGTGGAACACATTAGTTTGAAAATGTTTACAAAAACCATGGGAAATGCCATTCCTCTGGACGGCATGACCAGCATCTGGTTTCCAAATGTTGAAACAAAGTGAGGTTACAGGTTGCCTCGGTCGCCAGATTATTTCACCACCTAGGAATTTCTACCCGTTTCATATGTGCCTTGCTGCACTTTTATGCAGCACAGTAATATACAGCAACGTCTATTTTCACTCTGAACAGGCCTGCATTGTCATGCCCCTTCCCTGAAACCACATAAGCTTGTCAGGTTAGTGTTGAGCATTTGATACTGCAGCATAAATTTAACTGTTTCGCTCAGGGTGAACGTGAATATTTCTAGAAAAACTGGAGGTCACGTACACCAATGTATTTCAGACTGTTGAAGCTAGATTATTTTCCTTGCTAGTCATCAGTTAGCGACACCTTACTGTGCCTCCTCCCACCACTACCAATACTTGAAAACCCTATAAAACAGGCAGTGAGAACGAGAGAATCAATTCGTTTTCCATAAAAAAGTGGAGTTTGAAAGTAACACATGGTAAGGAACACCTTCTATTATAACTACTGCTAGGGTGATGCAACACAACAACACAAAATTACATTTAAATAGCGTCTCTCACATCCAGGGCTTCCCAAAGCACTTAACAATACTGGCTGAGCAACGGAGCAGGGGGTGGGAGCCTAGAAGGGGTGGTGGTGGTGGCGGTGGGTGGAAGGAGATGACCGAGAGCATGATCAAAGGAGGAAGGTCTTCAGGTAGACTTTGAACGAGGTGAGGGAGGGAGTGTTTTGGCAAAACTCCAGATGGAGTTCCAAATCATATCCAAATGATATCAATAAAATATAGGTAAAGGTAGGCTCGACCAGATGACTGTGACAAGTACAATAGATCACCAGCTACAAAGACCTCCATGGACATCTGAAAGAGTGTCACAGGATTCACTGTAAAATATTACGACTGTGCATTTTGTGGGCAAATACAGATATATATGTGCACAGACACAAGTAGAATTCCTCTAGAGTGAGCTGTGGGTCGCAGCTGGCCTGACAGTGAGAAATATAGAGTGGATACAATACACTTCCCCCACAGGATAAAGAGGAAAAGAGAAAAACAAAACAATCAGACAGTTTTTTCCTTCCTTCTTCCTCTTCACTCAGTACAGAAGATTAACCTTTAAGGGGACATGCGGGTGAACATGACTGCTAACATATACGGTACCAGTGAACATCAAGAACAGGGCAACTGCGTGTAATGTGTGCTGCTGCTGAGAAAATTTAGCATCACCCGATTGCTTTTATATTCTATCCCTCTATTTATAAAACAGAGGATTCCATTTGTCTTTTTTCTTCCTATTGGACCATGCCTACAGTCACCTCCCCCTCCTCTCGGCTCGGCGTCCTCCTCTGCTGCTGGCAAGCTCTCTGGGGCGCTATCCTGTGTGAGAGGCGCTATATAAATGCAATTTATTGTTGTCCTTATATCTTTGTAAGATTTTTTTGGTCTCCCACTTTTATGTATAGTTTTTTTTGTGATATATTAACCCTTTGGTGTCTCTGCTCTTCCACTCCTTTTGAAGCGTTACAATTTAATGTACATTTCCTCTCCTTAGATGCATAACATTTCCTCTGCCATCACCCTGACCGAGCCGCATTCTCTGCGTCCTTCCGATGTCTTCCACAGTAAAATCCACACTCCCCTTTTTTGTCTCGTCTGGAAATTTTGATACTTTAGGAAAAATAACCTTGAATACATATTTAGCTATGCTATCGGAAAGCATCGATACTGGAACACACTGGTGTCTAATACAAGGCAATTTGTAATGCAATTCTTTCCTTACTGAAGAAATGGACGTAAGGCATGCCAACTCTGCTCTGATGTAATCTACTTGCAGAGCTCAGTCCCCCATGAGGCAGGGAAACGTACTATGGGAAGCAGACCCACTTGGTTTCCTCATTGAAGGAGCCACTTGGAATCGGCTACATAGCGTTGTCGGAAATAACCTGGCAAATTAACAAATCACCAACGTGTGATTATTTGGCATCTGAATCCCTGCATTCCACCCCCACCTTAAAAAAAAACACAAATTCTCAAAAGTTACTCAAAAACCTTCATAGGAATGGCTCTTGTATTTTGCTCAAAGTCATTAATCTAATTGCACTTTCGGCTTTAGAATCTATTAAAAGTTAATGGCAATTCCAAGATTGGTTTCCGCAAATATCTGCCATCTGCTTCCACTAAGCAACCGGACACGTTGTTAAACATTTAAGGAGGACGCAGCCATAGAGAGGAAGGTCTTAACATTCCGAACCACATTTGTAATTTCCTCATACTAATTTCTACATTATTGCAGACGCACACTGTATACAGTGAGAATTACTTCTCACAAAGGAGGCAGAATAAAGTGTACTGCTCTCAGACTATTTTTTTAAAGAAAATCTGCATCTGCATCTTTACAAATGCATATTATCAATAAGCTCCTCCTGCATATTTCAGGAACATATAAATTATTCACACTCTTGAAATAGTTGCTGATAGTCAATCCTGGATTGATCCATTTCCTACATTCCTTTCGATTACCAAACTATATACTGCAAAGCATGCAAATTTGTTTTGGAAAATCTTGTGAACAAATTATTCTTGCGAGTCTCCAAAACTAGGATGCCTGATTGTTTCAGTATCTTAAAATAGTACATTGGTGTTGGTGGTGGTTGAGTAAGTGGGGGGGATAAATCTCCTTTGAATTATTTTCAATTATAAAGACAAAACTACACAAACAAAAACACTTTCCTTGTTAAGAGCCATAGAAATGTACAGAAATTCAGCAGTCATTTGGTCACTCATGTCCAAAAGAAAGAGCTATTCATTTAATAATAATAATAATAATAATAATAATAATAATCCTTGCATTTGATATAGCGCTTTTCACGTCGGGAGGACGTCCCAAAGCGCTTCACAGAACACACTGTAAAGTGAATTGACTGTATATTTGTGGGCGAACGCGGCAGCCAATTGCGCACAGCAATGTCCCACAAACAGTCGTAGATTGAAAATGACCAATTTATTATTGTTTTATTTTTTTGGAGGGATTATAATTAGGCGTGTGGAGTAAGGAAACTTGCCCAAGGTTTCGCCCTCTGCCTGGAATTGAACTCAGGTCTCTCGCTTGCAAAGCGAGTGCTCTAACCACTGAGCTACAGGACTCCACTTGGTCCATTTGGTCTCATTCTCATTCTCCTGCCTTTCCCTTTTACATTTCTTGTATATTTATATTTTATATACACCTTTTTTATATTTCTCCTCAGATATTAATCTAATGCCCTTTTAAAACCTAATATTGGGTTTGCCTCATCTACTGTTCCTGGTGGAGCATTTCACATCCTAATAACCCTTTGTGTAAAGAACATTTTCCTCTCACTTTGCTCTTTTGGTAATCACCTCAAATCTATGCCCTCTTGTTAACAACTCACCAAAGAAATAATAGAAATAATTTCTCCTCATTTACTTCATTGAATTCCCTCAGATTTTAATGATGTCCATCAAGTCCCCACTTAACCTTCCCCATTTTAAGAAATCAGCTCCAGTTTTTTCAATCTTTCCTCATTATTATTATTATTATGAGTAAGTCTCATTTTCTCATTCCTGGCACAATCATAATGCATCTCCTCTGCAGCCTTGCTATGATCTTGATATCTGACCTAGAATGTCAAAACAAATGATCTCAAAAGTTCTTTGCGGTAATTGCTGTCACGTGTAGTGACTGTTTTCATTGACTAGGGCTGGTTATGTTTAACTTCAAAGCTGGTTCTCAAATGTGTAGAGGCAGGAGCCAGACTGAGGTGAGAGGAACCAATGTCATGTCCCACAAACAGTAATGAGATGAATAACTACATTTAATGTTTATTTTGGAGACTTTAGTCAAGAGAGAAGTATTGGCTGGGAACTCCCTCCACTCATTGGAAATAATGCCACAGGCTCCCTGAAGTCTTTTTAAACCATCAGAACAGACTTCAATGACAAAGTAAACAGACCAATGGGCAGTGTAAGGGTTCAGTATGTCAGCACTTAGACTGACAATAACTTGTCTCCCTGGCCCTGATGGTTTGGCTTGTTTTAGTTCAACCATCATGATAACTGCAAAGGTTGCAGTAATGAAGCGCTTGCTATCTGCTCTGCAACATCTGAATGACTAAGTGTCGAGGTGTTTCGAGCAAACAGTATTCACGTGACGCAGAGGATTCTGGACATCATGGAAGACTCTCCCACTGAGCAGACTAGCTTTTTCTCTGGTATTTCTTCCTTCTACAGGTGGAGTCCTCTGGCTCAGTGGTTAGAGCACTCGCTTTGCAAGCGAGAGACCTGAGTTCAATTCCAGGCAGAGGGCGAAACCTTAGGCAAGTTTCCTTACTCCACACGCCTAATAATAATCCCTCCAAAACCAAAAACAATAATAAATTGGTCATTTTCAATCTACGACTGTTTGTGGGACATTGCTGTGCGCAATTGGCTGCCGCGTTCTCCCACAAATATACAGTCAATTCACTTTACAGTGTGTTCTGTGAAGCGCTTTGGGACGTCCTCCCGACGTGAAAAGTGCTATATCAAACTCAAGGATTATTATTATTATTATTATTATTCACACATGGTAAGGAGGATGTGTGAAACTGCTGCCAGGTAGCTGCCAGGCACTACAGTTCACAAGATCAGAACATTGGTTTGGATGAAGAAGGCCCTTCAACCCATTGGATCTCATCCCTCCCGAACACCCACCTTACTTCCCCCTTCTCCCCCATCATAGTATTAAGCTGCTTTTCAAATGAGACCCTGGCCTCAACCACACTTCCTGGTAACCTGTTCATGAGGTATGGCTGCTCTGAGTATTTGTTTAGTGAAAAAACAATATCCAATTGGGCGCTGAAAATCCAGCAGTATAACACAGTGGTTGGTGTCATCATGGAGAGCAGTGGTGGGGGTGGGGGGGGTGGGGAGGTTCTCAGGAAATGATTTACTGGCTGGCAGTTACAAAGCCATCACATTATTTAGCATCTCTGACATCACTAAAGAAAATTGGAAGCAGAAAGCATTGGATCTTCAAAATGTGTGATATTTGTAACAAGAAGTAAAAGCTCTCGTCCTGCAAAGGTACACCGTGGAGATCGGAGAAGCAAGTGGTTGTGTAACGAGCAAAGAAAAAAATAAGACGCATAAAATCGTTGCTATACGTTTGGGTGCATAAGCAAGCCGTTTCCCCTCGGTTTTCATGACTTGAAAATAATACAATAATCCTTACATTTGATATGGATTCTTTCATGTCAAGAGGACTACTCAAAGTTCTTCACAGAATTTACTGTGAAGTGTAGTGACTGCGCACACAACCAGGGATACATGTGTGAGCAGCATATTACAAAGAACTGGCCTAAATCACAAATCTGGGTTCAATAATCCAGGAAATTCTTCTGGTCATTAATTGTAGTGAAACTGTCTGTGCAATTAAACCATGAATTTTTACCCGTTAGTTCATAAGTGCACATTATTCTTGAAGTGACTACACTTAAGGGCAAAATGCCTTTCCACTTTACATTTAGGAAAAACAATGATACCATGGTGTGTAACAGGCTCCATATATAGAGTGTAGCTTTACTTTGCCCAATCTGTGAATATGTTTCCCTTTCAGCACAGAGCAGGACATTGGACTCATTTAAGGAATAGCTCCATGCTGTAATGGGAAGATGGAAGGCGGTTACTTTGGAAGAATATGTCGAAGGGTCTCCATCTATAACTCTCCTGTGAACTACACCCACAGTTGTACAAAGATGAAACTCATAGTTTTACTCAGTGGTTTTCCCACGATGCAACTGAACAAGAATACATTTCTGTGGTCTTTCCCCCCACACTCAATGTTACCCTCCAAATACAATAGAAGCCTAAAATAATAATAATAATAATAGGGGGTGCTATCACTGGTCAACATATTTTCAGGGTGACGTCACTGACCACCTGACCAGTGACCATCACCACGCACAGAGGGCATTCACAGGAAGTGATGTCAGCAGCAATCTGATGACCTGGAAGCCGGCCATATTTTGATGGGCAGAAGGTCGGCCAGCTGGCACATGGTCAAGCCAATGCCCATAGGGTACCCACACGCCTTATAGACAAACCAGCTTTATATGGGTGGGGGGTTCTATTGTAGCTCCCGGCAGTTTTCTCTTACCTGCTAAGGCCTTGATGCGAGATCGCTCGAACAACCTGGCAGAACTGTTTTCATTGTCCCATTCATCCACGTCCCAGCGATTGTTGACATCGCTGTACTGCTGCTGGATATCAATGTTGTCGAAATCTGTTGCTATCGCCGTCATGTTGACTTAGCTGTTTCTCGTCATCAGCTGCCCTTCGCTGAAAGGTCTGCAAACACACGCCAAGAGCAGGTTATTAGACAAACAGGTGATCTTGCACTACAGTATATATTTCTACTGCTGTATTTATTTAACAGTTACACTTAGAAAACGATTTTTCATGAATCGCTTCAGAAGGGATCGATGCAAGCTGTTTAATCCAAGCTCCCTGACAATGTTTCCAGGGGAGCCTCAAAAATGCCCAGGCAATTTTCATGAAACAATGCTTCTGGACTGCTTTGTGCCTCCGTTACCAAGGCTTCTGTTTTTGTTTGCTACCCAGAGACTCCTGGTGAGATGTGTGTGTGAGGAGTGAGGAGAGAATTGGGCTCCCCGTGAACAAATAACTTGTTACACTCACCGTCAAGATTTGCGCATGAGTAATGGTCAGGTTAATGGAAGGTAGGTGCCTGAGGAACCCTACCAGTGTGGAAGGAAAGGGCAAGTCAAACCCCTTAAGGTGGAGAACATTTATTTATTTTGTATTTATTTATTTTGTATTTATTTTTTGAGAGGGAAAGGGAGGAATTAAATAATAAGAATCCTTGCATTTAATATAGCACCTTACCATGTCTTCAAGACGTCTCAAAGTGCTTCACAGATTATACTGTAAAGTGAATTGACTGTATATTTTGTGGGCCAAACATGGCAGCCAATTGCGCACAGCAGTGTCCCAAACACAGTCGTGGATTGAGTGACCAAATTATTATAATAATTTATTTTATATAGAGATAAAAAGGGGCTCTTATGCCTCAAGCACTGGACATTTAATGCAATGCTTTACGTACAAGGCAAAATTTCTCGGTTCTCTGAATGTTTTGTGGAACCTCTACAAGCTGTCTGAGCCTCATGAATTCAGAGTTGCTCAGATTGGCGTGCATGCCTGCTGACATCCAGGAAGCTCGCAGGTGACACGTAAACCATTCATTCACTTCACGATCTTAAAGAGATTGCCGAGCTTTGACATTCAGTCTCATCCCTTCCTTCTGATTTGTCGCAGCTCACAGAGGCAGGAGACTGAAAGAGTCTTATCAAGTGACATTTCTAAAGTTGGTCTTAATCCGATCAGCAAAGGCAAGAGTGCTGCTTGCCTTCCAAACTCCTTTTTTTTGCAGGATAAAAGCTTTCTTTTCCACTTCATGTTAGATTGTTCACATGATAATTTTTAACAAAACATTAGCCGAGAAAAGATCAATCGGCCCATTAAGTCTGCTATTTTTCTTCCACGAGTCACCAAAGCAAATCTGACTCTCCTACTCCCTCCACATGTCATAGACGTTTACAGCACAGAATAAGTCATCCATCCCTGTGTTTGCTCTTTGAAAGAGTGATCCATTCAGTTAAACTAAGATCCCATATGCCTGATGAGGTGGATGCCAAAGATCCCATGTCACTACTTGAAAAGAGAAGGGAGTTTCTCCCAGTTTCCTGGCCAATAAATCCCTGAAATAAAATTAGTCACTTACTCCATAGCTATTTGTGGGACGTTATTGTGCACAACTGACTGTCACATTTCTCTCACAAAAAACAGTCAAACCACTTTACAGTATATCCCTTGAAGTGCTTTGAGATGTCTTGATGACATCATAAGGTGTTATATCAAATGCAAGGATTATTATTTTATTATTTTATTCTGTGAAGCACTTTTACACGTCCTTACAATGTGAAAGACACTATATCAAATGTAAGGATTATTATAATTTCCCTGCCTTTCCCTGCCTATACTTCTGCAAAATTACTCCTTCTTAAATATCTGTCTAATCTGTCTTTAAGGTGAATATGGATTCTGCATCAACCACTGTGGTGCAGTCTACATTTTAACAACTCTGTGTAAAAAAAAACAGCTTCTTAAATTGACACCCTTAGTCATTAACTCATACTCTAATATCCTTCTTTCCCGAGCATCATGCCTGATTCCCTGTTGGAATGATTTGTGGACTCTGCCTCAACGACAAGTATATGGCAGGGAATTGCACGAAAGATATTTTTCTAACCTCCACTTTAATTCCTTTTGCGATGCCCTCAAATTTATTTCATTACTGATTGGCTCACACTGCGCAATTTTACTATTTATACTTTTTACAGCTGCATCACCCTTTCCTTTGTGTGGTATAGCTGTAAAGTTCTGTTCATCAGTTAACATTGAGGGAGTTGAAAGGCATCTTAACAGATCATCTTCACTGCACCACCTACTGCGTACACTCGCAAACCTCAAACATGCAAACCTTACCGAATGCAATAAAACAACGGACACAAATTGAAAACACTGCCAGAGGCGCCCAGAGTCTTTGAGTGGAATCTTTGACTTGTGCTGTTTAGCAAAGGAAAAAAGGGGGTTGTAATTCCCGTTTTTCACAGAACAATATTGAGAGGGGGGGGAACACTGTAAATATAGATTTGCATTCAGAAACAAAATATTCCTAAAACAGGTTCCTTAATTTTCCAATCGAGCCCTCTCTCACTGCTTCCCCACAGCCTGTTCTCAATCGCAAGAAATGCCCAGAGCTGGACTGAAAAATGCTCTGAGCTGCCACCATGCTTTTCCCACTTTGCAAGGTCGCACTTTTGCAAACCAGAGTGGATTTCCAGCCACAGTATTGATTTGGTATTTAATGTTGCATGAGAGGGTAGTCGCCAACGTCTGCTGGAGTGGCTTGATGGGCCTTGGAGGCCCTGTCCATTCATTTCTTTTCCATGCATCTGCGCAGTTAACTTGTTACTGTGTAAAGCAGCAACGAAAGGTTGCAGTCTGAGAACCAAACCTTCAACTCAGGCCCAGCTGCAGGCAGGGACGACCAGCAAGCCTCTCTCAATACATTGCTGCACAGAATAGCCGCCTAACCTTACCGCAACCAGAATCTCTCTCTCTCTCTCTCTCTCTCTCGAGAATTCTGGAGCTCAACAACAGCATAAAACACAAGATTTTATTTTATTTTGCTATCAAGCTAAAAGGTTGTGACTGCTGAGTCATGTAAAGATTCGCTTCACGCCCAGTGTAAGCAATGAGTGCTCGCAACAGGCATAAATAGAGCATCTGCAGTTCAACAGACGCTTGAGGCTGGCCCAACTAGTCACTTCAAACTCCAAATACCCCCATTTGCTGGCTTCCACATGAGTGGAATTCACACACCACCTGCAACAGAAAGGTTGGACTTTAGCCCTTCTCGTTATGATGCTTTGGACCCTAAGTACCTGAAGTGAAAGGACAGCGTTCCAAAAATTACTTTGTTAATGTGCAATCGATTCTGGCTATCTCTGGAATTTCCATGGTTAGGTGGGGTGCATGAAATTCTCAGCTTGGTTTGGATACTCTTAAGCACGGTGGTGGGTTTCCGCATGTGTCCGACACCCGGCTGAGCTCCCCACTAAATTTTTTTATTGTGATACCATCGCCTGATGGTATCATATTGAAGATGCACTTCAACATGGTGCAACTCCCTCTGTCATTCGCAGCTGAGAAGGAAGCTGTGTGACCTGATGCCAACACTCCAGCACCACTTACTGAGCACTCCTGTCCCCATGGAGAGCGATCTTCACAGCAGCGTGGTTGGTTGTGATCATCAAATTCACAGTAATGGATGGTGGGGGCGATGAGAGAAACTGAAAGACCTCTGTAATGCTTCACCTTATTGCTCCAAATTATTGTGCCAGCGCTCTATGTATTTTTATTTGTATTATAATAATAAGCCCTGGATTTTGCATAGTTGGGTGAACGAGGCATCCAATTTGCAAACAGTAATGTCCCACTATAGGTGCCAGAAGAGGGTGTACCTGAAGGCTAATCTACTGAGGAAATGCATTGTTGGTTTTATTTCAACGATTTTCCCTTTTCAGATTAAATATTTATTTTTCTTGCATTTTTCATTTCTATTTCTGTTCCTTCCTTATGACGGGTGTTTCACAGTTGTACATCTTAGTTACTGCCACAAGATGTCCCTGCAGCCCTATACATGGTGCCAAAATTTACCACAGACATAGCGAGAAGCAGTAAGTAGTCTTTTACTGCCGGCTGCTGGCCCCTTAACATTGAGACGCAGGCATCAGACGCAGATACAGACCAGAAAACAGCACAGAAGGTTATTGGGCTCATTGTGTCTGTGCTAGCTCTTTAATAGACCAATCTATTCAGTCCCATTTACCCGCCTTTATGACACAAGACCTAATGGATCAACATATCACCAAATATCAACAGCAGCTGTTATTTCTGAAGCAATCACGTGAACCATTATTAAACTTCCTGCACAAGGTACGTTTTGACGGAAGTAAGTATATTAATCAAAGCAAATTAACCTGACCAGGAAGAAGTTTGGGGGGTGGTGGGGTACAGAGAGAAGAGACTGGGATCAAGAGAAACAATAAAGTGCCTGGTTAAGACTGATAATTTGCCCACAAAATATACAAAATATGATTGTGATTCACCCACAAAATATACAGTCAATTCACTTTACAATATATTCAGTGAAGAGCTTTGAGAGGCATCGACAACGATTATTATTATTATTATTATGATAGTAAAAATGGCTTTTATGATACAAGTATGATATTCACATTTTGGCATAATTCAATTCAGCAACAACTTGCATTTAGATAGCATCTTTCACACGAGATAGTGTTTCAAGGTACTGTACAGTGGCGGGAGTTGGGTGTTGAGCAAGGGGAAAAATGGGAAGGGGAGGTGACCTTAGGCAGAGCTGAAGAGGTAGAGCTTCAGCTTGGCAATTCACTGAATTCCTTCATTCACTGGGTCTGCAGATCACAGTTGCCACAGTTTTCCGTTTCATGTGTTCAGTCAGTTTTGGTGTGGTACTGAGATGCGGACAGCCCCAATTTATTATGCGAGGAGAATGCAGCAACTTGAATGTGCCTTTCAGCTTGACCTCATCACCAACACAGATCTATACTTAGGGTTTAACCGCACTCCCAACGGAATCAACCTACATTTCTAGGTACCCAGCCATATCTTTCTTTCTTGTTTAATTGTCATCACTTTGCAATTAGGGCAGCAATTTAACAACTCCAGCAAACACAAGTCAGCTTCTTAACCCACAGTATTCAGCCAGGAACATCTGCATGAGCGGGAAGGGTTGGTCATTAAACAGGTGATGAAGGATGTTTCCATAGCAGTGGTCTTAATAATAATAATCATTGTTGCATCTGCTATAACGCCTTATCACGTCTTCGCGATGTCTCAAAAGCCTTCACAGAAAATACTATAAGTGAATTGACTATATATTTTATGGGCAAAATGTGGCAGCTAATTGTACACAACAGTGTCCCACAAACAGTCGTGGATTGAGTTACTAAATTATTATTTTTTTAATTTAATATTACCCCCAGAAAAGCGATCCACCAAATGACTAACAACCGGGTTACTACTTATTGTTAGGTAAACAGAGGTGTGTGGAGTAAGGATAATTGCCTTCTTCCCGGGAATCAAACCCAGGACTTCACGCTTGCAGGTAAAGCGTGCTAACCACTAAAATACAGAACCCCGCAGTCAGTTATATATATTGGCTATATAGCCAGTTTGATATAACAGATGAGGTGAAACCGCACAAGAACTGAAAGCCAAGAAAAAATTGACATTGAACAGGTTTGCATGGCTTTGATTGGTGGGTATCACATCTGGTGTCAGTTAAGTACATAGCACAATGAGGTAAGTGTTTTCAGATATGTCTGCCATAGATTACAAATAGTTGTATAGTTGTTTGAGGTTTTGAAGGGCTTTGAAAGACCACTGGGTGAGCAAAAGATGGACCCGAGAGTGTGGCCAAAAAAATGAATTCAAGGGAGCAGATGCGATTAAAATGGTCATGAGGGCCAAGTTCAGGACAGACACTGGGAAGTGTTTCTTTACACAAACAGCTGGAACAGTTTACCAGGAAGGGTGGATGAGGCCAGGATGCTGGATTCAATTAAGAAACAGTTGGATGCTGTAATGATAATGCTGTCAGACAATAGAGTGGGTACTTTAAAAGGATGAGATCAAATGAGTCAAAGATAATTCTTCATCCAACCATCTCGTGATTGTGTGATTCTGGTACATACAATTCATCTCTCCTTCATACCTACGTCTCATCAATAAATTCACTGGCCACTAGGTGGAAACAAGGATAAAACATATTACAGGTTCAGGATGACCCAATTGCAAATCGGTGGTTTGGGTCCATAAACTCAGACCCCGCGCGAGAAGGAGGTGTACTATAAAATCGCTACTTATGTTGGATTCTGCAAATTAAAATAATTAAAATAAGTGGCTGCAATTCTTTTACTTGTAAGACATATCCCCCAAGATGTTACCTTATCCTGATCCAAAACAAAAATGTCACTAAGGTAGGCATGATGGGACCGCTCCTTACAAAGACTGCCCTCTCAAGATGTGCTATGATTGAGCACATAACCTACTGCTACATTTAAGATATATGCTATTAGCAGGAAGTTCTACATGGAGAGAACTTTGGTCAATTCAAGGTAACCAGTCGTCTATGAAAGGAATTTTGCCTATCCTGTGAAACCTGGTCTTCAAACCAATGACTACCTTCAAAAGCATTGATCAAATTCATAATGCCTATAATCTACCGACAGTTACATTTCAATCTTCAGGCTCTCGTCTAGAATAGAGACCTGATCCAAATAACATAAGTAGCTATTGCCATACACTTTCATCAGTCATTTCCAATAACAAGGTAGGACATAGGAGACTTTAAGCTTATTAGTAATAATAATAATATAAAAAAAGCTACTGTACTGAATCTACACAGACATATTAACAAGTAATTTCATTGAATAACCTGCTTTTATCCAGTAAACAAAAACTGATAAATGTTTCACTGTGACGTAACAGAACAACCTATTCAGGCAATTTACTCAGTTAAAATGATTTTAACATGGAAATGCTCAAACATAATCCTGGTTTCCAACCGAAATGCAATCAATTGCCAACTGATGCAGAGTGGGTTGCAGGATATGCAATCATAAGACACAAGATACCATATTAAGCAAGTGACTGGTGCCTGGCAATGATGCTCTTCAAAATTAAGATGTGCTCGAAAAACAGGGTCTTGAGACGGCCTTCAAGGAAGCAATGGAGGGGGTGAGGCGAAATGACTGTAGGATGGATTTCCGGAGAGTGGGGGCGGAAAGGCTGAAGGCCCAACCACGATGGTGGGGTGGGAAGGTCGGGGGGCATAATTCAGTCTTTGAAGAAAATCTGAACAACGTTTGAGGTGAGGCAGCATCGGCCGATGTATTTGAGCCTCACTTTTCTACACTATTCTGCAATAATAATAAATGATTCATATGAAGGATGCAAAATCAGCAGTGCAGAATATTAATGTTATTAAGTTCAGGTGCATTTCATTTTAAAATAAAACTATGGATCCTCACAATCTCGTCAGTGTTCATATTTAAAGGCGGCAGATGAGGAATTTGCTTTCAAGTAATGCTTGGGGAAGAAACTGAGTTCATTTGGCTCTAGAATTTCTCTAAAGAACGACAGAAACCAACTTCAAAGTTAAGACTGAAATCAGCAATTTGCCAAATAACTGGACGCTCTAAAAAGGCTTCATAACCAGAATAAATCTGGACCCATGTGACATTTCTTCCCAGGCGTGTGTGAAAAATTAAATCAATTTTTCAACATTAATATAATAGAATATTATTGGTTATTATTTGGCCACCCGCAACTACTCTGAATAGTTGCTCTAATCCTCCTTAATGGGTAGGGTGGTCCTAGCTGGTCAAGCAGTGGGAAAGCTTGGCAGACAGCGATATCAATGGCAAGTTATGTGGTTTTAGCTGGTTAGGCTCCAATTCACACTCTGGGGTCCACAAGCCTTGGCTCTTGCCAACATCTGCCTAATACTTTCCAGAATTAGGTAAGCAGGATGTGTCCTTCCAGGGAGAGAGAGCACATTCCATTCCAACAAACTATCTCTGGAATTTCCATGTGTAGGTGGGTTGCATGAAAATCTCAGGTTGGTTTGGGTACTCTGAAGCACGGTGATGGGTGTCAGACACTCGGCTGACCAAAAATATTTTTTTCACACCATGCTTTCTTCCCCTACTGTATTTATTGAAGATTTTCTAAAGAAATAAAATCACTTATATCCCATATCCACCCTAACCCTCTAATGAATGCATTGGTAGCTACATCCCACTTGGCAGCAAGGAGTAGGCAACACAACTATAGAACAGAGTAAGCATCAGATAGCGCAGAAAGGTAATAGCACAGCGAGAGAACCTATGACTGATTTTGGCTGCTACTTTCTGGACTCAAGTTCAACAAAGTAAAAGAGATTTCACTCTTCAGTTATTTTTTAAAAAAACTATGCACATCATGAGGCCAAGCGTTTTAGCATTAAACCTGCTCTTCAGTAATTTAAATATGTTACTGTAAATACCGATTAGACTCATTCTTTTATCAAAGCTTGATTGCCACCCAAATGGTATAGCAAATCACTTTAATTTTTTAAAGATCCCTCCTTTTCATTAGGCTCCGCAGGGCTTCTCGCAGATTACATCAAGCCTCAACACCGCCGTCCCTTTAAGAGTCGAGTTGGTGACAAATTCTCATTAGTAGGGCAGCAAAGACGTTAAGGCACAAACTGGTTACTTTAGTGTTTAAACCCGCGATCTTCCACATGAAAGAGAGCAGCTGTCCCCTGTTAAAAGTAAAAATTGCATCTGTAGCGAAAATTGCATTGCATAAGTGCTCTCAGTCTCACTGTCCTTTCACAAACCATCAGAGTGCATTGCGGCATTCAACATTGTGCATCCAACCCCCACCCTCCCCCCCACCCCCGGACACTGGACCATCAGGGCCTTTATAATCGATGCTCTCGTAATAAAAAGGACGAGGACTGCGTTGCAGCACAGAAAGTTCTGGAAAGCTGCCATACATTGCTTCTCCTTGCAGTTTCAGTGCTCGAGGTGCGCATGTTCAGTGCAGATCGTTACTTACGGGTCCCAGTGGTGCCACAATAGGCCGCACAAAGCAGGCGTTTCTCCCCGGCCTTGCAGACAAAATGAATTACATCACTGAGAGCGGCAGCGACACAGTTCATCTGCTTAATGGGTTTAAAACACACAGAAAATCAATCGAGGCTCATTTCTGACGAAACCTGCTTTGGAGCACGTTTCATCAAAATGTGAATTTTAAACCATAAAAGAGATTTCTCCACGACTGTTTGTGGACAATGCTGTGCAAGTTTCACCCACAAAATATACAGTAATACCTTATAGTATTTTCTGTGAAGCGCTTTGAGATGTTGCGAAGACTTGAAAAGGCGCTACAGCAAATGCAAGATTTATTATTATTATTGTTACTCGATTGAGATAGGCTCTGAGCAAATGCCCTCGATCTACAATTGAAGGGCAGTTTGAAAAGAAGAGTGGGAGGGGGAGGTTGGTGGGATGTGATTCTAACTGTGGATGAAATATGCATCACTGGAACTCCAACCATGAAATAATAAGTTAAGCTGTAGCTTTCAGGTTTTAAAGAATAAATACAAAAATAATATCTGATGGGTTTTAATTTCAGCATCTTTTTTTCCCCCTTCACTAGTTTCTCCATGTCTTAGTGTCCTCTTCCCCTGCCATAAGGAAAGGCTGCAGACCTGCTGAATTGTGCGAAGCTCATTTCTGTTACAATCAATATCCACACCACGACTAAGCAGGCCTGGCTTCCCAGATAACAAATAGGAGACACTCGTATACGCACACCCTTGGCTTCCCACCACAAGCCATTTCCTAACAAGTAGCTTCATTGTCTACTTGTTCTCGAGCGGGAGAAAAAGACAAATGACTGAAAGCCAAGCAAGTATCATATCCATTGTTAAGGCTTAATTTCCTCTCATATGCTGCCAATTTCCATCATTGTGTCAAACACTCGTAGTAATATTTTATGCTTATTTAGACCAGGAATGCCCAGGTTTGATCCCACGGTCTGTGCTAATGAAGCTGATCCTCGGTCAGGGTGGCAGTCCTGTGCCTCTGGGTTTGGAAGGGGAATAAATCAGCCAAGGTTTTAGTGCTGCTCTTAATTGATATCCAGTGACCCTATCTGGAAATTGTATGTGTAATATTACATATAATGCGTAATATTGTACATATTGACTATCCTCTGGTGGGGGGGGGGCTTAAGTGTGGGGGTCTCCTTGGAGCTGAATTGGCTCCAGGTGACATGTTTGGCAAAGCCATTGCAGAATGGAGCAAACTTATGTAGCACCCTTCACAGAGGACAGCGTCTCACCGAGTGCTGCACAGCGTCAGTGGATTGGATACTGAGGAAGGAATAAAGTGGAGAGTGAGGGGGGGGGAAGGAGGGGTGAAGCGGAGGGACAGAGGCAGGGTGTTTAAAGCTACTATGCCTTGACCCACAAATTCCAGCAGAGAATTCCTCAGCCCAAAACTCTCTCTGTGTCAGAAAAAAAATCTTCCTAATCTCTCCTTTTGCTGAATTGGTAATGATCGTAAACTAAACCCTTGCAACTGTACAAAGAAGAGAGAGATCCTCCCATTTCCTGGCCAACAATCCATCAGATTAGTTTGGTCGTTCACCTCATGTCTGGTTGCGGGATTTTATGTGCAACATGGCAGGCACTTTTGCGTATGGAAAAAAAAGTCACTACATTTAACTGCGCTGCCTGAAAAGCATTTTGAAGTGATGATTTGAGGTGTTATACAAATGCAATTTCTTTTAAAAGGCAAATTAATCGATTACCATGGTACACAGAATAGATTCTACAAATAGACACCCTGATAAGTACAAATGATACAATTAATGTAACATGCATTGCATTGGCAGTCGCCTGGCGCAGGTCAAATGAATAACAAAATGACCTTTGGAAACTGTCAAAACATTTTGTCTCTCCCAATCTGTGTTGACTTTGACCTCATGACATGTCGTGAGTCAAAGTGGCAGGAAATGATCTTCATGTCACTTCTGAACATTATTCACAGGAGGCAAAATGGAGGTGCTGAAGCTTTATATTCAGATCGCATGCCTGATAAACTAAACAGCCAGTTCAAACCATTGTTTTGCAACTTGAAACAGGAAAGCTCTTAATGACAGTCGGGAGTGCTAAAACATCAAAGCAGATGAGCTGAACGGAAGATTTGTATCTGTACATTAGACGCCTCCATTACATGTCCTTTTGTCCTTGGGTCAAACATGAACAGGGTTTATACAGAGAGCAGTTGGCTGTTCATCTTCACATTCCCAGCATTTCCACTGAGGGTCCGAGCACATAGTAGCTCAGCCTCTTAATAGTAATCCTTATAATAACCCTTACATTTAATATAGTACCCTTTCACTGCAGGTGGTTGTTTCAAAGAGCTTCACACGATATATTGTAAAGTGTAGTGACTGTATTTTGTAGGTGAATTCAGCAGCCATTTTGCACATAGCAATGTCCCACAAACAGCCATAAAGTGAATGACTTTATGGCTTTTATTTGGAGGATTATTGGCTTTAAAGAGAACATGATGCTATGATTGTTGTGAAAGCAATATAACCCATTAACTGAGTGATATGAACAAAGTACTCAATAGAAATTAGAGATCCTGGGCATAAGAATTTTAGAAATTCTTACACATAAAATTTTAGACATGAAATAGAATAGCCACATTGATTGTACATGGAAGAGCCCCAACAATTTGGGGTATCTTATCTGGCTTAAAACAAATGGAATGGCTACCCATTCTTCACATTTTTCCCAGGTGTTGCATTCTGACCGCACATCAGCCTGGCTCAGATGGTAGCATTCTCACCTCTGAGTAAAAAGGTTGTGGGTGCAAGCCCCAGGTCAAGACTTTGAACTTGCATAGTCTAGGTTGACACCTCAGTGCAATGCTGTTGGGAGGGTTTTGTATTGTTGGAGGTGCTGTCCTTCAGAAGAGATGTTAAACTGAGGTCCCGTCTGCCAATTCGAGTGGACGTTAAAAATCCCATGTCACTTCTTGAAACGAGAAGGGAGATTCTCCTGGTGTCCTGGCCAAATAAAATGGATTATTCACTTCATGGCTGTTTGTAGGCATTGCTGTGCGTAAAACTGGCTGCCGTGTTCGCCTACAATATACAATCACTACACTTTACAATAAATCAGCTTGTTTGGAAGACATCAGGGCCTGGATGAGTGCAAACTTCCTGCAGCTGAATGTGGACAAGATGGAAGCCACACTCCTTGGCTCCCGTCAACACCTTCACTCCTGCAGATCTGAACTCCTCAATCTTCCTGGGCTCTCCCTCCGACTCACCGAACCAGTGCGCAATCTAGTCGTCCAGTTCGACCTCCAACTATCCTTCCTCCCCCACATCCAGTTCCTGACCAGGACTGCCTTCTTCCATCTCCGCCACATTGCCCGCCTCCGTACCTTACCCAAATGCAGCTAAAATCCTCGTGCAAGTGTTTGTCACCTCCTGCCTGGATTACTCAAATGCACTCCTCCCCAGCTCCACTATTCAAAAAATCCAGCTCATTCAGAACTTTGCTGCCCGTATACTGACCCAGACGAAACTCCCATCTCACCAGTTCTGGCCAGGCTCCACTGGCTCCCCATCACCGAAAGGGATCGACTTCAATATCCTCACACTCATGTTCAAATCCCTTCGCTCCCTGGAACCTCCCTACCTCTCCAATTTCCTCACTCCCCAGTCCACCACCTGGTGCCTCCGCTCAACTGGCACTGGCTCCCTGCTTGTACCTCACACCTTCCGCTTCACCATTAGAGGTCATGCTTTCAGCCACTATGCCCCAAAGCTTTGGAACACTCTCCCTCGATCCCTCCATCTTGCCCCCTCTCTCCCCTCTTTCAAGTCCCGCCTGAAAACCTTCCTATTCAACCGTGCTTCCGTCCACCTCTCGCCCCCCCACCCCAGCTCGGATTCAGGTTCCTCCACTGTTAAGCGCTCTGAGATGTTAGCCTGCGTGGAGGGCTATATAAGTGCTAGTTGTTGTTGTATCCTGTCAAGCACTTTGATACAACTTTCTGACGTGAAAGGTGCAATGCCAAATGCACGGATTATTATTTATTATTATTAGTTCAGAACCTGGAAGCTACTTAGAGGAGATCAACATGCATATCAGATAACATGCAATCAGCAGTGTGTTCCAAGGCAACAACGCATCCTGGGATTCAGATGACGTTAATAAACTTCTCTCTTGTGGTTTGATGCCATCTCAACGCAGACTCGTTACTCAGTCTTACACGCTCTAGAGTGTTCGCTCTTCACAACATGTAGAAAAGCACATTGATAAGGCTGTGCCTACATCTGTGATTAGGGAATAAACTGAGGGCAACCACCCACTTGTGTGCCACACGGTTATGCAAGAGCTGGCATTAAGGGTCTATTTCACAGCAGAAGAATAATACAGATTCTATATATTAGATGCATTTTTTTAATGCATACCTTTGTAGTATATAGCTGGTTTGGGGATCATTGTTGTGCACGGGACATTGATACGCACAAATTGGCTGCTGTATTCGTCTACGAAAGTCACTGCATTTTATAGTAAATCTTATGAAGCACTTTAAGATGTCCTACCAATGATCCATCAAAGCCATGAAGTGAATGACCAATTTTACCTGGGGGAATGTTGGCCAGGATACCGGGAGCAACTCCCTTCTCTTTTCGATGGGAACGTTAAGGCAGACAGGACGTCTGTTTCACGACTTATCTGAAGGATGGCACCTCCGACCATACGGCACTTCCCCCAGCACAAAACTAAAGAGTCAGGCTATCAGTTCAAAATCCTGACATTACAAAAGATAAGTAAAGATGATAATAATACTTGCATTTGATATAGCACCTTATCACATCATTGAGACATCTCAAAGCGCTTCACAGAATATACTGTAAAGTGGAGTTACTGTGTGTTTTATGGGTGAAACATGGCAGCAAACTGCACACAGCAAGGTCCCGTCGTGGAATGAGTGACCAAATTATTTTTTTTGACCAATTATTACCCTCAGATGTCGATCCACTAATCGACTAACAACCGGGTTCCTACTTAACACTAGTTAATCAGAGGTGTGTGGAGTAAGGAAACTTAAGAGGTTTCGCCAGCCCAGGAATCGAACCTGGGTCCTCTCGCTTGCAAACCAAGTGCTCTAACCCCTACTCTACGGGACTCCACCATCAGTAAATATGGTTTCCTCTGTCTTCACATCCAGGAAAGTGAGCAAGCCGCCATTTTAGTATTTCTGCCTGTACAATTACTGTCAGCACTTTTAAATTCCCCAAACAATTTAAAAAATGTTTTAAAAAAAGATTTTGGCTTCTTGAACGTGTGCACGTAACCTGTGGGATGAAACTGGATCGTTCCTCACCAGGCTCAAATGGAGCAAAGGGAATCAAGTTAGACTGATTTACAACCCAGCCTCTTCATCTTGACAACATAAATCCAATTGGGAAACAATCTAAATGCAGCAAGTTTTCAAAATCATAAAGAACTCTGCTTTGCCAAAATATTTAAGCCGGCCAAAGTCCATGGGTTCATTAAGTGCGATTAGCTTTTCGTAAGAAATGAACTGGAGAATATATTCCCAGAGTCAATGTAATGGAGTTCAGATGTTTTATAACTGCTGCAAAGTTCCTTGGGTTTCTGCTTGGATTACTGATAGTAAGGTTTTAACTATTCTCTCTTTAGCTGGTAAACTAAACATCCTTAAAAATTACTGAAATAACTGGAAGGACAAGACTGATTCAGCACTGTATTAACACCTAACCATTGAAAGACAGCTTACGATCGTGTAATCAGTTAACCAAAAAGTTTGAGAACATACTATTTTACTCTTCCAGCCAAGGCATCAGCAAGCATATTGCCATGGCTTCAAAGGTCCAAAGGACAAAAGGTTTGAGGTGCAACATGGAATGAAGTATTGTCTGGAACTAATAATAGTTCATTTTTTTCCCTCCTCTGCCCCAAATACGTTTAACTGGGGTGGTAATATCCTAACTCTGGTCAACAACAACAATCAAACCAATAATTCATTGGAAGGTGTGGTTGATCAAGTTCGGTTCTACAGTAGTTATTGAATTATAAGGGTGCTATATAAATGTAAGTTGTTGTTGAATTGTAATTTGACCCAGCATTAATTGTACTGTAGCGTTAACACTCTATCCAGGCTGCATTTCACATCAGTAAAAAAAGAGAATTCATGCGCTTTATACTGCACAATGATGGGAATGATAATTAACCCTGTTGTACTTATGCAACAGATGCATTAGATTCGTCAGCATGGTTCAGTTGGTATCACTCTCACATCCGAGTCAGAAGCTTGTGGCTTTAAGTTTCATGTCAGGAATATGAACTCATATAGTCTAGGTTGAAACTCCAATGCGTGCACTTAAATGCCATTGGCAGCAAAGAAATCCAAGTAATCAGTATATAAAGCTTCAGAAACTAAGTCTAAAATCATATTGACTTAAAGCAATGTTCAGAACCCATTTACTTATCCTTCTTAACATCATGTCCAAATCAATTTGCCCCCCACCCACCCCTTACTAAAAGTACCTATTTTAGGAAGTTCAAATATATGAAGAAAAGTAACATTGATTCATAAGGTAAAGTGGTGATGTTTATTGGTCTGGCTGACCCATCACTGAAAATCATTAAGAATTTACCTCTGCGGAATGATTTAAACTGTAATAAAATAATAATAATAATCATAATGTATTTGACAAAATAAAATGCTGATTTTGTTGCCTTGGCAGTTGTGGCGAGAGTGCCCGTGAGTTACAGAGAATGATTCATGCAAAAAAACTGGGTAACATTAACTAGAAGCAGAAACCAAAGGCAAATGTAATTTAAAAATAAAACCCAAGCTGCCAGAACACGATTCAGAAAATTTGTGTTCACAATTAAATTTATATTTCACTAATAGGCATTAAATCAATGCTGAATACAATTCTAACTCATTTTATGGATCGTTAAATCATCCTTGAACTCTACACCATTCTGTATTTTTAAAGCGTCCAATTCTGAAGTTTTTTTTAAAAAAAGCCGATAAAAGCTTAAGAAAATATATATAAATTTTCTGGTGACTATTTCACCCTTACTCTCTACAAAGAGCTCCCTCCCTCAATGAGATATTTTCCAAAAAGTATCAGCCCTAACCAGGCAGCATTGTCACAACAGTTACTAATAGTTCCCAGTTGCTCCGCTCACATTGCAATGGCACACATCTGCTGCGCACAATGTGCATTTGTAACGATTTGCCACCACAAATAATCCGCTTATTTTCCTCCCGTCACTTCTCACAGATGACTTAAACTTCATCCTGTAACAAAATCGTACAGCTTTCTAATTGAATTAAGAAGTTACTTTGAATCTACTTCAAAAGGACCCTGATACTGTACCACACACAAGAAATATGACTCAAGCAGCCACACTCAACTTTGACTCGGGTCGCTGTAAAATTATTTTGCATGAGGCCAGTTATGATGATTAATACTCATCCCGCGCAATATAGACGTCTTCAAATCTAATGATCGTAATTCAGCTTTACAAAATAAAGGCAGGCCACTTTTGAAATGAAGAGAAGGGAGTTGCTCCCTGTGTCGTGGCCAACAATTTTCCAGATAAATTGTTCATTCATTTCAGAGTTATTTCTGGGATCTTGCTGTGTGCAAATTGGTTGCTACATTCACCTACAAAATAGACAGTCACTACATTTGACAGTAGTTCCCTATTTCAGGCTTTTGACATAGCCTTTACATTAAGTACAAGGATTATTTATTATGTTCAAAAGAGGTATATTAACAACATAATTCCCGCCCCAGCAAACAAGTTGCATACATATGCTGAAAGTACTTACAGAAACGTGTTCAAAACATTGAACACTCTTATGAGAAGCAGCAGATTAATCTTTCCCAGGGTGGAGGATAAACTAGCAGTGAAATCTATTTAGAGCCCTCAGCGCTGGACAAATGTTTAGTGCAAGTTGTTGGAAGCATTCTTGCCTCCAAGTCAGAAGATTATGGGTTCAAGCCCCACGTCATGGAGTTGGCACTCTAATGCAATAATGGGAAAGAGCTGTATTGTGAGAGATGTTACCCTTCAGGTGAGACAATAAACCTGGATGGCTGTCTAGCTAGATGTTGAAGATCCTGTAGTACAACTTTAAAAGAGAAGAGTGTTTCTCCCAGTGCCCTGCCCATTACTCCCCAAGATAAAATTGATCATTCACTTCAGGGCTTTTTGTGGGACATTGCTGTGCACAAACAGGCAGCAAGTACACAGTTAATACACTTCACAGTAAATCATGTGAAGTACTTTGAGGCATCTCGATGATATGATATCAAATGCAAATGTATTATATAAGCTAGCCAAGAAGAGACCCAGGCAAAAACATTTAAGAATAAGGAACGGAATTTTACTTACAAAGGTCGGAGAGGTTAAAGTACAGTGAGTTTTTAAAAAACATATTGATTTTCAGTCTGGATGAAGGAGATTTGCATTATTGCCACTGTGGTATGGCTGTAACTAGGGGTTGCAATTCTGGAAATCCCTATCCTGGGATCCCATATGATAAACGGTGCTCCCAAATCAGGGATTTATTGAGGAAATCGTGGGTATTTCAGGTTTGTATAAAGGTCGAGTCCAGGTGGAAGGGGGAGGGGTGCGTGGGCCTTTCCGCTCCATCAAAAGTGGGCTGCGTGGTGCCACAAGGACAATCCAGCAGGAGTGGACAGGTCGGTCTTTAAACCTCCCGCACACCCTCCCCATGGAGGGATGCTCTCTCTGAGGTTCCCCGAGTCTGAGGTGCTGGTGCAGAGAATGACCCCAGGACGAGATAAGATTGAGCATCCTGTGATGCCTGGATTTGGGGCATTAAAACCCTGCAATCCCAGGATTCAGAAAGAGCAAACCCTAGCTGTGATGCTGACTGTGCATATACTGTGCATATATTGTGCATATACTGTGCATTGTCCACCTCACCTCCTTAATCCTTACAACAACAACTTGCATTTATATAGTGCCCCTCACACAGGGTAGGTCCCAGAGCACTTACATATGGTATTGGGCCTTTTACGTCTGTAGGATGTCCCAAAGCATTTTACAATGGTTTTCTCGGTGGTTCTCTCCAACATGTTGCAGAGTTGCTTATTTGAGGTTGCAGTGTATCAGTCATGCAGCTAAAATAATTTCCCTGTTATTGTTCATCTCCTTCTCATTTTCGTACAGTCATAAAATATGCCCCATCAATTTGCCAAAGTAGTCGTAGCTGTCAAAACTGCAGTAATTTACCGAACACTTAAAAATATTTTTTTTGCCAAGGCTGAGAAAGCACATACTCACTAACAAAAGACCACATGGGCCATCAATCAGTCAAACCAGTGGCAGTCACCCAAAGGTGTTCAGGAATACGGCAAAGACACATCTCTGCAGTTGCAAATCTCTCATGCTTTCAAAATCAAGGTTGAAGGTTTTCAGAACTTAGAGGGCAAAAGTAGCTTTATTCAATGAAAAAGGATAAACAATGCTTGAAATCTGTGTATAAAGTTTGTCCTTCTGATCCATTTTGGTTGGATAAGACGTTGAACTGAGATCCAGTCTGCCAGTTCAGGTAGACGTTAAAGATCCCACGGCTCTATTCAAAAAGAGATGGGAGGTATCCTGGCCAACTATCCCCCGAATAACAACTGGTCAGGATTAGATTTTTTTTCATGCACAGAGTGGTTAGGCTATGGAATGTACTGCCGAGAGCAGGAGTAAAATACAGTGACACAGGGAAAAAAGATAGGTAAATGGGAGTGAAAGGATTGCTCTTCAAAAGAGTCATCACAGACTTCAACGGTCTTCTTATGTGCTGTAAATGTCTATGGGTTATGGCTGTTACCCTCACCAGCACCGCGTTCTACCACCTCCGACACATCACCCGTCTCCACCAATACCTCTCCCCAAAAGCCACTGAAACTCTGGTCCATGGCTTTGTCACCTCTCGTCTGGACTACTCCTCGCCGGTCTCCCATCCACTACCATCCATAAAATCCAAATCATCCAAAACTCTGCCGCCCGCATTCTCACCCACACAAAACTCCGCTCCCCGATCACCCCAGTCATTGCCAGACTGCACTGGCTCCCTATCCCAGAGAGGATCGACTTCAAGATCCTCACCCTTGTCTTCAAGTCCCTGCACTCCTCTGCAACCCCCTACCTCTCTAACCTCCTCTCTCCTCAAAACAGCACCCAATGCCTTCGTTCCTCCAGGTCTGGCCTCCTCCTCGTCCCCCGAGTCCTCTGCTCCACCCTCGGCGGCCATACCTTCAGCCACTATGCCCCGAGGCTCTGGAACTGCCTTCCTCACTCCCTTCGTCTCACTCCCTCCCTTCCCATTTTCAGGTCTCTGCTGAAGACCTTTCTTTTCGACCGCGCCTTTGGTCACCTTCCTCCCCCTCCCCCTGGCTCGGCCCTGGGATCCGTTACTGTGAAGCGCTCTGAGACGCCGTCCAGCGGGGAGGGCGCTATATAAATCCAAGTTGTTGTTGTTTGTAGGACATTTCTGTGAGCAAATTCGCTGCTGGTTTGCCTACAAATACAGTCACTGCACCTGAGCTCTTCGAGATGTCTTGACAACGTGATAAGGTGCTATATTAAAATGCAAAGATTAATTTACTGCAGAGATTTAGGAAGGAAAAAAAAAAATCAGTTTGCATCGCAAGCCCCAAATACTCTCGACTCAGAGAGATTTAAAGCCCTCTCACTGAAAATGAGTAACACAACAATCCTGGAATAATGTCTTTGAATAATGCCGAGAAAAATAAATACCAGAATGTAAACGTAAATCCCAAATCTCCAGAGAATGCATTTCCTTACTGACCATCGTCTCAAAGCCTGTCATCATTTGTCACTTGGTTTTCCATTAGATTGCAAAGATTTTCCAGGCACATTTACAAATGCTATATCCTGGAAAAAACTCTCCAATAAAGAGTTGCCTGAAACAGTTCAGATACTCAGCATGCGTCAAGACTTCAACGAAAAACAAAAAAAAGTTTCTCATTGAGTTACAAATATTAAATGATGTTAAAGACATTCTTTCTGTTCCTTGCTTTTCATTTCTTTTGTGTGGAGCATGATGCCAGAAGCTGTGGTCGAAGCAAAAAGCATCAACGGATTTAAGAGGAAACTTGATCTATACAAAAAGGAGAAGGGAATAGAGGGGTAAGGGAAAGGGGAATAGGAGGGGTGGATGTATAAACACCATCACAAATTAATTGAGCTGAATGGCCTGTTTGCATCCTATAATATTCCAGTTTATCACCCGATGCAATTTCACTCCCAATTCACACAAGTCCTATAAAGTATTGAATGATATCTTATCAATCTGCGCAGCGTGAATTTTGAAACAAACTGTAGGACAGTACACAGGAGACAACTTGCCCACTGCTCAGATTCACGTCGTCCATGCGAACTGGGCTTCCAGAGAATAGATTTTTGCATTGAACGAAGTTGGAAACATTTTTTCGGAAAGCTATACAGTTTGACAAGACAACCACCAATTTGGTATGTCCTGTGCTCGAGATGCAGATCTGGTTTTCATTACACTCCACATCTCCTAGGAGATTAAAGAATTTTACCGCTTCATTCAACTCTTGAACCTTAATGAAAACCATGTTCGCTGCTATATTTTACTTGGTAGCAAAGTTCCACATTACAATTAGTTTGGTCCAAGGAGCTCTCTTTTGAATGTTAAGTCATAAACAGCAACGCAATTGATATAAGACTATAGTTAATATTAAAACAAGTCAATGATATAATTACATGGGAATAGCACACTGTTGCGTAACATGACAACTTTTGGCACATCAAAGCAGAAAGACACAAGATAGAGAAGTTTCTATCCAGTTATCCAAAGGAAACAACTTTCATTTGACTTCACAATGTCACGACTATTCCAGAATGAAGAACCCTGAACAGAATTCTTACAATATTTCAATACACTACCGCAGATTGAGATTTTTTACAGCAATCTTATTTTAAAACACTTTTAAAATAATTGGCTAAAACTGCAACTTATATTCCATACACTAATTTTTAAAAAGAATTACTGATACCTGAACTGGCTGATAGAACAGTCATGAGACCCTTAATGTCCCTGTTAACAGTAACAAATTGCGAATGATCCATTACATGTACTTAACTAGGCTACACTGGTTTTTAATTACAATTTGTCCAAATAGTAGGAATATATTGGCACCGGCTATAAACTATTCAATTCCATAAAGGAAAATTCTTGCCAATTCCTCTTTAAACGTCCATCACTCAACCCTGAGGCTGCGATTAGGTGGGCTGCTATTTTAGGTTCAAGACCAAATCCCCCAGACATGACATTTTGAAATTCAAAGCCAACACAGTCCATTCCTCAGCCAGTCTCTCACACAACGTACACAAAGAAACCTTTCAGTAAACAGTGGTTTGCTTTCCTACATTATTTTAGGGAATGCAAGGACTCGTAACCTAATGCATTTGTTACACACACAGTGCATCCTACGCAATTTCTATGTATTGCTCCCTCCCACCATTCAAGGTCTGCCTCGAAATGCACCCATTTAATCGCGCTTTCAGTCATCTTTTTCCCACCTTCCCGCCCTCTTTGGCTCCCACCCCACGTAGCTCAGGTGCCCGGCCAGTAGTTTTACATTGGATATGGTTAAATAGAGTGATACTGCACAGAAACAGGCCATTTGGCCCAATTAGTGTGTAACCCCACCTCTCTTCGATTCCCTTTTCCCTCATGTGTGCATCAAGTTTTTTCATCTTAAACATATTGAATGTCTGTCTGTGTATGTGAGAGAGAGAGCGAGAGAGTGAGAGAGAGAAAGAGAGAGGAGAAAAATGGGGAAAGAGGGGACTAATCAACTTCAATGAAGTAAAAGGAGTTAACAGCCAGGAATCATTTCATGAGAGTGTCAAAACCGTGTTGCAAATAACCAATAAATTATGTTTTTGTTGTGTTGTTTCCAATCTTATTTCAAACTGAACTGGGGGAGGGGGGTTGAAACTTTTCTTCAAACAGAGCGTGGGGTAAAGAGTTTTTTGTTGCAAACCACTGTTGAATCAGAGACCATAAGTTCTTTCAAGAGGGTATCTGACAGACATTTGAAAAAGAGAAATATTGAAGGGCACCGTGGAGCAAGTAGGAGAATCCTTTTAGATTTGGTGGTTCCTGTCGAGAAAGGCATCGGCACAGTCTCAGACTTAATGGCCCGTTTCTATGCTGTAGTGTCCTTATGATTCTAATGCTAATGCTTAGCAATATGATTCCACTCCCTGAAGCACTGACCACAGTACGTCTAAGAGTTCACTTAAATGGAACTGGCATTTCAAAAAGTTTGGCAACGTTTACGTTCCATTAACATGGTTACCTCACGTCATGTGACAGGGCTGCACTGACCTGAATTAAGGCATCAGAAATTCGATGCTTAATTCAAATAAGTCTTCCTGCCTACACACACACACACACACACACATACACAGCCTCCCTCCAAATAAAAACACAGAATACAACTCATGTCAAGACAATGATTGAATAAAATTAACAGGTTTTCAAAACGGGTGAGTGGCCCCAGAGTGCACTTTAAATATGTACTTCAGAGAAACGGATGGAAAGAGGTAAATAATTAAATGTTCCCCGTTTTCTTTTCGCCCCAAAAATTAATCAGCCGATGCCGCAGTTGTCAAGCACCTGTTGCTTCAGACCTCCATCAGGGATGTTTGGTTTAAATGCTGCCCTCGAGGGACCGTTTTAAAAGCTGTGCCTCCTTTCGTGACAGAACTACATTGTACACTGCAGTTTGCTGCCATTTAATGCACAAATGTTCACAGCTTGAAACTACAGCGTTCTGGGTATTGCACACACACCTAAAGGTTTCATCAGCAGGTATCTTCTGTCTCCTTTGGCTGCTCCAATCTTTAGGGCCACTTCTTTAAGAAGCCTCTGTGTATTCGATGATCTCAAACTCATGCCTAACTTGCCGAAACGTTAACTTAACTCTATTTTGCCTCGTAATGCTGGAAGTCTTTTCTCTGCAACACACAGACGTGCCTGTTACTTAATACAAATGTACATTTGCCTGAACATTAATATCGCAATCTAACATCTGTGGAAAAGAGCAGGACACCGCGGAGAATTAACAATTTAATTCCTTCCCCATGCAGCCACTTGCATCGCAAGTCACAGCCAAGCCCAGCTGCAAAGGAAATTCCTTCAGGCACTGAACAGATCTTGCACTTTGGGTGCCACTGTAGACAGGAGCCCACTAAAGACCCTTCAGCCCACTTGATCTCATCCTTTCGGTAAACCCACCCTAACAAATTCCTTATACGGTTATGAGCTGCTTCATCCAGCGTCCTGGGCTCAACCACCCCCCCCCCCCCCACTTCTTCAGTTAAAGTTGAACTTAATATCCTTGAAATACTTCAATACAACAACTTGCATTGATATAATGCTCTTCACATGGGGGTAATGTGTTGGAGCACTAAAATAATAACAAATAGATTTTGAAGATTCCGTAAAAAGCACGTACATTTTTGTTTCCTCAGCGCTCAGTGCAGAAAGTAAAAGATAATAGATGTGTTATAGTCTTAACTTTATTAAGAGACAGCTACAAACCAATGAAAAAAAACTAAATAAACATGCAGAAAGTTTGTGCGAAAGCAACGGTATTAAGGTTGGGTGAATATCAAGGAGACCGGGGAAAGATTGTGTGAAAGTTTTAAATTAGGAGCACACAGATAAGATGAGTGCAGTGAGCTTGATCTCTTCCCCTCACATAAGATGTGTGTGCAAGCACACACTCAAGACTCACCCACACACACAGCTCTGAAAACTAAAAGGCATTTCACAGAGATGATATTGCAAGCTGATAAAAATTTAACCATACTGAAAAAGCACACATCATTGTGGTGGACAACTTGTAGAGAAATCTGCATAGAAGGTTTCTTTTTGGTTGATATGGTTTTAAAAAATATCGTCTGCAGATACCTTGAGATCCAATTTTATAAAAATGCCTTTTAACTGAAACAAATAAAGGGATCCTGATTTCTATTCCAAATGAAAACAGTTTATCCCTGTCCGAGCCTGGCATCGGGCACAATAATGTATGTGTGTGCATTTCATCTGGTAGAACTATGAGTGTCTGGGAGTGCCAAATGTATTTGCAAAGTGGGAAAATGCTCTCTTCTGGAAAACAGTTGGCTCTTACCTTTAACACACAAAATATGCACAAAAACACTCAATAATTTAACATATTGAGTTTCCTGAAGCCAATTGGTCTGGCTATGCGATCCTAAATAATTAATAATGGACTATCGGGAACGTTCCAGTCACATTCCTGGGCTCTGTTTGTAGGTCAACGCTCCAATCCCACTACAATTACTCTGCATGAAGCACATCTCTCGACTTTTTAAAAAAAAATGATCTGCAAAGCAGAATGAGGACAGCACAGTTGTCTGTAATCTCTACGGGGCCAAGACAAGGAAAGAACCACTATTCTGCGATGCCCATTTTGCTGCAGGCAAATGCTCGGTTATTTCAGACAGTCAGTACCCACCATCGGATGCCGTGTAAGGTCGAAAACAGTGCTCTCTGAACCTGAGCAACAGGACGGTAGTAAATTAAAGGACAAATGTGCATAAACATTTTGCAGTCAACGTTGAACCTATAACAACAGCTGTAAATTACTTCAATCCTCGCGTACGTACTAATCAAGTACATTAAGTGCTGTTCAGGCATTCTGGTATCACCGGAGATTAGGCAGTTGCTGCGAGGGGGGGGGGCCAAGGATAACACTGAGCTGTACAGAGGAACGTGAAGCTCAGAGCCATCACTCATGGACTACATTCTCACCGGCCAGCACTAACCCACCCTGCATACGATGGCTGGAAGCCAATGCATAGTTGGAATACCAAGTGGATATTTGGAGGTCACAAAAACATACAAGTTTCTAAACAGCAGCACCAATGGGCTTTTCACCTTCCAAATTATGCAAGGGATTGCTGATCCCATAAATTATTAGCTCATTGCCTGAAAAGGCAGAGGGACTCCACCGAGAGACAGCTGAACCTTTAGTACATTAAAGTCTCTATACTTTACGTTCAACTTCAACACTTCATAAAACACAATTCTAATGACATTTTGGCAGCCAGGTAAAAAGAAGCTGAATATTATACCTTCCACAGCTGGTCATTACTGGACATTTGCAGAGAAAAGAAACACTGCAACAACCTATTAGAAAATTTACTTATCATCAGGTTAAGTATTGGAAAGATTACCTAAATCCTATACACCCACAAAAGGAAAATTCATTTTGCATAGCATGGGCACAATTTTCTGGAGCTTTTTAACCTTTCAACAATTAAATAGGCACCACAAGTAAATGTGGTCCAGTGTTGTAGTAAGGAACTGATTCCAAGCACTGCTAAATTAGAATTTCAAGATGAAATCACAAAGCAGATGAAATTGATTTCCCCTCCTCTCTCAAGCTATTGACTTAACCTGGGGCACAGATCAACAGGTACTGACAACTCTTCAGAAGCTTCCCCAAGTATGTGTGATCCTAGACAACAGGAAGCGTGATTGGGCAAGGCAACTGTAAGGCAAATCGGAGCTTAAACCTCTTCAGATCTTTAGATTATTTGGCATTCATCTACAAAATACAGTCACTACACTCTACAGTAAAATCCTGTTCAGCATTTTGAGACGTGCTCTCACATGAAAGTGGCGATACAACTGGAAGGATTATTGTTCAGCACAGACCAAGGAACAAACGCGAATCCTTTCTGATGTGATTTGCTCAGCTGTATACGGACCAGTAACTCTACCATCTGAGCCATCGAGGGAGCTCCACACATCTGTTCAAGAAATTAAACTGAACTGTTCAATGTAAACCATACCGCTCAGTAATTAAAAAGGTATGTAACCGCTGGAAGTGGTCTGTGACCACTTTAGTAGGAGTAAGTTGGCCATTTTAGTAGGGAAGAGTAGGGAAGTCATGTTGCAACTGTATAGGGCCTTGGTGAGACCACACCTAGAGTACTGTGTGCAGTTTTGGTCTCCTTATTTAAAAAAGAACATACTTGCCTTAGAGGGGATGCAGCGTAGATTCACTCGGTTAGTTCCTGGGATGAGGGGACTGACCTATGAGGATAGGCTGAGTAAACTAGGCCTATATTCTCTAGAGTACAGAAGAATTAGGGGCGATCTTATTGAAACATATAAGATTCTTAAAGGGCTGGATAAAGTAGACACTGAGGGACTGTTTCCCCTGGTAGGAGAATCTATAAAATCAGAAAATCAGTTGGCTGTCGCCTCATTTTATAGCAGAAAATAAATTCCTCTGCTGATTATATGTGTGTGAATATGCGTGTGTGTGGTTGGGCTCAGTGACGGAGCCTGGGACCATCTCACTCTGTGCGTGTGCACTTTACACGGAGAGTACTAACTTGAATATTTGTAATAATCTAAACTTTAGATCTAAATATTACCCTACCCTATAGATAAAGTAAAACATTACATGTTGAAATAACAGACATGAATTTGAATTGTTGTAAGACTGTGGATGATCGCAGTTTTAAAGTCAACTCATTCTCAATATTAATGTACGCAGTTTAGGTCAGCTCTTCAGTTCCCTGACCTTCGCACTGGGTTTATCAGGAACCCGGGTAATGAACAGCGAGAGTGAGTAAACTGAACTGTGCACTTCTGAAAAAAATACCTCCAGCTGAGAAAACGTAATCATCTTCATAAGAAATTCTCTCCCCTGCCAATACAGCCACCCAACAGATAGATTTACTTCACTCTGTTTATAGCGTGGGAGGTGATTTCTGCTGCAACTTTAGGCCCATGTCAAAAGACAGGCATAATAAGCTCATTACCACATCACTCCAGCAGACACAGCATCAGTTGGATTAGAGATGCAATGGTAGCTTGAACAATCCCCTTTTGAAGTACCCCAAGTCCTTGTGCTTCTTTCCAGTTGTGCAAAAGTGAAGAAAAACTAAAAGATGGGCTTTGCAACTAATTCAGTTTTCTAAAATACGGCTTTTACAATGTAAATTTAGTACAGAATCTCCATTATTGAAGATAGTTTGACTTTTATTTCCTCATGTAACAAAAATCTCACACTTATTATTAATAATAATTTGGGCATTCGACCTTATGGTGGTCAAAGTGCCTCAAAGCGCTTCACAGGGTTTTATTATGAAGTGTAGTGACTGTATTTGTTGGCAAATGTGGCAGTCAAATTACACACATCATTGTTAAGATATTCTCTGGCATGAAAGGCACTATACAAAATGTTTTTTTAATTTAAAAAAAGCATGTCAACAATGTACTTTACATAGGTAATTAGCCACAGAAGTAATTAGCTGTTGGAGAAACAAAGTCAAACCCAACAGTTTTGCACGGACATCTTGCGGTTAAAAGGACAAAGTAGATTAGAGCGCTAGTGGGGTGTGAGTAGCAACACAGCTCTTTGGGGCTGTCATTTTAGGATTCTCCACCGTTTAAATCACTCCTCGATTTTGCAGTTGCCATTTTAGTGAAAACCTCTAGAAATTGATACTAACGAGGATGACAAACTTTGTGTGAAGTGCAATTTATACATCAGGTTAATGCACAACTTGGTACTGTATGGCCAGCACCTCCTGCTGCCTAACAGTACAGATTGAGCACTTTTGGGACCGCTGGAGGGCTACTTACAGTCCATACGCAGTAAACAAGTACAAATAGAAAGTATACAGGAAAACAGAAATACACATTCCCTGGGGAACCAAACTCGACTTCATACCACAGCTAAGCATTGCTGCTCCCACAGCTCATAGTGGCTCCTTGCCTAACCTCACTTTCTGTTTTTGAATGAACACTAGCCTTTAAAACAACAGCTGCTTTATCTTCAGAATTACTACATAAGACATTCTTGAGCACTGCCGCAGTGATAGTCTGGAAACGCCTGTTGATTCAGGACGAGGTTTACAACTGTTTAGTTGGTGCGCCACCCAAAAAAACATCTTTTTATAAACTAACCGGGACAAGTCCCTGTCATAGATCTAAGTAGTGCAAGAGAGAGAGTATTTTGCTGAAATTATTTTCAGTCACCCCTGCAAACAGCTGCAGCAGCATCTCAAATGACTCAGATCTTATTGCGTCAAACTATCAAAGGCAGCCTTGGCCGGTGACTATGGCTGTGCCCCTTGGGACTCACACATGTCGGTTCCCTCTCCCCCTTCCACAGCCTCAGAATTCACGTATCTTATCAATGTCCACTGCAAGTTATTGAAAACTGTGAGTCGGTTACAGTTTCCCTTTTACGTGCTCGTTCATTAAAAATTGTGGTTCACTGCTTTTCAGGTTACGAGCCCAAAACTGCTAAATATTGTGGTCTGTCTGGATTTGGTTGCCGAGATCCCACAGCCTTAATCACACTGTTAATATAACTCACCGCACTTATGCCAATTCCTTTTTGACGGCGTTGTAAGCAGTTTACGTTGTACAATCCTCAATCAAATCACAGGTTAACAACAACTTGCATTTACATAGCGTCCTTCAAATGGAGTAGCATCTTGGAGTGCTTAATAAGCACGTACGTTTACATACAAGCACAAACCCTTTAACAAGCACATAAAACAGGACTCATCAGCTGTCCATCTGAACCAGAGTTACTTAATGTAGCATTTATCCTTTTTTTCCCCCCTAACAATGAGTAAGCCTTGGTGACACTTTCAGGAAACCTGTTACCATTTTAAGTTCATATCAGGAACTGCAAACCTCCACCCGCACAGAGCAATTGATTCCCTGTGTGTAACATTGTGTTCTCTTATTGATGTCAGTACGCCAACAGTGCAAATGAACACTCAGAAACCCAGCCCAATCTGTTTGATATTATAACACACTTGCACAATTCATCCCTTCTGCGCCATGTCCGTTGTAATAAGTCATTTCACCCAACGCAAAACCTCTTCAGATAGTGCGACATTGCACAAAACATTGCATTCTTGTATTAAATCTGCACTGGTCTGACTGATAAAAAAAATTACACGTAAATTCAAACACAATTATTTCTCTCCCCACCCCCACTACTCCACTCAACTCAGCTCTGTTCGGAGAATAGATAACAACTTGCATTTATAAAGCACCTTTCACGTAGCATAAGTGCTTCACTTCGGCGGGGCTAGTCACTGAGCAAAGGAGAAGTGACCAGAGAAGTAATTGAAGAGGTAGATTTTAAGGTGAGAATTTAAGGACAGCTGGAGAGGGAGGGGGATAAGAGGAGGCATAGAGGCAGGGAATTTGAGGTCAGGGCATAATGACTGAAGGTTTGGCCATGGATGGTGCCCCGAGGGACTGAAGACCAAGAAATGAAGACACAGCAAAATGGAGAGCTAGAGACACAGCAAGTCCAAAGATTATCCAAGACACTGCTTTGGTTTGAATGAACAGTTTTGTGGATAAAATTGTTTTTGTTTAAGAAAGGAGGGTCCAAATGGAAGTTAAAAACAAATTGCATTTTCCAGTGTCTTTCACGTCAGGAAGAAATCCAAAGGCCTGACAGTCGAGGGTTTGCACCTGCTTGGATTCGAGAGAGGTGGAAAGATTCCGAAGGCATGGTCAAAGAGGAAGGTCTTGAGATGGACGAGTGCTTTTAGCATTAGCAGCACCTTATAAAAATATTTAAAGGGAAAAAGTTACAGCGCAAAAAGTTCAATGAACTGAGAAAGTAAATATAAACAAATGTAACTTCTTTAGCTATCAGAAGAGAAGCAACCCTTTTATGTTCAGAAAATTATACAAATTCTTCCCAAAGCACTCTAACTGTTGCACCATTCAAGCTCTGTGTCGGAAGTCACAAGTCGAGGCTGGCTCTCCTATGCGTGCTGGGATGTGCCGATTGTTAAAAGTGCAGTCCTTGAGACATTAAAACAGAGGTCCCGTCTGTCTGTTCAAGTGGACGTTAAAGATCCCATGGCATGAATCAAAAAAGAGAAGGGAGTTTCCCTGGTGCCCTGGCCAACAATCCTCCAAATTGTTCATTGACTTCATGGCGCCTTGTGGTTTGCTGTGGGCAAATTCACTGCTGCATTCGCCACAACACACACAGTCACTGCATTTTACAATATAATCTATCAAGTGCTTTGAGTCTTGCAAACATGAAATGTACTATGTCAGAGGCAAGTATTATTGTTATTATTATATTATTATAGCTGGGATCTCCTCTATTTGTTTCGGGGTGTAAACTGTTTCATGCACTTGAGTCTCATTGCTTAACTTGTGTGAGCTGGTCTAAAGGCAGAAGCAAGTGTGCCCCAAGCCCTTCCATGAACAGCTGGCTGGTTACCACAGTATACGCACAAGAACGAACAATGCTGGAGATGCCTCTGAACTCAAATAAGCTCACAGATTACCTTTTAGCTAGAATGTGTATGCTTAAAACAGAAACCAGCAAGAGATAGCATACATTAATCATTCTCTGCCATTTTACAGAAGAGACTTGTTTCATTTAATATTGTGGTCACTAGGAAGTTATTATACTGCAAAGTGAGCCTTTTGCAAATTGTAACAACGGCAACTAATAGCAAACAATAGAGTGTTGTAAAAGCCAGGAACACTTTGGTCAACGTTCTAGCTGGGTTTCCCAAAAAGCCACATAAATCAAAAAAGTTAAATATTGACCTTTTTTGTTTTTCTAAAAATATGTTTGCCCTTCCTCACTTCTTACCAGGCCTCGGTACCATGCATGCTCCTCCACTGAGTACAGGTTAGCTGCCTGCCCTGAGGTCTCCAGGACGGTAAAGGAGCGACCTAGCGTAAGAGTAGTCCTTCAATATTTTCCACACCCTGCCCCATCCATTGTGGAAGCAGTGATCTCTATTCTGTTCTTCTCCACAATGCAGAAGGCAAGATTGGGTACTCAGCATGCAGGAGAAATCAAAACATAAATCTCGACCCTGTAATTCTGTGGTTTACCTCTGGGCATCGCTTCTTGATGAAAAACATGAAAGTTAAAATTGGTCAACAATTGGTTGGAGATCATTGTTAAACTTTGCTAAGCCCTAGGATTTTGTGGTAGGTGGGGGTGGGGAAGGGGAGAGGGGAACGTACAATGAAGCTACAATGATTTATGTTGCACAACTAAGTCACTCGACTTACTTGTCACAGCAAGCAACATGGTTGGTATTTCTGTTTCAGTGCTCAAATATTGAAACGGAAACAGTGACATCTCCTAAAAGGTTGGCATTTGATTGCTAACTGACTTACATAACAGCAACACATAAATTAATCGTTTGACAAAAAGGTAACCTGGTTAAATGGTGATGGTGCAAATCTCTCCTCAGAGTCCTCTGCAGCACTTGATAAGTGGAGAGCATGAACGGATGATGAATTAGGTGTATTATAGCAGACAGCAGGAATATTCTTTTCCAAATGTGGGGTCACTGTGAGAAACACTGCATTAGTACTTGTGCGCTATCCAAACCACAACTTTTCACATGAGGTTTGAGTTTCAGGATACAATCTGCACAGCCAGTGAACCACGATCTTAGAGCCTACATTAAGATAAGGCTAACTCTACCCACCTAAGTATCAAAGAGAGCCCAGAGAGGAACCATGGCTGGCTCTCCACTGGAGCTACCCCAGTTTATCTTCATTTCCCTGCTCTTTCTTTCTCTAGACCTCAACTATTTACCTTGAATGCTTCAGCTCCTAATATTAAATGCTACTGTGAAGAACATAACCCTCAAGTGTAATTATGGACATTTTACCAAAATGTATGGTTAAGTCAAAATATTTCCACCTTCAGCGCTCGTGTTCTTGGTCATCCATGAAATGTTTAAACATACATGGGCTTGTGCAAGGCAGCAAGTTAAAGACTGTCATACCTTGAAAATACTCATCATGTACAACAGGCCATCAATGTGTCAATCCAACATCCTATTTACACAGTATTATCATATTCATTTCAACTTAAAAAAATCACTGTAAACACTCTCAACATCCTTTCTCAACCAAACACAAAGTCATGTCTAATTCAGGCCTGAATGGTACCTCCTCCCATCTGTATAGATCTTTTAATCAGATTCATTCATACCTCTCCCAGCAAACCAGGATACAAATATCAATTGAGACTGTGATACAAACGTCAGTGTTACGAGCTAACCATCCAGTGTGAACCAAACAGTGTATACAACAAGTGCACATACGTAAATATAATCATAATGATGAATAATCCTTACATTTTCTTTAAAGTATAATGCCTTTCACATCAGAAGGATGTCCCAAAACTCTCCACAGGATATTCTGTAAAGGGCAGCAGTGACTGTGTTTTGTGGGCGAATGCCTACAAAAATGTTAATATACTAAACCCCAGAATGCTAGTTGCACACTTTCATTGACAAGAAACCCCTGAGAGAGTTTAAGAAAAAAGTTAACGTAGGCGACCACACTTGAATATGTAAAACATTCACAGCTCAGGAATGTTAACCCACCCCTGAGGAATTTGTGCCATATGGAGATTCTAACAAGTGACAAGTCACAGATGCTGTTCCGTGACTTCCTCCCACGCTTATCTAATCACCAAGCATGGAACAAATACCATTCACCACTTTATCAGAGGATAACAAAACCTGTTGCACTGTGAATGACTAATGGTTCCACAGTGCAGTCAGTTTGCCTCCAAAAAAACAGTAAATCCTGAGAATCGCTTTGAGACGTTTCAACAACACAAAAAGACTCTCCATCGAATGCAGAGATTATTATTACTAGCTTGCAGAAATCAGCCAAAGAAGTTGCCATCTCCTTCAATTAAATTCAACCAATTTAAAACACTTTCACCTTTAATATCTCAATTGTTACCATGTGTGAAAATCAATATCAATCTAACTATTCAGAAAATATTGATATCAACTCAGCCTTGTGCTTTTCTTCTTTTAATAATAATAATAATAATCCTTGCATTTGATATAGCGCTTTTCACGTCGGGAGGACGTCCCAAAGCGCTTCACAGAACACACTGTAAAGTGAATTGACTGTATATTTGTGGGCGAACGCGGCAGCCAATTGCGCACAGCAATGTCCCACAAACAGTCGTAGATTGAAAATGACCAATTTATTATTGTTTTGGGTTTTGGAGGGATTATTATTAGGCGCGTGGAGTAAGGAAACTTGCCCAAGGTTTCGCCTTGCCAGGAATTGAACTCAGGTCTCTCGCTTGCAAAGCGAGTGCTCTAACCACTGAGCTACAGGACTCCATGAAAATACTAGAAAATACTATTCGAGTGTTCAAACCCTTAACTGCCTTGGGGACGTCCTTCCGTAAATAAAAGGCGCTATGTAAATGTACTTTATTGTTGTTTTTCAGTTACTTTGGACCAAAGTCCTTTTTGCAGAGACATCATTGAAACCATTTTACAAACAGAAACCAAAACTATAGTACAGTGTACATTTATGTAGCATACTTCACATTGGGAGGACGTTTCAAAGCACTAACCATCCCAGAAAAGTCTTTAATACACTTCTAATGCCCTGGTAAGACTGTCCCTGGAATACTGCATACAGGTCTAGTCATTAGTCAATTCTAGCTCCTAGAGGCAGTGCAGAAGAGAATGACAAGGATGATCCCCAATGTTAGAGGAATGAGCTCTGAGCAAAATCGTAGGGCTCTTCATTCTCGAAATCCAGCCTTACTGAGGTGTACAAAATTTTAAATGCAATTAAGAAAGTAAACCCAGAACAATACTTTCAGATGGACAAGACAGCAGAACAAGCAAACACAGGTATAGAGTTGCAAAGGGCAATTTCAGGACAGACACCAGGAAGCATATTTTTAACCTGAGGATAATTAATGACGAGAACAGATTACCAGAAAGTTTAGTTGAGGACAATTTACAAAACAGTGGACTAATTTACAAAACAGTTTGATGGGTGATTTGAGTACAGTAGGGTGGGCACACTGGAAGGATGAGATTCAATGGGCCAAAGGACTTTCTTCATTCAAACCAATCATTGCGATCTTGTGAAGTGACTGAGAATCTGATATAAAAGTATTCAGTAACTAATTTTTTTTTAAAAGTTGCATTTAGTTTCAACATTAGTGATTGAACAGAATGAGAGATTTTAAAGATGAAAGCTCTTTACACTGGCCAAATTTTGTTGCAGGAGATTTCGTTGGCGGATTTCCTAGAAGCTGTGGGTGCCACTTCAATAACAATCTAACTTTTCTCCATTACATTCCAGTTCAATTTGCTGTCCTGGTGGTATTCAAAGCTACTTAACCGCAAAGCACAGAGACTGAAAAATTTCCCACATTATCAATATACACCCACCCTTTCCCAATGAATTCCCTATGCTCAAAGCGGCGGATTTGATGGCAAAAACAAAGTACTACTGATTGTGGCAATTGGCTGCTCTTCACAAGTAGGGCCTGGAAATGGGAATTTGATCCAAATGGGTAAAGGAAAACACAGATTCTATTCACTATACAAAAGAGAGAGAGCAAGAGAGAGAAAGAGTCCAAGCGAATTTTAAATGCCACATACCAAATTGCAAAACTGCTTTGCCTCATTGTTGGACGAGCAGATGGGACCTCGGTTCAACATCTCATTCGGTGGCAATACCTCTGACAAGGCAGCGCTCCCCAAGCACTGCAATGGAGTGTCATCCTAGACTGTGAACTCGAAGTCCTAAACCCAGGGGCTTGAACCCACAAACTTCTGACTCAGAGATGAGAGTGCTACCAGGCTGACATACAGTGCTGCTAATGCTGAGCTTGTACCAGCAGTAACATTCTGGGACTGGGTTGAGAAAAAATTCAAATGTGGCATTGAAAAATGCAGAACGACAAGACCGTTGAAAATATAATGTTCGTGAACTCCCATCGATGACATTTAAGCAATGAATGGATCCCAAAGCAAAGAAGGAGCATGCAGTTCCTGAAGCAAATCACAACTTTAAAATATCAACCCACTTCCTAAATGGACAACAAATTGGTAAAAGCATGAAAACTTCTTATACAGTACAAGGAGTCAGCAGAAATAATCCTTCCTTATTCCTGTTTAAGGCCTAAGTTCTCTGAAATACAAACCCCACAAAATACATAGACACTGAACTTCACAGCATATTCTGTAAAACGGTTTGAGATGCCGTCCTGAGGTGAAAGCGCTATGTCAAATATAAAATCATCATCATTACTATTATTAGTAGTAGTAGTATAAGACTGAGCAGGACAAAGCAACTTAGAACCTCAAAACTCAAATATTTTGTGACATAATTGAAGCTTTTTTTAAAAACAGTAATTGTGGTTGGTAAAAATCCAAAATGTTTCGTGTACCTGGGGTGTTCATGATAACTCAGGCTGATATAGATCATACATTTTGACCTTCAAATTGTCCAACTCAGAATACATTCAGTTAATGCTGGACTTCAAAATAAGTATTCATGAAAACAAAACTTGAAACGCTAATCAATAGCTGGAATCCTCGGGCAACCGCAAATGGATACTTAATGGCTGATGTTAATTTCTGATGTGCAATTTACTTGCAGACAAGCAAATGCTGCAGAGAGGCAGATTTAATAAACTGACCTTTCCCAAAAGCTACATGTTCAATCCTGAGGGTAGCTCTTGATGAGCTGCATTATTGGGAGATGAGCTCCGAGACGCTTGCTGCGTGAAAGGCGCTGTATAAATGCAAGTTGTTGTTTTTGTTGTTGTCCTTCAGATGAGATATTAAACAAAGTCCTATCTGCCTGTTAAGGTAGTCGTAAAAGACTCCATGGCAAAAAAGGGAGTTTCTCCTGGTATCCTGGCCAACAATTCCCGAGATCAAATTAGTCATTCACTTCATGGCTGCTTGTGGGACATTGCTGGTCACAAATTGGATGCTACATTCATCAACAAAATACAGTCACTCTACTTTACAGTGTATCCTGTGAAGCACTTTGAGACATCCTCATGACATGAAAGGCACACTATCAAATGCAAGGATTATGAGTTATTATAAGTACTTTGAATTAGAAGTCTCAATTGATTCTTTAGGGATGAGTGAATCATGAGTCGTATTGCATTAATAATTTAAGATCATAAAGTATTCTGATAATATCAACCTTATTATTTTCATTTCATGTTAAGGAAGGAAACTGCAAAAATGTTGTGCCAGCTGATGGGAAACAGCTGAAGCCATTCGCTAGAATTAAACCTCTAATTTGCAAGTTGCTGACTGTTGCAGCGAAGCAATTTAATTTCTGGATATGGAACAAATAACGAGTGCTATTTCTGCTAAATGTGTCACGTGCTCAATTACTGAGTTGTGGTTGCTAATCTCCTGGTGCCTTATGCAACTGCTCTTAGGGATCATAGAACAATCTGAATGTTTATCTCTCCCTCCTCCGAAGTTCATCAAATCAATGTTGATCTCTAGGTTTCTTCTGACTGCAGGAGATTAATATTTGCTGCACTGAATTACCCTATTTCAGCAACACGAGGTGTTGCTTCCAACATTAAGAAAGGCAAGAATCAATCCATACACAGAAAAATGCACAGGACACAGTAAAGTCACCAATTGTTTTTATATGGGAGTTAAGTTGTTTCAACAAAATAACGTATTCTTCCCAGTCTCTTCCATGTCGTGAGATAATCTATTAGTATTGCATTCTTAACAAGTCACAAAAATGAGCCGAAGCCGAAATCAGCTTTCAGCCCTGGTACATCTTCGTAAGTACAGCACAACAAGACTCAGCCTTGAAATATTGTTCAGTGATGCCCAACAGGATTTCCCTGACCATTTATGCTATTTATCACCATGAGAATGGGCACCCACTTAGTCTTGCACATCCTAAAGCTTGCCCTTGATACCATGATACCAACATTGATGTATCTACTTTTGGCAATGCCGTTCAACCTGTAGCACACGGTGAATTTGCTGAGTTGAATGGAGCGATGCTGCAGTGCCCCACCCAAATACACTGGCTTCTTTGTTTCATTACCACTGAAACGTCCTCAATAACCCAGGCAGTAAAGTGCGAAGCAGTGCACACCAGTTCTGCATCCTTCTGGACATGAGACAATGCCATAATTAACCATGGTGTTGGGGGAACCGATTACCCAACTGTGAAACTTCACTGGTACTCAAAAGGCTTTGGAACAGAAGAAATGCACAAAATGTGTTTATCCTGTATGGAACCAAGATAGCTGTACAATTGACGTAAACTTTTAGCCACACTATTGCATATCACTTAGGGATTCAATGAGTGAAATTTTTTTTTGCTTCAATGTACTTTTGGACTTCGATTAGTTTGATGAATTGCAACATGACTGCAGTGGATAAGCTCTTTGTTCAAGGAAATTCAGCATTTTTTAAAGAGATTCTCTTGACATTCGACCTGATAATAAATCCTCTCACTGAAATGAATGTATAGTATTCAAGATTCCTTAGAGGACAAAACATTAGTGACTTTGCTTTGAAGAATGGGCATATTGACTGAATTAATTTGTGTCACGTCTGGCATGAAATTAAAGAACGTGTAATTTTGGTTGGTCTGATCACATCAAAACATCTCAAGGCATGTCACAAGTATTTCCTGTCCAGTGTTAAGTGCTTTGGAATGTCCTCCCTAGGTGAAAGGCACTATGTAAATGTAAATTTGTATTGTATTGTTTTTATAGCAAATGGGACACCGACCCTGCGGTAAATCAATTGGAGGATTGTTGGCTGGGACACTGGAAGAAATTAACCCTTCTCTTTTTGGGAATTTTAACATCCACCTGAACAGGCAGACAGGACCTCAGTTTAGCGCCTCATCTAAAAGACAGAACCTCTGACAATGCAGCACTCCTTCAGTACTGCATCAGAGTTTCAGTTTAGACTATCAATTCAACTTCCAAGGCAAGGGTTAAACCCACAATTAGTCCAGAAGTGATGGAACTACCACCTGAACTAGATTAACAAACTAGTCATTTAGCAATTTGTAAAGGTAGCAAACTAATTCAAGATAAAAGGAATTGTTTTTATAACCCCTCCATTAATGGTGCCTTGAAATAACAGGCAGAATGGCATGCTTCAAATTAGGACCATTCTTAAAGGGAAATAAATTCAGCATATTTAACCACCACAATGACACTATTAAAACCAACTGCATGTGAAATTTCACCCCCTGGAGGTGACTAGAGATAAATTGACAAGCTAGTTGGCCAACTACTGTTCTGCAGTAAAACTGCAACAGCTAAATTGCCAATTAAGAAACTGGACTGAAAACAGAAATGCTCAAAAATCGCAACAGGTCAAAATAAACTCCACCAAAAGGCCATACCTGAAACAATAACTTATTTTTCCCTTTCGGGTGCTGCTTGGAAAAAGCATCTGGGATGGAGAGCAATTTGGAAAAATAAACTGCAGGGGAATGTTAGAGAGAATCGAACTCCCTTCTTATATAATTGCAGTCCATTAAAGAAAAAAATGGCTAGCCTGCACTTGAAGATGAAGGTTGAAGAAAATAAAATTACATTTCAAACAATTGAAGTATCTTTCTCCTAACAGAACTTTCACAAAGTTAGTAGATGAGGGCAGGAAACTCATCCAAATGTGTGGAGAAAATTGTTATTAATAACCTAGTGGACTTGAATATTCATAAAACACCAAAATGAAATGCAACCAAAGAAAAGTAAGAAAAGGAAATTAGAGATAAAGGGAGCTCTTTTTTGGAGTTAATGTTGGGGTCATACTTATACTTCAACATTCACATTTTGAAATAAAAGTGACCCTGGAAATCTCAAGCCTGCATTTTGACTTCTACAACAGGAAAACATCCAAGTCTCTTGCCAAGGAACCAATTCAAAAGCATTTAACAAGAGTAAAAGCAATAATTACATCATAGGTTTATAGGGACAGCCCATAAGGATCACATTTATTTGAATTCCTTGATGTTAAATCAAACTAGTGGTGGAGGATAATGCTTCATGTTACAGATAGATCTTGACTCTCAGAAAGCACTTAAGGGTCTTGAGATAAAGGAGAAAGATCATATACAATACGATACAACTGGTACAGATTTATGCTAAATTCTTATAGCAGCTTGAGTACTCTTAATGATCATATACATATTCACACACATTAAAAATATTTACATTTAAAAATATATTGTGTAGAAAATGTGTTCAGAGGAAAGGGATAAACAGCTATTGCAAATGGAATAATAAATTGAATCTGTTCAATAATTAGAAATGTAAGGTTCTTAGTACTAAATTACAAATACAATTGCAAAGAAGCATTCCATTAAATAGTTCAACTTTAGTAAAATATTTAGGTGCCATAGTTAATCGGACATTTAAGATGTCACAGTGCAGTGCAATTAATAGCAAATCAAATATTGATCAGTAAGATGATCCAAAATCCAAGTATATAATAGATAAATCTAAGCAACAGTGAGTCCACACATTGAGTGCTGCGTCCAGTCGCAGTCATTGTATTTACAAAATAGTTAAGAGGCAGTGGAAAGAATTCAGAGAAGGTCAATGGGATAATTTCAAGGATTAGATCATTGAGCTATGAAGCGAGCCTAAGAAATCTAATCTTATTCTCACTAGAATAATGAGGCAACAGTGTGATGCAGAGAAGTGGGTTTTGCAAATCCAGAATAGAACCAGGGGACAATTATGACTTGAAGAAGATAAACTTAGCTCCAGTGTCAACTTACACTCTGAAAACCATTGACGTTTGCAAAAGACTTCCACTTAGTGAAAATAATTCAGTTAAAGTATTCAAAAGGGAACCAATTCTTAATTCAACAATGTTCAGGGGTAAAGCAAGAAAAAGATGGAAAAATAACCCGATCAGGCCCAGATCCTGATGAGCCAAGCAGGCTGAATGTTTGCTTTTCATCCCACATTCTCTTAGTATTTTTTCAGTACAAATCTCTTTCGATGTTTGCCTACGATTTGATAAGTGACACCATTAGACTAAGAGCTTTGATGGAAACAGCAGCTGATTCAATTCCCTGTGGTATTGATTTTTCTCCGATTTGCCAAGGACTTGAATCAAAATATTGCTTGAGCAAAACCCACTGAACTCCATTTTTTGCAAGTTTTTGAAAATCTAGGATCCCAAAAAGTGATAGTGACGTTACTTTCCTAAGGAAAATTTCTAGCATTTGATCAAGAGCCTTTTTTGTACATTTGAGGCTACTTTGGATGGAATTGCTCTTCTTTATTTTTACCATAACTAATTGTCCGGTCCGCTTATCCAGGTGGACGTTATGATCCCATGGCACAATTCGAAAACACAAGAGAGTCTCTCCCTGTGTCCTGGCCAACAATCCCCCTGAGAGAAAACTGGTCATTGGCTGTTTGTGGGACACTTCTGTGCACAAATTACATGCTATGTTCACCCACAAAATACAAAGTCACATCATTTTACTGTACATTCTTTGAAGCACTTTGAGATGTTGATGGTGTGACAAGGCGTTATATCAAATGCAAGGATTTATTATTATTGTAACTATTGAAAAATGTACCTTCTCAATCAGAAATCCCAGTCCAGATCAATAATGGTATCAGTTCATATGACTAACGAAAGATGCATAATGACGAAAGGTGATACAATACAAACACACGTTACTGAAGTGACCTCTAATGTATAGAAATTGCATCTTGGCATTTCAGACAGCAGATCAAGTCGTATTTGCTGCAAATGTTGTTTAGAGAAAGGTTATTAAGGATCTGTGCCATTCGGTTGAAGACACCACCTCTACAACAATCGTAATAAATGTATCTAACATTATAATTGGTTTTAAAGTTCAAATGCTTTATACATGAGTGAGGCATTGATAATTGCTGTAGCAATGAAGCCTGAATAATCTAGCCATGCTACAAAATACAGCACATAGCTTGTGGCTTCGAAACACAACAGAACGTAATAGATTAACATGTATATATGTGTATATGTATATAAGTATATATATATATACACGAACAAAAGGGGGAAAGAGAGAACTCCAGCTTGAATTATTGCCCCAGAAAATTTATACAAATTGTTTAAATTCCATAGCAGCAGCCTCGGTCAATGAGACTTTGTCTTTGAAACTTTTAATAATTAAAACTGTTCTTTTGAGAAATCTAAACAGATTTCATTATTTCTGATGTGCAATTGGTTTTTAAGTCCAATTTTACAGCATAAAGTCAGATACCATTTTTCAGATGTTGCAAACCATCTACAATGGGAAAACACTAATTTATTCAGAAATTATTTAGAAATGATAATAATATTTGCATTTGATATAGCCCCTTATGTTGCCATGAGGTTTCAAACTGCTTCACAGAATATCCTGTAAAGTGTCGTAATTGTGTACTTTGTAAGCAAAGCCAATTTGTGCACTGCAGTGTCCCACAAACAGCCATGAACTGAATGATCAATCTTGACTCTGGGGTTTTCGGCCAGGACGAGAGGTTCATTTAAAAATACATCAAATTAACCAATGCAGGGCAAGCAGTAAATGTGATGGACAAGCAAAATTGACCAGGATACAAAATACCCTGCTCCTTTCTTAACTGAGAGATTCAAATAATTCAATGTCATCAAGACATTTTCATGTCTGCTGCAGATTAAATTCAATCTGAGACAGCAAGTTTGAACCAAATTCAATCTCTTCAAAGTTCAGACAGTATTCTTTCGCTGAAGCAACATCTAACTAAATGGAATCAAATCAATAGTCCTATTCATATCTGATGCTGAGCAGTGAGGGGTGGGGGCACAAAAGGGGACATGCCCAGCAGGGATTCAATCAGATTGTTTTTTTTAAGAGCCACAATCTGAATAATTTGGGTTCATTTAAAACCGACAATGAGAGGTGTACATTTTTACTCCACGGGAAGGTGAGGACGATGCCTTTTAATTCAAAACAGCTGCACATGCAGTTTAACAAGCTAAATTGGTCACTGCTCTGTTAGCAGACTAGGTAAACACTAGAATATTGTACTCAGTGAGAGAAGTGATACAAAGCTTGCTGTTGTTAATTACAGGGGGTGGGGGGAAGAGAACTGAATTATTTGTACATTCCTCTTTCTCTGAAAGACTAACTTGATTTGTCCTGAAAAACACAAGGACAAAGTACTCTACCTACAATATCATTCCCAACTTGAGAGCTAACCAATAAAAACTATTACAAGTGATTATTTGGATACAATCCAGGTTAGAAGGATTTACTTTTGTTTCTGTTCTGATGGTATTCATATGCCGCTAAGACAGGTAAAACTAAAATCATACAGCATAATAACTAAATAAGAAAACATTTCCGATTGAGCATTGTGTGAGTATTAACATTTCCATAGAAATATGCAGATCGTTACATCAAGGAAAGAACCATTTGGACCAACTTCTCTGTGCATATGTTTGTACTTCATATGAATCTCCACCTCTCCTAATATTATACCCTTCTCCCTCATGCATACATTTGATTCTTGCATTCCAGTGTAGGTATCCTAAGTTAGGGTTTACTCGCTAATGATTTAGCCTTTCAAACAGAACAAAAGACATCCTCTCTCATCCTTCACCCAATTGAATGAAAGATGACAATTAACTTGGTTGACATTGGGCACAGTAATTAAAGACCTTTAGATTTGTTCCAATGGGAGGAGGATTGCAGCACTGACCAATTTGACCACGTTTTGTAGCTGGTCAAATAGAAATTGCAACAAAAGTAATACATTTATATTATTAAGGTATAAAAACAGGCCAGTTTCATACATCAGATAAAATCCCACTGCTTTTGCTGACAGTTTCACAACTCTATTAACTTTAAAAATGCAAATTGTAATGCATCAATTGTTAGAACACATTTTAGTGTTTAAAAAGATGTGGAAGCACAATGTCTTAGTACACTGAATTCAAGTCCAACTCAACTCATCTCAACTCAAGTTTCTAACGGCCATGAACTCACAGTCTAAAAATGGCCTTTAATTCTGCACAGTGGTGCGGTGCTGCAGGATACTGGAGGGGCAATTAGAAAGTGCTCTTTCTAAGATGCTCTTCTGAGGTTATTGCAGAGTGAGGAAATTACTCTGCACCAATTTGTGCCTTAGAGTTTCTCACACTGACATACACAACCCAAAATGAGAAAGATTTCTCTTCTGCAATACTAATGTCTTCACTTTCAATAGCAAAAAAACAATTCAAGGTGAGAAGGGGAGCGTCACATCCCATTGAATTTTATTTTATACACCTTACACTTAAACAGTAACTTCTCTAACATACATTAATTATCCTTGTTACAACACCTGGAGAATGTATGAGTGCTACTCCACTGTTGGCAATACAACACTCATTCATGGGTAATCTGTAGCCATTGTAATAGGGCAGATGTAACAATGTGCCTCCAACTCAACAAAGCTACTGTGATATGGGAGTATAATGGGAACTATTCACTGAATGGGTTTAAAACAGCAGGAACCAACATAAATAAAATACATTTTAAAAACATTATATAATATGCAAAAAGGGAGAACCTTTAGCATTGAATGACCATAAACAAATCCATGTTTATAGACAGGATGGAGAATGGTAAATAGCATTTTATAAATGCACAAATGCCTACTATTGTCAGGTGCCACACACTGCCGTGTGAGGCAGCAGGGTGTTCTGATCCACTCTCCTTCATCTGTCATAGAACTGACAACTGGGATGGTGCTGAATACCATTCAACCATGTTTACCCAAACCATGCATTGCTGAGATCAATTTTTATTGCAAAAGCTTCAATAACCTCAAAATGTAAAACAAGATTACTTCCTTCAGCTTCTAATAGGAAATGGAGCCTGCAATGGAGTCCATTTTACTGGGGTACCTTGCAACTTTAATGCCAGACATTCTTATTATTTTTCAACCAACATTAAAATGGTTCACAACTGGATGTTTGAAGAACACTGCATTCTTTCCAAGAAACCCAAAGCCACAGTTCACTTGTGAGGTTTTCTTGAAGAACAACCGTTCTCTATATTCACCCGATAATCTACCAAAATTGTAAATAGGCTCAAATAGCTTAACCAAAAAAAGTTGAGGTACCTGCAATTTTAAAACTATTAATATGCTTTACACAGCCAGAATCAACACCCAGGTTTTGCAACGTAGGGTAATAAGCCATTGCTTCTCAATGTTTTCTCTCTGAAAAAAATATATAGATAGGCTAGGGGAGTGGGCGAGTAGGTGGCAGATGGAATTTAATGTGGGGAAGTGTGAAGTTATTCACCTTGGTAGAAAAAATAGAGAAACAGATTATTTTCTAGAGGGGGAGAGATTAGATAGTGTTAGAGTGCAGAAGGATTTGGGTGTCCTTGTACACCAGTGTCAAAAAGTTAGTTTGCAGCTTCAGCAAGCAACTAAGAAGGCGAACGGCATGTTAGCATTCATTGCAAAAGGTTTAGAGTACAAGAGTAGGGAAGTCTTGCTGCAACTGTATAAGGCCTTGGTGAGACCGCACCTAGAGTATTGTGTGCAGTTTTAGTCTCCTTATTTAAAAAATAATAATCCTTGCATTTGATATAGCGCTTTTCACGTCGGGAGGACGTCCCAAAGCGCTTCACAGAACACACTGTAAAGTGAATTGACTGCATATTTGTGGGCGAACGTGGCAGCCAATTGCGCACAGCAATGTCCCACAAACAGTCGTAGATTGAAAATGACCAATTTTATTATTGATTTTGGTTTTGGAGGGATTATTATTAGGCGTGTGGAGTAAGGAAACTTGCCCAAGGTTTCGCCCTGCCTGAAATTGAACCCAGGTCTCTCGCTTGCAAAGCGAGTGCTCTAACCACTGAGCTACAGGACTAAGGACATACTTGCCCTGGAGGGCGTGCAGCGTATATTCACTCGGTTAGTTCCTTGGATGAGGGGACTGACCAATGAGGACAGGCTGAATAAACTAGGGATATATTCTCTAGAGTACAGAAGAATTAGGAGAGATTTTATTGAAACATATAAGATTCTTAAAGGGCTGGATAAAGTAGACATTGAGGGTCTGTTTCCCCTGGTAGGAGAATCTATAACCAGGGGTCACAGTCTTAAAATTAAGGGTCAGCCTTTTAGAACAGAGTTGAGGAAACATTTCTTCACTCAGAGGTTAGTGAATTTATGGAATTCACTACCCCAGAAGGCTGTAGATAATAATAATAATAATAATAATAATCCTTGCATTTGATATAGCACTTTTCACGTCGGGAGGACGTCCCAAAGCGCTTCACAGAACACACTGTAAAGTGAATTGACTGTATATATTTGTGGGCGAACGCGGCAGCCAATTGCGCACAGCAATGTCCCACAAACAGTCGTAGATTGAAAATGACCAATTTATTATTGTTTTGGAGGGATTATTATTAGGCTCTGTGTGGAGTAAGGAAACTTGCCCAAGGTTTCGCCCTCTGCCTGGAATTGAACTCAGGTCTCGCTTGCAAAGCGAGTGCTCTAACCACTGAGCTACAGGACTCCACAATTTAGTCCTTGAACATCTTCAAGGCTGAGACTGATAGATTTTTAAAAAACAGAGGCATTAGGGGATATTGGGATAGGGCAGGTAATTAGAGTTAGGTCAGAAGATCAGCCATGATCTTATCGAATGGCGGGGCAGGCTCGAGGGGCCAAATGGCCCACTCCTGCTCCTAATTCTTATGTTCTCCTAATTCTTATTTCTGTTGCTGTTTTGAAACTCTATCTTTAGAATGTGTGCTGCCAATTTATGTGCAATGACATCAACATTCTGTTTCATAGAACTAATGGATATGAATAATTTGAAATGCACAATAGAAACTCAACCACTAAATGTTCTGTTTATGTAAATCTAGGTCACAGCTATTGTTTAATACCTAAATATTTTATTGAAAGGTAGTATACTTGTATCCATGATTTCAAAACCAAATTGGAACAATGTTTGATAATAAAGTGGACTATTTGAACCATCGGGTTTCAGTTTTGCAATTCTAAAGTTACTTTTGCATCATGAAAGGGCTGTGTTTTTATAACATGAGCAATTTCAGTAACCAAGCTGTTCAAAGCTACAATGTTTCTTAGCAATTTGAAAGTAGTTGGAATGAGAATTACAATGTTGTTCTCTGATAATGTTTTCCTTTAGAATTAAAACAAATCTAGAGAGTTTCAATGAAATATTATTCTCTCTCAGAAAATGCATTTATGAAAAAATAAAGTTTAAATAGTTCCAGCATCAGAAAACCCACACATCACTCAACGCATAAACCATGTGTCATTTAATACTTTTAAAAGCAGGCTGTTTACAAGATTTTTGTTATGAAAAAAATAATTTGACAGCTTTTGTGTTGAGCCATTCAGTTCAATGAATTATTTTAATGGTGTGTAAATGCTCTGTGAATTCTGGGTCATCACGAACATTTTAATTAGAGACTGAATGACACACTGCCCTTTCATGTCCATTGCTTGGGCTCAAATCCAATCTAGACTGATGGAATGATCATTTCCTTTCCTTTCTCACGTCCGATCATGAAATGAGCCTGGAAACCCTCAACCCATTTCCTAATATGCATGAACTCACATCACAACACAACACTGTCTCTTATGTGACAACAGTGAAAACCAGATTGGCCATCTCACCTGGGGAGATGAGAGGAATGGTTGGTGTGGAAAATAGAAATGCCACAATCCACCAAGGAATGCTCCTCAGAGGTTGGGATGAGGACACATCGGAGTAGGAATCCCACCTGGGTCTAAATTTACACTATTTCTCTGTGTTATAGACAAAGTGGCAAATTCTTAAATATACATTCTTAACTATGAAGTCAGCTTTCTCCAAGTTCCTTCAAGAACTATAGAAAACCAGCATCACGATTTGGACTGAATTCAACAAAGTGCCAAATTCTGTGGGCTCTGTCATGATCAGGGAAGAGTAAAGCTAGACATCTAGATCCAGGCAGAATCATTCCCCCCCCACCACCGCCCCCCCATTTGTTGAGGCAGTGGAATGAACTTTGCAAGGAGTTGTGTTTACATGTCCTGGGAGCTCTTAATGTTGTTGGTAATGTGCCTGATCATGTTTCATTTCCCAGTACTAAGATTCTTTATTATAATAAATTTAAATAATCTGTTACTGTAATACAATACAAATTTAGATTCATATAGCATCTTTCATGTCAGAGAATGCCATCAGACTATTCTCTGTACATTAGTGGGGAACTTTGAAATTCATTGTGAAGCAGGTTTTCAAATATTCCCAACAACAGAGCATCCAGAATTCTGTTGAATGTTAATGGCACAGTGCATCAAGTTCTTTAGTGCGATGAAGTAATGGAATTAGATCACTGACATTTTAGAGAGAGTTCTGATTCAACAAGCCTCCAATGGAATCAATACTGGAGGCTGGGGGAATATCAATTTTCCAACAGCCCATCGGAGAAATACATACTGCAACCAAATCCTAAGTGGTTACATTAGTTAAAAATGGTTATAAGGCAGAACCACACTGAAAAGTTACGGTGACATCCACGATCCACAATCATGATTGCACCTCGAACAGTTTATCAACATCATCTCAACCCCAAAGACGTGTTATGTCCTTGAAATACATTCACGGCGAAAACAGTCAAGAATCTGAGGCGGATGGCTGTATTCTGTTCCAGAAAAAGAACCATTGGGAGCAGGTGAGTGGAGAGAGAGAGTACGGACAGATGGGAAATTTCCTTTGCACAAACTATCATGTTACTTGAACTGGAGTAATATAAGCTTAAAACAATCAAAAATTGGCTGTTTTGAGCTTAAGTAGTTAGAGTGTTTATTTCATTGCATGTTGCAATGCATATTTATATATATACCTCTTGATTTTGTACATTAAAAAGTAACCGTTTACTCTGGTTTCATCTTTTGATCATTTCAAAATGCAAACTCTGTGAAGGAATGTGGTGAGGATCAACCACAATTTGGTTTTGGCCATAAAACCCATCAACCACAAGAGACATTTTGTTAAATCAGTAACTGTTAAATTTTCTAATAACATTCTTGCCTGTGGAAAAAAAACTAACACAATTCATCATCTCCCAGGAAACCCTCATACTATGAGATATCCATTTGTGACATTAAGTCAAAAGAAACTCATTAAAAGAGATAGAATATTAATTCCTGACCTAGATATCCCTGGTCACAAACTGATGCAATTTTTAAGAAATATTCTGATCATCAAAACTATAAAATGTGTTAATATACACTCAGAACACATTGCCCTCTTTATTCCTTGAACAATAATAATAATGCTTGCATTTGATATAGCGCTTTTCACGTCTTCCAGACGTCTCAAAGAGCTTCACAGAATAAACTGTAAAGTGAATTGACTGTATATTTGTGGGCGAAATGCTTACATCGATCCTCAAATGATTTTGAGTTGCAGCGGCCATTTCTACGGGATTGAAAAAGTAAACTTGGAACAATATTTTCAGATATATCAAGAGAGCAGAACAAGAGGACACAGGTTTACGGCAATTTACTCCCAAGTGTTTGTACAAGGGCACAACGCAAAAAAGTTTGGGTTTTCATTAAAAGAATAAATCAGTTAATAATTTAAGAAAAACAAAAAAAAGGCATAGAAGCAAAGTTTACATTTGCACAGGAATGAAAGCTACAAGATAAAAAGGTATTCACTTTCCTTCTCAAAAAGGATACTGGGAGAATAACACCCAGTTTGGCAGCACATGTGGCAAAATTTGAAATATAAATTATGCACTTACATTCAACACCAAAGGAGAGAACCAACCACCAATACTGGAATAGTTTAATATTAGAGGTAAGACAATACAGCTGGTCAAACAGTAGCCCTGACAAACTCAACCACATTGAGAAGTTAACTCAAGATTTTCAACTACTGAAATTATTTTTTAATCTTTCAACAAAAAAATAATAATCCTTGCATTTGATATACCACCTTGTCAAATCTTTGAGACATCTCAAAGCATTTCACAGAATATACTGTAAAGTGTAGTGACTATGACCAATTACGCTCAGGGGTATCCCACAAACAGTTGTGGTTTGAGTGATCAAATTATTATTTTTTTATGAAGGGATTACCTCTGGAAAAGTGATCTGCCAATCAATTAACAACCCCGTTGCTACTTACTGATAGGTAAACAGAGGTGTGTGGAGTAAGGAAACTTGACTAAGGTTTCGCCCTGCTGGGAATTGAACCCAGATCCTCTCACTTGCGAGGCGAGTGCGCTAACCATTACACGACAAGACGCCACTTTTCAACTTTCAACCTAACCAAATGGGATCTTTATCTCAGACATCCACAAATCCTTTTATGTAGAGGTTTGGAGTTTCCCAACATTATTACTTAGGTTGTTATGCCATTAATATTTAAGCAATGTGTTCATCCCTAAATTTAAGATGATGAGATCGAGAGAGGAAAAATACATACACGCTACCCAGGAAATGATAGGTTAACTGGACATAAAATTGCTTGATTCTCAAGAGGAACCTATATATTAACATTAAATTGACCTACACTGAAGCCGGGTTAAGCCTTGGAAGACTGGAAGGAGGTTTTAGATGAAGGAAATGGCATATTTAATGCCATATTACACTGTAACAGGTGACAGGAAACAGTTTATAGCTGATATAGTGTTCGGCTTTACTATGCCCAAAGCTGTACAGCATGTCCAAATAATTCCCAAACTCATTGGTGGAGGGCACCTTGGTAATATTGGTGTATTCATATGAGAGGGATGGACAGTTGATTGGGAAAGAACACAGGCCCCAGGAGTGGAGGGCGGCATGTTATCCAGAAAGGTCACATCATTGAACCCAAGCCACTGCACTTCATCAGTAAACAACAATAACAACAATTATACATTTATATCGTGCCCCCTCACACAGGGTAGCATCCCAGAGCGCTTGACAGTGGTGGGGCACGACGCTGAGCCGGGGGAAGGTGATCATAGGCACGGTTGAAGAGGAAGGTCTTCAGGCTCTGGGATGCTACCTTGTGTGAGGGGCACTATGTAAATCCAAGTTATTGTTGGGGAAGAAGGCTGCAAGTTATCTTTTCTGAGTGGGAGGGCGGGGGAAGAGAAAGACTTACTGGAAGATTTACAACAGAGGGTGTGTGTGTGAGGAGGGGGTTAAGGAACGCTTGTCCTTGAACCTAGCATTGCCTTATTCACTGAGTCATGCACATGTACATCTCTGTGCATACGAGAACTGCTGCGCCTTTTTAGAAATGTACAAATGCCCGCAGTCTTGTCCTCCTACCTTAAACACCGCATAAATCATCCATCATGGAAGGAAGCCATCTAGCTGGCTAGCATTCATTATAGTCAGTATTCATTTTGCAGGCTAACCTCACTAGGTACGATTCAGAGTAACATTTTTTTTCTACTAAATCCAAAGATAGCCTCCAAATCATTCACATTTTATATATTAAAAGAGTCATCAGCTCCTGCACAGACTGGCGACCTAAAATCCCTGTAGCCACGTTTTTATTGTTTTTTTTTAAAGAAAAAAAAACATACAGATAAAAAGGGTAGAGGACTGGGGGAGGCAAAGAGACTCAAATCGTTTCAAGATCACGTTTAGATCCTTTCTTATCAGATTCCCACGATCTGGTAGCGTTTCAGTACTCGTTAAGTCAGATGTCACATTGCAAGTTTTTTGGTTAATATATATATAATTTGCAATATTGTATGGGGAAAGTGTGTGTGTGTGGGTGTGTATGGGTGGGGATGTGGGGGGGGAGATTTTTTTTATATCATTGGTGGAGCAACCAGAGGAGAGGAGAGCATCACACACACACACACAAGCTGTCTCTACCACCCCTGTGTGTGTGTGTATATATATATATACGTGTGCGCCATTGCAAACGACTGTAAAGCCTGGGATAACTGTGCAGCCGACAAGAATAAATATTCAGCATTCCCTCTCCCTTTTCTCCTTCACGTCGACACCCACCCACCCACCCACCCACCCACACACACACACACCACCCCCACCCCCCCCCCAAGTGGTGACTCCGTGCACCCTGCCTCACCCATCAGCTGTACCCCACCCCACCCCACCCAGTGTACCGGTTAAGGTTAATATTGAATGCAGACGCAGACTGGACACTACACCACCAGCGCCGCATTCGGCTGCAGCATTGCGATCTATAAAGCATCGTAATAACCTTCCTCTCCCTCTCTCTCTCTCTCTCCCTCCCTCCCTCTCTCTCTCTCTCCCTCCCCTCCCTCTCTCTCTCTCCCCCTCTCTCCCTCTCTCTCTCCCTCCCCTCCCTCCCTCTCCCTCTCTCTCTCCCTCCTTTACCAATCCAGTCTGGCAAAAGGTGCCAATATGCACGTTTTTGCACGACAGTATTTCCCACTGATCTCCAACGTTATGGCTGATACGCTGTGACATAGAGAGGATAATAATACATTTTTTAAAAAAATATTTTTCAGTGGAGAAAATAAGCCCCACCTGACATGACCATCACCACCACCCCCCCCCCCCCAACACACACCACACACACACCACACACACAGCATCTGCATCTGACATTATTGGAGATATTTTTTTTAAAAAAAGAAGAGGGAACTGTGCAGATTGTAGAGCCAAATCACATCGACTGTCAACAGAAACCGAGACAGAAAACAAAAACAAGCGTTCATTTTCTGGTACATTCAACAGCTCTCTCCCCCTCTCCCTCTCCCTCTCTCCCCCCCCCCCACCCCCTCCCTCCCCTCCCTCCCCCACCCCCTCTCTCTCTCCCCCACCCCTCTCCCTCCCTCTCTCCCCCTCTCCCTCTCCCCCACCCCCTCTCCCTCCCTCTCTCCCCCTCTCCCTCTCTCCCCCACCCCCTCTCCCTCCCTCTCTCCCCCTCTCCCTCTCTCCCCCACCCCCTCTCCCTCTCTCCCCCTCTCCCTCTCTCCCCCTCTCCCTCTCTCTCCCCCCCTCCCCCACCCCCTCTCCCCCTCTCCTCTTAAGATCTTGCTCTGAACGCAGCCCCAGATCCGCCTGCCCCTGCCTCCCGCCCCCCCCGCCCGCCCCCCCCCCCCTGCCCGCCCGGCCCTGCCCCCCCGCCCGCCGCCCCCCCCCCCCGCCCCCCCCCCCTGCCCGCCCGGCCCCTGCCCCCCCGCCCGCTCGCATCCACCATGTACCGTTATACAGCGACACGCGTTAAACAGAGGGAAAGCAAAGCAGCTCATGGTTTCACAGGACACCCCTCAAACCCGATACCCCAAACACCCCCATAACCCCCCACACCCCCATAACCCCCATCCCCCCCCACAACCCATAACCCCCCACACCCCCCATCCTCCCCCACACCCCATCCCCCCCCCCAACACACACATTTAGCGCAACAGGATCCCCTCCAGCACCAGTCCCCCCCCCCCCCCCGCGGGCAGGACACGAGCTAAATAAACCCATCCCTGTCCCATCCTCAGGTCCACACAGTCACCAACACAGACCCGAGTCCCTACACCATCGTCACTGCAGAGCTCCATCACCTCCACACACACACACACACACATTCACCGGTTATACATATATATATATATATATATATTATTTTTTTGGGGGGTGGGAGTGGGTTATTTATACAATAAATGACTTGTAACATTCAATACAAACGATTTCAATCATTCAATAAAAACACGTTTTGCGCACAGAGGGTTTATCCAAAGGAGATCCTGTTATTTTTCTGCCTTTTTTTTTACAAAAAAGAAAGAGAGAGAGAGGTTTTTTTAGGCGCGGGTTTAAGGGTTATACGTACCTTTTTCTTTTTTTTTATATATATAGATATAAAAAAAGCTGCAGAGGAGGACCTGAGGAATGTGGAGGTCGCCTCAGCCGACGGGCGCCGGGGATGTGAGAGCGAACGAGAGAGGGAGAGACAGAGAGAGAGGGAGAGAGGGGGAGAGAGAGAGAGGAGAGAGAGAGAGAGAGCAGCAATCCGCAGCGAACAGCTAACGCAGAGGCACTGATTCACTGGGGGCGCTGACACACACACACACACAGCGCGGGGGGCGGGCGGGCGGGAGGGAGGGAGCTGGGGGGAGCTGGGGGGGGGGAGCTGGGGGGGGGCTGGGGGGGGAGGGAGCTGGGGGGGAGCTGGGGGGAGGAGCTGGGGGGGGCTGGGGGGGAGGGAGGGGGGTGAGGGAGCTGGGGGGGGGGGGGAGAGAGGGAGCTGGGGGGGGGGGGGGGGAGAGAGGGAGCTGGGGGGGGGGAGAGAGGGAGCTGGGGGGGGGAGCCTGGGGGGGAGGGAGCTGGGGGGGGGAGCTGGGGGGGGGGGAGCTGGGGGGGGGAGCTGGGTGGGGAGGGAGGGGGGTGAGGGAGCTGGGGGGGGGGGGAGAGAGGGAGCTGGGGGGGGGGGGGAGAGAGGGAGCTGGGGGGGGGAGCTGGGGGGGGAGGGAGCAGAGAGAGAGCAAAGTGCAATTCACACATGCAAAGAGGCGGAGACACCAAGCGCTGAATAATCTACTCCCAGTCCCCCTGCCCGGCTCTCCCCGGCCCTGCCCTGTCCTGCCCGGCTCTGCCCGGCCCTGCTCTCCCCGGCCCTGCCCTGCCCTGCTCTCTCCGGCCCTGCCCTGCCCTGCTCTCCCCGGCCCTGCCCTGCCCTGCTCTCCCCGGCCCTGCCCTGCCCTGCTCTCTCCGGCCCTGCCCTGCCCTGCTCTCCCCGGCCCTGCCCGGCCCTGCCCTGCCCTGCTCTCCCCGGCCCTGCCCTGCCCGGCTCTGCCCTGTCCTGCCCTGCTCTCCCCTGCCCTGCCCTGCTCTCTCCGGCCCTGCCCTGCCCTGCTCTCCCCGGCCCTGCCCTGCTCTCCCCGGCTCTGTCCTGCCCTGCTCTCCCCGGCCCTGCCCTGCCCCGCTCTGCCCTGTCCTGCCCTGCCCTGTCCTGCCCTGCCCTGCCCGGCTCTCCCCGGCCCTGCCCTGCCCGGCTCTGCCCGGCCCGGCCCTGCCCTCCCCGGCTCTGCCCTGTCCTGCTCTCCCCGGCTCTGACCTGCCCTGTCCTGCTCTCCCCGGCCCTGCCAGGCTCTGTCCTGCCCTCCCCGGCCCTGCCCTGCTCTCCCCGGCCCTGCCCTGCCCGGCCCTGCCCTGCCCTGCTCTCCCCGGCCCTGCCCGGCCCTGCCCTCGCCTCCCCTGCCCTGCCCTGCCCTCCCCTGCTCTCCCCTGCCCGGCTCTGCCCTCCTCTGCTCTGCTCTGCTCTGGGGAATCCAACGCAACGTTGCAATGCCGCCGGCACAGGCCTGAGCGGCTTTCCTCCTGCGGGGGAGGCAGTGGCGAGAGCTTCCCGCAGTGGATCTCTCGCTCTCCATTCCCATTCCCATTCCTCCCCTCGTTTCGGTTTTATTCCGGTTGGAAAGCACAGTGCCGTGTGGCGGAGGCAGACATCTGCCGCCGGAGGACAACGTGAAACGTCCTGCGTCTCCGGAAGCAAAAGGGCTCCCGAGCTCTCCCTGTCCTGCTCTCTGCACCAGGGAATGATGCTGCAGCCCCACCATCAGCCACTCAGGCTGTCATGCACATGGACATCCACAATAACACCGAGCGAACAGGAGGGTCCCTTCCCCGGTTGCATTGAGTTCAAGATCTCTCTGAATCCTCTGGCGACGAGACGGCACCCGCCCGGTGCCTTCGTTCCTCCGGGCCTGGCCTCCTCCCGAGTCCTCCGCTCCACCCTCGGCGGACGCGCCTTCAGCCGCTACGCCCCGAGGCTCTAGAACTGCCTTCCTCACTTTCCTTCGTCTCGCTCCCTCCCTCACCATTTTCAGGTCTCTGCTGAAGACCTTTCTTTTCGACCGCGTCCTTTGGTCACCTTCTCACCCCCTCCCCCCGGCTCGGTCCTGGGATCCGTTACTGTAAAACGCTCTGAGACGCCGTCCGGCGTGGAGGGTGCTATATAAATCCAAGTTGTTGCTGCTGTTGTTGAGAGGGGGCTGGTAGAGAGAATGGTCGAACCAGAGACCATGTTTAGTATTTTTCCTGCATCATCTGCTCTTTGAAGCCACAGCTCACATACACAATACAGTTTCTGTTTCGGAATGGGAGAGAGAAAAACACACACACCCCAGCTCAGTGATATTTGTCTCAAAACTTGAGATTTGGTTCCTCGTTTGTTGAGAAACAAGAGTTCAAACATTATGACAGAAGGTTCCAGATAAACTTGAGTGGTAATGAAGGAACCGCATCAAAAAAAATCGACGTCCCAATGTTGTATTCAAGCATTTCAAAATGACACAGAATTGTTTTGAAATATAATAATAATAATAATCCTTGCATTTGATATAGCGCTTTTCACGTCGGGAGGACGTCCCAAAGCGCTTCACAGAACACACTGCAAAGTGAATTGACTGTATATTTGTGGGCGAACGCGGCAGCCAATTGCGCACAGCAATGTCCCACAAACAGTCGTAGATTGAAAATGACCAATTTAATTATTGTTTTTTTTTTTTGGAGGGATTATTATTAGGCTCTGTGTGGAGTAAGGAAACTTGCCCAAGGTTTCGCCCTCTGCCTGGAATTGAACTCAGGTCTCTCACTTGCAAAGCGAGTGCTCTAACCACTGAGCTACAGGACTCCACCTACACCTTGAAATGCACCTTGATTGAATGAATTTCACTGCCTGTTCATATACCCTAAAAAGATGGGGTAGGGGGTAAGTGAGAAGTGTTTAAAGTTATGTTTGTGTTTAAGGATGTGTTTTGAGTCTTTCTCTTCCCCCCTACCCCCCACCCTATAAACAATCACATTATCCAGTGCTACAAAATCAATGAAAAGTAAAATGGAAGGGTTATAAACTGGAAGATCTGACGTTTTGCACATTTATTCTCCAGTACTAGAGAACATTGTTAGATTTACCAGTAGTAGAAGATGCACACCTTGGGGATTAGATAGTTTAGCAGATTAGCCTTTCACCCCTGAGCCCAGAGTTTAAATCTGGGTCAGGCAGATGGCCCAAAAAAACTATCTCACATTCTGGTGACTGTTAAGAGTTCCTAAGTAAAGCTAGACACTATTAATCTTCATTCCTGGTAGGATATGTAACACTAATTCTGAGCTTCTCTGAGCTGTAAAACTAAGGTCTGGGAAAAGGGAGAGAGAGTGTGTGTGTTACATCTTTTAAATGTAATAGATACTGCATTTAAGTCTAAAGCCATGGGAAATGAAATCAATAGAACTCGGATCATTTGAAAGATACCTCCTGCCCTATTAAAAATCCCTCCCAGCCAGAATCACATGCAATACCTTTTGTAACACCATCACTGACAGACCGTGGTACCTCCATGGGCTGCAGCTGTGCCAGCCTTTTCATGGGATGTATGAAACATTCCTTGTTCCAATTGCATGGTCCCTGATCTCTTCAGCAATATTCGTGATCATGTTGGTGCTTCTTCTTACTTATATAATAATAATAATCCTTGCATTTGATATAGTGCTTCTAGACGTCTCAAAGTGCTTCACGGAATAGTCTGTGAAGTGAATTGACTGTATATTTGTGGGCAAAAGGCTTATTTCTTATTATTATTCTACTTCTGCACTTATTGTAGAAATTCAGTGATCATGACTCTCATTTCTAAACATTGTTCATTTTCACTATTTATGACTCTTCTCTCTCTATTTTGGGCTTTTCCCTTTCTATTTTAGACAATGGGTTTTTCATTGATTTCTGCACCAATGGTCCATTTCTGGGTTATCAATCGAGATTGTATATTGCACTTACATCTTTCTTTGCATTTTTGATAGTGACTGTTATAGTATTAACCCACAGGAGAATTGGCCTGGATTGCATTTTTGGACTATTTGCTTGGTAGAATCAATTTATTCAAGTCTTGGGTCATCTTCCTTAACCCTGAACATTGTTTTGTTTGGGGTAGATTGAGATGGGGCCAGATTGGGATTCCTGGGATTGAGAACCCCTATGTATGAAAGATTTGAGTGGAGGTTAAGCTAAGGAAATAATCTATCAATGTTAAAGTTTGTCATCATGAGGAGGTATCAAGACCTCCTGTAATCCCTGTGTATTTAGAAGCAAGTATTTTTCAAATAAGTGGGAACGAGCCAAACTCTCAGGATATTTACCTCCTTTCGGAATTTCTGAGATTCAAAAATGGCCTATTTTGTCCTTTTTGAAAAAGTGAAAAATGACGGTGAATATAAAATGTTCTCATGTGACGTGTCCTTAATAGCATAGGAATTTTATAATTTTGACATAATATTTCCCAAAACAGCAGTTTGGAGAGCTGATAAACCCCCAAAGGAGCAGACGACACTGTAGTTTTGAATTTGGGGAGTATTTTGTTACTCAAGAGTCAATGTTGATATTGATATGTACAAAGGTTAAACAATGTAGCATTACAGTCAAGCTCGATTGAACACAGCAAAAATATCCTCAGCAAAGGGACACAAGCATCTGGATTTATTTGGAATAAAAAGAAAAACGTGAAGATTATTGGGCGTGTTTTACTGAACACAATAAATCCAATGCCTTATTGCAGATATCATCTATTTGTGGGACATTGCTATGTGCAAATTGGCTACTGCATTCAGCGATGACACAGCCATTACACTTTACAGTATATCCTGTGAAGTACTTTGATACGTTTTTCCCATGTGTAAGGTTTAGTATTATTTCTCAAATTGGAGCAGAGACAAATGGTGGTTGATCTGGACAATGGTTGAAAATAGCTGAAGTATGATTTCTGAAAGAAAATGAAGAAGGCAAAGCCTTGCGAGGGCCTATGGTGACATACTCCCAAATCCTTTGCTATGAACGGAAGAAGCATTACTTTCACCAATCTTCTCTTTTGACTGCCTTACATCAGTTACTGTATGATAAAACCACAATTGTGGCCTCCAGATACTAGGGTCCTGTCAATATCACCAGAAGGCAGATCTACCCTCTGCACAGCACCTCCTCATGATTGTGCAGCTGGAGACCAAGGGAATTTTAGGATTACAACTCACTTTAACAGAATTATGTGCAGGAAACTCATACTTACCTTTCAGTGGTACAATGCAATGCAATTTACATTTATATAGCGCCTTTGACCTCGGAAGGATGCCTCCAAGTGTTTAACACTGCTGACTGGGCAACTGAGCTAGGGATGCAAGCTGAAGGGGAGGGGAATGCAGTGCATTATACCAATAAGTTATTTGTTTAAATTAAAGCCTTTCTTCTGCTTCCCATCCCGCATACCTCTCCCAGATCTGACTTAATTCTCATCTTTGGTGAAACTGTGAAGAACCAGCTGTCTTCACTGCAAACTTAGTATTATTTAAATTGTAATTTTATAAGGATCTCTGCTCTTACCTTTGCACCATTTTTAAAAACTAAATAATTTTGTCTCATTTCTGTGTTATTTTTCCAACTGCACATTTGAAAATCTCTTTCTCTTTCCAACAGTGTTGCCACTTAATGAAGCCTAGCAACAGAAACCTCATACACATCAAGCTCAGAGAGCTGAGAAATATATACTGTATATCATAATTAGGAGTACTGCAGCCAACAATGGAACCTGACTGGGCTTTGGAAGTATCTGAAAATTAAAATTGAACCTAGCACAGGAGTCAAAATGGTATTCGTAAGAAATGCTTTGAATCCCTCTTTAGGTTCATTTTGATATCAAGATCTGTTAGCTGTGGTACATCTACAATCTTACACACACTGTCGTGAATAGCATGGAACAGGAAATTCAACCCAACCCAATCCATCCTTCAGATGAGACATTAAACCGAGCTTCCGTCCTGACTGTTCAGGCAGGTGTTAAAGATCCTATGGCACTATTCAAAAGAGTAGAGAGTTTCTCTGTATTGCCCTGGCCAATAGATCCCCAAATAAAATTGGTCACTCACTCATTGGCTGGTTGTGGGACATTGCTGTTCGCAAACGGTTGCTGCATCCACCCACAAAAGTCAATCCACTTAACAATATATCCTGTGAAGCACTTTGAGACGTTTTGACGGTATGATAAGGCGTTATACCAAATCCAAGGATTATTATTTTTATAATCAGTCCGTGTGGGTTTGTTCTCCACACAAGTCTCCACTCACTACTAAAGATTTACATAGTGCTTCCTCTTGCTGTACCACATGGAAAGCTTCATCACTTCTAAATTAGAGGCAAAGTGAGTGAGGGAGAAAGGACAGCAAGGAGTATATGCTGTTTCCTTGGATACGAGATGATGACAGTTCCTTAAATTGCTGATGATTTTGCCAGTGTGCTGAGGTCATACATAACTGCTGTTTTCCATCTTCAGTGAGTTGAAAGTGTTAACCAGTGTAATAGAAACCACCAAGAAAAGTTGAGGCAAAACTGTGAGTCAGAAATTTAAGTCTGAGAATTGTATGTTGTGCAGGAAAATTGTATAGGCAAATAAGACACACAAACAAACAGCTTGAGTGCAATCCTTTCGTAGTTTTACTGTTCGTGTGTAGTTGCAGTTGTGTGAGCTGAATGGATTTAACTTAAAAGGTGAAATAGCTTGAAGATTTAGAGTGCATTTAAAAATGCCTAGTATTATAATATGTTGGGTAGTTAAGAAACGTGGAGGAGCAAAAGGGTAAAACTCTAAGGGAATGGTACTGAGCCTCTTCATACCGTCAGACAGAGACCATATGTACAATACTACATTTTATTTTTGTCAGTGATTCCAAAGCCTTTCTGTGGAAGCAGTGCAGAAGTCAGTCTGGTGGTGAAGTAAATTGTCCTGCACAACAACCTGGATCCTTGGATTCTTTGGAGTGAGCTGTCCATCACAGCCAGATCACCAGGGGGAAAGAGAGCAGGAAGGTGATGTGAGTTGGGTTAGATAGTTCTCTGCAGAAGAGAAGAACAATTAAAGGGTGAAGTCACGTTATGATGTTCATGAAAAACTCGTGTTGGCTGGCAGAGACCTGAGTGCATAATTGCAGAACTAACTTAGCAAAACAGAGGGCACTTAAAGGTAGACAGAAGCAGGTCCACCTGCCATGGCTAAAAAACTCACTAAAAAGGATTACTGTGTTTAAAGGAAAGTTTAAGAGGATTGTTATTGTGTTGTATGGCTGGATTTTTTAATTAAAAAACACCTAAGATAATAACAATCCTTGAATTTGATATAGCACCTTATCAAGTTGTCGAGTAACATCAAAGCATCTGCAGGATATACTGCAAAGTGGTGTGACTGTGTAGTTTATGGGCAAAGATAGTTCTAAAGAACAAAATTAAGAGGGACAGGAGATAAGATATGGGTTTCAAAATGATCAGGGCAGTTAGCTTGAACCAGTAGGTTTTACTACTGTCTGACTACTGTCCTTGCCCTCAAGTCCACTTGATCAAGCTAACTGTTGCTTCAGGGTTATGCACTGTGCTTTATATCTTATCTACTCCAAGATGGTAGGGGATGGGGGAGGAGAAGATACTCAGTCTCGCTGCAACCCTCCCCTACCCCCCTTCCCCCCCAATTTGGTGGATAAAGAAGCAGAGAACTTCTTTGAATTGTCCTTGTCCCAGAACGAACCTGGGAACTACAGGCCAGTCAGCCTAACATCAGTAATGGGGAAACTCCTGGAGACTATAATCCGGGGCAGAATAAATCTTCACTTAGAAGAATATGGGTTAATTAGGGAAAGCCAGCATGGATTTGTTAAAGGCAAATCTTGTCTAACAAATCTAATAGAATTTTTCGATAAGGTAATGGAGAGGGTGGATAAAGATAAGGCAGTTGATGTAGTTTATATGGACTTTCAAAAGGCATTTGACAGTGGAAGATAGAAGCCCATGGTATAAAAGGGACAGTGGCAGCATGGATCCAGAACTGGCTGGGAGACAGAAAGCAGAGAGTTGTGGTGAACGGCTGCTTTTCTGACTGGAGGGAAGTGTACAGTGGCGTCCCCCAGGGATCGGTATTAGGACCACTGCTCTGCTTAATATACATAAATGATCTGGACTTGGATATAGCAAGTACCATTTCCAAGTTTGTGGACGACACAAAGTTAGGTAAACAGCGAGAAGGATAGTCAAAAAAAAAGATAGCCAACTGCAGGAAGACATAGACGAATGGTAAAATAGGCAGACACGTGGCAGATGAATTTCAATGTGGAGAAATGCGAGGTGATGCATTTTGGTAGAAAGAATGAGGGGAGGCAATATAGGCTGGTAATACAATCTTAAGGGGGGTGAAAGAACAGAGTGACCTGAGGGTTCAGGTAAATGAATCCTTGAAGGTGGCAGGACAGGTAGATAAAGCTGTAAAAAGGGCATATGGGATACTAGACTTTATAAATAGGGGCATAGAGTACAAGAGTCAGGAGGTTATGATTAACCTATATAAAACACTGGTTAGGCCTCAGTTAGAATACTGTGCCCAGTTCTGGGCACCACACTATAGGAAGGATGTTAAGGCATTGGAAAGGGTGCAGAGGAGATTTACAAGGATGGTACCAGGAATGAGGGACCTTGGTTATGAGGAAAGGCTAGTGAGGCTAGGATTATTCTCATTGGAGCAGAGAAGGTTACGAGGAGACCTAATAGAGGTCTTCAAAATCATGAGGGGATTTGATAGGTTAGAAAGGGAAAAACTGTTTCCACTGGTGGGTGCGTCGGTGACTCGAGGTCACAGATTCAAAATAGTCTCTAAAAGAAGCAGAGGGGAGGTGAGAAGAAATTTTTTTATGCAACGAGTTGTTCGAATCTGGAATTCATTGCCTGAAAGGGTGGTCGAGGCCGATTCGATAACTACTTTTAAAAACGTGGTGGACAGGTATTTGAGGAGGACGGGTTTGCAGGGTTATGGGGAAAGGACGGGGGAGTGGGATTGACATTACATTGCTCTTCTCAAAGAGCCAACACAGACTCGATGGGCCGAATGGCCTCTTTTTGTGCTGTACAATTCTATGATTCTATGATTCTAGTTAAGATGGTCGGATAAAAGACCAAGCTTTCAAAATAAAGGCACTAGTAACTGAGAGTTTAGAGAGGTGCTGCCTGCACTGGTTCCTTACAGCATGGAATGAACTCCTACAAGATGCATTGCTCCTGGGTCTATCATGTGGTTTCAGATTAATATTGCTGGATAAACATTGCTTGTCAGTTAGTGATAAAAAAAGTTTTGTTTTGGCGGTATCAGAAAATGGAACCACAGCACTGTTAATATATGGGAATGAATAAGATTGGTAGGCTGAATGGCTTTCTCTGTTCCTCGAATATGCTCACTTTTCACTGCATGTCTTCTGCATTGAGGAAGCAATAGGCAACCTTGTGTGCCCACTAAATGTACTGTGATGCAAATAAATCTGAATGCATTACAGGCTAATCATTCAACGGATTCCATTCCCAAAAGTCTAACTTTATTATTTGAAATGTTCTAGATATTCTTGCTTTGAATTTTTCAGATCAAGAAAAGGAGCACTGAGCACATCTTGTCACATAGTTAGGTGTACAGAGGGCAATTTTACACATTGACTTTCTGATTTTATATCGACTGGTACCTAGGTGTTTTTTGTATGATAGCAAATGTTCACATATTGTACTTAGGAATTAAAAGTGTGGTTGAAATTAACATGGACTAACAGAATTAAATAAGCATACGTACTGTACCAAGCTTGGGTAGGCATGATATTCATCTTGAGTCCTGGATGAGAGCTAACTTTCTTCAGTTGAACGTCAACAAGACCGAGGCTCTCCTGATTGGCTCCCGTCAGCGCCTCCTCACCTCAGGCGCTGACAGTATCACCATCCATGGTTGCTCACTCCACCTCACTGAGCCAGTCCGGAACCTTCGGGTCTTGTTTGACCCTCAACTATCCTTTCTACCCCACATCTGCGCCATGACCCTCTCTGCCTTCCCCCATGTCCACAACATTGCCCGGCTCTGACACTGTCTCACACCGCAGGCCACCGAAACCCTCATACATGCCTTTATTACATTGTGGCTCAACTCTGCAAACTCACTGCTTGTCGGCCTCCCCAACTCCTTCCTCCACAGACTGCAGATCATCCAGAACTCTGCAGCTCGTGTCCTCTCCCGTACTAGGCTCCGCGACCCTATTACCCCCATCCTTGCCCAACTCCACGGCTTCCCATCACACAGAGGATACAGTTCAAGGTCCTGGTCCTCACCTTCAAAGCTCTCCATTGTCTTGCTCCCCCCTGCCTCTCCGACCTCCTAACCCCCTACCACCCTGTTCGCTCCCTCCGCTCAGCGGGCTGCGGCCTGTTTCATGTCCCCCACCTTGCTCGCCCCACCATTGGCAGGCGGACCTTCCGCCACTCTGCACCCACCCTCTGGAACTCCATCCCGCAGTCCCTCTGTCTTGGCCCCTCCCTTGCCACCTCAAGACCCTCCTCTTCGACTGTGCTTTTGATCTCTCTGCTTCCCCCCCATCCTCCCCCCTCCCCCATCCCGACCCTCAGCTTGTGTCCATAACTCGGTCTGTCCAGCGCCTTGGAACGTCCTCCCAATGTGAAAAGTGGTATACAAATGTAATGTTGTTGTTGTTGTTGAGTTGTGTTTAAGGCATCCTGTTAGAAATTGCCATATGTTAGATCTGATTTGACTCCTTATTGAAATTGTATCATTTTTTTTCTAATAAAATCTATTTCCAACAATCTTCTAAAAACACAATCTAGTCTAACCTTATTTTTTATTTTCAAGTTTAAAACTATTTCCTTACCTTACTTCTTGTGCTTCTCCAATCGTAATGTCTGTTTTCAAAGTTGGCGACACTTTGATAAAGTGGACATTTGATCAGCTGAAAAATGTCCCCATAGACTGTTCTTCCAACAAAAAACCCAGGATATCAATAATTGTAAAGTAATTATACCAAAACATATGCAAAAGTTTTCGTCCCCACACAGCTATCGTTTTCTTCTAAAAATGTTACTTGCCTGAAAACACTGTAATTTTTTGTGGTCTGTCCACTGTGCTGTGTAACCTGAGATGTAATATGTTTACAACATCACCTGAGAAGTCAACCTGCCCTTGATATCCCAGCCAGGTTTAATGACAAACTGAGGGGGGAAAAAAACATCTCTGTCAGAATAGAAAATACATATTTTTTCATAAGATGCTTTTAAGATGGTTTATTAAATCACAGTCTCTGCAGTCTGCTTATTGTCTCAAATGAATTAATTCATTCATCATTTGAAAGGAGAAAGATCAAAAGCTATTGTTAAATGTTATCTAATTTAACATATTTTGTTCTGAATGGTGGGTGTATGCAGTCATTATAGTACTATTATTGAGTGGTGAGGAATGTTTGATCTCTTTTGTTTGGGAGGAGCTTCTCCTAGACATCTTGGCAACTATGATACGGTCTATGATTTGGTGAAGGTTCAACAGAAATGATTGATCACTGAGGCATGGGAAGTGATGCCTTATTCCCCAGCTAATGCCTTATAGTGCCTCTCACTTCGGTACTGGAGAGGCCTTTGTCCTCCTCCAAAGTCCGCTGGGAGACAAGATGTAACCTACATTTATTCGTTTCAGTTTTGAATGCATGAGCAGAAACTGAGTGCTAGCTGGCTACACACAAAAGCTGTGGAGGATCTGCCTGGTGTATACAGCCAAGTATGACTAAAGATAAAGATTAACGTCAGCTGAGAAGAAGTTATGAAAACAAAACTTTGTGTCATATTGTCCTACTGCAAATGAAATCTGCAAACTATAATGAATGTTTGGGAATAAACTCATTCCTATTGCTTTGATTTCTGTTCCAGCTGATCATGAGGAAACACAACACTTAACTGAAAGGATCCCTTGAATCTTCATGCCTACGTACAACATATTTTAATATACAAACTTGCCTCGGTGACTTCTCTGGATGGTTTTAGATTTAGCCACTCATGCCTGTAATGTTCCTGAATTAAGTCTGGTCTTTAAATGATTGTGGATGATTAATAATTTATAGGTTTTCATCCCTTTCGAGATTTCAATCCATAAAACAATATAATGCTTTACAAAGGAAATTACATGGGGAGCTCCTCCAATGTCCCAGTGGGAAAGGCAGGTAGCAGTTGGAGCACAATTCTATGAAGGCAAGAAGGCCCGCAGATTCTGTTCCTATTTCATGTAAGGATCATAGAACCTTAGAAATGTATGGCACAGAATAAGGCAACTCGGGCCACCATGTGTCTGTGTTGCGTAAGAGTTGGGCATTATGGTTAGCCTTCATGCTTGGGATAGGAAAATATCATCCAGAACACTTGATGGTTACACAGTGCCCCCCACTCACCCTCCACCCACCTGCAGGCAACAGGAAGTTTTTTGTATGCAGCACAGAAGTGACACGCAATATAACTAATGACTCAGGAAAAGAAGCTGAGGGCAGGATACTGACACAGTTAGAAAAAAACTGCTTGGGAGGATGACAGGGTGGGTATTCCAGACGGATTAGGTTAAATGGGCTGAAGGATCTTGCTCATTGGAAGCACTGTACGATCTTGTGACATTAAGTCATTTGCAGATGGTAAGATTCCAATCTTGTATACATCAGGAGATGGCACTGGATAGGGGCTTTCCAACAGCAAGGGAAAGTTCTGGACAAACTACAACCAGCTGTTCCCAAATAACATTTCCTGCTGGTGAATTACTTTGCATTTTCCTACATTAAACTTCAATTACCAACTGGTTGCCAATTCTGCTGACCTGCTTATTGTCTTCTTGCATTCTTCTGCAATACCCTTCACTGTTTACCATGTCCCCCAGTTTGGTGTCATCTGCAAATTTTGACAACGCATTTCCTATACCTGAATCCAAATCATTGATGTATGTGGTGAACAGTCGTAGACTACCTTCTATTGCTCTAAAGCAACAACAATTTGTATTTATATAGTATCCTTCATGGAGGATAGCATATCGAATAGCAAATCGAAGTGGTTGGGTTGAGAAGGTGAGAGGGGTTGACCATAGGCACAGCCAAAGAGGTAAATATTATCTTGTACGTTTTAAAGCAGAAACCATTTGAACAGGATACGATGCTGTGAAAATCAAGTTATTTCTTTCAGTTTTGCATTTGTGGTATACAATTGCAGAAGAAACTGTATATTATTTTGTCTTTATTTAACAACAAAATTACATTTGTAAAGTGCCTTTCATGTTGGGAGGACGTCCCAAGTCGTTGGACAGACCGAGTTATGGACCCGAGCTGGGGGCTGGGGGTCGGGGTCGGGGTGGGGGGGGCGGGGTGGTGGAGGGCAGGGGGAGAAAGCAGAGAGATTGAAAGCACAGTCGAAGAGGAGGGTCTTGAGATGGGCTTGAATGTGGCAAGGGAGGAGGTGAGGTGGAGGGACTATGGGATGGAATTCCAGAGGGAGGGGGCAGAGTGGCAGAAGGCCCGTCTGCCAATAGTGAGGAGAGCAAGGCGGGGGATATGAAGCACGCTGGAGCCCTCTGAGCAGAGGGAGCAAGCAGGATGGTAAGGGGTTAGGAGGTCGGAGAGGTAGAGGGAAGCAAGACTGTGCAGGGCTTTGAAGGTGAGGACCAGAATCTTGAACTGTATCCTCTGGGTGATGGGAAGCCAGTGGAGTTGGGCGAGGATGGGGGTGATAGGGTCGCGGAGGCCTAGTGCGGAAGAAGATATGGACTGCAGAGTTCTGGATGATCTGCAGCCTAGTGATGGAGGAACTGGGGATGCCGACAAGCAATGAGTTTGCATAGTTGAGTCTCGATGTAATGAAAGCATGTATTAGGGTTTCGGTGGCCTGTGGCGTGAGTCAGTGTCGGAGCCGGGCAATGTTATGGAGGTGGGGGAAGGCAGAGCGGGTCATAATAATAATATAATAATCCTTGCATTTGATATAGCGCTTTTCACGTCGCGAGGATGTCCCAAAGCGCTTCACAGAACACACTGTAAAGTGAATTGACTGTATATTTGTGGGCAAACGCGGCAGCCAATTGCGCACAGCAATATCCCACAAACAGTCGTAGATTAAAAATGACCAATTTATTATTGTTTTTGGTTTTGGAGGGATTATTATTAGGCGTGTGGAGTAAGGAAACTTGCCCAAGGTTTCGCCCTGCCTCGAATTGAACTCGGGTCTCTCGCTTACAAAGCGAGTGCTCTAACCACTGAGCTACAGGACTCCACAATGGCACAGATATGGGGTAGAAAGGATAGTTGAGGGTCAAACAAGACCCTAAGGTTCCGGACTGGCTTAGCAAGGTGGAGTGTGCAACCATGGATGGTTTAACAACCCAGAGTTCATGTCAATGCCGCCTCAAGAAATCAAAAATTCAACAAGCTGTCTGGTCGCCTATCGTCCGATACCCTAATATGGACAAATCAAAAATGAGGGTAGAAAGTGCAGCTGAAGTCCACTCAAGAGATTCTAAAATTAAATTGCTTTCTAAGGCTGATCTAAGTTGTCATTTCCTTACAGTTTAGAGCACTGCTGTGCATTTTTAAAAAGATGGCATTTTATTCAAATGCAACAGTCGAGAGTTGCATTCGTTGCATAATAATTGTTGAGTAGTACCTATTATCTGCCAGAGCTACTTATTGCAGAAAAGGCCTGCAAAGTAAATTTTTTCTTGTCAAACATTACATTAAAAATAGAGTGGGAAATTTTGCTTATTTGCTTGTTATTTTTATTCCGGCTTTCTGAATGCACTTAGTTGCTGTGCTTTTACGGTTTATCTGAATGACATATCAAGCTGTTCTGGTTGAAAATACATTTTAAAGAAATGAAAATTGTGCTTCCGCCAAAATATGCATGTGAACAGTAAGAAAATTTACCCCCTCCCACATGCTGGTTCCGGACCATGATGTGTATTTATTTGGGTGGGTGAGTGGGATCTGTTCCCAGGGCTGCACTACTCTTGGTGTGGCCAAAAGGAGACTTACTTCGTTTCTTCTTTTGGTAAACTTTGGGTACACCCTGACAAATTGAATGAGCATTAGAGAAGTCACCACATGGAAAAGCCAGGAAAGGTTTAGTGTTATGGATTTGCTTGTTAGCAAATGTACTGACCTGAGTGTCTGTGCTTATAATAATAATAATAATAATAATCCTTGCATTTGATATAGCGCTTTTGACGTCGGGAGGACGTCCCAAAGCGCTTCACAGAACACACTGTAAAGTGAATTGACTGTATATTTGTGGGCGAACGCGGCAGCCAATTGCGCATAGCAATGTCCCACAAACAGTCGTAGATTGAAAATGACCAATTTATTATTGTTTTTGTTTTTGGAGGGATTATTATTAGGCGTGTGGAGTAAGGAAACTTGCCCAAGGTTTCGCCCTCTGCCTGGAATTGAACTCAGTTTCTCTAGCTTGCAACGCGAGTGCTCTAACTACTGAGCTACAGGATCCTTATAATGGGATCACAGGAGATTGTGACACAGTTTCATGACCATCAACTCACATTTCTTAGATGTCAAGGGCCTATCTGTTTTATTTGGAATAGTTGTTTTATTGATTGTTTTATTTGGGAAAGTTAAATCACATTGGAAACAAAACCAGTGTAATACGGTCAGTCAGAATTTACTTAGAATCACAAGGTTTATTCTAAGCTGTATTGGTCGTATATCATCTTATTATCACCTGTGGTAAGTCTACCTTGTGGTCTTACCCTTTTTCTGTGTTATAACTGGTGCTGTATTCTACTTTGCAGATAGCGTGCAAAATGTTCCCGTTGCTTGTTAAATAGATCCGGTGGCAGGCATGGTGCGTGCTCAACAATTTTGAAGTGACAATCTCACATAGTATCTGTAACCCCAGGGAGTTCTTTTTTTCGTCAGCCAGTTGTGATATATATCCTGAATGTTATCAAGATAAGGAAAACAAGCTTCCTTTGAGAAGGTGATTCATTGTTTGTACATGGGAGGAAACCAGATCCAAACAAGACGACAGTTTGGCTGCTGCAATCACACTGATAGTCTCTCAACTTCAGCCAAGATTTGGTAGAAATTGCCCAAACTACATGACAAGATTAGAATGTAAGAGGAATAATCTGGTAATAATAGACTATTAATAGGCAATAATGGGAATAATAGTCTCCAAATAGTCCCCAAAAGTGGTCTGTTTGAGAATCCTATTTTACCAGCTGTAATTTTGTAACAACTTTTATTCTCGCAAAACAATGTTGAGATTGTTTTCTTGTAAACAGCGTAATTTCTTTTTTTAACACAATATTTTGTTAGTATAATTATAAAAACGGTGCCTTCCTTAATATATAGTAAGTTAGCACATTGTTAAATGGATTTGATATTGTTACAATTAAGTGGCGGGTGGGTATCAGCAGCAATTTTGAATAATAGTCAGCACTGAACAGTGCTCTGTGAGGCACATCCAAACACACCCCATCATCCTTGTGCTATTCTAAGAAAGCAGTATGCCAAATAGCTGAAATCATTCCCATTCCGTATCGAACACTTATTTTCAGAGATAACTACATTCTAAAATTTATCACGTTAAGCTTTGATGGATGAGACCAACTTGCCGACCAGGAAGTATTTGATCATCTTGTTTACACCTGTGTGTGGCTTTCAGAAGGAAGGAGAGTGAAGAATCAAAACAGCTTGGTTCAAAAGGGTCACTCCACCAGCACTGAACACAGTTTATTGCAAGGGCATAAATAAAACAGTCCCAAAATATGCACTCATCGAGACCTGTATCTCCATGTTCTTAGCGAAGCAAACTGGGAACATGAAGCATAAGTAGTTAAGATCAAACAAGCAAATGGAGAGGAGGAAGATCAAAGGGGAGTGGTTAGGGTACGGAATGCCCTGCTGGCATCGATGGTTGAAGCAGAATCCATATTAGCTTTCATAAGGGAACTCGATAGATATGAACAAAAGGAGAAAACTACAGAGGTATCGGGAAATGGTAGGTAAATGGGACTGAAAAGATTTCTCTTTAAAAGAGCCAGTACACACGATAGGTCGAATGGCCTTGTGTGCTGTACATTTCTATGTTTCTACCATATGATGTGAGCTCTCCTTGACTCCTTCCGTGATGGTGTCCCACCATGGGATTGGAAATTGATCATATCAATCTGGATCTCTGAGTGAGTCCACCATAAGCATATTCACATCACAGGGCTTAGGGGCTTTGTACCTGGATTTTGGCTGTCTTTTACAGCAGGACCAAGAGAGTATATTGTCAGTGAGAATTGTTACATGTGAACATCTGTTGACGATTAGCATGAAGGAGATAATAAGATGCTGAATCACTGTTTTGATTCTGCAGGCTGGAGGCATTATGTATTCTCTTTTTTTTCCTGGGCCACATGACATCGTATCCTGAGAGGGTTGACAAGTAACAGGTGCTTTCTAATGCTTCCTCACTAGTTTTTCAAAAGGGCAGAAAGTTCAAATTGCCATCTGAATTTTTTTCTCTTGTTCCCTGTGGGGGTAGTACCTGACAGTAAGTAAGAACCCAGTTGTTAGTCGATTGGTGGATCGCTTTTCCGGGGGTAATCATTCCTTAAAAAAAATAATTATTATTTGGTCACTCAATCCATGATTGTTTGTGGGACACTGCTGTGCACAATTGGTTGCTGCGAGTCACCCACAAAATGTACAGTCAATTCACTTTATTCTATGAAGCGCTTTGAGATGTCTCAACAACAACAACAACTTGGATTTATATAGCGCCCTCCATGCCCTCAGAGCACGTCTCGAAGACGTGATAAGGCGCTATAATAATAATAATAATAATCCTTGCATTTGATATAGCGCTTTTCACGTCGGGAGGATGTCCCAAAGCGCTTCACAGAACACACTGTAAAGTGAATTGACTATATTTGTAGGTGAACGCGGCAGCCAATTGCACACAGCAATGTCCCACAAACAGTCGTAGATTGAAAATGACCAATTTATTATTGTTTTTAGTTTTGAAGGGATTATTATTAGGCTCTGTGTGGAGTAAGAAAACTTGCCCAAGGTTTCGCCCTCTGCCTGGAATTGAACTCAGGTCTCTCGCTTGCAAAGCGAGTGCTCTAACCGCTGAGGTACAGGACTCCACTTATTATTATTGTATCTCTGTATTGCTTATCACCCGCTGTCTCTTATAACCAACCAATGTAGACTTGAACTTATTGTATAACCTGAATTGGAATATTTTGGGAAAATGGATTAAGAAATACATAATATTTTTCAGTTAAGAGAATTTTGGCTCTGAGTGAACTTGTCTATTTACAAAATAAAAGTTCAAGCATGTTTCGATTTGAGTCCAACTATAAATCCAATATCGGGGGGGGAAGGGATTTCTATAAAAAAAACCATGCCAACCTCATTTCTTAAATAAAGAGAGGAATGTGTTTTGGAATACCGCAATTTTGGCCCCATTAAAGCAAACATTACCTCGGATAATGTTGCTCGGATCACCAGGGAGCGAGCACGACAACAACAACTTGAAGTTGCCTTCACGTGGGGTAGCGTCTTGGAGAGCTGAACAATTCTAACCAAATTCAGAAAATGTTTCAACATATCCTGCACTTTGCAGAATGATTCGGGAGTAAAGGCAGCAACATGGGAAAGAAATAAAAAGCAACAGCAAGCTTTAGTGGCCCAGATCATGACGCTGAAGCATGTTGCTAGGCAAACACATCCTCTCCTCAGACAGCTGCGTTTCTAAGGACCGCTGAAACATTCTAATTGGGTTTGTTAACGTATACTAAGTGCTGACTAGAAATTCATGGCACTGACACCTTACATACATTACTGACAATGTCCATTCATTTTGCATTACAAAGCACAAAACAGATCATTTCATATAACAGAAGGAGTGGCCCACTGTAGCACAAGATTGGTTTGGATGACGAAGACTCTTCGGCCCTTCTGACTTCATATTTCCAGAAAACCCACCCTACTATCCCTCTATCACACATTAAGCTACTTTTTAAATGAGTCCCACGTCATGGCCTCAAGCACCCTTCCTGGCAACCTGTTCCAGGTGCTAATTACCTTCTGAGTAAAGAAAAAGTTCCTGGTCTCTATCTTGAAATTGCCCTTTGCCCTCTTTTGGTGCATCCAAAAGTATTGTCTGGGTTCAGATAAACTTATAACTTCTAAGTTTATCTAAACCCAGACTTATTCGAGTTTCACTGTACTTGGTGTCACCTATGGTCAAACACATCATTCTGATTGCTTACTTATAATACACAAAACTGACCACAGGCATCACAACCAGAAATATCTAGGATTCCAAAGCATTTGGCTACATTGGCAAAATTGGATATAAACCCCCAATGCTGTCCTGTTCTCCAAGTCTGGCCTCCTCCTTGTCCCCCGAGTCCTCCGCTCCATCCTCGGCAGCCATGCCTTCAGCCACCGGGCCGTGCCCGAGGCTCTGGAACTGCCTTCTTCATTCCCTTCATCTCGTTCCCTCCCTTCCTATTTTCAGGTTTCGGCTGAAGACCTTTCTTTTCGACCGCGCCTTTGGTCACCTTCCTCCCCCTCCCCCTGCCTTGGCCCCGGGATCCGTTACTGTGAGGCGCTCTGAGATGCCGTCCGGCGTGGAGGGCGCTATATAAGTCCAAGTTGTTGTTGTTGTACCATTTGCGTCTGTGTATTTAAGTTGCCAATGTACTCCTGAGGGTGGGCAGAGGCAGCTTCATTTGGTGCCGAATTGTGTTTTAGGGAATACTCCTTCAGAATCACTGTGGTGGGAAATATTCCATGAAGGAATATAGCCACATAATTGAAAATTCTTAAGAATGCTTACATCAATGGTGTGATGACATTGAGTGCTGGAGCACAAATGCTCAGTGCTAGAAAGCAGGAGGATGAATATTTGATTTCCCTCACTCTGTTTGGTTGCTGATGGGATGGAGACATTCTGCCCATTAGTTTGGACTTCATTAACTCAGGTCCCAAAGGAGGTAGGATGGTATAAAATGAGCCTACCGAGCCACCTGGTATCCATGTTATTTACATTTTAACAAGGGACAAATCTTGAATCTGCTGATGACAACACTGATATAACTGCAGTATTGAAATACATTTAATTCCTGAGCATTTTGTATACAACTTGCCTGGACACATTCATTGTATGCATTCTTTCATTAACTAAATCAGATTGATTAAGAAAACTACAGCAAAATAGCTCCCTTCAAACTTGTTTGTTAGAATTGTACATAGAACTTGTACTTTTTTCATGAATAAAGTTCCCAATTATATTTGTGGCATGTCAGGAATGACCTTCACACACGTGAAATTGACATTTTGCACCTAGAAATTCAACATAAAAATAAAAAATTTTGCTTTCAAATGCATCCGGAGGATTAAATGCAGTGATAATAAATATGACTAAGCATTGGACGTGCTGGAATTTGGATTTTGCTAAATATTGCACGAGGTTGAATGACCATGGAGTTTTGTAGCTCAGTGGTTAGCGCACTCGCCTCACAAATGAGAGGACCTGGGTTTGATTCCCGGGTGGGCGGGGTGAAAACTTAGACAAGTTTCCTTACTCCACAGGCCTCTCCTTACCTAGCAGGAACCCAGTTGTTGGTCGATTGGCGAATCGCTTTCTGGGCGCAATAATGATTCCAAAATAAAATTTGATCACTCAATCCACGACTATTTATGGAACTCTCCTGTGGGCAATTGGCTGCTGCGTTTCACCCATAAAATATAGTCAATCCACTTTGCAATATATTCTGTGAAGTGCTTTGAGACGTCTCCATGATGTGATGAGGCACTATATCAAAGGCAAGGAATACCTGGGGCGAGCGAGAGTGCTTCAGAACCAATGTCACTAAAATGAGATTATAGCACAAATGCTCCGAAGCAATGAAACACTGAAAGATTTACATTCACTGTCATACAATCACTGCTCATTCATCGAGTAATAATCAGCAGTGAATCAGTGTGGGAATCTATGTTGAGCATATAGAATACAGTCAGTTTAAACATTAAATTTCAGTGCAAAGTAGAAGGAAACTCGTTCTGCGCAGTAACAATTCTATTTCCTTCCAATTTATTTCAATCACAAGATGAAAAGTACCAGCCTGAATTCCTGGATTATTTAATTATACAAGCAGCACGATACTTTGAGGCATAATAAGTTAACAGAGAAGTTTGTTTTCTTACCAAACAAAGAACTACTCCATTGGCTGTTTATTTGTTTTAGTCACAGATACATTTCTATAGTTTTGACTGTTTCCCCAATCCAGTAACTCGATTCTAGTGGTTTGTTGAAAGGAAAAATAAACATCTGGGGTTCCATAAGTACAGCTCTTGAGCTCCTAGAGATTCCTGGAGACTTTCAGCAAATGGTCATTGAAAATTTGTCATTAATGATTAAAATATACTTTTATCGCTCTGTCTGTCCAGTATCTGCGAGAGACCTGGGTTGAATTCCAGGCAGGGCGAAACCTTGGGCAAGTTTCCTTACTCCACAAGCCCAATAATAATCCCTCCAAAACCAAAAACAATAATAAATCGGTCATTTTCAATCTACGACTGTTTGTGGGACATTGCTGTGCGCAATTGGCTGCCGCGTTCGCCCACAAATATACAGTCAATTCACTTTACAGTATATTCTGTGAAGTGCTTTGGGACGTCCTCCCGACGTCAAAAGCGCTATATCAAATGCAAGGATTATTATTATTATTATTACCTTGGGATGTCCTCCCGCTTTACAAATTACATTTGTAAAGCGGGAGGACATCCCAAGGTACTGGAGAGACAGAGTTTCGGATCCGAGCTGGGGGTCAGGGTCGGGGAGGGTGGAGGGCAGAGGGGGAAGCAGGGAGATCGAAAGCACGGTCGAAGAGGAGGGTCTCGAGATGAATCTTGAAAGTGGCAAGGGAGGGGTCGAGGCAGAGGAATGGAGTTCCAGAGGGTAAGGGTAGAATGGCAGAAGGCCCGCCTGCCAATAATGGGGCGAGCAAGGCAGGGACGCGAAGCAGGCTGAGCAGAGGGAGTGAGCAGGATGGTCGAGGGATAGGAGGTTGCAGAGGTAGGGGGGAGCAAAATCATGGAGGGTTTTGAAGGTGAGGACCAGGATCTTGAACTGTATCCTCTTGGTGATGGGAAGCCAGTGGAGTTGGGTGAGAATGGTGGTGATAGGGTCACAGAGCCTGGTGCAGCAGAGTTCTGGATGATCTGCCGCCTACGGAGGGAGGATTTGGGGAGGCTGACAAGCAATGATTTTGCATAATCAAGCCTTAATTTAATGAAAGCATGTATGAGGGTTTCGGCGGCCTGCGGTGTGAGACAGTGGCTGTGCCGGGCGATGTTGCAGAGGTGGGGGAAGGCAGAGTGGGTCATGGCACAGATGTGGGGTAGAAATGATAGTTGAGGGTCAAACAAGACCCCAAAGTTCCGGACTGGCTTAGTAAGGTGGAGTGTACATCCATGAATGGTGATGCTGTCAGCGCGTGAGGTGAGGAGGCGCTGATGGGAGCCAATCAGGAGAGCCTCAGTCTTGTTGATGTTCAACTGAAGAAAATTAGCTCTCATCCAGGCCTTGATATCTGACAGAGGAAGCATATAGATATTGAAGAGGATTTTGTTCCCAGATTTGACCCCACCCTCAGCTTGGATGCCCAGCCAGAATTGTCAAGCACCTTGGGGCAACCTCCCAATGCGAAAGGCACTTTATAGGTGTAAATTGTATTATATTGAGGCCTAGGCCGTGTTGTGTTGTTCACCATCAGAGCAGTCAAATCATCCTACACATCATGACACACACATGAGGCGGGGCATTTAATACAAATCAATGAAATTCTCAAGTAGGAGTATAGATTTCCCTGCCTAGACTTGTGTTCAAATTTTCATCACAGCTGATATGACAATGCATTTAATTCCCTCAGTGACTCAGTGGTTGAATAGATTACATGGGTGACTGAGCTATACAGATTCAGATAGGTCATAGGTATGACCCTTTAGTGTATGCTGAGGTTGGACAATCTTGACTAAGGCAGTAGGAGGAGCGGTACAACTGGTATCAGCATCTTGAGACAAGGGTAGGGTGATCCTACCTGAACAAGCACAGGAAGCTTGACAGGCAGTACTCTCAATGGTAAGCTATTGGGTTTTAGCTGGTTAATCCCCAACAGCACTCCAATTTGTTCTCTGGGATCTCCAAGCCTTGACTCTTGCCAACCCATCACTAATACTCTCTGGAATTAGATAAGCAGGATGTGTCCCTTCAGGAGAGAATGCACATTCCATTCCAGACATAGTGAAAGTTCTAAGTGAAGGTGGAAAACATATGAGTAACTCTCAGTCTGGATTGGATACTCTTAAATACAGTAACCGCTTTCTGCATATGTAGGATCACCAACTGACCAAAATAAAATCTTGAGACTTGCGGAGGAGAGAGAGAGGGAGAGATAGAAAATCACTTTGGCTTTGCAATCTTGTTTTCTATCCTTTTTCCCTTTAAAATCAAAACGAACATTGTTATTGTACAAAATACAAGTTAACTTTTAACTTTATATCCCTGCACAGTACTTAAACAGAAATTTACTACCAACATCTTTTAAACTCTTGCATCCAAACTCTGTTTATTTGAACAAAAGAGAAAGTCTAGGAGGAGTACCAGCTGTTCGTTGTACTCCCCTGCCCTAACACAAATAACTATACTCAGTGGCTAAATCAAGTTTGTTCAACTTTGCACTTCTGCACAAACCCATGGTTTCCGTTGTCGGCACCCAACAACGTAAACCTGCACGGATGTGCACTTTACCTTACAGGGCCTTTACGTTGAAGGCGCTGATAAGAACAAAGCAGGAGAGCCTCTGTCGTGTCAACATTCAACTGAAGAAAGTTAGTGCTCATCCAGGGCTTGATGTCTGACAGTTTGTTACAACAGCTGCGGTCCTAGAATTGAGGGTAGAGGCAGAGAAATAGAGTTGAGTTATCCACATACAGATGGAAGTAAACCCAATATCCGCAGGTGATGTTGCCAATGGGAGCATGTAGATAGCGAAGAGGAGAAGATAGATTCTTATCCTGCAATGTGGACAGCAACTGCAAGCAAGTCAGTACTATCTCCCCACCTGCCCAAATCTGACCATCTGTTCGGACAGTCTGAGAGGAGAGTCCATTTTTTCTGAGCATGAGGACTGCCCTTTTCTCTTTCAGGTTGAGTCTCAACCAAGAAAATACCCCAAATGTCTGGCAAAAAGTCTGAGAACAAAACACTGGCTGCAAAATGCCTTTTGTTGGTATTCAGGGTCACTATGTTTTTCCCGATTTTGTTTTGGGTCTAGAATTACATGACAGGCATTTAAGGAGCATTTCAGAGCTGAAAGCACGGCCACCGATGGTGCAAGGGAGGGCACGAAGGACATGCAGGAGGTCGGAGCCAGTTGAGCGGAAGCAATGGGTAAAGGGTTGGGGAGTAAACAGGTCAGAGAGGTAGGGAGATGCCAGGGAATCGACGCATTTGAAGATGAGGATCTTGAAATCGATCCATTTGGCAACAGGGAGCCAGTGGAGCCTGACTAGAACTGGAACTAGGAGTTTAGTGTGGCCTTGAACTGGTATAGCTTGATGGGTCAAAAGGACTATCTTGGTTTGTCTCACTTTGATGGATATTTTCTCTAATGCACCATTTGTGGTGCGCTCTTTAATTTGGTTCCCTTCCTTGCACCATTACACTGATGCAGTTTTCACTTTCCTTGTGAAACGTTTCAAAAATAAAGGGAGGAAAACAATCAGGTGCAAATACAAGGAGTGCTTCCGACACATTTACACTGGCTGTAGCTATTTGCTCTTGGTGTTCTGGAGAGCATGGCAGCAGCAAAATGCAAGCAGGCTACAAGCAAGCAAAACATTCACTTGAACCTTGAAAGCTTTGTTTGTGCTGCTCAAAAGTACACATCGATTGCAGTTGTGGCAAGCAGAATAGTTTGCAGAGTTACAGTCAGTTATAATTATCAGGCTCACTCAGTTATGCGTCAACAGTGCTGTGTTATTGAAGTCAATCTAAAATTCACCAGGTTCTAGAGTCTCGAAAAGCTTCCTTCATAATACTAATTAAGATCAACAAGTGGAGCACAGATGTGTTGCAATCAGAAGGTCTCTGCTTCTACTCTTGAGTAGCTCAGGGACGCTGCCCCTTGTGAAGGGTGCAATATAAACGCAAGTTAGTGTTGTTTCTGTTAAGTGGACACTGGCGTCAGATCAGGTTTGACTCCATTGCTGATGTCAGGGATAAGTGGCCAAGTAGTTTGAGACGGCAAACTTATCGCTGTAGCTGGTGGAAGTAATGGTGTGTAAATAGTGACACTTGCCCCACGAGTCTTTGTGATAGTGGTTGATGTAGGATCCAGTGAAACTTCCTGCCCTTTAGTGAAGTCAACAGGAATTTTGCCTGCCTGTGAGCCCAAACAGTTTTGTCCTTCAGTAGGATTGCTGCGATAGGCCTTGGCTACTTCCTCCAGGTCTGGTTTTGATAAGCAAATTCCAGGACTCAACATCTGTTGAGAATTCAGTGAGCTCGGCTTGGGCGAGGCCAGTTTACTTTCCCCCAAATTTCCTCTCTCTGCTTTTAGCTGCTTCAGTGTATGTGACCCACCAGTGATCAGGAATGCCGTTTCTCCTCTGGGAGCTATCTTTCCATGCCGCGGGTTTATCTCTGTCTGCACAAAGGCTCCATGACGCTGGAAAAGGGAAACAAATACAGCTTTAACAAACGGAACACAAGCATCTTGTGGATGCAGCTGTAAGGCTGAGTTCATTTATTAGCTCAAGTGCTGGCAGTCACTTGCTTCTTCCACTCCACTGGCCCCCAGGCTGTAGCCCAGTTATCTACAGGCAGCAGATAATGGATAATCTGTCAGCCCAACTTATTCATGAAATTAAAGAAACAATGGAAAGTTTGGAAAGGAGAACTTGCTCCAAAAACAAAAAAACAAAAAAAGGGAGTCTCATTTTGCAACCATTTGAAATCCTTTCAGCTATCATTCAAATACATGTGACTGGAATATTGTACTGTGTGTAAAAATCTCAAATTAGATTTCACATCTCGCAATGCGGGTTCCCCTGGATACTGTTACTGACTGCCTGTTTTTGTACTTGTAAAAGATTTATAGCTGAATCTTCAGCACCTTTTATGTTGCATGTTTCACACTGGGAGAAAGTGAAGCTCTCAGGAAATATTGCGGCAACTGGTTTCCCCAGAAATTACCATCTCAAAAAAACTCCAGTTGATCATTCAGTGGGGAAGAGTCAGCTGGAAACAGTCAGGACTTGCAGACAGCACTGCATGTCAATGTCTTTTTAAAGCTAGAATTAACACGTGCAGGACAGTGCTATGTCTGCAATTACACTAGAAGAAGGAATCAAATCAAACAATGGTGTGAACAATGAAAATAACCCTTGCATTTGATTTAGATCCTCATCAAGTTGTTGAGTGTCTAAAGCTCTTCGGAGGATCTACTGTAAATTGTAATGACTGTGCATTTTGCAGGTGAAAGTGTAGCCAATTTGTGCACTGTAATATCCCTCAAAGTGAATTATCAATTTTATATGGAGGGAACTGTCAGCCAGGACACCATGAGAAACTCTTTACTAACAGCACCATGGGGTCCTTTAGTTTCACATGAACAGACAAACTCCACCTAGCTTAACATCTTATCCAAAGGGCGGAATCTCCGGCAACGCATCACTGGCCCAACATTGAATAGGAGTATCCGCCCTAGAGTGTGAGCTCAAAGTCCTGCTGTGGAGCTTGAAGCCACAACCTTCTGACTCAGAGGATGGAGTGCGACCAACTGAGCCAGACTGACATGTGTTGTGATACTTAACCCTGCGATCCAAACCAATTAATACTGATAGACTGTGGTTAGTGTGAACTTTGGGTCTGAATTGCCACCCCCCCACCCCCACCGCCTCACCAACTCTTCAGTAGAATGGATAGGTATCAAGCCTTCAAATTCTGGATTCCTAGCTGCAGGCAGTCAATAATTGTTGACTGGGCCGTACTACAATTTTTATATAGAATTTCTCTCAGCTTCTTTCTACATGTTTCCGAGCCAAGCTTGGGGGTCAGTCAGTCAGCCTGTTCACTGCCCTCTATTAACTGTGTCTGGGAGGATCCTGGAGTGACAGGGACCCTGGCCTCACTACAGCAGATTTGAGACAAGGAGTTTCCTTGTACAGACTGGTGAATGCCTTAGCCCTCAGCAGGTGCTCCAATACACTGCACTACCACACTACAGGGATGCCCGCTTATTTAATTACCTGGCTATGCATGCCTTATCACAAAACCTGTCATTGGCTACCTCTTCTGCATATAAACTACAAGGCAAAAAGACACTAATCGGCACTGAACATCAATACAATTTAGCTTACAAGCTCCATGTGTCTGCACAGTACCTGCCATCTCATCCACTACAGCATAAATCTCAGCAACCTCAGGACAGTGGTACCAAGGTAAGGTTATCAGGCATCGCTAAATAAATTACTTTTGATGTATGCCACCAGAAATACAACAAGGGATCTGCAGTTAACTAATCCATTATTCATCCCTTTGACCCTCTGTTTTTCGCCAGGCTTCTTTTTTGTTGAAAAGCTTTGGTTTCAAGGGATGTGAACCCAGATAGACGTAAAAGAGCTAAACAATCAAGGGCAGCGACAGCAACAAATCAATACTCTTTCCACTTGCTCAAGCTAAAAATAAACTGGGCAAAATAAAAAAAAACTATTTTAGGACTGAGAACACTGCTTGATGTAGTTCACTTGAAATAAACTTCACACATATAGGAATGGAAATGAACTAAAATTCTTACATTTATTTTTTCTTTGATGCAAACAATAAATCATCTCTCCCCAATGTTTCCTTACAATATTCCTTGAATTTGATACAGTGCCTTATTATGTCATTGAGGCATCTCAACGTGCTTTGCAGGATTTACTGTGAAATGCAGTGACCCTGTATTTTACAGGTGAATGCGGCAGTCAATTTGCGCACAGCAATGTCCCATGCACAGTCATGAAGTGAGGCAAGGATACCAGGAGAAATTCCATTCTCTTTTCCAATAGTGCCGCGGAATCTTTAATAGGTACCTGAATAGGCACAGACCGGATCTCAATTTAACAACTCATCCGGAGGACAACATCTCTGATACTGTAACGCTCCCCAAGCAGTGCACTGGAGTATCAGCCTAGAGTATGAGCTCAAAGTCACAACTCAGGGCTTGAACCCACAACATTCTGACTCAGAGACGAGAGTGCAACCAAGTGAGCCAGGCTGACACCTAAACATGAAAACCTTGGTACTGCTTCAGTGAAGCCCCAATAAACATTCTCGAATTACAGTCCAGACATCGGGTGCAACAGCTATAATCCTTACCCTTCCTCTGATGGGTTCATTGGGCCACGTCCTTGCATCATACTGGTGAATGAAAGATATACGTTCCCGAAAAATATTTGGCATAGACTGTGGCTCTTCAGGATTTACCTGTGGAACTTGGGAACAGTTATAGAGAAATTAATTAAAATTTAAATTAAAGTAGAGCAAAGGCATGTAATATCTAGATAATGCCTGCTCATACAACACTTGACTGCTGTATATAGAGGTTCATTTTCTCTACGAGTTGTACACTGGCAAGGCTCTTATTATACTGTAACATAAGATCCCAACGTTCCTGTTTCTTTATTTACTGAAAGAGTATTAAAAAGAAATATTGCTTACATCGAGTCCCTTTGTTCATCCTTTTGTTACAACTACAAGCAAGGCACAGTAAATAAAAAACTTCACATCATTACAATATAAATAATGCAGCAGGGCACAATAATAATTTAATAATGATAGATTAATAATGAAATAATAGAATAAAATAATAAGAAATAATAAAAGATGAATGATAGAAGAAAGTCATGCATGGTCAGTTTCCAAATAAATGAAAATAAAAGGCCTAGATATGAACTAAAGCTACAGTTGGTCGACTAAAGAGGATTTATTTGAGAGCCAAAACAGAAGCTCTCATAATATAAGCTATTACTATCTATTACTATGAAAATAAGATTTTGAAGAAAAAACTTTGATCCAAAATGACATAACAATGTAGCTAAATTGACATACCAATGTAGCTGAATATACCCACTGGACAATTTGTAAACACGTTGATTTTGATGTAAAGACAGACTGGTATGAACATCAACCAGCAAAAGTGACAGCAAAAGGGAACATCACAATTATCTTGCACTCCCAAGTGCAAACAGATAGAGGAGTAATTTGTAACAAATCAGATATTATCATTAAAAAAAACTAGATTGTACATGCGGTATAATTGATGTGGCTATTCCAAGTGACTTCAATGAATGAAATAAGGAACTAGAGAATATCGGGAAGTATGTTGACCTACAAATTGGATGTGGATGCATGTAGCAGTACAAGACAATTCAGGAATGGTTTGACAAGATACAAAATGTCCGCCTCCTCAGAAAGTAGTTTTGGGAACTTCAAATACACTAAAGAAAAAGTAACATCCATTGAAGTGTAACATGGCAATGTTATCGGTCTGACTGACCCATCACTGAAAACAACTTAGAATCTCCAGAGTGATCTAAACTGCAATAAGATACTGCTAATCTTGCTTTTTAATATAACACCTTTCATTTTGGGAAGATGTCTCAAAGCACGTTACAGGATAAATTCACTGATATACTTATAATTTCCTCCTATGCTTTTAACTACCTTCCTCTTTATATTTTCTAACATAAAAAATATTGTGGACTGCTTTAATTTGCCTGTGGGAAATCAATCAGACAATCCTAGAGATCCATATTTTGCTTTGTAAACCCTTCTTCCAAACCCTTGCTGGGCTATTTTTTTAAAAAACACACTGTAATGCATCTGTTATCTTGTAGAACCATGGAAATTTACAGCACGGAAGTAAGCCATTTGGGGGATATGATGGAGGCAGTTCAGCTAGAGGTAAACGGATTTTCACACAAGCAGTCTTGAGTATTACTTCAAACTATCAAAAGGAACATTTGGTTCAATTAAAACCCTTTAACTTCTTTTATTATTGTAACCTGACTGAGATTCACAATGTATCTGTTCACATAAAACTCCGCATTTCCTTTGTACTGCCATGTGTGGCCAAGCCTTCAGCCAACGTACCACCATCCTGAAGAACTCTATCTTTAATATCCACCTGAACAATTCTATATTTCCTTTAAACACCCCTGTTGATTCCACCTCTACAGCTTTTGGAGGCTGATTCCACGTCTTCACAACCCTCTGAAGGAATGCTTCCTGACCTCGATTCTTGTCTTGCAGTGCACCCTGTGATACAACAGGCAAGGGAGGAAACAAGAGGAAGCTGTCACTGTGCTATAGAGAACAATAGTGGAACAGATGACTGAATTTCACAGGCAATGTGTAGAAATGAGACAAGACAATGCGGAGCTGCTCTTCCATGTTTACTCTTTTCACTTGTTTGAGTGAACAACATAATTGGAAAACAAATTGCTTTCCAATTTGTTAAATACATGGATACTAATAATTAAAGGGCCAGAATGTGAAAGCATCACACCAGAAATGCCTTTGGAGGCTATTTGCAGAGCATGCACTGTTAGAAGTTCACATTTAATCTTGCAATCATTCAACTGAATGTATTGAATCTTATTCTGCACTGACATTAGATACTCCGCATTATATCTAAGAATGATTTAAGACATTTTCTTGCGAAGCACAAATCGCAAACTAAATGGAATGCCAAACAAATGGAATCTGCTAAACCGTGCCCTCAATTTACTTCTTACTAAACTGTTGGTAAAAATAATTATATAGATCTTTCATTGGTGCATTTTGTTTGTAAAGATTACTTGGACTCATCCACGTGATTATGGTCAAAAACAGTGCCTGGTGACTAGTTTAACCTTTGCAATCAGTTCCATCAAGTGGATCAGGAAACAACATTTAACAGCATGAGGTTAAGAAATATATTTGGGGGATATGATGGAGGCAGTTTAGCTAGAGGTAAACGGATTTTCACACAAGCAGTCTTGAGTATTACTTCAAACTATCAAAAGGAACATTTGGTTCAATTAAAACCCTTTAACTTATTTTATTATTGTAATCTGACTGAGATTCACAATGTATCTATTCACATAAAACTCCGCATTTCCTTTGTACTGCCATGTGTGGCCAAGCCTTCAGCCAACGTACCACCATCCTGAAGAACTCTCCTCCAAAATCATTTCACCTACTATCTATCCATAGCTTCGAAAACATCCTAAAACATATCGCTTTGGCTGTTCCCTTGGGCAACATCTTCAAATCTCTTATTTCCCTGCTCAGTGTATTTATCAAGTGTTTCATGTGAAATGTCATTTATAACAAGTTGTTGCTGATAGTTAATGTATTAAAAAATGAATTAGGCTGAATGATGATTAGATATTTATTTTGATCATTAGTCATTTCAAACCATTTCAAACATCAAATGTATTAACCATTGTTTCATGTGGATTACGTGTCAATATCTTCATGATTATAAATAGTGCAGAAAATGTGCATGTATTACTTTTAGAATCCCATCTGCCTTGCCCCGTCTCTACTTGAGTTTAAATCCCGCCTTAAAACCTACCACTTCAATGCCCCTTTGGTCACCTGCATCTTCTTCTCTCTCCCTTGAATGGTGTCTGACTTTATCTTTGTAAAACATGACAAGGCATTACCCGACATGAAGGGTGTTGTTGCTGTAAAGTAGAGACTTTCAAGTTATCAGTTGGCTATTCCAATATGGACAGATTGTTCCTATTCTAAATCCACAATGATCAACAACAACAACTTGGATTTATATAGCGCCCTCCACGCCGGACGGAGTCTCAGAGCGCTTTACAGTTTCGGATCCCAGGACCGAGCCGGGGGGGGGGGGGGGGGGGAAGGTGACCAAAGGCGCGGTCGAAAAGAAAGGTCTCTTCAGCAGAGACCTGAAAATGGGAAGGGTGTGAGGAAAGCAGTTCCAGAGCCTCTGTGGGATAGGCAACCAGTGCAGTCTGGCAAGGACTGGGGTGATCGGGGAGCGGAGTTTTGTGCGGGTGAGAATGTGGGCGGCAGAGTTCTGAATGAGTTGGATTTTATGGATGGTAGTGGATGGGAGACTGGTGAGGAAGGGGTTGGAGTAGTCCAGCCGAGAGGTGACAAAGGCATGGACCAGAGTTTCAGCAGCTTTTGGGGAGAGGTATTAGCGGAGACGGGCGATGCGACGGAGGTGGAAGAAGGTGGTGCTGGTAATGGACCAGATGTAGGAGAGGAAGGATAATTGGGGGTCGCACCTGACGCCTAGGTTGCGTATGGGATAGGAGAGATTTAGGGGGAGGTCGGTTAGGTGGAGGAGGTGAGAACCATGAGATTTTAGATGTTGACGAGAGCTGAAGAGTATGTCAACGTTCACCTGAAGGAAGTTTGCGCTCATCCAGCCCCTGAGATCTGACAGGCAGGTTGACAGAACATCAGGGGACTGAAGGTCGCAAAGAGAGGTGGAAAAGTAGAGCTGGGTGTCATCTGCATACATGTGGAAATGTACCCCATGTCTGCGGATGACATCTCCAAGAGGGAGCATATAGATCAGAAAGAGGAGGGGGCCAAGGATGGATCCTTGGGGTACCCCGCAGGTGACCGGGTGAGAGTGGGAGAAGAAGCCGTTTATGCAGATGGCAGTTTATGAGGTAGGACTCAAACCAAGCAAGTGCGGTCCCACTGAGGTGGATGGCGGAGGAAAGGCGGTGGAGGAGGATGGCGTGATCGACTGTGTCGAACGTGGCGGAGAGGTCCAAGAGGACAAGGAGGCAGAGGGAGCCCTGGTCACAGATGGAGAGGATGTCATTTGACTTTCACAAGCGCAGTCTCTGTACTGCGGGCAGGGTGGAAACAGGACTGGAAGAAGGAGTGGGAGGAGAGGTGTGCGTGGAGTTGGTTGGCCACAACCTGTTCCAGAGCTTTTGAGAGGAAGGGCAGGTTAGAAATAGGGTGGTAATGGCTGGGGTTTGAGGGATCTAGGGAGGGTTTTATCAGGAGGGGGTGATGACAGCAGTTTTGAGGGAGGCAGGGACTGATCCGGAGGAGAGGGACTGGTTGATGATGTCAGCCAGTAGTGGGCATAGGAGGGGGAGCTGTGTGACCAGTAAGTTGGTGAGGAGGGGGTCGAGGCAACAGGTGGTGGGTTTCATGGAGGTGATGGTGGGTGAGAGGGAGGAGGGAGAGATGGGGAGGAAAGAGTGTAGAAAGGGGGTGGTGGTAGGAGCAGATGATGAGGAAGGTGAGGGAGGCAGAGAGGGTGTGGTGGTGGGTGACAAGGGGTAGGTGGATGAGGCTGCCTGGCGGATGTTGAGTATTTTAGCAGAAAAGAATTCCATGACCTCCTCGCACTTGGCATTTGATGTGAAGATTGAGGAGGCCTGAGGGAGGCAAGGAGGAGGTAGTGGGTGGTGGAATAAAGGATTTTGGGATTGTTTTTGGCCTCCAAGATGATGTTGGAGTAAAAGGCTGTTTTTGCGCGTGTCAAAGAACGACGGTAGCTGTGGAGATGCTCAAGCCACAGTTGGCGGTGAACTGTCAGGCCAATTTTCTGCCATCTGCGCTCGAGCAGACGGGTTTGGGTTTTTTGGCGGCGGAGATGGTTGTTGTACCAGGGGATTGGGTGGGTTTGGAGATGGTCCTGGATTTTAGGGGGACGAGGGAGTTGAAAGTGGAGGCGACGATCATGGAGCAGCTGGACTGCTGCTTCAGGATCTCCGCAGGTGGAAGGCCAGACAGATAGGATGTTTGATGATGAGAGGGCCTTTGTGAGAGTCTCAGGGGGTAGCCTTTTCCAAGGGCGGTACAGGATGGTTGAGGGCTTGTTGGAGGAGAGAGAGATGTGAGAGGAGAAGGAGATGAAAAAGTGGTCCAATATGGCCAAACAGCTTGTATCTAAAACATTCGTGACGTCGTTCTGGGTATAGTTGCTACAGTTTTAACCATCCCTTGGCTCCTTAAGATTTCCCCTCAGAAAGAAATTTCTAAAGCACAAATATGAATACAATGCACAGCTCAGTGCCTGGCTCCCTGGCAATATCTTAATGTAGTCGTTGGTCAGCTGTAAATTTAACTTGTCACTAGAGGAATTCTGTGTCTCCACAGTCAGTCAGTCTTCAACTTGCAGCAAAACATCTAATAAAACAAAGTATTGGTCATTTACCATATATGCATGCCCAAAGGGATTTTTATAATAATTTCAGTAAATTCACTATAAATGAGCCAATTTTATAGTCGGGACAAAAGCAGAAATTGCATTCTCCAAAGACAAAGCCGTAGTTACATGGAGAAACAGAGATACCAATTGATTTCACTGTGGAATCAAGCCAGTGTTGGTAACTATACTGAATTAAACAAAGACGGCTCTCATGATAGATCTAAAGGAAGTGGAATACCAAACGCTGATAAGAATTCTGCTAAGGCAGTTTTAAATACATGTTGAGGGTTTTTAAATGTTCATGACCAGTTAGATCCAAATGCTACAAGGTATGATTAACAATATTTCTGAGTTGTTGATGCATACAGCATAATAAGAGATGAACTTGTTTTCTAGGCTGTCTTCCTTTGGCATAAACATTTCTTAAACAGCCTGTGATTTCACAAAAGTTGGAACTCTTAGCCCAATAGACACTGTTATCAACAAACAATGGTTGATTGTTTAGGCTGAATATCTGATTTTAAAACTACTTGAGCACTTGTCAATTCTAAAACCTAACTCTTTTGGTCAATAGGGTATGAGCAGACCCAGTGGAAAAAGGTTTTAAAATGTTCCTGTTTAAATGTTCTGTTTTTACCTTTGGATACAGTGAAGTAATTCTCAATATGGTGACATTGTCAGGTCATTTAGCAGTGGTGATAATGAGCCCACATTCAGCCCAACATTTTAGTAATCTAAATGAGATGAGATTGGATGGGCTAAATCCAAACCTCTCTTGTGATCTTGTTATCGAGCTGCGAAGCTGTGGTAAAAGCTGCAACAATCAATGCCTTTAGTTACCATCCTTATTACCTCGTCAAAGACCCCTCCAATCGGGTTTCCGTGCTGCCCACAGGTCAAGATCACAACGACATCCTGACCATGTGTGACCAGGGCTCCCTCTGCCTCCTCGTCCTACTTGACCTCTCCACCGCCTTTGACACTATGGACCACTCAATCCTCCTCCACTGCCTGTCCTCCTACCTCAACCTTCAAAGTTCTGTCCTTGACTGGTTCAAGTCCTACCTTTCACACTGCCTCCACTTTGTCGCGGAAAACTGCTTCTCCTCCAGCCCCTGCAATGTCTTGTGCAGTGTTCCTCAGGGCTCTGTCCTCGATCCCCTCTTCTTCACCCTCTACATGCTCCCCCTTGGTGACGTCATCCGCAGACATGGGGTAAATTTCCACATGTATGCGGATGACACCCAACTCTACCTCTCTGCCTCCACCCTGAACTCCAGGACTACTGGCGTCCTGACCGACTGCCTGTCCGACATCAAGTCCTGGACGAGGGACAACTTTCTCCAACTCAACATCAGCAAGACTGAGGCCCTCCTGATTAGCTCGCTCCAGTGTCTCCGCACCTCAGGCGCTGGCAGCATCAGCCTCCACGGCTGCACACTCAACCTCACTAAGCCAGTCAGGAACTTCGGTATCTTGTTTGACCCTGAACAGTCCTTTCTCCCCCACATCTGCGCCATGACCAGCGCTGCCTACCACCACCTCCGCAACATTGCCAGACTCCGTCACTGCCTCACCTCTCAGGTTGCCGAAACCCTCATCCACACATTCGTCACATAGAGGCTCAATTATGGGAACTTTCTCCTCATCGGCCTTCCCAACTCTTCAAAGGCTGCAGATCATCCAAAACGCTGCAGCTCGTGTACTCTCACGGACCAGGCTCCGTGATCCCATCATTCCCACCCTCGTCCAACTCCACTGGCTCCCCATCCCTCAGACGATCGAGTTCAAGATCCTCCTCCTCACCTTTAAGGCCATCCATGGGCTTTCCCCCTCTTACCTCTCTGACCTGCTGACTCCCTACCAACCTGCCCGCTCCCTCCGTTCATCGGGCTCTGGCCTGCTCCATGTCTCCCGCCCGACCCGCCCTACCATCGGTGGCCGGGCTTTCAGCCTCTCTGCCTCCACACTCTGGAACTCCATCCCACGGTCCCTTCACCTCGCTTCCTCCTTTGCCTCCTTCAAGGCTGGTCTCAAGACCCTTCCCTTTGATCGTGCCTTTGGTCTCCCTCCCACCTCTCTGCCTTCCCTCACCCCTACAACACCCCTCCCCCATGCTCGGGCCCCGACACCTGACTGTTCAGTGCTTTGGGACATTCTCCCGACGTGAAAGGTGCTCTATAAATGTAATTTTGTTGTTGTTGTTACCTTGTTTTACTTAGTGATAATATCAATTACATTTATGTCTACGTCCAAGGGCAGAACAGGACCATTGAAATCCTATCCAGCATTTTCAGGAGAGGATGAATGAGAGACAAGGAGGCAAAATTAGTTACAAAAATTAAAATTATATATTTTGCATATACCAGAAGAATGTTTCCAATGTAACTTTCTTGCTGTAGACTCTATAGTGTTGAGAGTGCACTGAGCTCATCAATATATTCAATGAAGACGGCACAGTTTAACATCTGTCATTTGAAATTTCTAAATAATATCTTTCTGCAACAATATTGCAGTTGCAAACATTCTGCTAAGAGTCCATTAATATAACTTCATCTGTACAATGTAACATCAGTGGGTTTGTTACACACATAGGTTGACCGATTCAATGTAACGCCTCAGGGTTTGCTGCACACATGCATCAGGAATCAATATTGTACTGTATAATGCAGGATTCAGACACTCTTTAGATTAAAATAATTACCTTCTGTTTTCCTCATCCTTTTGCCTTCCCATCACAACCATATATTGTCAATATTGGAGGTACTTTGTAAATATTGCTGATTGATATTCTGACCCAAATTGAAGTCTACAATCTCACGAATGACTCCACTTCTGAGGCATTTTCTTGCGAGTGATAAACGTATCTGTACTATGCTAAGTATTAAATATCAGACCTGCAGGGGTAGTGAAAACTGTTTCAAATCAGACATAGGGCATTGGTGCTGTAAATCATATTGAAACATTACTAGGATACATTACTAGGATCTATTTTCCAATAATTAGTATTTCAGGGTTCCATGATGGCATTATTTAACTGCTGTGTTAAACCTAAGCATATAGTGGGGATACAATTGTCGTGGCATTTGCCTACAAACCAGTTATTGCACTTGATAGTAACTAACGGTGAAGCACCTTGAACACAGTGACACAATAAGGACAATAAAAATGAAACATTTTATTTCTATATCACAATGTGTGGAGTAAATTTGCGGTAAGTGATGTGACAATTTCCTCCCCCTGCTTCCCCTCCCCCCCATCACTTTATATTGTGGGGACTTTTAGCTTATAGCCTAGAGACTCACACTGCAGTGCAGAGCAGTGCTGGAGAAGTTTTGCATTGTAGGAGGTGCTGTCCTTTGGATGAAACCTTAAACCAATGTCCTGTCTGCTTGTTCAAGTGGACGTTAATAATCCCGTGCCACTATTCAAAAAGGAAAGGGAGTTTCTTCTGGTCTCCTAGACAACAATCCCCCACATAAAAGAGTGTCACTCACATCATGGCTGTTTATGGGACACTGCAGTGTGCAGCCTGGCTGTTGCTTTGCTTACAAATATACAGTAACTACTTTGAACCCTTTGAGACATTTTGATTGGATGATAAAATGATAGGGAGGTGTATCAAATGCAAGGATTATTATTATGAGCGACAATATTTTGAAAAGTCGGATTATTTAGCTCTCATCTGAGTGTGACAGAAACTGGATTATAAAACCAACTGCTGTAGCTCATTCAGTGTATCAGAAAATCCATTATTGTTTGGCAATTAATTTGAGAGCTACTTTCAGTGAGGTCTGAAAGCAAAGTAAAGGGGCTTTTCTAAAATGCCTGGATAAATAGAACCTAAAAATAAAACTAAGGACTAAGCTTTACATAATTGTTAAACCATTTTGGAATGGAAGGGGTTTAGCTTATAAAACTGAACGACTGGGGCCATTGCTTCAAGTGCTGAAGCATAAAGAGGCTTGTGTAGATATGGCACTGTGTGAATCATCCTGGGACATCACAAAAGACCTTCCTGAAATGGTCGACAAAACATCACGTGGGTCTAGAAACGGAAATGTTCCTTTTGTTAAATAGTTTCAAGTATGAAGTCACATTTCCACTATTTAAGCCGTGTTTGTATTGCTGGGAGCGAGGCCGCTCCCTGCTGTAGAGCCAAGCACAGTGGGAACTCTGGATATACTTCCTGTTTCACATCAAGTTGAAGCTATAACAAAAATCAACATCCAACTTTGGTGTTCTGCTTGATGTAGGCATTGCAGAATCATTAAGAATTCCTCTGATAAAAGACTACTTGATCTCAGCCTCAATTTTTTTTTAAAAAAGTTAACAGCAATAGCTTCAACAGGCTATTATGGTGAAGGGTGCTATATAAATGCAAGTCGTTGTTATTGTAGTATTGAAAGAAAGGGTAATAAATAGAGTTAAGATACATATATGTGTGTTGGGCAAGGGGGAATGTAAAGACTTGTTCAATGAACCTGGAGGTTAATACGATGTACACCACAAATGAAGATGTAACTGCTGTGCAAATTAAACACTTCAATGTTTAATAAATCCCATCAAAAATAATAATAATGTGGTCACTCAATCCACGACTGTGTGTGGGACACTGCTGTGTGCAATTGGCTGCCACGTTTCGCCTACAATATATACAGTCAATTCACTTTACAGTATATTCTGTGAAGCGCTTTGAGACATCGCAAAGACGTAATAAGGCGCTATATCAAATGCAAGGATTATTATTATTATTAAATACACAGTCATCACACTTCACAGTGTATCCTGTGAGGTGCTTTGAAAAGTTCTCCTGACATGAAATGTACTATATCAAATTTAAGGATTGTTATGATAAAAATATATCTGACTTCCATCAAAACCTGAGCTTACCAATACCAAAGGTAGGAAATCTGTGTGGATTACAACCATGCCTTGTTTGTGGGTTAGGCTTGCAAGTAGAGCTCTGGAAATCATGTCTTTGGGTGGTGTCCTTACTATAGGTTGGTAGGTACCACTTTAGAGATATTGGTTCACTTGGCATACAGGGAAACTGTTAAATAAACACAGGGGAAACCTTAGTAAATTTAAAATCATCATTAATTGTTTTTCTCACAGAGGTTCCAGAATATGTATTTCATCCTTAGCCAAATGTAGGTGTCAGTCTGATCAGTTGGTAGCCCTTCCACCTTAACCAAAAGGTTATAGTTTCAAGCCCCACATTGGGACTGGATGAATCAGTACTGGATGAGGGCTGTATTGTAAGACATGCTATCCTTAAGATAAGACATTAAACTAAAGTCCACTCTGCCTGTTCATGCAAATATTAAAGATTCCATAGCACTGTTCGAAAAGAGAAACGAGTTTATCAGTGTCCTGGCCAAAAATCCCCCAAACAAAATCTCAGATTCATTTTCTGGCTGTTTGTGGGACACTATTTTATGTCATGTTCATCTACAAAATACACAGTCGCTACATATTGCAATAAAGCCTGTGAAGTACTTTGGGACATCTCGACAAAATTATAAGGTGCTATATCAAATTCAAGGATTATTATTGTCATACATTCATGTCAAAAACATTCAAAAGCATTTGGTGATTATCTCACCATTGTTTTTACTACGTTGCTGAAGTAAATTAGCTGCTACGTTTGCCTACCAACAACATGCACTTCACTTCAAATTAATCTCATGCCATAAAGTGCTGTGAGATGGTTCTCCAAAGACTCAAAATAAGTAAGTTGTTCCAGATATTGATTAGACAATTCTTGCCTAACACACACGTTTACTCCACTCATTTGCTAATGCCCTAACAATTACGAGTGAATAGACAGTAAGAAAAAGTGTAGATAAAATTGAATATCCAATATTCTCCTTCTCTTGTACTAGGAAATTATGCTCTGGGATTTTAGTATTTGTAATTTACTCCCTCTCTCTACCTTTCTGCTTTGTTTCTTACACTTGCTAATTTTACTCATCTTCATTTTTTTTGCTTTCATTATCTCTTACTTACCACTAACCTGATTGACAAACAATAAATAACAATCTTCATATTTCATACAGCAGTTTAATAACAACTCTGAGAAGTCTCAAAGTACTTCACAGGATTTACATAGCATCTAGTACCAGTGTATTTTTTAAGTGAATGCAATAGCCAATTCGCACATAGGAATATCTCATAAACAGGCATCAAGTAAATGACCTTTTTAATCTGGGGAGATTAAAAAGGTCCCTTTCACGCTTCAAATTATAAATATAAAATGTTCTGATATGATTAAGTAAGTGACAGCTTTTCCTTTGCCTGAGCAATGATTAAAAAAAACTCTTTTGTGCTGGGATCTCAACTTTTGTCAAAAAAGCAGAAAATGCTCAGTGCAGAGAGAGAGTACTGCACAAACAGATTACGCTTTCAATATGACATTTTCAAATATCATGTAATCTACAGTAAAAGCTGACGCTGGGTATGTATATCATGTAAACTCTGGGCGTTCAGGGCTGTAACCACACTTGAGGGCCTCAGATGACATCACAAACCCACATCTGTCAAACTTAAGTCATTCCTGAGAGTCAGTTACACCCTTAAGCACACTTCCAGACATTATTTTGTTCTTTATGATATACCCCAGTGGTCTGTCGCTTTCTGTTAGTGAGAGTTCCTGTTTCTACGTTTTTCCAATGAAATTTGTATATTCTATTAGCGCCACCAATTCTTTCCCTCCTGATGCAGATTTTTGTCCTTTTACCCTTTCCTTCTGACCCCCTCCCTCCCTCCCCGATTTCATCGGGCTTTCATTCTCATCCGAAGGATGGCACTGCAAAGTAATATTAATAGCAATCCTTGCAGTTGATACAGTGCCTTTCATTTCAGGAGGATGTCTCAAAGCATTTCACTGCATATATCATAGAATAGCGACTGTATATTTTGTAGCCACAGTGCAGCATGCCCCCAGCACCGCACTAAAGCGAAAGCACAAACTATATGAGTTCCAAATACTTTCAGGAAACCTGTACCCAAAATCATCTGACTCAGAGGCACCTCAGAGGCACGCATGCTACCAATTGAGCCAGACTGACACACAAATCTGGTTTGTAGATTCAATCTGTGTAAATTTCCCAGCTTCCCAATCTTCCCTCGAAGCAGGACTGAATGGATTGCTCTTTTAATCTGTGAAATTACATTTTAAGGCAAGCACACAATTTACATTAATGGATTATTATGAGCTAGACCTGTATCCTTTTTGGGTAACGTGCCTTTTCAAGTTGCTGTGGGATGTAACGATATGATCCTGGATTATCAAGACAACCAGTTGTCAGCCTCTACCAATTTTGCTGGGCACTGATTTGCGAGGTGTGCAAAAGGGCGTTCAGGTTGACTCTAGGCTGTCAGTGGAGTGACTTGAGGTGCTAATATTCCTTTCTTCATTAAAAACTGGGTGATGGTGGGAGCCACAGTCAATTCTGAACTAGTAGAAATACTAGATATAAGCCGCCAGTTCACTCACATCAACTAATAAATTGTGTGCACTAGCAGTATCGAATAATTCCTATCTGGGAACAGAACAATTTGTGTTGATTATGGTGGATCAATATCAGCTTGTATAGTTATTAGGATGTGGAATGCCCTGTTGGAAGCAGTGGCTGAGGCAGAATCCATTTTAGCATTCAAGATGGAACTAGATGGGTATCTAAAAAGGAATAAATTGCAGAGATATGGGGTTGGGAGAAGGTAGGTAAATGGGACTGAATGGATTGCTCTTACAAAGAGCCAACACAGACACAAATTGCCTCATTATGTACTGCAAAATTTGTATAGTTTTATGATTTTAAAACTCAAACAAATACAAGGCATGCAACACACAGTTCAAAACTTAACCGAGATCTCAAATACCGATGTCATGACTGAAGTGTAAAATATGAAAATATTTTTGCCAAAACAGAGAGCTCACTGGAGCAGCTGGCAATGAGACGATAGTATTTGGCACCTGTTTTCTTGTCTGCAGGGACTGGTCTGCTGCTGTTTGGTTGAATTGGCTAAATCCTGTGTCAGGTCAAAGCATTTCCATCATCCATCAAAGACTGGGTGAATAGCTGGAGGCTATATCATGATGTTTTAATTAACAATGATCATATTGATAGATTCCATAACAGGTACATTACTTGACAAGGCAGGTTACCCAGAAATGATGCAATTCTAGTTCTTAAGAGCCAAGATCTGCTTATGTGAGTTGTGAGCATGCCTTAATGAAAGAACAGTTCCTGGCAGGCTTTCGAATTGTGAGTTACTGTTAGGTAGAGATTTTAAAGAAAGAGTTTAAAGCATTAAATCTCATTAAAAGAGATTCAAAGCATTACTTTTGTTGTTGTTAATCTCTGGATGCAGTTGAAATGTGACAACTGCACCCAGAAGGAAATTAACAACAACATCTTTACATGGGTAGTGTCTTGAAGTGCTTAATTAACAACCAGAACAGTTTGCCAGGAAGAGTGGTTGAGGCCAGGACATTGGACCTATTTAAAAAGCAGCTTGATGCTATGATAGGAGCTTGATGCTATGATGGGAGGTAGGGTGGGTGTTCTGGAGGGAATCAGAAAGGCCTTCTTCCTCCATGATCTTGTGACCTTTACCCATTTGATAGTACTAATCAAACAGGTACTACTCTAAATTTCTATGATTAATACACCCAAAGTGGTTATTATAAGGCTTGTATGACATTATAGAAGAATTTAATATCATGGAGTTGTCAATCACTCACCTGCTTCAACAATGCAGCCTCAGTTTCCATGTGTGATATTGGCTCATTTATGAACCTTGGATTTGTTCTGATAAATTTTGCATAATATGGATGAGGCTTATGGCGATTTGGTGATTTTGGACGTGGGGGGTGGGGTTCATATGATTCAATTGTGTATTCGTGGTTGATCCTCTCCAAGCCCATGCTAACATCTTGAACGTCATCGCTGAATATTCGAAAAGTGTTTGGGCTGAAATAGACCAATTAGTCGCTTAGACATACAAAACAATGTCATTAACCAGCAGGAAGCATGTGCTCCACAACTAGAATCCACCCAGCCAACTACTTTTGCAACTGAATCAACTTAATAAAGTACTTTACACCTAATAATAATCTTCTCATTTGATATAGCAACTTTAATGTTAGGAGGTGTTTTTAAAAAAAAGAGCTTTACAGGATTTACTGTAAAGTGCAGTGACTGTACATTTTGTACCAATATCATGCAAAGAGATAGCAATAGGAGGAAAAAGCACGTGCCATTGTTGGCGATCAAACTGTTTTCATACTTCCACTAACAACCAAACTATAGCTTCTCTTTTGGGACTTGGATTAAGTACTGTTGCGTAGTGATAGTGATAAATTGTCAATGAACCATATTAAGCAGAGCTATATTACGCTTGTACATTACATATATTAATATAAATATATATAATAACAGACTTATGAATATAAAATGTATATTTAATAGCTAATATTGCATGTACTTACAAAAAGGAACTTCAGGTGGAAATAGTTAGATAAAACATTATTGTCAGTGTGACAGCATTGAAATGGTTGTGGAATGGTAATGCACACATACTTGTTTGACACTATCCAATGTTGCACTAACTATGCAGACAAGAAGGTCACAGGTTCAAATGCAGGCTTGTGTTGGGTTTAGTTCCCATCTGGAGCACAGCAATTGACCTTAATGCCCTGGACTACAAAGTGGGGGGAGAAAATCAGCCAGTGTTTTTGATGATCTTGGAACCTGCCAGGACTCACGGTCTAGACTCTAGATCTACACAGGAAGAAGGCCCATGAAGGAAATACCAAGGACAAAGCACTTTCAGGAGGAGAATAAAATATCACATGAGATGTTTATATTAAAAAGAGGAGGGATTGGTGTCCTGGCCAATAGTCCCGCCCAGGTCACTTACTTCATGGCTGTTTGTGGGGCATTGCTGTGCTGCATTTGCCCGTAAAAGACAGTCAATACAATTTACAATGAATATTGTTAAGTTCTTTGAGACGTCTTCCCAAAGTGAAAGGTGCTACGTCAAATACAATGAAGGAAAGCACCTATATTTTTGTATGAATAATGGTCTCTGTTGCAAGCGAGAAACCTAAGTTCTATTCCCGGGCAGGGAGAAATGTTGGGCAAGTTTCCTTACTCCACACACCTCTGTTTACCTAGCAGTAAGTAGGAACCTGGTTGTTAGTCGATTGGCAGATCGCTTTTCCCAGAGTTAATAATTCCTTAAAAAAAGAAATTGGTCACTCAATCCACGACTGTTTGTGGGACACTGCTGTGCGCAATTGGCTGCCGGGTTTTGCCCACAAAATATACAGTCAATTCACTTTACAATATATTCTGTGAAGCTCTTTGAGAAACCCAATGTTCCTTAGATTATATTGTGCTACTATGTTTCCATTCTTTTCAGTTTCTAACCTGTTTGAATTCGAAGAAATTCATCTCCTAGGCCTATGATCAAGTGGCATAAACCAAAAAAATGTGAGGTTTTAACGGTACATTTTGCTGAAAACTTCCCTCTGACTAGTTTGCAATGAAATAAAACCACAAGGAAGAGTTAGGATTTCACTGGTTCTCCAAATACATCCCACGTGTCCAGCTAAAGAATATAAAGGTTATAAGCTGCGAATGCTCTGTGCTTCATCTCATTTTTTCTGTTGTTTAAAAATATAAGTTTCTGGCAGTTTTGTTAACCCGAGAAGTCCTTGGAGTGTGATGTCGCCCCCGCTCAGACTGGGCTCCAGTACAGAGCACAGAGAAGACATTGTTTCCAGCTTGACTGTGGCTGGTGAAACCACACAAGTTGGTTGGGTTACTGCTGGCTGAGATCATTCCTGTTCAGTACTTACTAAAAGCAGCCGGGGACCTTTTTCTTTTTGGAAATGTGCTTGTACGGAGGCTGATGCATGTTGGTGGGGGAGGAACTGTCGGGATCCAGCGATAGGAGACGAGGTGCTGTGCTTTGCTGCTGCAGGAGCTGCTCAGTCCAGGGGCACTTGGTAAATTTCAGGCTTTAGTTACTTGTCTGTTGCTAAGTTACTCGCCTCCGTCTCCAAGCTGCCAACCACAGCCAACCAGATAGTGCAGAGAGGTGATCCGATGGCCAACCTATCACCCCTCCTTTCAATTTGATGTTCACGATTTTTTGCAAGAAGCAATTGAAGCACTTAAATATTGCAGTGCATCTCTGCACGTTTTCATTCCAGTCGAAACTCACCCTGTGCTGAGTTGGGTAGAAATGTCCCCGGGTCTAATGTTTGCTTTATTAATGTAGCATTTCAGAGGGCCAGAATTTGTCTGATTCTTAAAGTCTTTAATTTTGAAGTTTTTTTTGCCTGTAAGGTTTATTTTAAGGAAGACATTAAAAGAACTTCAAGATTAAAACTGAATTCAACAATTTGTCAAATTCTGCTCTATCTGAAATGCTCCCTTTAATAGAGTAAATCAGGACCCAGGCAGATTTTACTGTGTTTAATAATCATTACATCTGCCTCTGATAATATGATACTTCATTTGCGAGAAGCTTTGGTTTGCATCATAAAAGGACTGAAAGGAACAAAATGTTTAAGGCCCATCAAAGGTAAGGAGGTTTACTGATCCAGTCATTGTATGGTAAGAAGAATGATCATTGTGTCAGATGAAAATTTTACGATCTGAAGGAAAACTTTCAGGAAAATGGTTACCACTTCAATCACAACATCTGTTCTAAGCGTTGTATAACACGCAGCACAATAACAATGTATGTTTAGGCCTTTCACATCAGGGGATGTCTCAAACAACAACAACAACAACTTGGATTTATATAGCGCCCTCCACGCCTGACGGCATCTCAGAGCTCTTTACAGTTTCGGATCCTGGGACTGAGCCAGGGGGAGGGGGAGGAAGGTGACCAAGAGCACGGTCGAAAAGAAAGGTCTTCAGCAGAGACCTGAAAATGGTCGAGACGAAGGGAGTGAGGAAGGCAGTTCCAGAGCCTTGGGGCATAGTAGCTGAAGGCACGGCCGCAGGGGGTGGAGCAGAGGACTCGGGACGAGGAGGAGGCCAGACCTGGAGGAACAAAGCAATGGGTGCTGTTTTGAGGAGAGAGGAGGTTAGAGAGATAGGGGGTGCAGAGGAGTGCAGGGACTTGAATACGAGGGTGAGGATCTTGAAGTCGATCCTCTCTGGGATAGGCAGCCAGTGCAGTCCTGCAAGGACTGGGGTGATCGGGGAGCGGAGTGTCGTGCGGGTGAGAATGCAGGCGGCAGAGTTTTGAATTATTTGGATTTTATGGATGGTAATGGAGGGGAGACCGGCGAGGAGGACGTTGGAGTAGTCTGGCCGAGAGGTGACAAAGGCAAGGACCAGAGTTTCAGTGGCTATTGGGCAGAGGTATTGGCGGAGACTGGCGATGCGACGGAGGTGGAAAAAGGCGGTGCTGGTAAGGGACTGGATGTGGGGGAGGAAGGATAATTGGGGGTCGAACCTGACGCATAGGTTGCGTATGGGTTCGGAGAGTTTTAGGGGTAGGTCGGGAAGGTGGAGGAGGTGAGAACCATGAGATTTTAGACATTGATGAGAGCCGAAGAGTATGGCTTCCGTCTTGTGAAAGACGGAAAGAGCTTTATATAACTAGCCTTGATATCCAAGCCAGGAATGGTGAGTAGTGGGGGGAAGGGGGATTAAAGAGATGAACAAAAGTGAGATCAGAGAGGTAAGTCATCAGGTGGACTTTGAATGTGGGAAAGTAGGAGTTGTGTCAGAGAGAGTCTGGGATAGAGTTCCAGATAACAGGGCAGAATGGTTCAATTTGCCTGCTGATAGGGAGTCTTATCTAAGGTAATTGAGTAATTTAATAAATGCACAACAAAAACACTCTCACATTGATGTCCTCAATCATCTGTTTGTACTGTTATCGTAATTCTTTGAGACTTTGCTGACACGGGAAGGCACAATATCAAATTCAAGGATTATTATTGTTGTAACCACTAAACATGAATGAACTTGTGATGGATTTTTTGTGCAGTGATTGTGCATGACAGAGACTGCGTGGCTGAAAGAGAGTGAAAACAAAGTGACTATTTCAGTGAAAATTTTTACTGTACCTACTTGGTGATTAACTCTTTGAAAAAGTTGGCATTAATCTATGTTTTTGCATAGTCAGAAACAAAACAATCTGGAATCACAGTGCTCATTGTGACAGTGATGTGAAACTGCTGGGTAGGTAAACCAGGCTTTCTGACCACAAATGAGCATTAATACAAGGTTTACCTTCATATGAACTCAGTCCAGCAGCAGCAGTTTGTTCCACAACGCCAACCCCTTTATTAAATTTCATGTCCCTTCAGAGTTCCACTTCGACACATCCCATCGATCAGATGATGCTCTTCACTAAGTCAGGAAGCAGGGAGCAGACCATAAATAATGGGAGTGGAGCTGCAATTTCCTGAAGAGAAGGTTGCTTCATGGCTTCTTCCCTTTTATCTCCTTTACATTCCGAGGAAGAACCCAACGTAATTTAAAAATCCTGGTGAGATTCACTGCACTGTTTTCATTCAGCTAGAGCAGCCCTGTCTTGTCGGTTTGAGGATGAGCAAACATTTGCATGTCTCATTGAGGAAAGAGTCTGGCTGGTCATTAGTCAATAATGTCTTAGAGTACCACAGATCTAAAATCATAGAATCTTACAGCACAGAAGAGGCCATTTATCAGGCATTTCTCCATGGAATCTACCCATCTACCTCCAGCCTCCTCATCTTGCAACCCCCCACCCCCCCACCCCCTTTTCCTAGGAAAATATTTTAGATATGATGCTCATTTTATCAACCTCAAAAGAAGGAAGATCTGTGTGAATTTGAACTAGTGTTCAAACAAGTGTACAGTCACAACTTCAAATGAATGAGCTACCCACCACATTGATACAATGAAAGTGAAACATTCTTTTATGCAGAAGCCTGATATTGACAAGCCTTGCATTTGATTTGGCACCTATCACGGTTTCACAGGATTTGCTGTAAAGTGGATTGCCTGTGTATTGGTAACTGAACACGATAGCCAATTTGCACACAGCATATCCCACAAACAGCCATGAAGTGAACGATCAATTTTATAATAATCGTTGGTATAGCGCCTTTCACATCAAGAGGACATCACAAAGCAATTCACAAGATATAATGTAAAGTGGTGTGACTGTGGACGCATGCGGCAGGCAATTTGTGCACAGCAATGTCCCACAAACAGCCATAAGGTGAATGATTATTTTTGGGGGATTTGTTGGCCAGGACACTGTGAAAAATGCCTTCTCCTTTTGAATAGTGCCATGGGATCTTTAACAGCAGATCCTGGTTTAATGGCTGAAAGGAGGCACTTCTAACAATGTAATGTTTCCCGAGCATCGAACTGGATTGTCAGCTTAGACATAAAAAATAAAAAATTTGCTTTCCTCTTCCAGTTTGGTTTAATGCAAAATGTCTATGTCTTTGCATCACATCTCATTCTATTTATTCTTTGCATCATCTCATAAAATGCTCAATTAATGTCTTTGTCTTTGGCAGTTCTTTCTGACAACAGTACTTCCCAAAATATATTGCAACCTCTAGCTATACCACCAAGATGTTCTCTAAATATTTTAACAACAGTAATTCAGAATAGAAATTTGTTTAAAACTATTGCTTTCAATTCATAAAATTGTGACCATTATTTCCAGTATAGTCTAAGGTGAAGCAATTTTGGTGTCTACGTAAGCAAATAGGAGCAGAAACGCTGGGTGATTTTTACCTAGCTCATTTACAGGCATTGAGGTCAATTGAACAGCGCTCCAATTGAGATCGCTTCATGCAGTGTTTGATTTCTCTAGCACTTGGCAACACCTTTCTTTACCCATTAGGCAATTAGATGAGCTCATACATTTTTTATGAGTTGTTATATTTCATTTGCTGGCTAGATGAGAATTGCCTGATACTAAAGTAAATATCCCATGGTCATCAGGATTCTGAATTGCTTAGCATATTTATTATATGTGAGTGAGTCTCCTCGTGTCCTGGCCAACAATCCCCCAGATAAATTGGCTGTGCACAATCACTACACAAAATTGACTTCACCACTTTTATTACTACTTAACTTAATTGTTAATCATATATACAGTTTAACCTAATACAATACAATTTACATTAACATAGCACCTTTCACACTGGGAGGATGTAATGATACACACAATCACTACAATTTACAGTACGTCCCGTGAAGCATTTTGATAAGGTGTGATAAGATACTATATCAAATGCAATGGTTATTATTTTACTATGAATTGTTTTACTTTGTGACAGCTGTGTATAAACTATTGCCTTCATTAAATCATTTTTAAAAATCAACTTGGTGCCCAAAAGGAAGTTTATAACACACCCAGTTTCTGTTCCCACTGTGAACAATAGAAAAAATGTGCTAATAATAATAAAATGAGCTAATCTGTCAGAGCAGGATATGAAGTAGTTGATACTCATGCAATGGCCACCTCTTTAAATTTGTACACAACACATCGATCGTACTATGTAGTCCATGGAGTGTAAAATGTGACTACTTCTAGCCAGCATTGTCAAGTGCTTTGAGACATCCTCCCAATGTGAAAGATTCTGCATCAATGTAAATTATATTGCCTTTCTAACTAGATTCCTTAAAAATGATTCAGTCGGAAACAGGAGCCCCATTTGGTATAGCACCTTTCATGTCAGGAGAGCATCTCAAAACGCTTCCCAGGATAGTACTAATAATAGTAATCCTTGCATTTGATATAACACCTTATCACGTCTTCGAGATGCCTCAAAGCGCTTCAAAGAATCTGCTGTAAAGTGAATTGACTGTATATTTTGTGGGTGAAACACGGCAGCCAATTACACACAGCAGTGTCCCACAAACAGTCATGGACTGAAGTGACCAATTTATTTTTTTGGAAGGAATTATTACCCCCAGAAAGTGATCCGCCCAAAATGTCATCCTTCTGGGGACTGAACCCAGGTCTTTTGCATGTGAGGCGAGTGCCCTAACCACTGAGCTACAGGACTCCACAAATACATTGTAAAGTGGTGTATCGTGTGAGCAAAATGTGTCACATTGACCCATTCAAGTTATTTCCAGAAAAGTATGCCTATGGATTGCCATAATGCACTTCTGTTTACCGAAAGTTTACAACTGGGACCTTATTAAGAAATCCCATTGCAAGTCGACAGATTGTGGACCCCAATAAGCCTCATCCTAGAATGAAAACACATCATGCAATTGCACCCCCCACCATTGCCCAACAAGGCTTGCCCCCAGATCAGGCCTATAATAATAACAAGCCTTGCATTTGACATAGCGCCTTATCAAATCGTTGAGACATCTCAAAGCACTTCACAGGACATATTGTAAAGTGGATTGACTGTGTATTTTTGTGGGCAAAATGCAGCAGCCAATTGTGCACAGCAGTGTCCCACAAACAATCGTGAAGTGAATGACCAATTTTTTTTTGGGAAGGATTACCCCTGGAAAGCCATCCGCCAATCGACTAACAACTGGATTCCTACTTACTAGGTAAACAGAAGCATGTGTAGTAAGGAAACGTGCCCAAGGTTTTGCCCCACCTGGGAATCGAACTCGGGACCTCTCGCTTGTGAGGCGAGCACCATATATTTCGGGGCTCCACTCCCATGTTATTTTAGCCAAATACAAGGTGGGTCAGAGATTAAATTTATTCTGATTTTCTCTTTTCTTTTAGAGGAAGCATCTACCCTCCACTCATTATAAGAAAAAATTGCAGACTGTTGCCTCCCAGTCCATAGCACAGTTAATCATACAGTGAATGTCAACTGAGTTGCTAACCTCAGTTCCTGTGAACACCATCCAAGTCCCCTTGACTCCAACATAATATAAGTCTTTTCATTTTACTTGCTCCTTATTTATGTTAAAGGCTTTGAGCTATTTAAAAGCACAGAAGGCCATTCGGCGCATTAGGTCAAAATGCAGAGCCCAACCCGGGACTTGAACCAATGACCCTGAGATTAAGAATCACATGCTCCATCCCCTGAGCTAGCAGGGCTCTTTGCTCCAAATATATCACAGGTATTTTCCCCCTTTCAACAGTTCAGCATTAATGTTAATATTGTGTAAAGCACGAAAGATACTCGAAGCAATTCATGTGTAATGTTTTTAATCAAATGGGGTTAAAGAGGCACGGGCTGCTTTCAGCACTGGCTTGTTTCTCTCTGTGGTTACACTAAAATGGAAGCAGCAGCAATAGATTTGAGTCACTGTGTTTTAATCTATGAATGCGTAACATTATATTACATTATAGTGTCAAACAGAATACTTTCTCGCTTTGCATCATAGCACCAGCTATGAGAATGAGATTCTGCCCCTTGTGGTTTGTGTTGAAGTTTCAGATTGATCCAAGTGAAAAACCGTTCATCATTTTGTTTGAGATTACGAATAACACTTACCAATAAGTAGCCCTTTGGATTGTTGTCCGTGAAGCAAATACTTTTAAGAAAACACTGCAAGATGCTGATTTGGGTGTGTTAAATTCAGGCATTCAGTTACTGGTGGCGGAGTGCATTAGCTCACTGTTCCAGTACAGTCTTTAAAATTCCTGAAAGTGTGTATGAAACCAGCCCAAAACAGATGGGCTGCAGGTCTCCTCCTTTGGACAGCTTACAAGAAAAATGAGTTATGCAAGCCTCAACCCAGTCCCAGGATCCCATAACACAATAATAGCCAAATTAGACAACAACAGATTTCAGCAGTTTGGTGTAAGGAACTGGAGGATTAAGGCTCCACAAAACAAGCTGTGTCCCATTTGTACAGTGGTGGTGGGTGCTGTTCAGAGTCCAGCATTGAGCAATATTTTTCTGAGCAATTCAGAGAAGCCCCGATTCCAGCTGGTTCTAGTCATTTCTGATAGCTTGAGAAGGCTTGATTCTGTTTCCAGGTGCAATGGAAAAATTGTCGGATATGCAAAAACTGGCAGAACTCTTCATATTATGGGATTTGATTAGTCCGAAACGAAAGGCAATGACAACTCAAATTTTTGTAAGCTTACCTCAGCATTTGCTTAGTCAAACAATACATAATTTCAAGTGAAACACACTCTTGGTTCACCAACAAACCATAACCCATAAAAAAGGAATCGCATTTATTTCTGTAACTCATGTAGGCACTGATGTGCATTAAACATCTGTTTGTGTAAAACCACAATGCCTTAAATAAAGTTTGCTGTGTCACAGAAACTGTTGCAGTGGGGATTGAGATGCTGCAATAAATATATGGTTGCTATGGCAAATATGTTCATAATGTAACATTTTTATCTGGCAACTTTAATTTATTTCTATTACTTAATGAGCGTATGTGGGGTTTACGACGAATTTGTAAAATCTGTGCAGTTAACTAAGTGTGCTGACATGTGCAGTGTGAGTGATGACTACAGCAAGTGAAGTGCACTCCAAAACAATGAGTGATAATGGCGAATGAATAGGACTAAACTCTTGCATTTAATGTGGCTAAGCTCATGGCTGAATACAATATTGCTGATTTTCAGAGTCTGTTAGTTGGTCATTGTACTAAGGTTCTAGAGCATCAGTGATAAAACAGCTGCAGAAATAAACAGTTCAATGTTTTGCATTGCAACCGAGTGCCATAAAATGATAAATAACTAACATTTGTAGTTGCTGATACTGCTGTAATTTGTCTGGTGTTTTTGACTGCTATTTGTTAGAACTCCAGCATCCTGCAATTGGCACATCTTTTTTCTCCTGATGCATGTGTGATGTCCTTAAAATAAGTTCTAAAACTTGACCAATTGGTTAATTAATCGGTTAATAGTTGATTAATTGCAATTAATCAACGCAATTGGCTGCCGCTGTTCACCCATAAAATACACAGTCAATTCACTTTACAATATATTCTGTGAAGCACTTTGAGCCGTTGCAATGATGGGGTAAGGCACTATGTCAAATACATGGATTATTATTAAAAAAACTTGCAGAAATCAGCTACAAAACTGAAGCTGAATTTAAGCATAATATTCTGATGCTCTGAAATGGTAAGTCAATGGAGTCAAATCTGGACCCAAGTTGAATTTCCATCCAATAGAGAGATTCGATGATCATGATGAACTCTAATTTGAGCCTGTATGGTAAGCCAGAATATCAAAACAGATGTGACTTCCACGTTCCATAATTATGCCTTTGACAAATAAATAATGTATTTAAAATATAAACAGCACATTTTCTATGATAAATTCTGAGTGACCTTTGACAAGTGTCAATGATAAAGGACTGCACTTGCATGTTTAAATTGTTTTAACAGGATATGAGGTTTTGTGGAAACATAAACAATATAAAACTCTGCTTACAATTACTAATTTACATTAGTCCTCGCCAACAAAATCGCCCAAAACACAAAATACTATTAAAAAAACAGAATAAAGGACTATTCTTAAGTTTAAAGTCTAAGTTGTGTTTGGTATTTGTTTCTGATAATCTAAACATGATTTCCACCTTTATAGTTTAAGTATTCACTTATGATCACCTTATTACAGGTTACAGATCTTTTATTAGTAAGGTTATTTAAGAGATGCACAATTGAAAGTCTTTTGCATTATCTATTCTCCTGGCCATTGTTATCAATTGTTCCAATTACTATCGTTCATTGGTTCATGTTTTAAGGAGAACTCAAAGAAGCACAACAACATTTCTAACACCAAGAATTAGTCACGCTGTCCACTTAGAAAGAAGTAATTGCAGAAAAGATGCAATTGCACTCGAAGTGGAGGACTGATGCACTGAGATAAGTATATACTGGAAGGAAGCTTATAGCCTTGTGACCTTTCAAATTCCACTGAAATACTGACAGGATATGTGGTGAAAGGTTGCAGCTCAGTTTTTATTACACATGAAAACACTCAAACAACTGCACATATTGTCGTAACTTAACTTGACCCATCAGTAACCCCTTTCATTGTCTGGTGAAGCAGAGGAAAACATAGTCAAATATTCCATGAAACGTCACTTGTCTTCAGCCTGGCTCCGCCACTGTCTCACACCGCAGTCCTCCGAAACCCTCATACACACATTCATAACATCGAGGCTTGACTATACAAACTCCCTGCTTGTCGGCCTCCCCAACTACTCCCTCATAAGCTGCAGATCATCCAAAATTCTGCAGCCCGTGCCCTCTCCCGCACCAGGCTCTGTGACCCTATCACCCCCATTCTCGCCCGACTCCACTGGCTTCCCATCACACAGAGGATACAGTTCAAGATCCTGGTCCTCACCTTCAAAGCCCTCCGTGGCCTTGCTCCACGCTATCTCTGCGACCTCCTGACCCCCTACCAACTTGCTCGCTCCCTCCGCTCAGTGGGCTCCGGTCTGCTTCACGTGCCCTGCCTCACCCGCCCCACCATTGGCTGGTGAGCCTTCAGCTATTCTGCTCCCCACCATCTGGAACTCCATCCCGCATTCCATCCCCCTCCCTTGCCTCCTTCACGACCCATCTCAAGACCCTACTCTTTAACCGTGCCTTTGATCACCCTTCTTCCACCACTTCCACTGCCCTCCACCCTCCCTGATCCCGATCCCCAGCTCGGGTCCGAAACACTGATTGTCCAGCGCCCTGGGATGTCCTCCCAAGGAGAAAGGCGCTATACAAATGTAATTTTGTTGTTGTCTTATTGTTGTCTTGTTGTTGTCTTATTGAGTAATGTGGCATGAAACATGTGTCAGTACCACATGTTTCAGCAAAGCTGTGATTCTAGCTCAACGCTTCCCAATGAATCTTCCCTTTAAATTAAAGGAGAGATGCGAAATCATAAGATAGGCAATTTTATGAAAACCTGCCACAACAACCTAAGACAGGTGGAATGTTGACAGCGAAGAACTTGATTAAAAACAAGATTATAATGAAAGAAAATAAAATAATAATCCTTATTTTTATATAACAAACTTATATAGTGCCTTTCACATCAGGAAAAATGCTTATAAAATGCTTACATTGGTGCCATTGCCTATGACTCCATGAAGACATGTTGAGGTGGATGTTTAAGTCCTGCAACATTATGTGAAAATTTCTCCTGGTGTTCTGCCAACAATTTCTCCAGATAAATTGCTCATTCGCCTCAAGGCAGTTTGGGGGAAACTCATTTTTTTGTTCCCAAAATGGCTGCTGTATTTGGGACCAAAAATGTCATTACAGTTCATCATTTTGCAGGTGCTACAACACATGATTTTATTACTCTTATTATAATAAGTATTGTATGTTAAATAAAAAGTTATTAAATTATGTTTTACTGCTGTGCAACATCTAGTACCAATATGTCTTTCTCCCCGCGATTACCTACAACACATACCAGTTACTACACTTTAATAATATAATGTATGAAGCATTTGAGACATCAGCCCAACACAAAAGTCTGTTATAGAAGTGTAAAGTTTTTTTTACTGCTGCTTACTACAGCTGCATCATTCATTTAAGGTCATGTTTCCTGATAAATGTCTCAACGGGATATTAAAATCCCAACCATTGGTTTTAATATTTGTCTATTTTTTATTGATTCCCGATGCACACAGTTACCACATTATCTTTGCCTTTCACTGGTAAAATCATATAAAATCTTCATTGAGAACCTCAATTGCAATCCTCCTTTATACATACATGTTTTTTCTATTAAATCATCATGACAAAACCCCAAATACTCCATCTTTGCAAGATATAAATGAGCAGAATGAAAAGACGCTTCAGTGCTGGTACAGTAAATGGAATATCCTTGAAGGAAATTCACACCAAAGAGCACTGATTTTTTTCATCTCAAAAAACACTTCAGCTCATCTGAACTGTGCTGTGGTATGAGTTCAATACTGCATTTTATCCTGACAGGACTCTTTTATTGCTACAGTATTGATGAAAATCTATTGCTGACTGCATTCCAACTAACAGGGGAAAACATGTTTTGCTCGTTCACACACTTTGGGGCCTCGCCTATGCTGATTCCGAGCTGTTGAATAATCACTGGTTCAAGGGGCACACTGCATCAACTCATCATATATTTTGTGCAGTATGAGTGGGTCATTATCATTCGATAATATCTTTCTGTCTCGTCAGAAATCAAACCAGAACCTTTTGAGCATTTTCCTGGTGCTGCCAAATGGAACACTTTTGTTTTGGGAGGCAAGGGACATCTCCATAAAGAAACAGAACGATACAATACTTCTCTTGGTACGAGTGACAAAACATTTGACATAAATGCAGATCCGGATTGCTCAGATAGTTACACTATTCTTTCAGTCAAGGTCTGACTTTTGGCTTGTATACTAATCACAAGCTTTAATTTTTTGTTAAATTAGTGTCCAATAATTCTCTTCGCCCCCCCCCCCACCGCCCCCACTGGAATATGCCTCTCTGATCCTTAGAGCCGGCCTCCTTTTGCTAGGAGCACAGTTCCATGGGTCCTTGTTGCCCTCCTGTACCTTGCTCAAATGACCACTGTTCATGTTGTGATCCTTGGCAGTGAGTTGGCAGGTCCCTCAACTGTAGAGGAGGAGGAGTCTTCTCCTCACTTGGCTGCCACACGTTCACTACCAGTAGAACAACAACAACAACAAAATTACATTTAAAGAGCGCCTTTCACATCGGGAGGTTGTTCCAAAGCGCTGAACAGTCAGGTGTCGGGGCCCGAGCATGGGGGAGGGGTGGTGTAGGGGTGAGGGAAGGCGGAGAGGTGGGAGGGAGACCAAAGGCACAGTCGAAGAGAAGGGTCTTGAGACCGGATTTGAAGGAGGCAAGGGAGGAAGCGAGGCAAAGGGACCGTGGGATGGAGTTCCAGAGTGTGGGGGCAGAGAGGCTGAAAGCCCGGCCACCGATGGTAGGGCGGGTCGGGTGGGAGACATGGAGCAGGCCGGAGCCCGATGAACAGAGGGAGCGGACAGGATGGTAGGGAGTCAGCAGATCAGAGAGGTAGGAGGGGGCAAGGCCATGGATGGCCTTAAAGGTGAGGACAAGGATCTTGAACTCGATCATTTGGGGGATGGGGAGCCAGTGGAGTTGGGCGAGACTGGGAGTGATGGGGTCACTCCCTGGTGCGTGAGAGTACACGAGCTGCAGCATTTTCGATGATCTGCAGCTTGTGAAGGGAAGAGTTTGGAAGGCCGATGAGGAGATAGTTCCCGTAATCAAACCTTGAGGTGACGAAAGTGTGGGTGAGGGTTTCGGCAGCCTGAGGGGTGAGGCAGTGGCAGAGTCTGGCAATGTTGCGGAAGTGGTGGTAGGCAGTGCCAGTCATGGCGCGGATGTAAGGGAGAAAGGACAGTTCAGGGTCAAACAAGATACCCAGGTTACCCAGGTTCCTGACTGGCTTAGTGAGGTTGAGTGTGCAGCCGTGGAGGCTGATGCTGCCAGCGCCTGAGGTGCGGAGACACTGGAGCGAGCTAATCAGGAGGGCCTCAGTCTTGCTGACGTTGAGTTGGAGAAAGTTGTCCCTCGTCCAGGACTTGATATCGGACAGGCAGTCGGTCATGGCGCCAGTAGTCCTGGAGTTCAGGGTGGAGGCAGAGAGGTAGAGTTGGGTGTCATCCGCATACATGTGGAAATTTACCCCATGTCTGCGGATAATGTCACCAAGGGGGAGTATGTAGAGGGTGAAGAAGTGGGGATTGAGGACTGAGCCCTGAGGAACACTGCACAAGACAGTGCGGGGGCTGGAAGAGAAGCCGTTTGCCATGACGCAGTGGAGGCAGTGTGAAAGCTAGGACCTGAGCCAGTCAAGGACAGAACCTTGAAGGTTGAGGTGGGAGGAGAGGCGGTGGAGGAGGATTGAGTGGTCCACTCAAGGTGCTGCAGGGGGACATGGAGCAGGAAACTGGCTGGCTTCCCCCTCCTTAACATTGGGAAGGGTGGCCCTGATTTAAACTTCATTGTGCACACCTGGCCAAGACCAGCAAACTCAGCTTGGACCAGGATTCGAAAGGTTGCATTTTCCTATGAAAAGCACCAATAAACTGTTTTACTCACCGTAGCCGTGAAAAAGGAGTCATTTCAGTTGCTAATTATCAACTGGTTTGAAAAAAGTTCCTGACATATTTTATGGCTGTATAACATCGGATGCCAAAGTTGCCCATCAACACACAGACTTTTTCACCAGACCCCTTGATGACAGTGTGATTCCTTCGTCTGCCAACAGGAGGCCAACACTTGCTGTGTGGCTCGTGATGCATCGCGATCATATTTTTCCCCCTTCAATGTATGATATTCTCATTCTTATTACATACCCGAGTCAGGTGGGCTGATTTGAGAATACTTAAAGTAATAAAGGTAGAACATTGTGAACATAGTGACCTAGTGGATTACACCACAGAGGACATGAGCTTGCAGGGAAGTCATCGAGTCATACCAGTTATTAACAACAACAGCTTGCATTTATATAGCACCTCACGCAGTAGAGAGTCTTAAGGTTGCTTGTGGAGGAGAGATGAACCTGCCCAGGCAGAAAGCCACGAGCACTTGTGTCGGTGTCTTCAGGAAAACGGCTTTACTGGTGGAGACCAAGTAAAACCCTTCAGAAACGAGCAGTAAAATGACCAGTCATTTCTGTTTCCAATCCTTGCATAAGTTGTGTGGGAAAGCAGGATATTTTGAAGAGAGGGGCACTGCATTTGCCAGCACTGAAAGAAATAAGGGCCGATAAATTGCGATGCAGTAAGAGAATATATACACTGGCGCTAAAATTAGCAAATATGAACACTATTTGAAAAGGGATGGTGTTAAACTGAAAAAAAGACTTGTGTTTGACAATTGGGCAAACAGTAAAAGCACTGGCACTTAATGAGTAAGTGAGTATTCAGGCTAGTACAATGTCAGGGTATATTAAGCACATCTATGCAATAGAAGTCCAAGGAAGTTATACTGACTCCACGAGAAGAGCCAGTTCTGGTTGCCAGGCAAAAACTGGAAAGAGTTCAAAGAGAGGTGGTGAGGATGGATATAGGTCTTAGATCAATGAGCTATGGGGAGACGTGAAAGGAGCTCAATCTCTTTTTGTTGGAAGAGAGATTAAAGCTGTTATGAGCCAGCAATAAAACCATGTAGGCAGTCAATAGCGTGGGTGTGGAGAGGTGCTTTGTGCACAACGCAGAAAAGATATTTAACCCTTGAGGGACTGCAGGCGAGTGGTTTCAGGAATTAATCGTGGCCTACATTTTCTCATTTAGATGAAACAAATGGGGTCGATGCTGTGGTGGATTAACAATGGTGCCAAGGGTGCTGGGGTTCCATGCCCATGTTCAGAAGGGGCCCATTCAGCTCTGGGTCTAGCAAAATATAAGGAGTGTATTATTTGCAGTTAGGAATTACCATTTTATGGATTTGATGATCATCAAGCACAGTCAATTTTATCCTTGCAATCCCGGGAACTGTATATAAAAACTTGCCAAATTCATTTCACATAGGCATCCCGACAGCCAATATTGAGCAGAGTCTCCAACCCACCCACCAGTCTGGGCATGGATTTCAACCCAGGTCATGCAAGTAAACAGCTATTGTCTAGCCCCTGCAATCTACGCAGTTCCCACATACTATTTACTTTTAACATAAATTTAACTGATGTTTTCCTGGCCAACGAGGCCCAGTTTCCTGTCCAAATACCAAAGCCCACATCCACTCCAATTTACAGGATTAGTTGTTTAGCAAGAGGAGCATATGTCTATGTAACTATTTTTTTTGGACTGTAACCTCAAAGATTTGTAGAATTATCATATGGTCTTTGTTGTTGTCTGTATTTAATTTGAAAATGTCTTACATCCTTTGGACAGGTTCCAATACATTTTTTGCCTAGTTTCAGAGTTGTGAAACAGTAATAACAATTTGCACTTTTGTACTGTAGCACCTTTTACGCAGGAAGAACTTCTCAAACCTCTTCACAAAGATCTGGGGAGTGGGAGCCCAAGCTGGGAGAGGAAGATCGGGGGCAAGTGGGGAGTTGGCCATAAGCCTTATTCAGAAAAATAGCTTTTCTGACTGGTTTTGGAAGAGTGGTAAGGAACAAAATGCTGCGGTTTCAGAAGTGAGTTCTGGAGGGTAGGACCATAATGGAGGAAAACTCACCCTTGTAGGGCAGAGTTGGCAGAGTGGGATCTCAGGAAAGTATCGAGGAAGGGTGGAGGTCAGGGAAGGACCTTAAATTTGTTTCGTTGGGGAGGAGTGAAAGGAATAGAAAGCCAGTGGAGCCGAGTGAGGATGAAAGTGATGGACTTGTGGAGCCGAGTGTGTGAGAGGTTCCTGACCTCAGAGCTGAGGTGGGTTAAACAAATGTGTACAAAAATAATAAAATAATGTCCTCCCCCTTAAAAAATACCTTCCGTTGTAACAGTTCACATGCAATTTTTTTTGAAGGATTTTTTTGTAAAGCACTGATGATAAATAATTTTTAAAAAAATCTCATCAGCAAAAAAAGATTCCTCCCCGGCCATATATCAGAAAGGCCTGAGGCCATATCAAAACAGCAGTAGAGACATAGAGATCACTATTATGAGGCACTAAATGGTAGAGCTACTATGGAATTATTAAAATAATTTATTATTCTGCAGCGTATAGCTTCATAAGAATTAAATCTAAACTATTCCTCATGGCTCAACTCCAATAGTGTGCAAAGGATACAGGAGAAGAAAGAATGGCAATTGTTAATCCAAGGATGAAACTGCAAATAAGTTCCTAAAACACTTGGGTACAAAAGATTAACAACTGATAGTGGGGTATGATTTCTGATATTCACAAGCAAGGTTTGATGCATGATTTGCCACTTCCTGATGCGAATAATAATACAATAATAATCTAATATACCACCTTATCACTTCGTTGAGATGTCTCAAAGTGCTTCACAGAATATATTGTGAAGTGGTTTTGACTGTATATTTTGTGGGCGAATGTAAAAATTGTGATATTGCCAAAACTTCTATTTGCAAAAGTTGACAAAGTGCAAAAAGCAAAAGGCTGGGGAGGAAAGAGTTGCCCATTGCAGTGCTTTACCGGGAAGTCAAGTGGGATAAACATGCCGTAGTACAGTGACGGATGATGTGCAAATACACCCAGTGCTCAGCTACTGTCAGTGCAAATTGTTAATGTTGCTTCATCCAGTGTCGAGAGGAGCTTTTCCCTCTTTGTTTAGGAATCAAAGAGTTTAGATGGGATTGTGTTCTTACAGTTCTGGAAAACATACAAAAATATTTTTTTGTGTTCATCAGTGCGATGTCTGAATGGCTGATCAAGGTCTGAGAACCTGTTGTGTTGGGTTATAAAGCATGCTTACAGGCCCTGCATCTCGAAGTAACATGAATTGAAAATTGGATGGTTTTCTTGGTGCTGAATTTAACAGCAACCTTTTTTGGAGTGAATATCTCATATTAATGAGTCTGGTGCTGGAAATTTCATTAATATAATTTCACATATGCGATAATAAAAAAACGCATTTGATTTAGCGACATCACATTGTCTAACATCTCAAAGCACTGATATATACCACCTTATCACTTCGTTGAGATGTCTCAAAGTGCTTCACAGAATATATTGTGAAGTGGTTTTGACTGTATATTTTGTGGGCGAATGTAAAAATTGTGATATTGCCAAAACTTCTATTTGCAAAAGTTGACAAAGTGCAAAATGCAAAAGGCTGGGGAGGAAAGAGTTGCCCATTGCAGTGCTTTACCGAGAAGTCAAGGGGGATAAACATGCCGTAGTATAGTGACAGATGATGTGCAAATACACCCATAGTCTCTAGCTGTTAAAGCTGTGAACTGAAGAACAAATGTGCATATTACGATACATCTTGGGTATCTCCACAATGTTCTAGTCGCTAAGGGCACTGTTTTTTTTGCTCTTGGACTCATATTAGACATGCGGCACTAATGCAAAAATCGTCTGAGGTGCATCTCCCAGCGTTCTTATCTGTTATTTCAGTAACTGAGATGGTGTAAATGAATTTCGAATGGTTTTGCACACAAGTGAGGAGACCTGACATCATGGCGCCACTTACCAGAGGACGGCATTTAGAAAGTGTCAATTTTTCAAATAAGCGACATTGCAATTCCTGAGAGAAGATGAACTCAACAGAAAATTGGAATGCAGCAGCATTTCTAGCTTGGTGTTGCGTTGGAAATCTTCTGATCTGCAAAGTGAAAGTGGCATTAGACTTTGCAAATGTTGTGTGGATTCCTGCTTTAAATTTAAAAGGATGAAAACAACGCTTTCACCCACATACATCTCGAAGACATGATAAGGGGCTATACCAAATGCAAGGATTATTATTACTATTGTAGTATGATTGAGATTATGTTCCCTGATCTGGATGAGGGATGGAAATGATAGAGGTCTAGTCCAGCTGAGATATCATGCTGACAAACTTGAAACCACACTTAACCAAATTGATTTTTGTTGGAGGCGTTTTCTTCAGTACAGTAGGCAACATTGAGGAAGATAGATAATTATTTGATTCATCTATTTGAAGAATTACAAATTCAATAATGTGATGTCTGTTTTGTCTTCCGCATATCACTCTGAGACACAGTCTCTTAACAAGTTTCCCAACACCTTCACTCTTAAAAAACAATGTGAAACATGTCAGCATGGACGATTTGGTTATCCCTGTAGAAATGTGGAACATCTTTACATCAGCTGCATTAGGCAATAGCTGTTCACCCTGCAGTTGATTACTTCTTGTATTGTTCTCTGAAGCAAGCTACAGTATTTAAATTGGATCTGCACTGCAAGCATTTAAATGTTGGTCAAGGCTTGCACAGCATGACAAATGACTGGCTGACATGAAAGCTAAATAATTTGTTGCCAAAGTAATTTACTCAAACTAATCTTCGAGCAAAACTTTCTCACCACGCAAGTTCAACAAAAAGTAATCACCACCCTCCTTTGCAAACCCTTCCAAACCTGAAGTGGCACTTGATACAATACCACAGAGGAGTAATAGCGAACAGAGATGCTCCAGGATCCATGCAGTGTTTAAACCTCAGAATAGATACTAAGGATCTGTTATGAGGTTTAATCATTGCATGAATGCTTAGCATTTACAATATGCATGTTTGTGTACATTTGTTCTTCACATGCGGTTCCCAGCTGTAACTGCTAGCAGGCAATGTACCAATTTTTGTTCGGCTTTGAACAGAATGATTTATCTTCTGGTCCTTTGAAGATCTTTGTCATACTGGGAAGCAAAAACACAATTTACAATGTTATTTTCTACGACTCAGTGTGGGGGTTATTCTGCTCTGTGCACACCTTCATGTACAGAATTGGTTTAGTCTCTCAACAGGATTTTATAACAACAAATCCATCTAGAAATACCCACTCCATCTAAAAACAGATTGAAGTGCAGTGCTTCCAGTTTACACAAACACATCCCCATTTGCAAGGATCAGATTTCTTATATAGTAATCCCGTTAAGATATTCCTCAAATCAGATCCCATTGATTCTGCTATTTTTTGATAACCTATTTTGTTTGAGAAACACACTACAATTTTAAATATATAACGTAATTGTTAACCTCTAATGTCCAGACATTGAAACTTCCATGCGTAGGTGGCATGCACGGAACTCTCAGGTTGGTTTGGATACTTTGAAGCATGGTAAATGGTTTCCGCATTTGTCAAGACATCTGGCTGACCCTCTACCCCCCCACAATGTCACGGAACAGTACTTATCATTTAAAATTGCATCATACTTCACCTGCAGAATACACAGGTGGCGCTTTGAGACATCCTCCTGATGTGAATGGTGCTATGTCAATTGCAAGGATTAATATTATTTTATTTATTTACGAGAGCACAGGGACAAATCTAGTAAACATACCGAGCAAAGGGGAACAGCGCTCACCGAGACATCAAGAATGCATTACAAGCAACCCTGAAGAGCCTGTAATATTTTGATTTTATACTAAAGACCACACTTTAATATTCAAATTTCACGGTGCCTTAATGTTTGCATTTTATCAAAACCCACTGATGTGTATGCAGTCCTGTATCAGCTTCCCGCAGACATGTCTATTCCACCTCTTTCCAGTGGCACAACACGTCTTAATTTTAAACCTTTAAGCTTGTGCTCTAATCAGATGGCAGTCTCTCATAAGAGGATTCTTCCAATTGGCATACGTGTTGCCTGACTGGTGTAGAGGTTGATGGGAAAGCTGGTTCTGAATGAATATTAAGAGAATAAGCGTTGACAGATTGGTGTCAGGGAGGCTAGGATGTAAGCGAGCACACCCAGGCTGCATCTGTTCTGGATCTGCACTCGATTGCCATTTCTCCCTCAAAAGAGAGGATGAAGAGCACAATTAAACTTTAATTGCAGCCTGTAAATGCACGCAATTAAAATGACAAGACTGACACTGAACTGAGTAAGCTTGAAATATCTTTACTACTCGGCCACAACATCAGAAAGAATTGTGGCCATTCCCTGCGTTTCACAATAACTGAAAGGATTACTCAATTTTCTTTTTGAGGTGGTGGTAATGGGGGATGGGGGAAATCTACACAAAATAACTGAAAACCACAGCCAAAGGACAATCTACGTCCAATACAATTTTTTGCTCATTGTCTTTTCCAGACTGCCAAATAAACAGAGTAATCATTGAGACTGTCAATGAGTCCAAAAGACACTTATTTTTGATCTGATGAACCTAAACTGTTCCACACAGAGCTTTGGGCTTCGATTTCCCCCTCACGCCCCTTCCTCCCGTTCTGAATTTGCAGCTCTAACAGAGCAGGGATCCTGGTGTCTTTCCTCATGGAGTGCTTTCTGCATCATTCATCTTTGGCACTGGGTTTTTCAGCATTTGCGTCCAAAACACAGATAAGCTTTTTCAATAAAGCAGCGCTCATGCGATTAGAGCTGTCCAGCAGGGCTTGAACACCAGCATGATCCCACCCGGCTGGGGAGAGATGCTTCTCAATATCGGGTGGTGAAGTGCTTGAACTCCAGTTTGGAAATCTCCTTCTCATTCGAGAAGTTTGCCCGATCGATGCGAGAACTCGGACTGCCCACTTTACTTAGCCAGTTCTTCCTGCGGAGGAAAGCAAAACAATTGTTTTATATAATGCTTCTTCTTCCCAATTCACTTCTCGCTTCTTTAAGTCCTTTTGTAAGTGCTAAACTGTGGCCAGGCAGGCACAGAGCTCCCAGGTCTCCTGGGAGTGCGGTTGTTGTAAACAGCCACTAGAAGGTGAACAAGACCAGCAAGCTGCCTTGCCTTCTGATTTTCTCTTGATCCTCAACGCTTGGACAACCAGCTCCCTCACACTTTACTCTGCTGCAGCCTTTTTGTTATGACACTGAATAGTTCAAGTGACCAATACGGAATGCTGGAAGTGTTCATTTGAGAACTAATGTTCAGTCCCACAGAGTGGTGTGACGGAGATTCCATTTCCCACTTTTTAACCGTAGCTTTGCCTTCAGCCACTACGCCCCGAGGCTCTGGAACTCCCTTCCTCACTCCCTTCATCTCGCTCCCTCCCTTCCCATTTTCAGTTCTCTGCTGAAGACCTTTCGTTTTGAGCGCGCCCTTGGTCACCTTCCTCCCCCTCCCCCTGGCTCGGCCCCGGGATCCGTTACTGTGAAGCGCTCTGAAACGCCGTCCAGCGTGGACGGCGCTATATAAATCCAAGTTGTTGTTATTAGTGTTGGGAGGTGACCCACAGGGAATGGAGGATGAGAAGAATCAAACTGAGAGGCGTAACCAAGTCGCAAGTTGGCTCGAAACTGCGATTGGCAGTCACGGATTCCTGGAGGCAGGTTGCTAGAATTGTCCATGAGATATTTCCTACAACTCAAAATGTTATTTGTTTTTCTCTCAAACAGAGGGATGTCTATATTGCTGATAAATCCATTCCTTTTTCCCATGCATTGGAGGTAGCTACATATCAGAAGTGTGGTGAATCAGAAATCTGGTCGTAACAGTATTAATGGCTACAGTGAAGTAGACGATTAAAAGTTTTTTACACTGTGTGCAAAACAAGATTGCTTTTATCACCTTGTGTTATGTTATGTATACACACTGTTCAAGTTTCACCTTTAACCACATTAGTTATGGCTGCTGCCATCATTACTTTAATTATATAATAGTACTTCCACTTAGACAACTAAAATAATGTGCCGCGGATGGGGAGAGGAAACCATGGAAAAACTTTGGGGCCAAGAATAACAATACTCCCTGATCTGATAGAAGCAAAAATAATACTGCAGAGTCATAATGTCTCGCACAGTAAATCTAACTGGAAGCGTTTGCAGATTTGTTGATTTATGCAATATGGTTGTACAGAATACAAAGGAGAAGTTCACTGAAAAAAATGTTGTGAGAGTCAACAAACTGAGGCTATCGTTCCCTCTCCAGAATGCCAGTGAATGCTAGTTTATAATGCTGTTATTTTTGAACTAAGTACACCTCTTGTCTATTTTTTGCCCCTTTGTATGCAGTTAAGGTATAATAGTTTTTCCTGTCAAATGTTGTCATCTCGTTTAACTTTGTTCAGTTTGTATATTTGTGAAGTTTTAAATATAAGGCTTTTTAAAATTATTCTCCATTTTCAGATGTTCCAAGACTTTTACGTCATCAGTGGATTTATAGAACCAACTCTCAACAAAAGTGGTTGATGCTGTTTGAATTAACTCCTTTAAAAAAAAACTGGATAAGTATCTGTTCTGACAAAGGGTCATGGACCCAAAACATTGATTCACTTTTCTTTCTCCATAGATGCTGCCTGACCTGCTGAGTGTTCCCAGCGACTTCTGTTTTTGTTTTCATACTGTAAAGTGTATTGACTATGTATTTTATGGGCAAAACGCAGCAGCCAATTGCGCACATCAGTGTCTCACAAACAATCATGGATTCAGTGACCAAATTATTATTTTTTTTTGAAGGGATTATTACCCCCGGAAAAGCGATCCATCAATCAACTAACATTCTTCTTCTTTAGTATGTGTAGTGATTGCCAGAGTTGACGGGTCACATTAATATTGTACATCCTTCAGTTACTGAAACGCTTATTATCTTTATCTCTGACTCTAAAGCAACACGACACAAAAGTATGAACACCTTGGTACTAATTTCTAAAAGTCTGGCAGAATCTAGCAGCCCCATATTCACTTCCGCAATAGAGCTCGATGCGGATAAGAGGACATGCAGATAGATGGTGTGTGGATAAGTGGGATTCTGATGAATGCCTGATTGATAAAACTCTGTAATCACAGCCTTAATGATGATACAGCTGGCTGCACTTAAATATTGGATGGCAATCCATACACTTACAGGAATGTTTGATTATAATAAGGAAAATGGAATAACCAGTGAAATGGATGCCTGGTCTTTCACAGTTTAATGCATGAAGTACTGTGAGAAATCAATTTGTATTGATAGTTTTCTGATCCTGCAGCAGTTTTAGCTGCAGTTCATGTCATTACTGTTTTAATTTGTTCAACATCCTTTAACTGTTAGCGACTGTAACATATAATGAGATTCAAGGGAAAGGAGAAATAATTGGTTAGTTAGATTTGACGTCAAAGCAAATATTTAATTTTACTAGTACAGGATACAGCCCAAAAAAACAACTGACAGGCACACTAAACAGCTACACTAAAATGTAAGAATGTAGAAATTTCTTAGGCATTTTTGTCCATCAATGAAGTGTTTCATTTTATTTGTGCTTTGGCCCCTTTTTTCATGTGCTTTTCTTCCCGTGCAATGCAGCATTTCCTAGCCAAACCTTCAAACAAACCATTGGTTCGTAGGTCATTTTCAATGGAACCTGTGAGCTCAGCACTGGGCGAAGATTCATCTGAGCTGGCTGTCCCTCTGATTCCTCCCTTTTGGGAAGCACCCAACCTACCGATGTGAATGACATTTAGAAATGCAGTGAGTGGGAAGCAAACTTTGGCATCTGATCACTTGGGTGCAGCAGCCTTTATTGTTCCTAATAGGAAACAACCCACCATGAAATACTGTTCAAGAAACTACAAGCAGTTAAGAGTCATAGGGGTCTATTGTGCACCATGTGTAAACCACGTGTGAATGGATGTGCATTACTTGAATCTCAGTTCAGGGATGTTACAGAAACCCTCCCTGGGCTGAGGGTATTCTGGGCACCCTGTTGTGTGAAAGAGGGAAGTGCTGTCAGCAAAATGAGAATAACTCTTGATAATTATTATGCATTTAAGCTTGTTGCATTGCTTTGATATGCTGTGAAAATACAGTACAACCCTGATCTTTTTAACCTTTGAGAAATGGCATTGTTTGTATCTTTGCACAAAAATTAGATGACACTTTTTAAAGTATTTTCAAATACTAGGATAAACATGAAGCCCAAACTTCTTCATGGTCATTTAAAAAAAAATCCAAACTTCTGCACGATTTTAAGTTAAAAGATAATGGTCTTAAGGCTAACAACAGGCAAATTCTAGGCATACGATCTCTAGGTCTCTGAATTTCTCCGGTTCAATTGACAATAATCCTTGCATTTTGATATAGCGCTTTTCACGTCGGGAGGACGTCCCAAAGCGCTTCACAGAACACACTGTAAAGTGAATTGACTGTATATTTGTGGGCGAATGCGGCAGCCAATTGCGCACAGCAATGTCCCACAAACATTCATGGATTAAAAATGACCAATTTATTATTGTTTTTGGTTTTGGAGGGATTATTATTAGGCTCTGTGTGGAGTAAGGAAACTTGCCCAAGGTTTCGCCCTCTGCCTGGAATTGAACTCAGGTCTCTCGCTTGCAAAGCGAGTGCTCTAACCACTGAGCTACAGGACTCCACATTAGGAGTATTAGACATTTACATGAAATCGTTTTGCCAAGTTTAAGAATTGTACCAAATACAAAATTAATACATTTCTGGGAACTAGGAATTTCAGGTAAGACTATATCTGAATACTGTGCGCAGTTTCAGGCACCCTGCCTTCTATTTTAAAAAGTACTGGTTTATTAGAAATGGTTCTGAAAAAAATGACAAGGATAGTTATAAAACATAGGGCTCTAAGTTGTGAGGAGAGACTCGCACAGCTGGACTTGTTTTAGTTGTAGAGAAGACAAATAAAGTAAAGACAGGTAAAAAGCCTCACAAGCGAGAGGACCCAGGTTCGATTCCCAGGCAGGTGAAATCTTTGGCTCACCTATAATAGGCTGCTTGATAGGAAAGAGTCAGTAAGTGTTTCAATAACTGAAGGATGTACAGTATTAATGTCACCCGTCAACTTTGGCACAAACTACTCATTCTAAAGAAGAAGAATGTTAGTTGATTGGCGAATCGCTTTTCCAGGGTTAATAATCCCTTCAAAAAAATGGGGTCAGTCAATCCATGATTGTTTGTGGGACACTGCTGTGTGCAATTGGCTGCTGCATTTCACCACAAAATATTCAGTCAATTCACTTCATAATATAATCCGTGAAGCGCTTTGAGACGTCTCGAAGACTTGACAAGCGCTACATCAAATGCAAGGATTACTATTACAATGAAAAGAACACAAGTTTACTGACAATGAGGACATCAAATAATGGGATTTTGTATCATAAAAAATGTAATAAAAAATAGCTAGTTTTACATATAGTCTCCAATAAACTTATTGGAAAAGGCTATTACAGACCATCTGGTTGGGCTCATTTTCAAATATCATCTCTCTCTATCTAACATATCCCCCAATCTCGTTTACTGTCAGGAAGTTATCCAATTCTCTCTTGAAACCAACCACTACATCTATCTCCCTGGGCAGACTGTAAGTTTTATCTCTAATTTTGTAATAGCTGTCATGAAATGGAATAACAAACTCAAGGTAGCAATTTGAATTGTTTTTAGCCTAGATTCTCGTTTATTGAGACCTAATTAGCCTTTGGAAATCAAATGAAGATTTCCTCGTCAGACACACACTCACATTTACCTGGATTGGATTTTAAAAAGCAGTTACAAAGTCGTCTAAAACAGATGAGAAGTCCAAATGGCATTGGATAGAAACAATCCATTCAAAGGGACAAATACAAGCAGTTTATTCTTAAAGAGAATCCTCTGCCAATTGTGCAGCTGTGTGGTAGGGATATCTAACATTGCCATTTCCTATGTAGTGGAAAATTTGCACTTTGTCTTCTCTTTGCTGGCCTGTGGACTGTAGCACAGACATGATTTCCAGTAAAACAATGCTCCCAGTTGGGATATTTTATCTAGAACATTGGGCTGTACAATACTGCTGCAATCAGCTATTTTAAATAATTTTCCACATGGGACCTTTTTGTGTTTTTTTAAAAAAACAAATGGGAAAATCTGTTTGCTATTTAGTTGGGAGTCACAAGCTGAACAAAGGCAAATATCCCTTGGCCAAGTGGTGGAGAGAACAGCTGCACATACTGGCCATGCAATTCATTGGAAGGTCACTGCTGAAAGGAAATGAGTGGAATTGATTCTCTTTTAAAACAGCAAAAACTGCATTCTTCACTTTTTCCCCCCGTTCCACACCTCAATCCCTTCGCCTTGCTCCCTTCCTTGCCAGACTTCAGATTGCACCTGAAGAACTTCTTCTTCTACCATTCCTACATCACTTCTCCTCTCTCCCCAGCTCGGAAGCAAGCTTCCACCAGCTGTTAAAACGCCCTGCGATGCTACCCCAATTAGGGGCCATTATATTAATGCAGGTTGTTCTGATTTTAAAGTTATCCTTTCATCGTTGGAAAGCCTTAATTGGAAGGTGGGGCTCCACCATCACATGAGAGTAAGGCCTCTTGGAATATACAATACAAAATTACATTTGTAAAGCACCTTCCACGTCACGAGGACATCCCAAGGTGCTGAACAGACAGGATTAGGACCTGTGCGGGAGGGGGTTGAGATCAGGGAGGGTGGGGTGTTGGAATCAGGGAGGGTGGAGGGTAGAGGGAGTAGCCAAAGGCACATTCGAAGAGGAGGGTCTTGAGACGTGCCTTGAAGGATGCAAGGGAGGGAGCGAGGTGAAGGGAATGTGGGATGGAGTTCCAGAGGGTTGGGGCAGAGAGGCTGAAGGCCTGACCAACGATGGTGGGGAGGACCAGGCAGGGGACATGGAGCAGACTGGAGCGGGCTGAGCAGAGGGAGTGGACAGGTTGATAATGGGTTAGCAGGTCGGAGAGGTAGGAGGGGGCAAGGTCATGGAGGGCCTTGAAGATGAGGATTTTGAACTTAATCCTCTGAACGATGGGGAGCCAGTGGAGCCGGACGATGGTGGGTGTGATGGGGTCATGGAGCTTGGTGTGGAAGAGGACACGAGCTACAGATTTAGGAAGGCTGATAAGCAGGGCACTGGCACAGTCGAGCCTGGGTGTAATTAAGGTAAGTATAGGGTTAAGATGTGAACATTTTCCACTAGAAGAAGACTGTATCCTCTTACCATTGGATCAAAAAGTTGTGGGATCAAGCCATATGCCTGGACTTGAGCTCTGCTTAGGCTCACTTTTCAATGAAATACAGGGGGAGATTGGGGGTTGGGGGGGAAATGCATTGATGAAGATGCCATTTTCCAATAGGACTTTAAACCTATTTTTCCTTCATCTTCCTGTTCCAAAGAAGGGGCCAGTGCAGTAAAATAGCTGGAATTCTGTTGGAACATCTGTAACACTTTTAGTGACAGAGACATTTGGCTAGATATCTGTACATGCTTCTGCTGTTCACTATTTATTTGTATAACTTGTTGGTTCAATTTGAACAAAAATAAAAGCATACATTCATCAAAATTGGAGCTGCAATGTTAGTGGTAGTACCAGATTACTAGTCCACACATCATTCAACAAAACAACAACTTGCATTTATACAGCGCTCTTCGCGCGGGTAGCATTGGGAGTGGTGTGGCTCAAAAACAAGCTGGGAAGAGGGAAGGCACAGTGAAAGAGGAAGGTGTGTTTCCTCACTCTCTCTCTTTAGATAGGATATACTGGCCTTGGAAGGATGTTCAATACTAATTGAGCATGAGACCTTGCATGAAAGGCTGGCTGAACATGGGTCATATTTTGTGGATTGGAGAAGATTAAGTGGTGATGTGACATTGACCTGTTTAAAATAATAAAGGGGATCAACAAAGTAGGCCAGGAATAAATCTTCCCTCTGTGAGGGGAATCCATAATAAGCATAACATAAAATGGTTAATCAGGAAATATTTTCTTCATACAAAGAGGATATGGAATGCACTGCCTGGAAGTCCAGTGATTTAAGTATTAAATCGACTGGGATGTTTCAAAAAAGGGATGCAGATACGAGGAAAGACAGGGAATTAAGCATATGGAGAAAAGGGCAGGGAAATGGGTCTGAAAGAAATAAGAGCTGTCAACTATAACAAATAAAACTAATAATTCCTATCAAGGTCAAGAGTTAGTACTGGACGAGAACTGGTAGGCAAATAATGGTGGGAGAAGAAGAATAATTTTATGAACATTGCTTTTAATTATACAGAGATTCAAAAGTAAGTCAGATACCCTGCAATTAAATTAAAGATGGGTCTGAATAATAACAGCATTCAGGGCAAAGGAACCAGCTCTCACTGCGCTCATCTGCTGTGCAAGGAAACAGCTGGAATCCACCAGCATTGGTCATACTTGAAGAACATGAACAACATGTATCATGTGCTTCCAGCAGATGTGTCTCTACAGGAGCTAAACGTTCCATGCAAAGCTAGTCCACCTACACTGGTGAGTTTTTGGTTCATCTGTTTCAAGCTAGGTTGTTAAAAACAAAGCAGTTACTGAAACTGAACGGGGAGGAATTTAGGAATCGAGCCAATGAGATATGTTCATTCAATGTATTTACTGTCCCACAATATGTGAATAACCTCAGATAACGCTCAGAGATTTAACTGAAAAAATGGTCATGTTGTAAAGTAGTGGTGGGGAAAATCGCAGCATCACAACCTATAAATGGGAGTCTCACCATCAATGAACTTCTTAGCGGAAACCATTACTGTGGTTGTAAGGGAAAAGGAGAAAGGATTATGTCAAAGCCAATTATACATCTCTCTGTAGCATATCCCTCACTGTGTCACTTTGATACTCTTTTGACAATTCCTCTGACTCTCTCACCATCAGCCTAGATAATGAACCCAAACCTTCTGAACCAGAGGTCAGAGTGCTACCAGCTTAGCTAAGCTAGTGCTGTGCTCACTATTTGTGGAATCACAAGTACTACTGAATGTCCCATCAGTCTGGGAGCAGCATGTTGGAATCTTTTGGGAGCTGCCGTTGATAAAGGTGCTTTTTGTAATTGTGGTCCCGCAGAAAAAAAATGGGAACAGTGAATTCTGACATTAACTACTATCTGTTAAAACTATAGGGAGCGACTGCTGTGACAAGGAACAAGCAATGGACGGGCAATCACTCTGCTTCTGTGCAATTGTGGAAAAGGAAGAAAGTTTTTTGGGGATTCAATGACAAGCTGGATTCTTGTAAATTTTTAGATTTATGGCATCCTGGAACCATAATGCCCTGAGTCCTGTAAATTAATATAAGGTTGTTGAAGGTCGAGATCAGTATCATACACCGTAATGTGTCTAGTGGGTTTGTCGCAGATGTGCTATTCCTCACAAAAGGAATGGATGTGAGGTGAATGAGCAATAAATAGTAAGCAGATGCTTTATTCAGAATGGCAGACTTGGTGAAATTTCAGACTGGCTGAGGAAACATTAAAAAAGGAGATCTAGAAGTTGCGTTACAGAGAATCCCTGGACTATTTACAGTGAATATACAACATAACCCATTCCTTCTGCTGATAAATAATTCACCTCTTAAAATTAAAGTAACTAGGGTTAACATTTCTCTTTTCAAGGAATTCCTGTGTTTACTAGCAATTTTGTTTGCAATAAAATTCTTTATACAGACTTCTCAGGGAACAGAGCAATGGAGAAGTTATATAAATATTTTAAAAGGGATTGAGAAAGTCAAACCTGAACAATCCTCTCATATACACCAAGGCAGCAGCAGAACAAGAAGGGACAGCAGCAGATAATAATAATCTTTGCATTTGTTAACTTGTCGAGATATCTCAAAGCATTTCACAGGATATACTGTAAAGTGGTTTGACTGTGATTTAATACAGTACAATCTCATGCCAACTGGTACGAGTATATATGCTCCATTTGTCAGCACATTCTCTGATCACAAAATATTGGAGAGTTCGGGTGTGCCATTTTGCCCTTATCTTCAATTCTAACTCTGTGTAGGCCTGAGTAAAGGTGATGTGGCAAAGGAGGTTATTTGCAGTCAAAAGCATAGGATTTGTGCATTCCAATGACATCAGCTCTATAGAGTGCTTGTCAATTGTCCCACTTATATGATTGAAAATTGTCCTTGTGGATGAAACAATAGCAGGCTCACCCCACCCCCCACCTTGTTTGGTGAGTGAGGAACCTTCATTTAACATTGCTGATATATTTTTTAATTTGAAACATTCCTTGATGTTCCTAAATTAGTGTTGCTATTACCATTGGGATTTTCAAACATACGATAAACACTTTCTACTAGTTAAATAAGGTTTGTGGATGCTTCTGCACAATAGCGTTTTTCAGTATTCAAAATAAATCTATCAAATCCAATGGAGTGTTATATATAAATACAGGTCCTTTATATTCCCCTACTCCATCAAATAAAAACTTACAGGAAAGTGTTTTGAGATATGATATGAAATACACGTTTTTTTTAATAATTCAACCCTTCATTGTCACTGTAAAACAGGTTGACAACAACAACAAAATTACATTTATAGAGCGCCTTTCATGTTGTGAGGACGTTCCAATGTGCTGAACAGTCAGATGTCGGGGTCCGAGCATGTGGGAGGGGTGGTTTAGGGGTGAGGGAAGGCAGAGAGGTGGGAGGGAGACCAAAGGCACGATCAAAGAGAAGGGTCTTGAGACCGGCCTTGAAGGAGGCAAGGGAGGTAGCGAGGCGAAGGGACCGTGGGATGGAGTTCCAGAGTGTGGGGGCAGAGAGGCTGAAAGCCCGGCCACCGATGATGGTAGGGCGGGTCGGGCGGGAGACTTGGAGCATGCCGGAGCCTGATGAGCGAAAGGAGCGGGCAGGCGGAGGACAAAGGTAATACTGAGGATCTGTATTAAATAATGTTGGTTATCCAAACAAATATAATTATTTAGTTACAAAATGTTACAAAATGATTTACTTATTGAACAAAATGTCAAGGGTGAACAAGCAGCATAAAATCTTTAAAGTAGTCTTGAGTAATTTTTGGTCAGTTTAATGAACAGCATTTCCTTTTTTAGTTCTAGGTTGACAGCTGTGAATTTTTAAGAATTGCGATTAGCAGTTGCCTAATTTCATAAATGGAGCTCCCACATTATCTGCCTTTATTTGGGTGATTTTATATTTTCCACGTTTCCCCTCCACTCCCTAGAGACGATAACTCATACAGTTCCACAAATGACGGCTTTCTGCAGTCATCCAAGTGGTGGTTCTTTGTGCAAACCCAGTTGGTTCTAGAAGACTACTACTAATAATAGTTAAATCGTGGAGGCTATCATTGCTGAACCTGGTCCTTTACAAAGCTCTCCGAGAAGCTACCCCATCTGAAGGACGCTATATAAATGCAACTTGTTGTTGATTCTCAACTGCCATCACGGATCCATGGAGGCATTCTAACATGGAGGATGTGATAGCGCTCAGAAGCTAAAATCCTTACCACATAANTTTTTTTCTCAACCCCCCACTCCCCCCCGCGCCATCCTGTGAATAATCCTAGCATTTTGATACAGCTCCATAACAGAGAAACATCTCAAAGTCCTGCATAAGTGCTTACTGTCAAGTGCAGTGACTGCATTTTGTAGCCATACGAGACTCAATAAAAACTTTTCTATCCCTACTATCACACAAAGATCAGCTCATTTAGCCAGACCAAATGGCGATTTTATCCAGCACATGGAGATTTTATCCACGGAAACATCTGGGGTCTATCGTCGAGTTCTGGCACTTCATTTTGCTCCCCATTTTTTACTTGTAATCCATGATTTGACAGCAGTGATAGAACAAAGCTTTCTGGGTGCTGACAACCAGGCGACTCTTGCAGATGAAGGAGCGAAGCATGCATTTTCTCATCAACCACAAGGAATGTGATAAATAATTTATTGGCTCCTGTGTCTTTCATCTACAGGATTGTCCTCAGAGCATTGTACAATGCTTGATGTAAGTCAGCTTTATGGCAATGTCTGTGCTTCAACACTTGGGACTAAGCTCAATTCCCTCACCGAGGAAATCCTTCAATTTCTTCACTATTTCATATTACTTCAAGTCATAGTTTATTTGAAAAGGTAACTACCATAAATAACTGATTTTCTTTGCAAAAATAAGGAAAAAATAATCTCTGACACAAAGTATTAGAATACATACTCTATCTGTTCTCCTCTCCTATCACCCTCCTCGCCTTTTCTCTCTCTTGGATTCGTCCACTGCCTCCATGTGCTCCAGCCTGTGCATCCTCCACCATGCTCTTCGTGGCACTCGTCATCGGTTGTCCCAGAGCAGTCACCCCGACTGACCCATTGCTCACTTATTACACAAGACCCTGCGTCCATAAGGCAAACCCTTCCCTCATCCACATCCTTCACAATTCTCCTCCCCTCTCAACCCCATGGTCATTCAACCTCCACAATCTGTAACCCCCCCCCCCCAAACCCTCCCCCCAGCATCCAATCCCATCAGCGTCCCCACCCGCATCGCCCTCCAAAATGTCCGCTCCCTCTCAAACAAAATCCTTGCAATCCATGATCTGATCCTGGATGAGCATATTGATAACCTAAGGCTCACGGAAACTTGGTTGTCTCCCAGCGACCCCATAGCCCTAATCAAAGCCTCCCCCATCTCCTCTCCTCCATTATCCACCTCAGTGGGACTGCACTCACTTGGTTCGAGTCCTACCTTACAAACCGCTGGCACTACATTTCCGCAAATGGTTTTTCTTCTCACCCCTGTCCGGTCACCTGCAGGGTACCCCAAGGCTCCATCCTTGGCCCTCTGCTCTTCTTCATCTATGTGCTCCCTCTCAGTGATATCATCCACAGACACGAGGTTAACTTCCATATGTATGCGGATGACTCTCAACTCTATTTCTCCTCCTCCAGCTGCGACTCCCAGACCCCTGATGTTCTGTTAGCTTGTCTGACAGCACCTTGGGACGTCCTCCCAACATGAAAGGCGCTATACAAATGTAATCTGGTTGTTGTTGTTAACAGACATCAAGGCCTGGATGAAATTGCAAATTTCTTGCAGTTCAACGTCAAAAAGACAGGAGTTATACTCTTTGGCTCCCGTCGACATCTTCTGTCCTGCGGTTCCGACCTCCTCATCCTACCCGATCTGTCCTCAAATCTCTCTGAACCCATGCTCAACTTAGGAATCAGGTTCGATCCAATTATCCTTCCTCTCCCACATCCAATCCCTGACCAGGATCGCTTTCCTCTACCTCTGCCCATCTCCAACAATACCTCACTCCACAAGCTGCCAAAATCCTTGTCCATGCCTTTGTCACCTCTAGGCTGCACTATTCAAATGCTCTCCTATCGGTCTCCCTTCCGCCAATATTCACAAAATTCAACTCATCCAAAACTCCACCACCCGCATTCTCACCTGCACTATACCCCGATTACCCCAGTCCTTGCCAAAATCCACTGGCTCGCTGTCACAGAGCGGATCGACTTCAAGATCCTAGTGTTTAAATCTCTTCACACCTTGGCAACCCCCTATCTCTCTAACCTCCTGTCTCCCCACAAGCAGTACCCACTGCCTCCATTTTAGTAACTCCAGCCTCCTTCTTATCCCTCAAATCTTCTGCTCCACCATCGGCAGCCGTGCCTTCAGCCACTACGCCCCGAAGCTATGGTACTCTCTTCCTCAAACCCTCTGCCTTGCCCCCTTTCTCCGTTTTCAGGTTGCGGCTGAAGATCTTCCTCTTTGACCGTGCCTACGGTCACCTTCCCCTCTCGCTCAGCATTGGGCTCCACCATTGTTAAGCGCTCTGGGTCGCCGCCCGGCATGGATGACGCCATATAAATGCAAGTTGTTGTTGTGTCTTTGATGCGAGTTCATATCGATTTTAAAAAAGTCTTCCTGCAAAAAAACAGCCCAGAAGGAACAAGGAATATTCAGCAACGGTGACACAATCACTCAGGTTACGGTCACTGGTTTCCAGTGGTGCACGGCATTCTGATGTGTTTGAGACAACCAATCCCAAGTGCCACGTTCAGCGTGTACCTCACATAAACACTTTCTAACTGTCTGAGTCTGAGAAACATAATTTAATGCAATCAGATTAGCTGTTGTGAAGGTTATCTTTCCTTTTGAGTTACTGTTTGAAACAGTATTGTTCTTTGAGTGAAAATGAATGTTTGCATGTTTGAAATGATTCAACCGGATCAGAACTGTAGCAGAATGAAACAATTGGTGGTGCCTAATTGAGATTATCTATGCTAATAAAGACAAAATGTCTGTCTAGAACGCAATAACCGATTGACGTGGAGACACGATTTATACCTCATCAGAAAGGTTTTGTAAAGGGGAGTGTCATGGGCATTTTTTTTGGGGGGGGAGGATCTCATATTGTTTATGAGCTATATTAAAAAATATGCTTTAATTAAGGCCCCAAAAGGTATGCATGGTATTCTGCAACAAAGTAGCAACAGAGGTCACACGCCCTTCTAGAGTGATACATCTATACTAATAAAGATAAAATATCTGTCTGTGTGTCAGGAGTCCTCCCAACCAGGTGTCCCCCTACTTGAGTCTTCCCACTGAGTCCTCCCAACAGGAGTCCTCCCAACAGGATATGCTTGCAAATATGTGAACAAGGGATGCTAACAAGTTCAATAGCACATTTTCTTAACCTTAAGCGATAGATGCCTAAGAAGTGAAAATCAAGCATTTTATGAACAAATAAAAATGCCAGACCAAAGAGAAAAGGCTAATTAAAAGAAACTGAATGCAGCTAATACACATAATATATATATTATGAATGCTATGGCTAGTTAAATTATAACATGGGATTACAGTAACTCTTTCAGTTCTGGATTGAGATAAGGCACTATGCACAGTTTATGAAAATGGGGAAAACAGTCACAAGTATAGTCAATCCACTTTACAGTATATAATGTATGAAACGCTTTGAGATGTCTCAAAGACATGATAAGGCCACTATATCAAATGCAAGGATTATTGTTGTTATTATTATCTGTTACAAACATATTGTGGAGTCCTGTAGCTCAGTGGTTAGAGCACTCGCTTTGCAAGTGAGAGACCTGAGTTCAATTCCAGGCAGAGGGCGAAACCTTGGGCAAGTTTCCTTACTCCAAACAGAGCCTAATAATAATCCCTCCAAAAAACCAAAAACAATAATTAAATTGGTCATTTTCAATCTACGACTGTTTGTGGGACATTGCTGTGCGCAATTGGCTGCCGCGTTCGCCCACAAATATACAGTCAATTCACTTTACAGTGTGTTCTGTGAAGCGCTTTGGGACGTCCTCCCGACGTGAAAAGCGCTATATCAAATGCAAGGATTATTATTATTATTATTATATGTATCTGAACTGATAAAAAAAGGCTTTTAATTTTAAAATCTTCAACTCTATGAATAGTTTTACATGGACTTGGATGCTTTAAATTCAACCTGTTTTTACTTGCAACAGCAATGTGAAGATTTAGAACAATGGGGGTAGTGGGGAGGGGATCAGCACTTGCTCTAGAAGTGGGTCGCACAGCTTCAAAAGGCAACAGCAATGCCTCAGCTGAGATGCTCTGAACTAAATTCAGCATGTGTTATCGCTATAAAGCTTTGTACACATGTAACCTTTGATTATAATAATATGACCTTTCATTACATCTTATAAGCATAGAATCCACATCAAACATCCACTCTTGGAATACGCTCTTTTTGGAACATATTTATAGGGCTCTTATAGGGCTAAATATTCATAAATTCAGATTGAAATATTTCTAGGGAGCTTCCCCCGAATGCCAGCTAGAAAAAGACATGGGCAGGTGATGGCTGTTTCATAGAGGCATATAAAGTCATAGCTAAGAACCCTGCTCTGTGCTGTGTTACCTGATATTAGCTAGTTCAGCAGTTGGGGCACTGCAATTGTCCTCAATCCCCCCATTGGTTTCCATTCCTGACACCTGAAATTTCTACACTTAGCTGATAAGCTTAATTTGCAGTTTAAGAACTCAGAGAAAACAGCTTCCAAATTACGAATGAATTTAAGAATATTCTGCAATTCTGCTTGATCTTAACTTGAAGACAAAATGGTCTTGCAGGCTAACATAAGGTGGAATTGCAGGCCTCAATTGCTATGCGCAGACACCTGCTGGAAGGTGCATTCAAGTGCATGTTGGTTGAGGGCAGGATCAAGCTTGGCTGTGATGCTTTTGTCAAATAGGCTGGGTGACAAGAACTGTTAATGGTGATTCATTAATAGACCCTAGATTGAGGTACGGAAGGGTAACTGAGGCATGTGGAGCCAAACCCCAGTAGAAGGCTATCAAAGAAAAAGCCCTCAGGAAAGGAGGGAGAAAATTGGAGAAAGGAAAAATACAAGAAACAAATTTGGCAACAAATTCAGATTACACGCTGAAAGGTTTGTTACACAACTGTTGATTCCCTTTTTTTAGCCTTTATTCTATTGGGTTTATGAAATGGCTCAGACCACAAGGGGTCTGTAAACTCATGGGACATGGGCTTGCCCCTAGGTAACTCCTATTAGCATCTCCTCCCACTGAGCTATTGCATCTTTCCATCTGTTAGATCAGCAAAGAAATCATAAAACTTGTCTTGAGCAGTTTGAAGCTCATTAGAGGAAACAATACTTCAGGGAGTGTATTGCTTGAGAAATGTGAAAATAAATGGAATAGGAATACAAACTGTTCAATTTCTAGTGCTGATAAAACCTCTCTTGGTCCATTGCTACAGAATCCTTGGTTGCATATTTTCTCATCTAACCCAAAGATCTAGTTGTAAACATTACAATCTCTGCACAGACTATTAACAGGCTACCTCTCACTGCATTATATTACAGGTCTTACTATGAAGAGTGCAACAATTCAGTTAGGCCTTTCTTTCCCCTTTCCAGATTACAAGATGCTTGGATTTGATTATTATATTAGCCTGTATTCTGTAGGATGTTGTCAAAGTTGCTTTGCACTAACAGGTGGCAGATGGATTCAAGTGGCATGCACCCCAGGAACTCAAACCTCAACCATCTGGTTCGGAAGTAGGTGCTTTGCCGTCTGTATTTCCAGATGGCCTATGACTATGCAATGATATGCAGACTAAATAACATGATCACAAACCTCCTGAAATTCAAGTGTATCTTTCAAAGGTTAACTCTGTGCCACCTTGAATTTCAGACACCCGCAGGGCCTGCCACCAATAAAAGCTAATATGGTGAGGGGCCATCACATCTATTCACAAATATTGTAACAGTTTTAGAGATGATGGTCTTAGCTGGCATTGAGAGCTCTCTATATAATCAGCAGTCCTTAACACATTAATTCCAACAGTGAAGATAAAACTGAATTTAGTGTTCATGTCCAGCCCTTTTAATAATAATAATAATTATTATTATAATTACATATCCATTTCTCCATTTTATGATGCCACAAACAAGGGAGGAAATTTTACAGGTGCACTAGGGGTAATAGGATCTCTGAAAGCTGATATGTAGGTGGAGCAGCACAGGTCTTTTGACAATTGTGCAATTTGCACAGAGTCCGTCACCTCTTCATTTCTGCATCCTAAGAATAAATTTCCACTATTCTAGCTTTCTGGAGAGATCACTCTGTTCTCGCAAATGCTCATTACCTGCTTTTCCCACACGATCTTGTTCCTACTAAGAGGTATTGATAAATTGTGTAATTGCAAATTTTCAGGGTCAACATTTCTTTCCGGAAAAAAATGCAGTGCACTGTAATTTCTGACCTGGTAGTACTACTTCACAGCATCCTGGGAACTCCTTCTCTACTGATGGTGTCAGTAGTAAACAGTGAAGAGGATAGTAGCAGACTGCAAATGGACATAGACAGACTGGTAAAATGGGTAGACAACGTGGCAAATGAGGTTTAATGTGGAGAAATGTGAAGTGATGCGTTTTGGGAGGAAGAAAGAGGAGAGGCAATATAAGATAGATAGTATAATCTTAAAAGGGATAAAGGAACAGAGAAACCTGGGGTTCATATAAGCAAATCTTTGAAGATAGCAGGACAGGTAGATAAAGCTGTTTTTTTAAAAAAAGCATATGGGATATTAGGCTTTATAAATAGGGGCACAGAATACTAAATTCAAGAAGCTATGATGAACCTTTATAAAACACTGGTTAGACCTCAGCTAGAGTACAGTGTTCAGTTCTGGGCACCACACTTTAAGAAGGATGTCAAGGCAATGGAGAGAGTGCAAAGGAAATTTACCAGGATGGTACCAGGAATGAGGGACTTCAGTTATCAGGAGATACTATAGAAGCTAGGATTATTCTCCTTGGAGCAGAGAAGTTTAAGAGGAGACTTAATAGAAGTTTTCAAAATTATGAGGGGATTCGATAAGGTGAACAAGGAGAAACTATTTCCACTGGTGGGTGGGTTGGTAACCTGTGGACACCGATTTAAAATAGTTGTTAAAAGAAACAGATGGGAGGTGAGAAGAATTTTTTCACACAGCAAGTTGTTTGGATTTGGAATGCATTGCCTGAAAGTGTGGTGGAAGCCAATTCGATAACAACATTTAAGAGACAAGCAGATAATTATTTTGGGAGGACAAGTTTGCAGGGCTATGGGGAGAGAGCGGGGGAGTGGGATTGAATTGGATAGCTCTTTTTAAAGAGCCGGCACAGACATGATGGGCTGAATGGCTTCCCTCTGTGCTGGATGATTCTATGAACTACCAACAGGGTGGTTTTGATGTTCAAGAAATTTCCAACCAAACAACCCCTTATACTCTGCTAGAATGCCACCTCCAAGATTCTTATCAAGGGAATGAACAAACACATTACTGTGATTTGATCTAAACAAAAATCAAGTATAATAGACTATCCTTCAGACAGGAAGCTTTTTAGTCTGTACTCAATAGCAAGATAATCCTTCTCAGTAAATAATATTTAATTTTATTCAATCAAACGTCATTCCCTTCCAAAGAGCACTGTACTTAGGACTGGAAAGATTTGGAGTTTGAATTCTGGTTGATCCTTTTATTGGCCATTCACACTTTTGAGGTTCCAATCATAACCTCCTGGGGAGAATGGAAAGGGAGCAGGGTCTCCCTGGGATTGAACTGGCTCTGAGAAGGCTCACCAGGCAGATTAGCAAGGCACTGTTGATGGTTCATCAATAAGACTTTAAGAAATAGGCATTTCCTCAACAGTGTGAACCAAAGTATTATTATTAAAGTCCAAATAGATACAACTGTTCTGGCTGGACAAGTATCATACCACACAGCTACAACTTTTTTTGTAATATATATTTGATAATATATTGATTATATATAGTACCTATGAAATTGAAATGTCTCAAATTCCTGTAAAGTGTAGTGACGTATATTTGTATCAAACATGGCAGCTATTTTGTGCTCAGCAAGGCTCGCAAACAGCCTTGAACAGCCTCCAATTTATCTGTAGGGTTGTTGACCAGACACAGGAGAAACCTTTTTTTATTTTGAATTGTTTCATGGGATCTTTAACAATGAACTGTACTTCAAAACAGACCCTTCTTTACTGGTCACCAAGCCAACATATGTCAACTATCAAGACAAGTTTCAGTCTCAGAACCCACACACATACAAAATATTGTGATGAGCTCATTCTAAGCCTTGTGCGTTCAGTGCATTCTGAACAACTGTACTGTTAACATTAACAGCTGCTTTCTAAAAGGCAACTCCTATAATGTATGCAATGCAGATTCTACTCTCAGAACAGTAATGCCAAAGAAACATAAGCGTATCATAGAATGAACATACAGTTAAAAATAAACTAAGGAAATTCAGTAGAGAATGATTTCAAATGTAAAAATACCTGAGATGAGAATACGAACTTCCAAGAACATGGTATAAGTATATCACACAGATGGAGACCGATGATTCAAACTTCTACACCTCATTATTGCATTTATTTTTGTGCAGTTGCAAGTTTTAAAAGACAAGCAAGTGCTGGCTTACGACATCGCTGCTAGTCAACTGGGATGACTTGACTTTTCAACAATGAAACCAGGACACTGCACAATCCTGGATATGTGAGAAGTATACTACTGCCACCCTTTGGGTTGATGATATTCTTTGAGGCTCAAAGCCAATGAAGGAACTTACTTAGGGCCCCAGTGCGGCAAATGTGTGCATCAACTATTTTGTGGGTTGTCTGATAAGCTGGGTCAGAAGTTAAAAGCTCTGTTCTGACATTTCAAGATGTATTACTCTGCTTCCATCCAGTTCTCCGTCTCACTGATCTAGCCAAGCACTGAGCAGTTTCACCCAATGGAGAGAACCATATTTGAATGATAGTTGCCCTTGAACTCACACTTTAGCCTTTTGTTGTGCTTGTCACCATCAACCATCACAAAGAAGCAACTTTTTTGTAATATTCGATCTAGCACAGAATATTTGGAATTCAGAGCAAGATTTCCAATTCACAGAGATTATTTTTTAATTTCATTGGAGAACTTTTGCAGTACTTCTCAATGGGATTCCATATAGAATTCCCGTCCCCCTGCAGAAACTCAATTCCGGATATAGACCGCCCTGGAGCTACATTCCTATAACATCCAATTCCCGGAAGCTTGGCTATTCAGATTCCTGTTAAGATTCTGTAAGTTAGATATCTCCCTCTCCATGAAATAATTTAGAAGAGTACACCTTCAGTTGAATTCAAGTGCAATAATACTATCATAGTTCTCAAAGTATTCACCTTTTAAAAGGTTCGCGCAAGATTAAACAATATTTGTTACCAACTGATATTCAATCTGGTAATAATAATAATCCTTGCATTTGCTATATCACTTTTCACGTCATCAAGACGTCTCAAAGTGCTTCACAGAATATACTGTAAAGTGCATTACTGCATAATGCACTCTCTAATGTACAAACATGCTGAGTGGCTAATTTCCAAAAATTGAGTGCAAAAATATTAAACTGAAATAATAATAATCCTTGCATTTGATATAGCGCCTTATCACATATTGGAGACGCCTCAAAAGCACGTCACAGAATACACTGTAAAGTGAATTGACTATATATTTGTGGGCGAAACGTGGTGTCCCACAAACAGTTGTGGATTGAGTGACTAATTGTTTTTTGGTTTTTTTTGTTGAGGGATTATTATTAGGCGTGTGGATCTAATTCTATTTAATGTTTCAAGATTTTAAGATTTAAGACACTCCCTACCTCAATCCCTCCACCAGGCCCCTCTTTGCACATCTTCAGATCATATCTGAAGACCTTCCTCTTCAACCATATCTAGTCACCTCTTCAACCATATTTATAGTCTCCTTTTCTTTCTCCCCAGCTCGGCGTAAAGCTCCATCATTATTAAGCGCTCCGACAACTACCTTGCATGAAGGGCAATGTATAAATGCAAGATGTTTTTGAAGATTTAATATAAGATTTAATCTAGGGAAGGTTACTAATCGTTTAAAATTGCAACATCACAAAAGTAATTAGAGTAAAGCAGGGCGCATCCCTCCAGAGAGAAAGCATTCATTCTATTCCAGGCACACGAAAAATTCAATGTGTAGATGGCATGCACATGTAGAACTCTGTTTGGTTTGGACAGTCTTAAGCATGGTGATGGCTTTCCGACGTGTCAGACACCAGATTACAAGACAATTGAACAATTAAAAAAGGTCTCTGTTTTAACTAATCTGCAGCAAAGAATTCACATATCAATCACCCTTTGTGCACATAATTTTGTTCTAACCTCCCATTTAATTTTTTTGGTGATGATTTTAAAAGTGTGCCCTCTCTCATGACAAGCTCGCCAAGAAGTACAATGACCCATTACTGTTCACACAATCAGAATCCCTCATAATCTTGAAGGACTCTGTTAAATCACCCTTAACCTCCAAGTAAATGTTAAAAAAAGCCTTACATTTCGAGCCTCTCTTCATAACTGAAACCCCCTCCTCCCTGGTAACATCCTGGTGAATCTATGCTCTTTGCACCTTTCCATCGCTTTTATATCTTTCCAGCATCAAACAACAGTCAAGTCAAACTTAACAGAAACATGACAGTTCACTGTACATACGAATGTAGGAACAGGAAATGGGGATTTAATGCATTAACATTAAAATGAAATCCCCTTTACCGTGTAATTTAGACACATCTGGATTACTTTTGGAAAACAGCAGCTGCAATGGAATGCAAACCATTTAAAGGTCATGACATTGACTTGCAATTGCCTTCCCTGATTACTCATAAGGTTCTCTTCTTACCATGACTTCAACCTAGCCTTTTATTCACGTTTAGGCACCTCCCATAATGTTCCCCATTTGTTATCTTCACCACATCCCCGGTTTAATGCAGAAAGAATGTGAGCTGGCACCGCCGTTGTTGAAAGGTAGTGCAGAGTCAAAATAAAGTTAAACAGAAACAGACTTAATAAATCAAATATCCAGACCAGCTGCATGTGTGTACATTAAAGAGCAATTAGCCCAGTGTCACACTGCATTCCACACAAAACACATGAAACAAAATCTGCAGCCTTATAAACCATACAGGAAGTACTTCCACTCCAAAACTCTGTATAGTTCAGAGTATAGTAAGAGAAACAAGTTCTATCAGCTTCATGCCAACATTTACAGTACTTTTTGTATATGGTATGTGCTTTCAGATGCAAAAAATATTTCTATTGTAGTAAATAAATGCAGAAAATCTCACAATTGCAAAGCTCCTGAATGGTAGGCTGTATGGTAGTCACTGGTTATATATTGGGAATGCACTCTATGGGAGTCCCAAGCCTTAGCTCCTGCCATGTTGTATCCAAATCCTTTAGAGTCCTGTAACTCAGTTAAAGAGCACTCGCCTTGCAAGCGAGACACCTGGGTTCAATTCCAGGCAGGGCGAAACCTTGGGCAAGTTCCTTACTCCACACGCCTAATAATAATCCCTCCAAAAAACAATAATAAATTGGTCATTTTCAATCCACGACTGTTTGTGGGACACTGCTGTGCGCAATTGGCTGCCGCGTTTCGCCCACAAATATACAGTCAATTCACTTTACAGTCTATTCTGTGAAGCGCTTTGAGACATCAAGAAGACATGGAAAGCGCTATATCAAATGCAAGGATTATTATTATTATAAACAGAACGAGTCCTCAGGGACAGTATGCGTTCCATTCCAGATGAACTAAAACCATACATATGTAGAATTCAATAGTTTGGCTTGGAGACCCTGAAATATGGTGATGGGTTTCTGATATCTGATTTTAAAAAAGTGCTTATACACTTGTTGAGTTGTTGCTGCAACATAAAGACACTTTGTGACCTATTTATATGGCATACATAGCATCAATCCAATGCACTTTCAGCAATGAGTCAGTGCTCAAAATACAATGTAAATCCTGTTCAAATACAAGTCCTGTTCCCAAAACCACCTGATTCAGGTTTTACTGCAGCCAATTTAATGTTAAACTGAGATGTTCTTGGGAGGTCCAATGGACCACCCTTAAGCTTATTAAAGAGTTGGTCAGGGTCCCAGCTATTTAATACCATTCAAAAATGCATCTTATGTTTGTTGCTGAGAAGTGGAACACTCAGCCCCAAGGAGAGTGACTTGCAGAGGGCAAGTGGAAGTAATGCAAAATAACGTCAGCAGCATAAAAGAGGCTTTAAGAAGGGACTAGATTCTTAATCAAAAGTTAATTCAAATATTTCCTTTCCCTGGAGCAACAACTAGCCTTCTGTTAGCACAGCTGAGATCAGAAACTATCTCAGCTCCTCAGACTCAGGTTATTTTCTTTACTTCATAATTTGGAGGTATGCAATTGTAGATTCAGTAGGGATACATTATGTCATATCATTATTGTAAGAACATGCAGCTACATAATAGGGTTTATAACATAATATTCATAACAAATTGCAAATAGTTTCCATCAGTAACCTTAACCTATGTTAAGCTTACCTGTGGCAACTGTACTCAGATGTATTTACTTCTGCTTCTTGGAGGTCGGTGCGATGTACTTACAGTACCAGGAAGTTGAATTTGTGACTCGGTGCCATTATCAACGAATCCTATTACGAATTGCTGCAATTTCAATCCCATTGATAAATCAACCTCCGTTAAATTACATTGATGCACATAGCAAACCTTCCGAAGATTTTGCCACCCAAAGGATTCTGCCATATTCTGATATTTGTATCAATTTGAAAACTATTCTGACATTTGCTAAGGTACTTCCAGTGTATCTATAAATATTGGAAGGGGTGGGAAGAAATGCATTACGTTAACACAATAATTTACATATACCTGATTTCCCTCCCCCACCCACCAACTTTTATTTTCTTCAGAACAAATGTATATCACTATATCTATCTTGGGTTTATTAATATGGTTTGTATTCAACTAATTAAGGGGATGATTTCAGAGCAGCATTGCCGGTCTTTACAGAATTTAGACTTTATGGATCACTTCGGCAGTTTTTGGCTCCAATTTTCATTTGTGTAATGAGATGGTTTCTAATAGCATTTTAATGACAACGTCAACTTATGCACATATTACGTCTGTCAACAATGATAGATTTAGGTTGGATTTTGAAGGGAAGATTTTATGAACTTCATTAATCTTATTGTGGGAAACGCCACAACAATGTCAAATGGTTTGGAAGTTTAATATTTGGATGAGTTCATGTACTCAAGACATAGCTTACTCAGTTTTGGGGGATTGTGTGCATTGTGTATACTGCATACAATCCCTTTCCTGGTTCTCATGTGTTTTGAACTTCTATGCTCTTGAATTTCTCTTCCTTATTCAAGTTTTGGAAAGAGTTGAGTTGAAAGGTCTCTAACAATATATTGACAACTATATGTCCAGAGTAAAGTTACCTTGGCAATGTGAGACCTTGTAGTAGATCAGCTTTACCAACCAGCAGAATTTCAATCAACTAGTATGCTTCTTGGAAGCTCTTTGCAATTGTTCTTTTCTCAAGAAGTTATGGGTTCAAGCCACACAACAAGATTTGAACTCATAATCGAGCCTGACACTCCAGAGAGAATGCTAGAAGAGCCATCCTTTGGATGAGTCATTAAGCCAAAATCTTCTGTGAGTACGAGAAGGACTCTGAGCTCACAGTCTAGGCTGACTCTCCACTGCACTGCTGTGAGAGACCAGCATTGTCATAGGCACCGTCCTTCAGATGAAATGTTAAACATTCAAGATCCTCATCCTCACCTACAAGGCCATTCACGGCCTTGCTCCCTCCTATCTCTCCGACCTACTATCCCCCTACCTACCTGCCCGTACCCTCCGTTCCTCTGGCTCCGGTCTGCTCCACATCCCCCGCCCCAACCACCCTACCATCGGTGGCCGGGCCTTCAGCCTCTCAGCCCCTAGGCTCTGGAACTCTATCCCCCAGTGCCTTCACCTTGCCTCCTCCCTTTCCTCCTTCAAGGCCGGTCTCAAGACCTTTCTCTTTGACCATGCCTTCAGCTCCCCTCTCGACTCTCTACCCCCTCCTCGCTCCCTCCCTTCCCTCCCCTCACCCTGACCATTTCCCCCTGGCTCGGGTCATGACCCAACTGTACAGCGCCTTGGGACGTCCTCCCGACGTGAAAGGCGCTCAATAAATGGAATCTTGTTGTTGTTGTTGTAAACCAAAGTCTGGTGAACATTAAAAATGTCATGGCACTAATTGAAAAGAGAAGGGAGTTTCCCCGGGTCCGAGCCAACATTTCCCCAGATAAAACTGGTCATTCACTTCATAGTTGTTCGTGGGACATTGCTGTGTGCAAATTGGCTGCAGTTTTTAAATACAAATTCACAGTCACTACACTTTACAATAAATCCTGTGTAAAATTCACTTTACAATGAAGTACAAATAAAACACTTTAAGATGTTTTGATGACAGGACAACATCCTATTTCCCCTGCAAGTATTGTTATTATTATTTAGAAAGTGTTATTTTGAACAGCAAGGAATTCTCTGTGAATACTTGCCAATATGCATCCTCAACGAAATTCACTGAAAAAATTAAGATTGGTTTATTATTCATCTCCTTGCTTCTAGTTAGTCAGGAATGACTTCTTCACAAATCTAGGTGGTAGGTATTGTGTTTTCAATCCCAGTGTTAGGGAGCGAGACTTGCAAGGGTTTGGACGATTGACCAAATCCAGTGACTGGTATGTCTCCACGGTTGTCTGTTGTGCCAGTGGCTCCTGGAGTTTTGGTTGTGCTGCTATTGGTGTCACAGAATGGGGGTAGGTGGGTGCACATATCTGGGATACACATAAAGAATGAGGAAAAATTCTGATATCTGGTCTCTACTCATGACTTTCTATCAGCAGCTGGCTAGCACACCGACAACAGCCATACATAGCTTGGATAGCACACACCTTCCTACAATTTAAAAAAAATTAACCAAAAATGAAAAGTTCTGAAAGAATTCCAAAATATAAAAGGGCAACAAAATGACATTAAATAAACTAGAGGTAAAGTTTGAATGAAGCAAAGTGGAACTATAAATTTTGGGAGTGAAACCCAGAAGATTTTAACCTTTTAATCAAAAAGAATTTAGCAATAGGAACATTTAGTCTCCGGTCAAGTCTTATTACAATTAATGAAGGTCGAAAGTCGATACCAGCTTTAATACTTTTCAATTATTTGGGGTAAAAGTCCATGATGTCAATTTAGTTCTTTAAATGGACCAGGCTCTCTTGCATTTTATCTATTCTATTTTACAAGGCTTCCATTGTTAGCCTTTATTCCATGATTAATTGAACAGAGGTTTTGTGTGCGTGGAAGCTGCGCTTTCTGCATTCAAAACTATTTTGCTGTAATGTCTAGAAAAAATCTTTTGAAGGTTGCATTCAGTGATTGGTCAAACTAAACGCAACACCAGAAGTGATACTCGAAGTTTGACAGTAACTTCACTGTACTTATCTGACCAGCCGGAAAATCTTCTTTGGCAAAGTCTAAAATCAAGCTGAGTTTTTAAAAGGACATTCTGAAAAGAAGTTAAACTGCATTAAAACTCTTACCATTCTTAAATTTCATCGTCTTACCTCCTGGAGGCAACTTGTACAGAAATCAGGATACAAGTTTTTATTTTAAAAAGAATCTGTAACTAAAAGCTTTGCTTGAAGAGTTCGAGCCACATGAATCTCTTCTCAGCAAGGACTCTGTGCTAAAGGTCAGTTCCGCATGAAAGAAACCTGCACAAATGAACCAAGTACAGACTTTTAACTCTTTGCTTACGCTAAAATTTTAAATCCACATGAAACTCAATCAAAGCACTGACTAGAGAACAGCAGTAAGATCTTAAAACTCAAAGCAAAACTTAAAAGGCAACATTGTAATCTAGGAAGTGACTATAATTTATAATAATAATCCTTGCATTTGATATCGTTGAGACATCTCAAAGTGCTTCACAGAGTATACTGGAAAATGGATCGACTGTATTTTGTGGGCTAAATGTAATCTAAATACTGTACTCATATACTACTTCCAATGAGTTCATCTATTAACACTTATTTCCCATTATTTCCTAATTTTTCAATATTATTTGCACTTTTGAAAGTACTTCACATTTCCCACCTCCACTGCACAAGCTGCTACCTAAGCTCACTCACGGTGCGAAGAGGGAAGATGAGCAAACTTATTTTCAGATTTAATTACATGACACAGAAGTGACATTGACTATCGAGTTAGGGTTATGAGTGATACAGTGCTGTATTACGTTTTGTAAAATGTTGGAGTCTAATCAGATGAACCACAATGATCTTTTCTAGTCCACTACACTTCTATGTTAGTATAAACTTCGGGAGTATTCATTTATACTGAGATTTATACTAATATGAGTTCTTATTCAGGAAATAAAATAGTAGTGCTGTGTAATATTCTGCAAATAAAATACATATAAAAGCAAAGGAATTCAATAGAAATTATTATAAGATTCTAATTAAATAAACCACAACATTCACAAGACAGCTAACCAAGAAGTCTGTGGAAAGGGTTTCATGTGATGCAGTCCAAATTGGTTGCGAAAGAGGTCCAACATTATTATTTTGCTGTTTTGCTAAACTGTTTACCTTCGACTCCCACAGGCTGGTATTTCCAACAAATAGCCAAGTTCAATAAACCGATAGTGAGTATAGCAGCATGTTTTCTACAGTATACTTTCTATTTTGATAAACTCCCATCTCTGGTTCAGTCTTTCCAGGATAAGAAGTGCAGTGATAACGCTTACACTAACCCACAAGGTTACAGCACTCCCTGCTGGTTGATCAATGGTGTGTATTGCTGAAGAAATCAGCAGTTGCACCAGACCTCTAGTTTCAGCTGTTGTGAAAGCTTCGATTAGCAAAATAACACATCATCTGAAAGCGATTTCAATGTGCACCAATCATGAATGTCTGCAATGCACACATTTCAATTTGAGTTCAAAGGGAATGAGGCAGCGTTCAAGCATCAAACTGTAAACTATATTTGGAAAAATTATTTCAAGCAGTGGTTCTAAGAACGGAAATGAATGTTGCAGAACCACTTATTATTCTCAGAGGGTATTTTTTTTTCTTTCAGCAGCATCTACAATTGGCAACTCAACATCAATGGGGAAAATTAAAGACAGAACGGCATGTTAGCGTCATTGCAAAAGGTTTAGAGTACAAAAGTAGGGAAGTCTTGCTGCAACTGTATAGGGCCTTGGTGAGACCGCACCTAGAGTATTGTGTGCAGTTTTGGTCTCCCTATTTAAAAAAAGACATACTTGCCTTAGAGGGGATGCAGCGTAGATTCACTCGGTTAGTTCCTGGGATGAGGGGACTGACCTATGAGGATACGCTGAATAAACTAGGGCTATATTCTCTAGAGTACGGAAGAATTAGGGGAGATCTTATTAAAACATATAAGATTCTTAAAGGGCTGGATAAAGTAGACATTGAAGGTCTGTTTCCGCTGGTAGGAGAATCTATAACCAGGGGTCACAGTCTTAAAATGAAGGGTCAGCCTTTTAGAACAGAGTTGAGGAAACATTTCTTCACTCAGAGGGTAGTGAATTTATGGAATTCACTACCCCAGAAGGCTGTAGATGCTCAGTCCTTGAACATCTTCAAGGCTGAGACTGATAGATTTTTAAAAAACAGAGGCATTAGGGGATATTGGGATAGGGCAGGTAATTAGTTAGGTCTGAAGATCAGCCATGATCTTATCGAATGATGGGGCAGGCTCGAGGGGCCGAATGGCCTACTCCTGCTCCTAATTCTTATGTTCTTATGTAACAGTGTGGGGTATTGCGGGTGCCAACACACCCACAGCTCAGTGCCACTACTCCTCCTCAAAAGCATTACATGTACATTTGTTGCCTGGTAACTAAATTATTCATCTTTTTTTTCATAAGGAACTTGTGTTTAGAACATTATTGTCTGCCATTGTGTTTGTGTCAAAGCTCTATCCTGTAAGTTTCCTGCCGTAAGAATGATGAATTTTGATTATTCTTGCGTTTCACATCCTTTTAAATTAGATACACTTCCAGCAGAATATAGATTTCATGGGTGTGCCAGGATATCATTCTGCAACAAAGTTTTTTGTCATCACAAAAGAGCCAAGACAGAGTTTAACACTATAATTCTCCTTTTCATTATGGAATTTGTGATCGGGTAATCTGCTACAGGCTCAATTGCATCTCAGTTCACCCACAGTAGTGGGAGTGAGGAAGCATAGGTCTGGAATAGCAGCATCCACTGGTTGGAATTGTATACGAGAAAGGATTCGAGACTGAACCCACTGTATGGAGTATATTTTGTGGGCAAAACTTCAGTTTCAGATCAAATATCAGACACCACTTTTCAACTACACGTTAAGGTAGAAGTATATCCAAAAGGAAGCTTGAAAAAACTTCTTCAGGCAGAGGGTAGTGAGAATGGGGAACTTACTACTGGAAGCTGTGGTTGAAGCATAAAAGCATCAATGTAGTTGAAAGAAAACCTGACATATACAAAAGGGAGGGATACTGGTGAGGGAGTGATAGGAGCGGTGCGGGTTTGTGTGGAGTATAAACACCGGCATGGACTAGTTGAATCGAATGATCTGCTTCCATGCTGCATTACTCTATGTAATTCTATGCAAGTGTTGAATTAATATGAACTGAGCAACATCAATGGGGAAAATTAAAGACAGAAGTACACTTAATTAAAGAAGCAAGTTCAAAGGATAATTTATGGCATTGGGTATTACAGCACCAATGAGTGTTGGATGATAATGTATCTGGAATTTGGATCATATCCATCGTTCACCATGTCATGTTCCTCAGTCCACTATCAGTGGACAATGTGTGGGCTATCAATAGATGTGCTAGGCCACTAATGCAGACGTACAGGTGATTGGTACGTGTTCCTGAAAATTAACAGATGTATGAGGTTAAACATTGGGCGGAGATTAACAAATTTCTCTCCAGCACAATAATATGAACTTCAGCCAATTCAGTATCAACATATGATGTTTTGTTTTCTAAATCATAGATCATATTGTGGAGTCCTGCAGCTCAGTGGTTAGAGCAATCGCCTCGAGGGTTTGATTCCCGGCAGTGTGAAACATTGAGCAAGTTTCCTTATTCCACACGCCTCTGTTTATCTAGAAGTAGGAACCTGGTTGTTAGTCAATTGACGGATCGCTTTTCTGGGGGCAATAATTCCTTAAAAAAAAAAAATTTGTTCACTCAATTCACGACTGTTTGTGCGTAATTGGCTGCCACGTTTCACCACAAAACAGTCAATTCACTTTACAGTACATTCTGTGAAGCACTTTGAGTTGTCAAGAAGACATGATAAGGGCTATATCAAATGCAAGGATTATTTATTATTGTAATGTTCCAAACCACTAAAATCATTTCAGATTTACTTATCCGGAAATAATGCCATTACCTGTAAGTTACTATCGTTCGGTCACAACCAACATATTATCAGTTTAACTTATTGATGCTCCATGATTGAATCCATTTGATATCTTTCACGTACAAGATTGTGTTTGCAACACTTTTAAACACTTCACCCTATATTTCTCCTATTCTTCACTTTAAAAGGCAATGCAAAATGGTATTGTATTCTGCACATTCAGCTCTCCTGACTTGATAAGTTCCCCTGTGCCACAGATCATTTCCTGAATAACACAGTGCAGTTCTCAAGACCTTGCAAAATGCACAGACATCAAGTGCTTCACTCACCTCAATGGAAATGCTGGCTTCACTGTGTGACAGCTCAGTTATGCTCAAATGGTGAACTGCAAGCATGCTTATATTTTCAATCCACTTATATTTTGCATCATGTGGTAAAGAGACGTTGTAGTTACACACTGATTTGTTGGGCTGACAATTCTGAACTAATTAACTCTGGCAGGACTCCAGTTGGCTGATATTCTAAAGTTTCAAAGCAACTTGAAGCCCTGTGAGAATTGTTCACTAAACATGAATGTGGCTCCACTCCTAAATACCATACTGTTAGATGTGATTGTTTTTGAACAAAACATTTTCTCAAGCACTCCCTGTGTAGCACCTTAGGTAAATGTCATAAGGTTGTGTACATCAGGATGTTGTGCACATGGGTGCTTTGCACTCACAGTCTAGGCTGAGACTCCGGTGCAATGATTGTGGTATGCTGAATTGTTGGTACCCACTTTGGACGTGACGATAAAATGAGATCCCTTATGCCTGCTCAGATAAATGTTAAAGATCTTCCGAAAACAACAACTTGCATTTATAAAGCACGCCTTTGGGCACAACCTGAAGATGGTGAAGGAGGTGGCAAGGTGGAAGGATTGAGCGAGAGTGTTCCAGAGTTCTGGGGTGGAATGGCTGATAGCATGGCCGCCAATGGTGGAACAGTTTTTTTTATGACACTTTTTTAAAAGTGAGGAGAGTTTCTCCCATGGTCCTTCCTGTACAACAATCCTACACATTCACTTCATGGTGGTCTGCGGGGCACTGCTGTGGGCAAATTAGCTACCACGTTCCCTTACAAATATAGTTACTTCACTATATAGCAATTACCAGTGGAATGCTTTTGAGGTGTTTTAACATTATAGACGCTATTTCAAATACAAGGATCATTATTTTATTACTGAATGTTCATAAGGAAGGAGGGAAAAAGGCATTCATGGTGCGAGAGGAGAGGGGAACCCCGTTGCCATTTTTTGTCTGCTCTCTGCTGGAGCAGAAAACTGACCCAAGTCTAAAGGTGACATTGCAAGCCAATGTTCATAGATTAAGTGAAGTTTTAAACTTATTTCAAAGACTTCTGCCCATTTACATTGAACACAATTGCTAACCCAAAAGTGTGACAATCTTAGAGCAAGAAGATGGTGTCCATTTTCAAGACCAAATAACAGCAGCATGGAATAAACTAAAGCATGTATTTTGAGACTTCTAATCATGAAAATAGATCAGGGGTGAATTTGTGGTTTACAAATACTATACTTTGTGGGAATCAAAATGTTTCAGCAAGCGAAAGATTGACTTTTAAGAAAGTTGCTTTCCACAAAATATAAAGTAAATATGTGCTATTAAACTCTGGAGACATGACCAGCTGTAACAGCATGCCTACTTTAAGTCCCCACGATAAGCACAGTACTGTGGATAGGCCATTTGTTTCTTGGTGCGATTAGAGCCCAGAGGCCAAGTTAATGACCTGTATTGCAACAGCTGTTGTAAGTGCTGAAGATGATTAATCCCAGCCCATTTCAGTATCAGACGCTTACCTGGCGCCTGGATGTTAAAAGCCTCAGCTGTCTGCAACAGGCTGTTGGCACTTTCCACAGATATCGTCTGATATCTCTGTCTGAGCAGTGACAAAAAATAGACATAGCCTAATATAGAAGACGTGGAGAATCAAAGCAGTGTTTGAGGTACAGTTGTAGATTATGTCACGCAGCTGTCAATCAACAGGAATACAGCAAAAAGACACTGTTGAGAATTTCTTCCCATTTCCAGTTTTGGTGTATGTTTCAGTTTCCTCTATCGCGCAATGGTTTAGCTCAGTTGGTAGTACTCTCACTGCTGGATCACACAAGGCTTGGGCAATGCAGTCCAGGTACTGGGGAACCGCTGCATTGTCAATAAAAAATAAAACTGAGCTCCCATCTGCCTGTGCTCCAGCAGACATTAAAGATGCAATTACACTAATGCAAAGGAAAACTTTCTCCAGGTCAACAATTCTCCAGATTAATTGGCTTTGTGCCAATTTATGGCATCTTGCCAATCCAAATGGTCCAAGATTGACTGTCTCTTTAAAGTTATTTCAGGGTTGGGGAGATGGTGACTGCTCCCCTCTTCAGCGCAAAAAAAATTAAAAACATCAAGTTGCCCCACTGACTAAAAATTATATTTAAAAAATTGTCTGATTCAAAAAAAAAGGTCAACTGATGAAGGCCATTCTCCTTATCTGGAGAAAGGGCTCCACCTACTGGGCTCTATCCAATGTTCCTTAAACTACATAAGGAATAATTTTAAAAATAGCAAATTTGACCCCATGTTCTGCAATTTGAGCAGTTCAGAATCCAGCAGTTGTTTGGAGATATCAGGCTTGGTGTGAAAATGCTATTAGTTTGTTCAGTGACACATCTACTAATGCATTAGTAATACATGATGCGTTGTGAGTTTTGGCATCACAATATCCCTGCTTTTAATTAAACATATAATAAATGTGGATCTGTGAAAATCATAAGAAAAGACTGGATTCTGAGGATAGGTAGTAGGAAAAACAAATTCACAGTCCATCGAGTCTGCACCGGCTCTCAGAGTGAGACCTGAGTAAGGTGTTCATTCAATCCCACTGTCCTGTCTTATCCTTATGCCCCTTCCAGCCTCTATCTTTCACATATCTGTCTACTTCGATCTGGAAAACCCACAAGGGACTCTGCCTCTACCTGGCAAGGCATTCTACTATCTAGGTTCAAGCATTGCATACCACAGGAAAAGACATTCATTTTGCAAACAAAACTTCCAATGCCCATTTTGAGCATTATATTTAAAGCCAATGGCAACTGCAGAGCACGGTACTTTGTGCCACTAAAACTACTATTAACTACCGATAGGGCTCTGGCATGGGCTAGTCTTATCAGAGTCACGTCAGCTCTTGGTAGCTTCCCCCCCATCCCCCGCCAGCATTGAAAGGATGAAAGGCTGATTGGACCCACTTGAATTCAGATCCCACTGTTGTTCCCAGGTGCAGCATTTAAAAATTAACCCAAAAGACCTAGGGTTGCGCCACAGCAAAATCAAGGTTATTGGAACAGCAATATAATATTTGGGTACACCAGTGTTAAATGCAGACCAAGGAAGCTCTTATCCTTAAGGAGTAACAAGTAAACATTCCAAGCGGCTTTAGAAAAGGCAACTGTTGAACAGTTGCACTGACAGCTGGGATTTAAGCAGAATAAACAAATTTGCGCAAGTTTATAAATTGTCAATAACAGGATAGTAAGTGCTCTTAAGCTAGAAGTCTGATCTGTCAATAAGTTTTGCTATTGTACCTGTAAAAATTAGTTTGATTTTCACATCATTTCAAGCGAGTAGCCTAAAACCATTGCAGATCTGATGGGTTTACATTGAATGAGAATTATAGCTTACTATATTGCAGGATATCACACATATGCTGATTGCCAAATTGCTAAACATGTCAAGATCTGGTCGCAGGATATCGGCCTCCTAAGCCTATTTTGGATTTGAGAATATTTGAAATACAACAATAACTTGCATTTATATAGCACCCTCCAGTTAGGATAACGTCTTGAAGTTCTGTACAGTGGTGGGGTTGAACGCTGAGCAAGGGAAAATGGGGAGAACTAGGGAGTTAGGTTTTAGATGGGATTTAAATATAGATAAGAAGTGGGAGCGAGGAGGAGGAATTGAGGTCTGGCTACTGTGGATGTCTGGCCCAGTTGAGACCTCAGGGCTTAGTGTAAATACAAAAAAAAGATGGAATGCATTATATCATTTAGAAATAAAATTAAAATAGTAAAAATAGGACAGAAAAAGAATGGAGAAGGTAGAATGGTGGTGGGGCGGGGGTTGAGGGGAGAAAACATTGGGGATAACAGATTTAGAGTTCTTAATCTTTTTTATATTTCAACTTTATTTTGAAAGATTTATTTTGGCAAAAGATGAATACAACAGAAATAAAATTACTCCCGACATCTGAGTAGCATTACAACTGTAATCTTAGGGATGGTTTTAAGGTCACAGTCTTTGAACTGCAATCTTAAACTGACTGCCCCAGGGAGCCTTGAATTCACTAGACTTGCTGATGATAAAGAATGGTTGCTCTTAAAAATATAAATTTTCATTTGTGACTGTAAACATAGGTTTTATTAAGACAATAGAGGCAACTTTGCTGCTGCAGAATCTCAATAAGGAAATCCTGGTTAAAATTCCATTAACACCCAAGAGAGACGTTTTGTTCCTCTTGACCAGGCCACATAAGAGAGAAAGGTTATAACTGGCCGGTAAATTGCGACATATGGAATGATGGGGTGCATTGCTAACAACATTCATAGAACTGTCCTTGGCTCAGACCTTGAGCTAGGTTCAAAACCCAGAATAAATTAAAGGCAATTGAAATAACATCCACATGGCACTTTGGATAACAAAAAATCTCTGTAAATGTGCAAAGCTATCAATATCTTACGAATGGGGAACAAGCAGAACAATGAAGGTAAAAGATGGACATTTTATAGCTGTTTTCAAAGTGCATCAACGCCTTAAGATCCTTTCCATCCAGTGCCAAGGCCTTTCATCATATTCATTTTATACACCTACTGCCTAAATATCTGTCTATTTCTCCAATTAAAAACATAATATTCAGAAACACATTGAAGTTCTTGACACTTTTCACAAAGATAAGCATTCAGATAAAATTGATGATCCATCTGATGGTTCTTTGTGGTAAAAAAATTAAAAATCAAATGCTTTTAGGTGGAGGAAGCGAGTGGCGAGGAGGAAGCCCCCTCCACATATGAAATGGGAAATTAATATTTTTTAAAGTGCTGCAGAAAATTGATTCCTAATTAAGTTGATTCACTTTGCAGTATATTCTGTGAAGCGCTTTGAGACATCTCAAAGACGTGATAAGGCGCTATATCAAATGCAAGGATGATTATGAATCAAAAGGGGAGGAGGTTGCACAATGTGGAAAGAACAGTACTGTATTTGCAATTAAAGGCTGAATGGGTTGGACCGATTAGATGCACCTTCTGATTCTCCAAGTTGAAAGCAACGACATCCTATCAATGTAAAATTCAAATGAATCTGGCCCTCTTCCTTTGTCTCTTTGCTTCCTCTCTCAGGTTCCCTACAGAGTGCCTCCTCATCACCAAGTAAGAATCCATTTGATCCCAATGACGAAGATTTCAATGTTATCTGGGTAACTCAACAGTCGGCTTTTGTCCTGGTCACCAATGAGGTTTTGTGTGCTTTTTTGTTTTAGAAAGAAGTCATGTACCACAAACAAGAAGCTGTGGTGCAGAAATAGCGATACAGGCAATTGTAATCTGATCATCTCACTGAATCAGTTGGTTGATTTTTTAAAAAATAGATCAGCCACTGTTTCAGACGGTCTTAATAATGAAAATAAAAGAACTTAAGGTTTTAAGCCACACAAAAACAACAGTAATTCTACAATTACAAGTAAGTACATACCTTTCACATAACGAGAATGTCTCAAAGTGCTTTACAAAGACTGAGTAGGGAGCCTGACCTGGGATGGAAAGGGGAGGGTGGAGAGAGAGAGAAGGTGCCTGCAGGCACAGTCAAAAAGAGAAGTGTTTAGGCAGTTTTGAAAGCAGAGAGGGTGGTGATGAAGTGGAAGGATTCAGATGAGTTCCAGGATATATGGTAAAGTGGCTGAAAGCTCACCTGACAATAAAGTCAGAGCAGGCTGAGGGCATTAACTTATTAACTTTAAAATCGATTGCTTTTCCGGAGGTAATAATTCCTTCAAAAAAATAATAAATTGGTCACTCAATCTACGACTGTTTGTGGGACACTGCTGTGTGCAATTGGCTGCCTCGTTTCACCCACAAAATATAGTCAATTCACTTTACAACATAGTCCTCGCTATATCTCAAAGACATGATAAGGTGCGAGATCAAATGCAAGAATTATTTATTTATTTAATCCACTAGAAGACAAAACAAGGATAGGGCTGATGGACTCACGGAGCCCAGTTCAAGAGAGTATGTAGGTTGCAGGGTCCTGGATGATCTGGAGTTTGTGCAGATGGAGATGAGTTGGCTGATGAGCAGGGGATTGGAAAAGTCAAGCCTGGAGGTGCCAGAGGCTCTGATGAGGGCTTGGGCTGCAGGAAGGATGGGATCGTGGTAGGTTATGTTGTGGAGATGGAGGAAAGCGGACTTGTCAGAGCCTGAATGAAGGGTTTAAAGGTGAGTTGAGCCTCAAACAAAACGGTGAGGTTCTACACAACCTCCTTCATCTTCCCGACTGAGCAACCGAGAAGGTTGATACAAGCTGAGGTGAGGAGGAAGAGCCCTGGCACAGAGCAGAACCTTAATTTGACTGATGTTGAGTTGGAAAGAATCAGGTCTCTTTCAGGACTTGATATCTGTCAGTCTGAACAGTTATAGTTCAGGAGTCGGTGGTGAAAGTAGAAAGACAGAGATGGGCATCATCTGCGTGTGGAATTAGACCCCTCATGCTTTTTCATTCTCTTGTAAATGGTTACTGCTCATTTTGTCAGGCTTTGAGACAATCACTTGAAGTAAAAGTGATGCAGCTTACACTCAATTGTAGTTCTTAGAAAGGTCCCTAATGGCTGACACCCTATACTTATGTAAGCTTCCTTGTGCTTAAAGATTAACTGCGGCTCCCTCTGATTGGAACACATATAGGGTAGCACTGTCTGCGTAAATTCTGCTCTGCAGTCCTTCTATTTACTAGGTCCCTGAGCAGATGTAACTGCAGTTCAACAAGACTGCAAGCAGGGATAATAAATCTGGTGAAAAGTAATAAATATTCAAGCAATCTGAACTGCTGGATGTTTTTACTCATTGACATCTGTTACTCATCAGGCATAAAATGTAGCCTCTGCAAGCTTGAAAGCTGCTTAATACTCCAAATGTGTTTTGTGCTCTTTGCTATTTATTCATATCCTCTGGTCTTCGTAACCTATATTTGTGGGAGTTTCAGGATCAGAATAATGGTGCAGTACTGCAACCTGATTTCTGGTTTCAAGACAACAGTAAAATGCAGTTCCAAATTGTGATAGGATATATGTGTGTGTGGGGAGTGGTGGGGGGGGGGGGGTGTAAAGCACTTTGGGATGTTCTCTCGACAGGAAAGGACTGCAAATCATATTATTTATATGTGCCTGTGCATGTGTTTGAATGCATGTATGCGAGTGCGAGAGTCTCACAAGAACGATGATCGCTTGGGTAAGAACCAGGACTATTCCCTGTCGAGCCACAATTCAGCAGCTATCTCTGCTTTCATGATTTGAATGGGAATAAAACTAAGAAAACCAACCACTGGGGGGCATAATAACACATGACCGGGACATGCTCATTTGACACAATTTGCTCCCCTCAATTTCAAAAGTAATTTTTTTTAAAAAAAACACCCCACATTCAGTTAGGTGATTGAAACACAATGAAAATAAACTGCAATATAATTTCACTCATATCTGCAGCATATGAAAGAAATACAATGATGTTTCACCATCATGTGTGCACACAAATACATAGCCTTGTTCCTTTGCTAACAACTTAATAGAGCAACAATGTTTTTTTAAAATCTGCAACAAATATTACACCCAGGGGTCTTCTCTTTGACCGAGCCTTCAGCTCCCCTCTCGACTCTCTTCCCCCTCCTCGCTCCCTCCCTTCCCTCCCCTCACCCTGACCATTTCCCCCCTGCTCGGGTCATGACCCAACTGTGCAGCGCCTTGGGAAGTCCTCCTGACGTGAAAGGCGCTTTATAAATGGAATCTTGTTGTTGTTGTTGTTTATTAAAAATAAACATCTTCCAGCATTTCTTTGTGGTATACTTGATAAATGGACTGCCCAACCAGTGTGGCAGGTAGTGGGTTCAAACATCATGATGGGACTTTCAGCTCAAAGTTTAGGGTTACACTCATATGTAATGATGGGGGTGGATTGCATCATCATAGGTGCTGTTCTTCGGATGAGATGTTAAACTAAGGTCCCCTCTGCCAGCTCAGTTGAATGTTAAAGATGCCATGGTGTGATTCAAAAAGAGGAGTTTGTATTGGTGTCCTGGCCACCAATTCCCAGGACAACACTGGTCAGTCCCTTCATGCAACATTGCTGTACTTAAATAAACTGTATACATGTTAACCTACAAATACATTAATTCACAAAATTCAACTAGTTCAAACCTCCCACCGCCCACATTCTCACCCACACTAAACTCCGTACCTCCATTACCCCAGTGCTTGTCAAACTGGCTCCCTGTCACAGAGCAGAGCAGATCGATTTCAAGATTCTCACTCTTGGATTTAAATCCCTTTATGCCCTCGCACCCCGCACCCCCATCTCTCCAACCTGTTCTCTCCCTGCAAAACTACCCGTTGCCTCCGCTCGACTGGCTCTGGTCTCCTCCTTGTCCTCCAAACCCTCCACCACACCATCGCTAGCCGTGCTTTCAGCCACTACGCCCCGAAGCTGTGGAACTCTCTCCCTCAGTCCCTTCGTGTTGGCACCTCCCTCCCCATTTTCAGGTTGTGCTTGAAGAGCTTCATCTTCGACCGTGCCTACGGTCACCTTCCCCCTTCCCCAGCTCGGCATCAAGCTCCGCCACTGTTAAGTGCTCCGAGAAGCCATCCGGCGTGAAGGGTGCTATATAAATGCAAGTCATTGTTGTTATAATTTAAAGCAATATAATGTAAAGTTCTTTGAGATGTTTCAACAACGTGATAACGTACTACATCAAATGCAAGTATTATTATTACTACTCAACCATGTAGACCAGGAAATTCCCAGGTTTGTGCTGAGCTACTTGATTTTATCCAGAGAGATGGAAGGGACCTCACAATTAACCAGGGTTTCCTCTACTGGTCATTAACCAATGGTTCCTGCTAGGAAGTGGCTGCGTCTATAAATCAAGTGAGGGCAGGTTAGGGCAGAGCTATGGCTTACACAAGAAACAGACAAATCCACAGACAGTTGAATGGCTTATTCAAAATCACTCTCAAGATAAAATTGGTGTAGACGTCATTTTAACTGTGGTGAAGAGTTCAAATTCTAGAAATGAAAACGTTTAGGAGTAAGAAGGGAATTCAGGCAGAAAGTTTTTAAACATAATAATAATAATAATAATCCTTGCATTTGATATAGCGCTTTTCACGTCAGGAGGACGTCCCAAAGCGCTTCACAGAACACACTGTAAAGTGAATTGACTGTATATTTGTGGGCGAACGCGGCAGCCAATTGCGCACAGCAATGTCCCACAAACAGTCGTAGATTGAAAATGACCAATTTAATTATTGTTTTGGGTTTTGGAGGGATTATTATTAGGCTCTGTGTGGAGTAAGGAAACTTGCCCAAGGTTTCGCCCTCTGCCTGGAATTGAACTCAGGTCTCTCACTTGCAAAGCGAGTGCTCTAACCACTGAGCTACAGGACTCCACAATGTAATAATGTAGTAAACTCATGGATATTTTATCAGACTTACAGGGGTCAAGGGTAAATACAAGTATTTCTGAAGCAAGAGGTGGATTAGGGATTAGGGAAAGAAAGAGGGGATGCGATTTACTGAAAAGACAGATTTGGGGGGATTTGGATTGCTCAAAGTACCGCTGCTACGGTGTGGCTCTTATCTGCTTATCCTCTCTTGGTCTATCTTCTATCTCCTCTGGTTGTTTCCCTTCTTTTGAACAACTCACGATGTATTACCCTATTCTCCTTTCCTTCAAGATCCTGATAGTCTATCATTTCCCTCCCTCACCCAGCACTTTCGTCACAGAAATCTCTCCTTTTCTGTTTCTGCAGAGCCTTTCTCATCATGGATGACTTGTACCTCCACTTAACTCTTCCTTCCCCATTACCTCTGACTTCTCGGCTCTCCTCCCTTAATCTCCCTCAATCTCACCCTCCATATAAACTCTGTCGCTCACAGTGTGGCCACGCATACTATCTTTCCCCTTCCCCTGCTCTGTCATTGTAAAGCACTCCTGAGACATTATCTTATGTGAATGGCACTATATAAATGTGAGTTGTTGTCGTCTACAACAATAATTTGGATTTATTAAAGTAGAAATGCACACGCACAATACAAGGCTGTCTGAAAGTCATTGTATTTAACATGATGGTGCCGCATTTGCTGGCTTTATAATAATAATAATAATAATAATAATCCTTGCATTTGATATAGCGCTTTATCCATCATCCTTGTCCCTTTTACAGTTGGAAACACAGACTGTGCGTTAATTATGTTAATGCATCTGAGCTGTCTGGTCCCAGAATGACATAACATTGTTTAATCAAATGTCTATGGTTAGTAACTCCCAGGAAATCTACAAATAATATTGGGCAGACTGGAAATCTAAGTAACTCAATCAAAGAACACAATTACTTCAGAGACCAACAGTGATTTCTCACACCTTCTGATAAATGTAGATGCAAACTAAGGAAGAGGGACATTCGACCTTCTGAATTTGAAAGAGGAGAGTTCAAGAAATATTCAATCAAGAAAAAAAACTGGTGTAACGAATTGAGCTAAAGCTTACAGCTCACTCGTTTGAATCCCAGTGCATGGTTTCAGCTGCAATTGCATTGGGCCCCAGCCTTCCCAGGGTTAGGAAGTAAGCAGTACCTGTTCCAACTTCTTCTACAGCCCTCTACAGATTGTATGACTGTTTGGCAGCCTCATGGGGAGAATTCAAGGTTAAATATCATGGTACACACACGAACAATGGTTACTTGAGAGGAGTGTTTGTATGTTTGTGTGTGTATATTATATGTATATGTGTGTGTGTCAAATTGTGTCTCATCGGAACATAGGAAAACAGGAGGTGGTCAATCAGCCCAGTTTAATATATCATGGCAGATCTTTTAATCCTAATGCCCCACCCTTTAATACGCTTACCACCCACAGATATTGACTGCTGGATATAAACAAACCTTTTCATATTTAGTGGATACATGAGTTGACCCAGTTAAAAAATATCATCCAATACTTTGGAAACCCTATGCTGGTTTTAAAAATATACGTCCTTGGACAAACTAACGTAAAAATTATATTTGTGGCAGAAGTAAGTTTTAATTCAAACATAGTTGTGACAGAATTGAACCTTAAAATATTTCTGAATTTCACATATACCCTGCTTGTGATCTCACCCTTCAATTAACCTGCTTATGTTCAATTCCCTCCAGGCAGCCGTCCAATTTTTTTTTAAAAGTCAAATATGTTGAACATGATTTGAAAGAATTCACGTGAATTGCTGTAAGCATGTTGCAAACATAAAAGTGCACTGTACGCCAACAATAAAGGCAACCCCCCCCAAAAAAAGAAGGACTCAATAAAGTGGAATTAGAGAATAAGTTGGTGTAAAGAACAGGAAATGTAATTATAAACTGAAAAAGCCACAAACTTAAGAATTGATTGGGTCTAGATGGCGTTCATTTTTTAAAATGCCTAAACAGCTAGAGTTGCTCAAATGGGGACTGCTAGCAACTAAATATATGCCTTTGATGGTTCTGAACTGTACTACTCCTTTAACCTATAGTCTCCATGGTGGTATCAAGTTAAACCCGAGAAGAGTCTTTTTTAATTACCTAGAATGTTGTTCTCTCCACTTAAAAGTATAATAAAATGTCTTAATCCACAACACTTGATACATACATATATTGTAGTCCTGTTAAGAAACACAGCCAGTTTTTGTTAATAGGTTTGTTCATTTTAACGTTGCCAAACTTTAAGTTTTAGATGTGCAGACTTCAATTCATCTCAGTGACACATTTTTTATGTGTACAAGTGACAATTTTTTTACCCCCAACGGAAGATTCTGACAAACACCGACATCTAGGCAGTTCTACAGTCAGTATAAGAGGAAATAACAAAAAGAATTAATGCTCATTGCATTACTTACTGAAGGTCAATTCAATGATTATTTAACTGCCTACATGATAGAATAATACATCACACAAAAAAAGTCTTGAAAGTGCCATTAAATTGGTACTATGGATGCTCTTGTGCTGCGTTTTTGCTTACACTGTTCGGAGTGAAGGGACTGAAACGAAGAATTCAACCAAATTAAGACTAAAGAAAAAATTCTGGACTAGTTTTAAAAAAAGTAAATAAAACATTTCTTCTGCTCAGAACATTAACTGAACTTATTTTAAAACAAACTTATTTATTACTTAAGTTGTTCAGGTTAGTGTCGCTACATAAAGTTGTCCAAAATTTGACTAGTTTTACTGCACCTCATCACTTTTGTTTTTCCATTTTTTTTTGTCCTTTTGAGCATGACAGTATGGAAAGAGGTGAAAACATGCACCACCTAACCAATGGAGGCAAGAGTTTCTTTCTATAGAACTGCTGGCAGTTTGCAACAGCAACAACAACAAAATTACATTTGTATCGCGCCTTTCAAGTCGGGAGGACGTCCCAAGGCACTGGACAACCAATATTTCGGACCCTAGCTGGGGGTCAGGATCGGGGTGGGTGAAGGGCGGGGTGGGGGAAGGAGGCAAAGTAGGGGGAGAGGCGGAGGATTGCGGGACAAGTTCCAAAGGGTGGGGGCAGAGTAGCTGAAGGCCCGCCCACCAGTAGTGGGGTGGGCAAGGTGGGGGACATAAAGCAGGCCAGAGCCCGCTGAGCAGGGAGGTTGGTAGGGGATTAGGAGGTCACGGAGGTAGAGGGGATCAAGGCTATGGAGGGCTTCGAAGGTGAGGACCAGGATCTTGAACTGTATCCTATGTGTGATGGGAAGCCAGTGGAGTCGGGCGAGGACGGGGGTGATAGGGCCATGGAGCCTGGTGCAGGAGAGGACATGGGTTACAGATTTCTGGATGATCTGCAGCCTATTAAGAGAGGAGTTGGGGAGGCCGACAAGCAGGAGTTTGCATAGTCAAGCCCCAATGTTATGAATGCAGGTATGAGGGTCTCGGCAGCCGGCGATGTGAGACAGTGATGGAGCCGGGTGATGTTGTGGGAAGGCAGAGTGCATCACTGCATAGATGTGGGTACAAAGGATAGTTGAGGATCAAACAAGACCCCAAGGTTCCGGACTGGCTCAGTGAGGTGGAGTGTGCATCCCTGGATGGTGATGCTGTCAGTGCCTAAGGTGAGGGGGCGCTGACGGGAGCCAATCTGGAGAGCCTCGGTCTTGTTGGAGGACGTGGAGTCCTGTAGCTCAGTGGTTAGAGCACTCGCTTTGCAAGCGAGAGACCTGAGTTCAATTCCAGGCAGAGGGCGAAACCTTGGGCAAGTTTCCTTACTCCACACACCTAATAATAATCCCTCCAAAACCAAAACAATAATAAATTGGTCATTTTCAATCTACGACTGTTTGTGGGACATTGCTGTGCGCGATTGGCTGCCGCGTTCGCTCACTAATATACAGTCAATTCATTTTACAGTGTGTTCTGTGAAGTGCTTTGGGACGTCCTCCCGACGTGAAAAGCACTATATCAAATGCAAGGATAATTATTATTATTGTTGACTTTCAACTGAAGAAAGTTAGCTCTCATCCAGGACTTGGTGTCTGACAGACATTCTATCAGGACAGCAGTGGTCCTGAAGTCGAGGGTGGAGGCAGAGAGATGGAGTTCGGTGTAATCCGCATCCATGTGGAAGTTGACCCCATATCTGCAGATGATATCACCAAGAGGGTGCATATAGATATTGAAGAAGAGAGGACCAAGGACAGAGCCCTGGGAACACCGAGGAGAAACTGTTTGTGAAGATGAAGTGGAAATGTTTTAAGGGTTAATTGTGGTCAAACAGTACCTAGATTTGTTTTAAAAACTCATCTCATTTTAAGATTACCAAAACTCAGCAAGCACAAACAGAAAAAAAATGGGAAAAAAACGTTTGGGGTTCCTAAAATTCAATAATATTTTATAACATTGGTAAATTTAAAAGTGAAACAAATAACGATTTAAATCTATAAAACTTGCTTTACTTACATAGAATCTACATTATCTTTTGTCCCTTGTACTTGTCCCTCCACTGTTCCTTGTCTGGTGTTTCTTACCCAGCCGACCACACCGAGTTTTCTAGCCTGCTCCTCGGTGTACTGAAACAATGATGAAAAGCATGAAAAGCTCTCATGCCCATTATTTAGATGGTCATTTTACATGTGTTTTTCAATCTGCATAATGCACTTTATACTGTACAAACATGCTGAGTGGCTAATTGCCAAAAATTGAGTGCAAAAATATTAAACTGACAGAATAATAATAATCCTTGCATTTGATAGAGCGCCTTATCATGTTTTGGAGATGTCTCAAAGCGCTTCACAGAATGCACTGTAAAGGGAATTAACTGTATATTCTGTGGGTAAAACGCGGCAGCTAATTGCACACAGCAGTGTCCCACAAACAGTCATGGATTGAGTGACCAATTTAATATTTTGTTTTGAAGGAATTATTACCCCCGGAAAAGCAATCTGCCAATCGACTAAGAACCAGGTTCCTACTTACTGCTAGATAAACAGAAGTGTGTGGAGTAAGGAAACCTGCCCAACATTTCGCCCTGAGAGAATATAGAGTAAAAGGGGATGCATGCATTTTCCTCCCTTATTTTCTTTCCTGTGGTTTCCCTATACCAACACACTTTCTTTATGCAAGATAATGGGCTGGAGATCTCCAGAGTCAATCTCAACTATAAAGTCCCAGTGGCAAGACCTTGCATGTGTTTCAATAACACTTCTCACTCGTGTTCAGTTTATGGGTCATTTGAGAATATAACATTCAGAAATTGTTGGATGTTAAATTGTGCAGTCTTGGTTCCTTTCTATTTGGGATCATCAATGAAATTAATATCAAGTGGTATGAAAACCTCTGGAGCCACTTCCTGCCAAGAGCCTGAAGCTTAAGATTTCTGTTACTATTTCTTTGTTTAAGGATGTACGTATTATTGACACACTATTGCTAAACTAAGAGAATAGCCCTTGAGCAAGATGTTGGTTGTGATTGTGCCCTTTGATCAAATGTTAGTGAATATCTTTGCTAAAATTAATAATACTTCCAATTGAAATAACACCCGTTCACAAGCCAAAAGCTCTCGAGTTACTTTAAAATGCAGCATCTCTTGATAAATGGGAAGTATGTCAACAAAGTCCCACGAATAGCATTGAGATGAATGACCAATAAATGTCTTATGGTGTCTTTGGATGAGGAAAGTACTGACCAAAACACAGGGAAGACTCCCTGCTCTTCAAAATTGTACCCCATGACCTTTAACAGCCTCTTGAACAGAACCTCAGTTTAATATCTGATCTGAAGAAACCTCCAACAATGGAGCACTCCTTCAGAATGGATTACAAGCTCAATCTATGGTATGGAGCTCAAGACCACAACCTTCTGACGCAATTGAGGCAAATGTATGTGTCACTCGAGCACTCTCAGGATGTTGCAAAAACAGATTAACAGTTTGATAATAGAGTTTGTGATCATTGACATCAACATTAGTCATACTACATAGCTACCCACTGGGTTTAATCACCAGTTGAATGGGAGATGTGAAATGACCTCTTCTGTTTAACTGCTCTCTAATGGTGAAAGGTTGTGAATTTACATGGTTGGCATGACCTGCTACTTTTAGAAACCATATAAATGCTCACTTACGTTTATGAGTACCTCACAATACGCATCTTGGCTGAAATGCTAGTGACGCACTGTAGGAATTGCTCCAACGCCAGAGATTCCACCTACTGATGAGATATGAAACTGAGACCCTGTCTGCAAGTCTTCAGTTGCACTTTAAATAATCTGTGACACTACAGTATATAAAAAGATTAATTGGTCAATCACCTCTGTCCTGTTTGTAGGATTTTGCTATGCACATTAAGCTGCCACTTTGCCAGCCAAACCATTAGCACTTTAGTACATTAATACTTATACTATTGTTGGTCCATTGTGTTTATTTTTTCCTTCTCTTATCTTACTGTCACTGCATTGATCAACCAATAGCACATGTAAATAACCAGTATGAGGAAGCCCAGCCAGGTTGAGGATCCTTTACATTTTCCATTCCTTGTGGAGAAAATACCACTTCCAGACAGCAATGCATCAATGCATGAGAATCACTGGCACAAACTATATTTTACTATTCCAAGGTCTGGAAGACTGCTTTGAAGACCTTCCTCCTCACACAAAATTTAATTTGTAACATGCTGTTTGATACTTTGATATTAACTGCTACTTCCCTCCCACCACCTTCCAGATCATATTTGGAATGATAGTGCAATTATGGAGATTACTGAATAAAATATTTGCAATCACAACTGTGAATAATACATTTTGTAACAATATTCTGAAGCTTTACCTGTTCAGAACAGTAAATAGAAAGACAATTAACACTATTAATGCAAAGGCTTTATTGTTTTAACCACAGCTACGTATATAAATTAAATAAATACAGTGGAATAAATTGGCATCAATTTAGAAAAAGGAAATTATTATTTACATAACGCAATTTGTGTAACTAACTTTGAGGCTGTACCCCCCCACTCCCCACCCCACACTTACACAAACATCAACCATCTGAAAACCAATTCTTAGATTCCTATTTTATAAAGGATCAATAATTAAACCACAAGAGGCCAAAATTGAACTTGTCGCACAAGTGATTCACAGAGCTTAGATGAAACTTTATCTCTATGACTTGATGCCAATCCAGTCAGCAAAAACAGCAGAATGATTTATACAAGTGGTCGCTGTGTTGCGAAGAACTATTTTGCTGTTTCTGCTCTTTGAAGCCGTGGGCGTAACTTGAGTGTTTTCATTTTGTATACTGCCCGAACTCTGAATTTTAAAGACTTTTGCACTCTTTACATTAATGTCACAGAGCAAACAGCCCATTCTAACTCCATGTTGCACTTCTTCACACAAATTCTTTGAGTTGAGATGACTACAGATTTAGTTCTTTATCCCCACAAAGAAGAATGCTCTGAACAATCACACCATGTGGGTGAAAGAGAGTTCATACAATCTTTGAACCATTTAAAAATGTACCAACAACCTGCAATTATATAAAGCACATTTCAGGCGGGGTAGTGTCTGAGAGCACTGAGAAACTAAGTTAGTTTAGGGAATTCATTCAGCAGAAATAAACAAAAGAAGATCGCAAAGCAAGTTACATAATCCCATTCTTACAGACTTTCCATTAACTGGTTCAAAACAGGCATTAGCAGAATCCAAAACTAATTACCCATCTACCTTCTTAGTCAGGAGGCATAAACCAACCAAACAGGTTAAATGAATCTACTCCATAATTCTTAACAAAACAAGTTCTAAGAGTTATCTTACCATTCTGAAGCAGACACCTAGATAGAGACAAAGAGAGAAAAAGACAGATCACAATACTGTCCTGAAAAAGTAGCAAGGCCACACTACTACATTTTAATTAAATAATTTTGTATGGAACTGGTGTCCAGGATATGTAATGTGTTGGAAATATGTGGGACAGCATATGGATGGAAACGGGTAATTAGACAGCAACATACTCTAGGCGTTTAGATGGCCTCATAAACTGTAAAAGTGATTTATCAGAACATCACAATGTTACCATCATAAAAGCCTAGCTCTAGCTCAAGCTCAAGCATATGATAGAATTCCACTGTGAAAGAGAACAGAACTCAAGGAGAGAGGGGCCATCCAGGTCCTGATTTGACCATTCCCTATTATTTTTTGACCATAACCCTAATCCTGCTAAAACAGAAACCCAGTTCCTTTCTGAATATTTCACCCATCAATATTCACCACTACTTGACAAAATGTGAAGAAATGATTCCTTAATTGTAACCATCGATTCCTATTCCTTAATTATAACCAGTTTAACTTTTGGTTATGAACAAGTGTGTGTGCAACATCCCTCTTGGCCCATCCCATCATTTCCTTCACCATTTCGAAGCCTTGGAGCATATTCCCTCTTAATTGTCCTATCAATGAGAATAGATTTAGCTGTTTCCACCTTTTAAACCAAAGGTCTAATTCTGGAAATACACTCACTGCCCCTTCTCTTAATTCTTTGTATTATTTTGAACATTTTCATACAAATTTTCCCTTTGCACACTGTAGAGCATGACAATACTTTCCAAGCTTGGTGAAATATCAAACCCAGACTCTTTTGCCTGTTATTGTATTTACTATTTTTGTAGCTGTAACCATTTGTTACTGGTGGTATTTATTTCAGAACATATTGAAGTACAGAACACAGTATATCCCAAATACCAAAATTTAAAACACTATGAGATTTGAACTGGTTTCAGACATTTCATTAACTAAGTATTAACTCTTGTTTTCTAGCTTTAAACTTTAAAGCCTAAGATGCTTTATTATCAAAATAGATTTCAAATGCCAATAACCTAGTTATAGTAACAGCAATGCATTTTATATCTGCAATATTTGCAAACAAATAACTTAACGTGTCTCAACTAATCATCTCTCTTGCAAAATACTCTATTCCTACTATTACTATGTATCCTTCCTTCTCAAGTCATGGTTATTATCTAACTCCTCCAATGACATGTTTATAAACATGGTGGTCAATGGTTTTGCAGGTATCCTTTCTTTAAAAAATATACATACTGTGAAGTTACAAAGCTGAAATTCAAAGAGCGGAGAGGGGTTGTATAAAGTCAACATATGCTGCTGAATTACAATGTTTAACTCTCTCATGTTACTTATAATAATAATAATAATCCTTGCATTTGATATAGCACTCTTCATGTCTTCTAGACGTCTCAAAATGCTTCACAGAATATAAAGTGAATTGACTGTATATTTTTTGTGGGCGAAATGCTGCAGGCAATTGCACACAGCAGTGTCCCACATACAGTCGTGGATTAAGTGACCAAATTATTATTGGTTTTTTTCCTTGAGGGATTATTATCAGGTGTGTGGAGTTTACACCCAAATATTAGTTCTTTATAAAAAAGGATTCAGAAACAGAAAATTACACATTGACAGTTGGAAGCATTGACATGGCATTCACACAAAGCATCTAAGTTTGTCACCCACACCAGCCAGAATATTATGCTTTTAACAAATTCTCTGGTCAAATGCCAACTGCAACGTGATGCTGGACTTCCTTGAATCCAAAGTCGAGGGACTCCGCCCAGCTGCCTCTGCCACTGCATCTGCTATCACCTCCCCATCCCTTCTTCCCACCCCGGCCCCTACCTATCCCTCCCTCCACCCCTTTGAACCAGTCTCCCCCTTTTCTCTCATCACCACCATAACTTTTGTGAAACCCACCAGCTGCTCCCTCAACCCCATCCCTACCCCTCTCCTTACCTCCCAGCTTCACCTCCTTGCCCTTCTACCCACTGACATCGTAAACCTCTCCCTGTCCTCTGCTACTATTCCCACCCGTTTAAAAAACGCTGTCATCACTCCTATCCTTTAAACACCCTCCCTGGACCTTTCTCTGTTCCCTAACTACCGCCCCATCTCCAACCTCCTCTTTCCTCTCCAAGGTCCTGGAATGAGTTGTTGCTTCTCAGCTTTGCTCCTTCCTCTCCCGCCACTCCCTTCTCGAACCCCTCCAATCAGGTTTCCGTGCCGCCCACAGCATAGAAACAGCTCTGGTCACAGCGACAAACGTCATTCTGTCCATCTGCGACCAGGGCTCCCTCTGCCTCCTCATCCTCTCTGCTGCTTTCGACACTGTCGACCACTCTATCCTCATTCACCGCCTCTCCTCTCACCTCAACCTCCATGGCGATGTCCTTGATTGGTTCAGATCGTACCTCTCACACCGTCTGCACTTCATCTCCTCTAGCCCCCGGACCGTCTTGTGCAACATTCCTCAGAGCTCTATCCTTGGTTCCCTCCTCTTCAATATCTATATACTCCCTCTTAGTGACATCATCCGCAGACATGGGTCAACTTCCACATGTATGCGGATGACACCCAATCTACCTCTCTGCTTCCACCCTCGACTCCAGGACCACTGCTGTCCTGACAGAGTGTCTGTCAGACATCAAGTCCTGGATGAGCTAATTTTCTTAGTTGAATGTCAACAAGACCGAGGCTCTCCTGATTGACTCCCATCAGTGCCTCCTCACCTCAGGCGCTGACAGCATCACCATCCATGGTTGCACACTCCACCTCACTGAGCCAGTCCAGAACCTTGGGGGTCTTGTTTGACCCTCAACTATCCTTTCTACCCCACATCTGCGCCATGACCCGCTCTGCCTTCCCCCACCTCCGCAACTTCGCCCGGCTCTGGTAAATTCACTGCTTGCTGCCGTATTTCCAGGGATAATAATCCCTTCAAAAAATAAATTTAAAAAATAATAATTTGGTCACTCAATTCACGACTGTTTGTGGAAAACTGCTGTGCCCAATTGGCTGCCACGTTTCTCCCACAAATATACAGTCAATTCACTTTACAGTCTATTCTGTGACATCTAGAAGACGTGAAAAGCACTATATCAAATGCAAGAATTATTATTATTATAGTCAGCCTCCCCAGCTCCTCCCTCCACAGGCTGCAGATGATCCAGAACTCTGCAGCCCATGTCCTCCCCCGCACTAGGCTCCGTGACCCTATTACCCCCATCCTTCCCCAACTACACTGGCTTCCCATCACACAGGGATACAGTTCAAGATCTTGGTCCTCACCTTCAAAGCCCTCCACGGTCTTGCTCCCGCCTACCTCTCCAACCTCCTAACCCCCTACCACCCTGTGCACTCGCTCCGCTCAGCAGACCCTGGCCTGCTTCGCGTCCCCCGCCTTGCTCGCCCCACCATTGGCGGCGGGCCTTCACCACTCGCCCCGTCCCTCGCCACCTTCAAGACCCACGTCAAGGCCCTCCTCATAATGCAATCTTCCCACTTTAAAATCACACTTAAAAAAAACACACCCGAAAATCTAAGGCCTGAAGTTCCACCTCAGTTTAACCCTCAAGAGCATTTTCATCCTAAAATTTACAATTATGCAGAATTGTGGACCATTCTTAAATTGTGTCATCATTTGGAATCTCGTACCTTGTTTTAGAAAAAAGAACTGTAGAAATACAGCTTCCAAATGTAGAATGAATTTTAAAAAATCCAGGATGAAGGGTGATCTTAAATTTTAAAGACAAAATGGTATTATAGACCAAAACTAAGTGAAATTTCAGGCTGGTAACCTTACTGGTGATCTGAGAATCACCCTCATATTTATTACATAAACAAAATTTGATCAGGAGCTTGGCTGGTTAACCAATCTTTTTCTGGTCACTGTATGAACAAATTGAGTTCCCTGTATTTCAATGAGACTGTTATGGCCTTTTAAACCTGAAAAATATATATTGTTCCCACTTATTCTGAATTGGAGCAACTTTTATTCAGCCAGTAGCAAATGTAGGAAGAACATGCAGATGGTACATGCTTTAATTACATGGGCATTTCTGGTTAAAATACTCAACCAAATTCCATCACTCACCCACTGATTATTTACTTTCAAATATACATTAATTTATTAGGCATACCATTATTTATTTAGTCTTGCTAATTTAAGGAAGACTGCAGCCCATCTCTAAACATAGTTAATGTCCACTTGTTTGCAAAGCCACAACATGCACATTCTGGCATGTTTTCAGACTTTAAAAGTATGAGAGGTTCTGATGATGTAAACAGAGAGAAGTTACTTCACAGGTGAGCAAGTCAGTAACTAGAAGTCAGATTAAAAGTCATTACCAAAAGAGTGAGGGGGGAAGTTAAGGCAATTTTTAAAAAAAAAGAGTTGTTATTCCATGAAAAGAATCGTGGATGTGCAGAATTCAGCTTAATTGTTAAAAGGGAATTAAGAATAAATATCTGAAAGAGAGATATCTTTTTTTAAAAAAATAATGGGTCAGGGAGACAAAGCAGAGTAAATGGGACTAAACAGGCACAATAATAATAATAATCCTTGCATTTGATATAGCACCTTATCACATCTTCGAGATGCCTCAACATGTTTCACAGAATATACAGTAAAGTGAATTGACTGTATATGCGGTGGGTGAAAAATGGCAGCCAATTATGCCTGGCAAGTAATAATCCTTGCATTTGATATTGCGCCTTATCACATCTGTGAGACGTGTCAAAGTGCTTCACAGAATATACAGTAAAGTGAATTGACTGTTTGTTTCGTGGTCGAAACACGGAAGCCAATTGCGCCCAGAGCAGTGTCCCACAAGCAGCGGTGGATTGAGTGACCAAATTATTATTATTATTTACAAGTTAAGGGAGAGGTGTGTGTTTGTGTGGGGGGGGGGAGGTGTGGATGTGGTGGGGAGAGGGAAGAGGTGTGTGTGGGGGGGAGGTGTATGTGGGGGGTGGTGTATGTGGGGAGGTGGGAGAGATGTGTGTGTGGTGGGGAGAGGTGTGTGTGGGGGGGTGGAGGGAGAGGGGTGTGTGGGGAGAGGAGGTGTGTGTGTGGGGGGGGGAAGAGGTGTGTGTGTGGGGAGAGGAGGTGTGTGTGGGGAGAGGTGTGTGTGGGGAGAGGAGAGGTGTGTGTGGTGGGGGGAGGAGAGGTGTGTGTGTGTGGTGGGGGTGTGTGGTGGGAGGTGTGGTGGGGGGAGGTGTGTGTGGTGGGGGGAGGTGTGGGGGGGGGGAGAGGTGTGGGGGGGGGAGAGGTGTGTGGTGGGGGGAGGTGTGGGGGGGGGAGAGGTGTGTGTGTGGGGGGGGAGGTGGGGGGGGGAGAGGTGTGTGTGGTGAGAGGAGAGGTGTGTGGGGGGGGGAGGTGTGTGTGTGGGGGGGGTGTGTGGGGGGAGGTGTGGTGGGGGGAGATGTGTGGGGGGGGGGTGTGGGGGGGGGGAGAGGTGTGTGTGTGGTGGGGGAGGTGTGGGGGGGGGGGAGAGGTGTGTGTGTGGTGGGGGAGGTGTGTGTGTGGTGGGGGAGAGGTGTGTGTGGTGGGGGGGAGGTGTGGGGGGGGGGGGAGAGGTGTGTGTGTGGGGGGGAGGTGTGTGGGGGGGGAGGTGTGGGGGGGGGGGGGGGGAGGTGTGTGGTGGTGGGGGGGAGGTGTGTGTGTGGTGGGGGGAGTGTGTGTGGGGTAGAGGGAGGGGTTGTGGGGGGGGGACAGGAATGGCCGCTGAGCCGCGGTGTGTGGCTGCCGGTACCTACCCTGCACTCGGCCACTGATCTCAAAATCTAACGAACTCATCCTGGCGGCTACAGCCCCTGACATGGCAGTGACCGACAGCGAAACATAAAGAAAAACGCGCAAAATGTCCAGCCGATTGCGAGCCGCCCAGACGCCGAGCACCGCCAGCTCCTCCCCCCCTCCTTCTCCCCCTCTCCCCCTCTCCCCGGGGTCAAGGCTGCGCCGCTCCCCAACCCGACAGCTCGGCAGAATTTGCCAGAACTAAAAATCCGTTGGTAGCCCAAAGTCGAGCCCACAGTAGCCCAAAATGTAGCCCAACGTACACCGCGCCGCCTCCCCTATGGGCAGCAGCGAAGTCTTCGGCTTAGGTTGAGTGGGTTTTGAAACTGAACTGTTGAGAAAAGGTCTTCGAAGTCGTGGGGTGAGTGAGTGTGTGTGTGTGTGTGTGTGTGAGGGGTGGTGGGGGGGGAAACGAAAGGTTTACATTTAAAAAATCGGCCCTTTTCGTTTTTACGCGGGCGAGTACAATAAAACACGCCCAATTGGACGTGAAAGCCGCCAAATCTGGCGAGGTTGCCCACAGTCCGGTCCGAGAGATCCAGTCCGGGCTCATCCGACTACCATCACACACACACACACACACACACGCTGTTTGTTGGTGGCTCATCCACCAGGCCAGAGCAGCCAAGTGCTGAGCTCCTCCAACTTCTCTCCAATCCAACACTCCTTCAGCCACACACACTCCTGAGACAAACTCACCGAATCCAACCCGGCGCACTCCAGTCCAGGCTCATCCATCCACCAGTCCAAGAAAGCCAAATAATAATAATAATAATAATAATCCTTGCATTTGATATAGCGCTTTTCACGTCGGGAGGACGTCCCAAAGCGCTTCACAGAACACACTGTAAAGTGAATTGACTGTATATTTGTGGGCGAACGCGGCAGCCAATTGCGCACAGCAATGTCCCACAAACAGTCGTAGATTGAAAATGACCAATTTATTATTGTTTTTGGTTTTGGAGAGATTATTATTAGGCTCTGTGTGGAGTAAGGAAACTTGCCCAAGGTTTCGCCCTCTGCCTGGAATTGAACTCAGGTCTCTCGCTTACAAAGCGAGTGCTATAACCACTGAGCTACAGGACTCCACAAATGTAACCAAAAGAAAGCCAAATGCAGAATTCTTTCAACAACACTTGTGTTCAAACTCATCCCATCCAAACAGTATCAGGTCTGGGTGCACCTGCCGATTCAAGGAAACCCAAGTGCAGGCTCCTCAAACGACTGCAACTCATATGCTCTAAGCTGACCCTCCCAAGACTATGCCAGGGATGTGCCGTCCTTTGCATGAGACGTTTAACTTCGAACCAAATTTTTTTTCTTGATTGAATATTTCTTGATTGATGGCCACACCATAAATATCACTACTCAGTAGCTACTGGAAACAAAATATTGATTTAACACAGTCCTAGCCTAGTACGAATGTTCAGTGGATCACTTCTTAACAACTCCCATAGGCCACGGGTTGGTCACCATTGCTTTAAATCAAATTTCTATCTGCATTCAGGTACACATGAAAAACCCATGGCGCTACAGTACTCAAAAAGAGAAGGGGAGTTTTCGTGGCATCCTGTCCTCCAAATAAAATTTGTAATTTGTTTCAAGGCTCTTTGTAGGACACTGCTCTGCATAACAGTCATTCCACATTGAAGTGCTTTGGGATGACCTCCCGAAGTGAAAGGTGCTATGCCAAATGCAAGAATTTTTGTTATTTTTTTTCTAATACCTTTTGCATATCATTATATTTTGAAATTCTTTGGTGCCAGACAGTAAGCAGGGAGCATGGGGGAGGAGGAGACGGGATAAAGAGATAGGGATGCTACTCGATGCTCTATAAATGCACATTGTTGTTGATAGAGAAATGTGAGATGGGAAAGACAGAAGGGTGTAAAGAGGGAATGAAGTGAAGGCTTGGCTGCTGAGTGAAGAGTGACGAGCAGCAAACCCATGTTTGCTGAAGGGAGGGGGTGAGCAGAAGAGTGAGTTTGGAAAAGGTGATGGAGCTGATTCCTTTAACCTAGCACTATCTGATCCAGTTCCATGCTTATCAACCTGCATGGAGTCTGATCCAAACCCAGCAGGGTCCAATTTATTTGAATTCAGTCAAAATTGATTCTATCTGGCAGAGTCTACAGTGCGTTCCATTCTGATGATCTACTTCACTGTATTTCCTTTCAGCCCAACCAGACCAACAAAATAAAGTAATAGATCACCATAACCATAGACTAAAGACCAACAAACCCCAGTAAGCAGAAACTGCTTGACTGCAGCCCAACCTAATCCAATCCAACACAGCAACATTAAGAGTTGATCGCAAACTATGTCTGCAAAGTAAAAGATGCAGAATTAGCTTCAAAAGGCTACCCAAAGAGAGAGGGAACATCGCTCTCCTTATTGTTACTGAGTGGTACTATTCCATTTTATGGCTGTAGGCAAATAAGGAACAGGAATACCAATCTTGCCTAATAAGACACCTAATACATTTTTTTCAGCTGAGTCATTGTCTGACTTTGGCCCATTCTGAAAGCTTGAAATGAGTGAGAGAGATATGCTGCCAATTCCTTATCTCACCAGCACTGATCTATAACATTATGCATATATCCTTGAGATTACAAAAACTCTTTGAAAAAAAACTCATGAACAATGATGACCAAAAAGTTGTGATACCATTACAATGCCTAATAAGTCTTAAAGAAATTATAATTTTTTTTAGATAATAGGGTAGTTATCATGATTTTTTGGTCACCTTGGTAAGCATCCTTGCAACACCCCCCATTCCCTTGAGCAAATGCAGACAAGTATAAACTATGTGCTTTATTTCTCTTCTCACTGGAGCTCATTTCTTTAACCGCATGATCAGCTGCAGAGAATTGCCCAATCTTAGGGCTTTCATTATGTTGTGGTAATTTTTTATGCTAGGGAAATGATAGTAAAAATATGAAAAGCAGGACTATTGTTTAGTACTTATGGGAACCAAGTGACCTTTGAGTAAACAACAGAATCTAGTAACATTGTCTTTCTTCCACCCACCCAGTGGTGCCTCTCCCTCTGATCAGCTTTTCCCTCTGTTTTCCCTTCCCTTGCTATTTTCCTCTTTTTTCTATCCTATCTGCCTCTTGGCTGCTGCTACTTTCACCTGTGCTAGCTTCTGTGAGTGTTTCTCTGTTTTATTCTATCCTATGTGCAGCTCTATCTCCCTCTGTTGGGTGTGTATCTTTCTTTGTATATCCCGAGAAAACCCTATTTATTAGTTTATTCTAACACTGAACAATTTGCTATTTTTCTTGTTCTGTGTGTGTGTAATAGATAATTGTTACAAACAGCAAACATTTCCTTCCTGGTTTATACAGGAAACCACAGTTCCTCATTTGTGCCTGTCTTTTTCTCTCCATCTCCCCATTTTTCTAAATATTCTTTCCTGTCATGTAGATAGGGCTGTACAGCTATCTCATGCTAATTAAATTGTAAACAATGACTATGACTCCAGTTGCGGGGAGAGGGTGATGAATTTACAACAAAAAATTACATTTATATAACACCTTCCACGTCAAGAGGAAGTCCCAAGGTACTGTGCAGTCCAGGGTTTGCAACCGAGCTGGGGGTGGGGGCTCAGGGAGTGCGGGTAAAGATGACCAAAGGCACAGTCAAAGAGGAAGGACCTTGAAGGAGAGGGAAGAGGTGAATCTTAGGGACTGGAATGGAGTTCCAGAGAGTGGGGCATATAGGCTGAAAGCCTGACTGCTGATGGTGGGATGAGTAGGGTGGAGGGCATGAAACAGGCCAGTGCGCACTGAGCCGAGAGAGCAGGTGGGTTGTTAAGCTTTGAGGAGGACGTTGATGGTGTGATCTTAGATTGGAACATCAGATAAGGGATTTTGAACCCGTAGTCTAGGCTCACTACAACAATACTAATTCAGTGCTGGGGGAATGATGCTTTGTTAGATGCACTTTCCTTCAGATGAGATGTTAAACTGATATCCCATCTTCTTGTTCACATGGACATTAAAGATCCTACAGTAATATAAAAGAGAAAGGAGATTCTCCTGGTATCGTGGCCAACAATCATTCTGATAAAAATTGATCATTCACTTGATAGCTGTTTGTGTGACATTGCTGTGCCAAATTAGCTGCCACATTTGCCTACAAATAGTCACTACACTATACAGAAAAAAACACTACAAACACCTTTATATGTTTCAATATAAGACACTATATCTAGTGCAAAGATTATTATGATTATTATGTACAGTATCTCTGAATAAAATCGGTCACTCACTCCATGACTGTTATGGGACATTGCTGTGCGCAAACTGGCTGTCGCGTTTCGCCCACAAAATAGTCAAACCATTTTACAGTAAATCCTGAGAAGGGCTTTGAGATATCTTGACATAATATAGCACTATATCAAAGGCAAGGTTTATTATTATTATTATATATTCCATTTCATATATGTGGATTTTGCTGGACAGTTTCCCAGACCCTTTGCATGTACCTGTAGTGGAGTCCTGTAGCTCAGTGGTTAGAGCACTCGCTTTGCAAGCGAGAGACCTGAGTTCAATTCCAGGCAGGGCAAAACCTTGGGTAAGTTTCCTTACTCCACACGCCTAATAATAATCCCTCCAAAACCAAAAACAATAATAAATTGGTCATTTTCAATCTACGACTGTTTGTGGGACATTGCTGTGCGCAATTGGCTGCCGCGTTCGCCCACAAATATACAGTCAATTCACTTTGCAGTGTGTTCTGTGAAGCGCTTTGGGACGTCCTTCCGACGTGAAAAGCGCTATATCAAATGCAAGGATTATTATTATTATTATTACCTGCAAAAAGCCTTTGTACAGTTGACAGTAACTTGGAGTCCTGTAGCTCAGTGGTTAGAACACTTGCCTTGCAAGCGAGGCACCTGGGTTCAATTCCAGGCAAGGCGAAACCTTGATCCTCTCGATCCTATCCTATCTTCACCCCCCAACCCTCCTAATTCATTTTCTTCTCATTCTCCATTTTTCTCTGTGTGGTACATACCCGTTTCTCTTGGCCTCCCTCTTTGCAGTGTACTTTATTGTGCTTTGTTGAGTGTGTATCTCTGCAATGGAGATACGTGCAGGACATTTTGTGTATCTCTGTCTATAAAAGACAGAGGAAGACGAAAACACGTCCAGCCCACATGCATAGAACATAGGTAAATTCTGAATTCTCTTCCCTGTGTCCTATGTTTATTGCTTTTACCGTCTACGTTGTGTCTGTCGCTTGTTTGTTTATGAATGAGAAACCAAGGGATATATGGGAGACAGAGAAGTAAAAATAAATGAGGCAACACAGGACAAAGGGCATGGAAGATAGATTCACAAAAAACTTACACACAGGCACGGAACAGACGTACAAGATATAGGTGAACTCCACGTCTTGTAATGTTGCTATATACTTGGGAGACAACATGATGCAATGACATGCTGTAGCCTGTCTGTATTATTGTATCTCAGTTTTAGAGCTATGTATTCAATATTGTAGTATTATAGTATGGCCTTATATATCTATTTATATCTAATTATTATTATTAATCGTCTTGCATGGTCTCTCTGTCAAATACAAATTACAAAGAATCAGATAGATACGATTAAAGCACAGAGAATTATCTTTCAATTCTTCATGCATTTCCATCATTACCACTGTCTTCATGTGTCCCTTCCATTTTTCTCTCCATTACCCCTCCTCTTATCTTTCCTCCCTTTACTTGGTCTCTGTTTTAACATTTAGAAATCCCAGTGGAAGTCCAAGGCCTACTGGGTAGATCCCCACCAATGTTGAAAAGATTGGAAGAGAGTGAGAAAGACACACATGGGAGGGTGGGAGAGAAGCACAGAGAGAGAGAGAGAGAGACACACACACTCACACACACAAAGAATAAGAGGCACAGAGAGAGTGAGAAAGACATCAAGCTTTGTAGACGATAGAAGGAAAGATGGAGTGAGGGAGAGAGTTGAAGACTTGAGGAGCTCAAAAAATGTTGGAATTGGAGTCAGTAAGATAAGTAAGTTGCTATCTATTTGGAGCTTGGGAGGAATAAGAGAGTAGCATTCAGAAGTGATGACTGCAGTGATATCGTTCTGTGTCTCAATCATTCTGTTACTGTATTTCACTCTATCTGTATCTCACTCTGTGTGTGTCTCATTCACTCTGTATCTCACTCATTCTGTATCTTACTCACTCACTCTGTGTCTGCGTGTCTCACTCTCTCTCTCTGCCGCACTCTCTCTGTATCTGTGTCTCACTAATTCTGTCTCATTCACTGTCTTTATATCCTTCTCTTGTTGTGGTATGTCTCTCTTTTTATATTTGTGTGTGTCTCTCTATTTGTGTCTGTCACTCTCCCTCCCTCCCAGTGTGTGCCTCTCTCCTCTATGTGTATCTCTCACTGTGTGTGTGTGTCTGTCACTCTCCCTCCCTCCCAGTGTGTGCCTCTGTGTGTGTGTGTGTGCCTCTGTGTGTGTGTCTGTCACTCCCTCCCTCCCTGTCTGTACCTCTCTCTTCCTGTGTGCATCTCTCACTGTGTGTGTGTGTCTGTCACTCTCCCTCCCTCCCAGTGTGTGCCTCTCTCCTCTGTGTGTATCTCTCACTGTGTGTGTGTGTGTGTCTGTCACTCCCTCCCTCCCTGTCTGTACCTCTCTCTTCCTGTGTGCATCTCTCACTGTGTGTGTGTATCTGTCACTCTCCCTCCCAGTGTGTGCCTCTCTCCTCTGTGTGTATCTCTCACTGTGTGTGTGTGACTGTCACTCTCCCTCCCTCCCAGTGTGCCTCTCTCTGTGTGTGTGTATCTCTCACTGTGTGTGTGTGTGGCTGTCACTCTCCCTCCCTCCCAGTGTGTGCCTCTGTGTGTGTGTGTGTATCTCTCACTGTGTGTGTGTGTGGCTGTCACTCTCCCTCCCTCCCAGTGTGTGCCTCTGTGTGTGTGTGTGTATCTCTCACTGTGTGTGTGTGTGGCTGTCACTCCCTCCCTCCCAGTGTGTGCCTCCCAGTGTGTGCCTCCCAGTGTGTGTGTGTGTGCCTCTGTGTGTGTGTGTCTGTCACTCCCTCCCAGTGTGTGCCTCTGTGTGTGTGTGCCTCTGTGTGTGTGTCACTCCCTCCCTCCCTGTCTGTACCTCTCTCTTCCTGTGTGCATCTCTCACTGTGTGTGTGTGTCTGTCACTCTCCCTCCCTCCCAGTGTGTGCCTCTCTGTGTGTGTGTGTATCTCTCACTGTGTGTGTGTGTGTGGCTGTCACTCCCTCCCTCCCAGTGTGTGCCTCCCAGTGTGTGCCTCTGTGTGTGTGTGTGTCTGTCACTCCCTCCCAGTGTGTGCCTCTCTGTGTGTGTCTGTCCCTCCCTCCCAGTGTGTGCCTCTCTGTGTGTGTCTGTCCCTCCCTCCCAGTGTGTGCCTCTCTCTGACTCACTCACAGTGTCAGCGGTTAATGGGATCAGAGACAGGAAGTGATGCTGGTCAGCGGGAGCGGGTCAGAGAGCGAGCGAGCGAGTCAGCGGCTGTTGCCGGTGACAGCGGTTCCCGGACACGCGCGGCGGCCGCTGTGGGCTCGGCGACAGAGAGAGAGAGAGAGAGAGAGACCGGGGACCCACAGAGAGACAGCGGGGGGGAAAGGGACAGAGTATCGGCGGCGGCGGAGGAGGAGAAGGAGCCGGAGATGAGCGAGGAGCGGCGGCGGCAGGCGCTGGGCTTCTGTCCCCAGAAGGAGATCGTGTACAACGAGCTCCTGCCGTACTGGGAGCGCCTGGACTCGGAGTCCAACGCCATCCTCGCCAGCATCAAAGCCAACCTGGGCCGCGCCGTGCAGCTCCGAGAGCTGTGGCCCGGAGTCCTGTTCTGGACCCGAAAACTTTCAACGTGAGTCTCCTCCCGGATTCCCACACACACACAGAGAGAGAGAGAGGGGGAGAGGGGGAGAGGGGGGGACTGATTTATTGTCATTTATTATTTATTTTAGTGTAGAGTTTTGGTGACTGTGTGTGTGTGTGGGGGGGACGGGACGGGGTGAAGTTGTCCTGGAGGCGGACGGGGCCAGTGACGGGCCCAGGGCCTAAAGCTCGGCTCAGGCCCAGGCCCCGGGGAGAGGAACATGAGAGACTGACAGACAGACAGACAGACAGAGAGAGACACAGAGAGAGAGAGAGAGAAATCACAAGAGACACAGAGAGAGAGAGAGAGAGAGAAATCACAAGAGACACAGAGAGAGAGAGAGAGAGAAATCACAAGAGAGAGAGAGAGAGAGCGATAACGAGAGAGAAGACATAGAAATCACCAGAGACAGAAAACCAGACGAGAGAGAGAGAGAGAGAGAGAAATAACGAGAGAGAGACAGAAAAATCAGCGAGAAATCAGGAGAAAGACAAAGAAATGACACAGAGAGAGGGAGAGAAAATAACGAGAGGCGCAGAGAAACGAGAGAGAAGTGATACGAGAGAGAAAGGGGGAGAGAGAGGGGGACACAGAGAGAGGGAGAGATGTGGCCCCAACTGTCTAATTACGGTTCGAAATAAAGAACAAATCCTCGGGCCCTTTGTGGAACAGCCTCTGAAGCGCTGCCTCGAGAGGGAAAGAGAGAGAGAGAGAGTGTGTTTGTGTGTGAGTGGGTTTTTTTGGGGGGGAAACAGCAAAGGTGTTTTGTGTGTGAAGCCTCGGGGTCTCTGATGCCCTTTCGCTGAGTGCCGGGGTTGGGCGGGTTGGGCGGGTCGGGTCGGGCGGGTTGTGCTGGAGTTCAGCTGACGATGACACCACACTTTTTTTTTGCGCGCGGGTGTTGGACAAAGTTGGTTCAAAGTGCCGGTCGGGGGGTGGGGGTGGGGGGGCGTGGGGGGTGGTGGGGTGGGGGGGGGGGTTCGGTGTGAGGAATACACCGAAAAGTTTATTTGTTTGGATACAATCGCAGCTCAGGATTTTTAAGTGGCGTATATCTATATATATATATATATATATATCTCAGCTGATTGCTTGACTTCCCCCTTTGCTATCCCCCCCCACCCCCCATCCTCCTCCCCCCCATCCTCCTCCCCCACCCCCCATCCTCCTCCCCCCCCCACCCCCCATCCTCCTCCCCCCATCCTCCTCCCCCCACCCCCCATCCTCCTCCCCCCCACCCCCCATCCTCCTCCCCCCATCCTCCCCCCCCATCCTCCTCCCCCCATCCTCCTCCCCCATCCTCCTCCCCCCATCCTCCCCCCCCACCCCCCCATCCTCCTCCCCCCACCCCCCCATCCTCCCCCCTCCCCCCATCCCCCATCCTCCTCCCCCCCTCCATTTGATAGTTATTTGGGGCTTATTCAGCTTTTTTGGTAAGTGTCATCTCTTGCAGGTGCTCAGGTCAGACAGGATTTTCAACTGAGTTTGTGCACACGTTCATTTGTTTTATTATTATTATTTTTTTTTTAAAAAAAAGCCGGTTTTCACATGTGTGAAAAACTAAACACGAAAAGCACAACGATCGGTTGTTCACTTAAAGTGGGAAACCCAATACAGTTTTCACATCGTATGGCCTCCTAATTGAGAACCTTCCAGGGATTTATTTGTGACACTTGCGGACCTGCTGAAGCAGGTAACTTGCAGGTAACCAGCTGTTTACCTGCAGATTGGCATATTGTCAAGTATGGATATGAACAAATTATTGTAAATTTACGCTGCTTTTGTTTATCCCGCTTCGGAAAGCAGTAAAACCTCACATAAATTGTATCAGGTTGGACCATACATTGAATATGACTTATCCAAAGTATGAGTTATGTAAAACTTGTAAATAATAGGAAATTCAAATAATAGGGACTTGGGCAGATGTACAACTTTGGCAATTATACGATTTATACAGATCAGAGACATGAGAGTTTTACTGTATACAATTATGTTAGTCTGGCGAAGACGTAGGAGTGTAATGTATATCTGTTCTCAGATAAAGAGAGAAAGGCTTGGGAACTATTTGGATGATGCATTGTCGTCGGGCTGGAGGAAGTGGCAGAAAGGCAGGTTAAAAAGTGTTTTTAAAAGAATCACAACTCTTTAAACAGAACAGTTCCACTTATAAAATGCACCCCTTCATTTAGTATTGCTTACAATTTTAACACTCCCCAAAATGTCTTTCTTCTTAAATTACCAATTTACTTTTGCTCAAGATCTCCCTTAAACAGCTTTCTATGTTCACCCGTTTCAATCCATTGCTGATTAATTTATTTAACACAAATCTTAACAGTATATTGAGTGACTACTATTCTATTTTAATGCCCATTTAAATGTGATGTATTGCAACAGGGCTCAATTCTTTGTCAACAAAATGTTCTTTGGAAAGCATTGGAAGATTGTTCGCATTGAAAATAAGATCACGTTGTGACATTTTTAAGTTATATGTAATCTAAGTGTTGTAAGAGAGTTTTGCAATGGGTTTGCATGAGGTAAGAGTATCTGCTGTTGGCCTCAATCCTCTCCATAACTACAATGGAGGTGTGCAGAGTTGGGGTATCTAAATAGGAACATAAGAATTTGTTACGCAAGAGAATACCAAGAACCATCTCGTTCGCCTTCCACTATCCTGGCAGTCGCTTAACATGTTGTGTCCCAAATTAAATATTGTATCCTGAGATATTATTTTCTAGCAGAAATCTTATCTAATTTGTTCTTGAAACAAACAACACTTTCTGCTTCCACTGTTAACATTATTAGTAATGGGGGACTCAGATGAAGAAAGTAGAAGATTGGAAGTTTGTAAGATGAATTTGAAAAGCTCTTAAAAATGAGGAAAACATCAAGGTCATCATTACTCTTAGCAATTGACTGCCATCCTCTGAACTGTATATTAGGCTCATCAAGCAATTACATTGAACTCGTATCTTGTGAATTTTTTTTGTTACCCAAATACGCTTTTTATTTTGGCTAATTGTGGATTCCTTTCACTCTTTCTGATTTGAGCCAAGAAAGAGAGCAGTACATAACATATTTACTCCTATTGGCTCACAATACATTTTCCTGCATATAGGGCTCAGTTTTGGAATAAAAATGCAAGAATTATTAACAGATGACCTACAGAAGATTTCCAAATGTGTTACATGAATAAATAATTTTATTTTGGAGGGATTATTACCCCAAGAAAGCGATCCGCCAACCGACTAACAACCGGTTTCCTATTTTCTGCTAGGTAAACAGCCAGGTGTGCTAGATGTGTGGAGTATTGAAACTTGCCAAAGGTTTCGCCCCGTCTAGGAATTGAACCCAGGTCCCCTCACTTGCAAGGGGAGCACGCAAACTCCACTGTTTAAATAGGACTTTAAACCTAATCCTGTTTAAGATCCCTACCACATAATTTGAAAAGAGAAGGTAGTCTCTCCAGGTATCCTGGCCAACATTCACCAAGATATAATTGGTCATTCATTTCATGGTTGTTTGTGGGACGTGATTGTGTGCAATTGTTCTATTGGTTTCACCTACAAATACTGCCACTAAACTTTAGAGTGAAGTCCCATGAAGCACTTTGAGATGTTTCCACGACGTGATAAAATTCTACATCAAATGTAAGGATTGTTATTAATAATAAGTATTTATGTACGTGCCAGTTATTCCCAAAGTTTGTCACTCATGTTATTTTCTTGAAAATCATAAGTGGCTCTAGCTGCTTTGAGAATTTTACATTGAATTAAAGGGGTAGTATACATATAAATTGATTTTATGAAATTCTAGACTCAGAATTTAGCCTCACATCCATTTTGGGTGATTTGGTTGATGCTTCTAATCTCGAATATGGAAAATGGAAATTCAATGGTTAAAAATAAGGAAACCAGAATGCGAATGCAGTTTTAAAGTAAGCTTTGTCTCACTTGGGGTTTCTTGAGCTGGTGAATAAACTATTTGATTCACTTGTGCAAATCAGTGGGGAGTCTGGGGATTAATCTAAAAAATACCATCAGATTAATTTCCTTCTTTTTGACATCATTTGAACTCCTGACGTGTTGTCACCTTGTAATGTGCGCTAGTCTGTTTGTAAGACAACCGCTGCATTTTCCAGCAGGTTTTAAACCAAGCGGGGCTTTTTGTAGGCTGAAATACATGTTAAAGCTCCTTCTTGAACAAAAGTTTTAATTATGGCAGAAAGCATTCCAGAATCTTTACGTGAGAATTTGCTGAGGCCAGCCATGACCTATGATAAGTGTGTTCATGGGTGAAGCTGGTAAAATATTCATTGTACGTCAAGGGTGTACTTGAAGCGTTCTATTTATAAATAACTGAGTGGGGGGGAGGGAGGTTTTCAACTGGAAACTTGTTGTCAACTGAAAATAAACAGTTGCTGCGTGGTGATGTCATGTCATTATGACATAGATTAGTGGGACCATAATGTTTATTTTCAATTAAATTTGACCACATGTCTAATAGCACTAAATGGGGCGTGAGTGGGGTGGTTGCAAAATGGTCTGGGTAACTGACATTCAATCCTCTGGCCACCATATATTATTTCCTACCTTGTGGAGTTATGTTTTCATTCTGTGCTGGCACCACTGATTCTTTTCTCCCTTCTCTGCCAGTTCTGTTGGGTGACACAAAGTGATCTTAGGCTGTTCATCTTAGCCTCATCTGGCTGCTGTTAATTTGTACCAGTTATCCAGTATATTTTGGATACAATTATTAAAAGTATGTTGAGTATGATATCCTCTAAAGCTGACAGTGTTCACAGTGAAGACAGCAGGCAGTGGAATCCTTGTGCTCAATTTTGTACAGTATACCTTTTGTTCATATTATTTTATATAATAATAATAATACTTGCATTTGATGTAGCACTTTTCATGTCTTCTCAATGTCTCAACGCACGTCACAGAATATACTGTAAAGTGAAATGACTGCAAAAATTTTGGGTGAAATGCAGCATATAAATGTGTATATATAAATATTAATTTATATGGCATATAAAGAACATACAAAGCATGGTTAGTATATGAAAGGTATTCAATTTATATTTTTGTGATGTTCCCCTTACGTGAAAGTCACTATACAAATCTAATTTCTTGTTCAATACGTCTGATAATGTTGGGACCTTTCAGATGTTATCCGAGTAATATTTCTTGTTGCAACATCTTCAATGCATAGTTTTTCTTTTCTCTGGTCAAGATGCAGTCCGAAAGATCTCTTTGGAGGATGACTGAGGTTGACACCTTCTTTTAGTTTGCATATTGTTCCATTTTAAACTTAATATTTATTGATTGTTCATTAGAACCTGCATTTCTTAATCCACGACTGTCTGTGGGACACTGATGTGTGCCGTGTTTCACCCACAAAATACACAGTTAATCCACTTTACAATATATTTTATGAGCGCTTTGAGACGTCTCGACGACGTGATGAGCATTATCAAATGCAAGGATTATTATTATTTGATCTGGTAGTCAGGCTTTCACATAGATTTAAAACTTTCTTTCCATTTGGTCTTTAATCTAAAGTCTTTATTTAGTGCAACTCTCAATATTGGCTTTATAAATGCAATTTGTTGTTGATGAGAAACCGAACATGTGTGGGTGTTTTATTTGCAAGACAAGAAAATGTTATTTAATAAGTTTTAAATTGTTTGTTCCCTGTTCATAGTAATTTGATGGTTTCCCCTAAAACGCTCAGTTTACAGCACTTCAGGAAGACATCTCAAAGAGCTTCACAAAGTTGACTAGAGGCTGAGCTCAAAGAGCAGCAGAGTGGGGGGTGGGGGGGATGCTGGTCATAGGCATGATGAAAGATATTGGTGTTAAGGTGGATTTTGAAGGTTGGGAGAGAGGGGCAAGGTGTTGGGATGGAGTTTCTGGGAACGTGGGCAAAATGGCTGAAAGTTCTCTACTAATGATGGGCGACATGCAGCAGGCGTATTTGCTGAGTGGAAAGAGTGCTCGGGGCACTCTCCTAGTTGGAGAGGTCTCTTGACCCATCATGAAAACTGCTCTGGTCAAGGTCACAAACAACATCCTGACCATGTGCGACCAAACTCACTCTTCCTCCATGTGCGGTGTTCTTCAGGGCTCTGTCCTCAGTCCCCTCCTCTTCACCCTCTACATGCTCCCCCTTGGTGACATTATCCGCAGACATGGGGTAAGTTTCCACATGTATGTGGATGACACCCAACTCTATCTCTCTGCCTTCACCCTCAACTCAAGGACTACTGACGTCCTGACCGACTGCCTGGCCGACATCAAGACCTGGACGAGGGACAACTTTCTCCAACTCAACATAAGCAAGACCTAGGTACTCTTGAATGGCTCGCGCCAGCGCCTCCCCACCTCAGGCACTGGCAGCATCAGCCTCCATGGCTGCACACTCAACCTCACTAAGCCAGTCAGGAACCTGGATACCCTGAACTGTCCTTACTCCCCCACATCTGCGCCATGACCGGCACTGCCTACCACCACCTCCGCAACATTGTCAGACTCCGTCACTGCCTCACCCCTCAGGCAGCCAAAACCCTCACCCACGCATTCGTCACATCAAGGCTCGATTATGGAAACTCCCTCTTCATCGATCCTCATCCTCACCTACAAGGCCATTCACGGCCTTGCTCCCTCCTACCTCTCCAACCTACTATCCCCCGACCTACCTGCCCGTACCCTCCGCTCCTCCGGCTCCGGTCTGCTCCACGTCCCCCGCCCCAATCGCCCTACCATTGGTGGTCGGGCCTTCAGCCTCTCAGCCCCGAGGCTCTGGAACTCTATCCCCCAGTGCCTTCGCCTTGCCTCCTCCATTTCCTCCTTCAAGGCCGGTCTCAAAACCTTTCTCTTTGACCGAGCCTTCAGCTCCCCTCTTGACTCTCTTCCCCCTTCTCGCTCCCTCCCATCCCTCCCCTCACCCTGACCATTTCCCCCCTCCTCGCTCCCTCCCTTCCCTCCCCTCACCCTGACCATTTCCCCCCTGCTCGGGTCATGACCCAACTGTGCAGCGCCTTGGGACGTCCTCCTGACGTGAAAGGCGCTTTATAAATGGTAGTTAAAAAAAACCTTCCCAACTCTTCCCTTCACAAGCTGCAGATCATCCGAAACTCTGCACTTGTGTACTCTCGTGCACCAGGCTCCGTGACCCCATCATTCCCACCGTCGCTTGACTCCACTGCCTCCCCATCCCTCAGAGGATCGAGTTCAAGATCCTTGTCCTCACTTTCAAGGCTCCTTACCTCTCTGACATGCTGACTCCCTACCAACCTGCCCGCTCCCTCCATTCAGCGAGCTCCGGTCTGCTCCATGTCTCCCGCCTGACCTGCCTACCATTGGTGGCCGGGCTTTCAGCCTCTCTGCCCCCACGTTCTGGAACTTCATCCCACGGTCCCTTCACCTCGCTTCCTCCCTTGCCTCCTTGAAGGCCGGTCTCAAGACCCTTCTCGTTGATCGTGCCTTTGGTCGCCCTCCCACCTTTCTGCCTTCGCTCACCCCTACACCACCCCTCCCCATGCTCGCGCCCCGACACCTGACTGTTCAGCGCTTTGGGACGTCCTCCCGACATGAAAAGCACTCTATAAATGTAATTCTGTTGTTATTGTTGTTGTTGTGGAGTCCTGTAGCTCAGTGGTTAGAGCACTCGCTTTGCAAGCGAGAGACCTCAGTTCAATTCCAGGCAGGTCAGGGCGAAACCTTAGGCAAGTTTCCTTACTCCACACAGAGCCTAATAATAATCCCTCCAAAACAATAATAAATTGGTCATTTTCAATCTATGACTGTTTGTGGGACATTGCTGTGCGCAATTGGCTGCCGCGTTCGCCCACAAATATACAGTCAATTCACTTTACAGTGTGTTCTGTGAAGCGCTTTGGGACGTGCTCCCGACATGAAAAGCGCTATATCAAATGCAAGGATTATTATTATTATTATTGCAGGGTAGGGTAGGGTGAGGCTCTGGGATCTGAAAGTGAAATCTGGTTTGATTCCTGGACTGGGATGAATTTTGTGATCTCAGTAGTGGCATGTGGAAATATGATTGTTGGTCTTGGGAAGGCAAAACATGACCAGGGCTTGCATTCCTGATTGTTACCTTTTAATTTCAGTTGGAAGTGTGCTTGAATGACCTTTGTTAGGTCAGTGTCACTTGTGATGTCCCTTGTGATAAGGTAACCTGCCAACGTTCTGATTTTGCCAGCAGTCATGAAGATTAGCCCGTTTGGTACACGTTGTAGAGAGCCACCAGTCTCTATAGAATAATACCCCACCCAACATGAAGCCACCACTATAAGAAGAAGTCAGAGGAGCAAAATCCATTTTCAGTCACTGAAACATAACTTGCAGTGATTGATGCATTCTTGATCTGTGCTATATACATACGTTCTATATTGAACCATCAATGTATTCATACTTTTGAATGATAAAACAGCAGCTGAAATGGTCCAAACAGGCCAACTTCAGATTGAAATGTTTTTCTTTTCTGTTGGCTTTACTGCCAGATAATCTAATAATGCTCGTTGCATTTGATACAGCGGCTTATCTACCTTTGAGATATCTCAAAGTGCTTCACAGGATATGCTGTAAAGTCTAATGACTGTGTACAGTATTTTTAGGCAAACGTAACAGTCAATATGCGCACAACAATATCCCACAAATAGCAATGAAGTAAATGACCATTTTTATCTGGGGAATTGTTGGCCAGTACTCTGGGAGAAACTACCATCTTTTTTGGACTAGTGCCATGGAATCCTTCATGTCCATGCAACCATGAAGTCAGGACCTTGGTTTAATGTCTCATTCAATGAACAGCACTCTCCCAGATTTGTATTGGAGTGTCAGTCTGGAGTCGAGACTGTGAACTGAAAATCCTGTTGTGGGGATGGAACCGGCAGAGGAAACCTTGGTTTAACATCTCGTCCCAAAGACGGCATCTCCACCAATGCAGCACCCCCACAAAATTGAATACAGTGTTAAATGCATTTCATAAACAAAGCAATTACAGTGGTGGAAATATTTCTACCTGTTAATTGAGTGTGAGTTAAAAGCCAAAGATTTTGTTGTAGATTAGCCGGTGTTGTATTTACAGAAGTGCTGTGATCTCAATACTTGTCAAATTTAGGAAAGCTGTACCTGATTATTTTGTATTTAACATTACAGTAGTGAATATCAATTTTACAATAAAGTTTTAGTTGCATTTGTAATAATCCTGTTACTTTTGCAGCAGCTTTGTGTGTTTTTTTAAGTTATATTCAATAGATTTTTGTTTGCCAGAAGTTTCAGGTGCCCAATTGCAAAACAACCCTCACAATGAAGGTAATTTTGAAGGAATACATGGACTTCCAATTCCCCCACAAACTATACAGTCAATTCACTTTACAGTATATTCTGTGAAGTGCTTTGAGACGTCTCAACGATGTGATACGGCGCTATATCAAATACAAATATTATTACCTTTCTCAAATAACTTAATACCCATTAGCTCTTTTAATTTGACATGATATTCTGGCATAGGCTTAAACTGAAGACAAAACACTATTTCTCTTTTGTTACTTGTAATTTTGCATTTTTTAAACAATGATTTTAAATGCATGTGTGGAATGGAATAATTTATACCATCTTTTGGATAAAAGCTGAAACAGGTATCATATCTGTTCAAAAACTAGGTTTACTGAACTATTTCAGATTGGGGTAGTGCTTTAAAACTACATGATTTGGTATCCTAGAAATAGAGGAGTAAGAATATTTGCATTTGATATAGAGCACAAAACCTCTGAAAGTGCTTCATAGTATACACTATAAAGTGTAGTAGCTATATTTGTAGGCAATGTGGCAGCCAATTTTCACACAGCAATGTCCCATTAAAAGGCATAAAGTAAATGACCAAATTTTACCTGAAGAATTGTTGGCAGGACTCCCTTCTCTTTTCGAATTAATGCTATGGGATCCTTAATGCCCATCCAATGGAACCTTGGTTTAACATCTCCCTTGAACAACAACACAGAGCTGCATTGGGTTGCAATTGAAACATTTTTTTGTTCAAGTGAATTTGGATAGGCACAAAGAGAAATGCATTGATGGGTAATAATTTGCACAAAGGATAGTAGTAGGTGCATGACCATTATTTGTACTGGAGACACAAACTGAAACCCTTTGGTTTCATAACTGTTGGGAGGGTATTTTAAAGTATTTCCCTCATTGGGGTCCCCTTATCTTCATTGATCTTGTGTGGTACATATCAGTAGTTTCGAACCTCACGCAGTCTGATTCACTGAAAAGATGCAAGAAACCTTCAGGTGTTTTTTTTTGATTTCCATCCAGAACTGAAAGCAAATCCTGTTGAATTGATGAAGTTTCCTGTAAGGTGATTCAAGATTGTCTGCCCAGAATAACTTGAATCCAAAATGGTAGTCTGTACTGCAGTTTTCTCATTCAGTGGAGGACATCCATTTGTTAAGAATTCAAGGTGTCCAGAACCTATGTATTTAAGTGATATCAAAGAACCACACCTGTGTGACTCGGGAAGCTGTGTTTTTATATAATATTACGTGTAATGGAGCATGGATTTAACTGTTTAGAACTCACTAAGGAAAATAATTGACAGATTTGGGGGCTCAGTCCCCTTGGTGGTCGAAGAATAGCTTTTTTGAGAAACTGGAAGGGTGTTGGAGAAATTAATAATGAGATAAAGTACCCATTCCCTCTTCAATTTTTTTCTTCCCCTCCCCTAATGGTTCACATTGATGTATGGTTCCACAGGGGTTGATGACCTTCTAGCATCCCAGTAATATATTTATTTTTGACATGTGAACCAATATAACTGTGAACAGTTATACAATGGGAGGGGGAAGGGGGTATCGCAGCCCGCCTCAATTTTATCCTCGCTCAATATAATGCCTTCACATAATGCACTTTCCTGCGCTGGAGACTGGCTGATTCTTTTTATTATGATAATAATAATTTCACTCTGTCATGATTAGCTTTACCAACTGATCTGTCACGAAGAGCTGTAAATTTGAATCTTTGTTCATGGTTTGGGTTTTATTGTTCAAGATCACACTTTTTTACAATCTGCGTGATACGATATCGTGGATTCACAGATGCCATTTTGAGTTGAATTGGCACGCCTTAGTTGGACCTTAGCTTTTGTGACCTTTGCTCTAAATCACATAATGGGGCAATGCTGCGAGTTGTACACACACTATTCATGCTTTCTGTGGCGTTGATTTCATTTGAACTGCTAAGAATAGGCAGAGATAAGGTCAACTTCAGTAAGGTAGCATATGATTGATAATAGTCATGAACAAGAGATTATAAATAGAACGAAGGATGTTTTATGTGAACTCTGAATTTTCACCTTGTTGTTAGAAATCCATGTGTTTGGAAGAGACTTTTCCATGGTTTTATGCATGTGATACCCACACATAACGTGGCAGTACACAGTTTTACATACTGGAGTTTAGTAAACCAGCATGAATTAAATAGGTTTAATGTTATTGTCTACCAACAAAATAACACTGAAATTCAAAAGGAAAACTTGTTTGTATTTATGTGAAATAAGGTAGTGATTTTTAAAAAAGAAACAAACATTTTACTCAATTAAAATTTTTAGGCATGTAAATGTGGAGTGTAAATCTGGTCTGGTATAACTTCTCAAACAAATAATCTCCGTGGTAGATCCAGATCAGTTTTATTATCCTTAAGTAGACCTAGCTATAATTAAATAATTCAAAGAGCTTGCTTTAAAGTACTGTTCTAAATGGGGCAAAGCCGGATATAGTATTTTATGATGCAATGTGACTTTATTGCTCGGTGTCTTAATGCTGCAGGAGACAACTCAGCCTCAGGCCCAAATTGTTGATTGTATATTTTCTTTGTTCTTTCTCCTCTCCCGCTTATCTCCCCATTGTATTTGAAATTATCATTGCCAACACTGGTGGTGTATACTGGGACTAGAGTCTTGCCTGCTTTCTGTAATAAAGTACTTTTCACGCACAAAATACACTATCAATCCAGTTTACACTATATTCTATAAAGCGCTTTGAGACGTCTTGAAGACGTGATAAGGCGCTATATCAAATGCAAGGATTATTATTATTGCTTTGCTGTATGCTGTGCTACATCTAAGAGATTTGTGGGAAGGGGTATAATGTGCTTAGAGATTGTATACAAAGTTGAATGTTAGATATTGTCTAAGCTTTAAACTTGACTCAAAATCCAGACCTGCACAGTGAATGAATTGACAAGCTTGCACTGTAGGTCAGTTTCACTAACTAAGGAGGAATAGCATTTTGATAGCTGTTAGCTATCATTTGTATACAAAATACCAAGACACTACACTTGACAATAATTACTTGTGAAGCACATTAAGATGATATGATAATGTGTCTTAAATGCAAGTTATTTTCTCTTGCTATGGTGACTGCTTTTGTTTTCATTTAACTGCTCGCCCTCCTACGCCATTGATTTCTTCCACTTAAACTGGCTTCATTTTTGCTTCCACCATTCGTGTAACATTCCAGATAAATGTCTACATGCTTTGCCATGTTTTTTTGTGAAAAGGTTCACTTGATTTATTTTAAGTTGGGAATGGGAACAGCACAAGTAGCAGCCCAGGTACATAATAACAGGTAAGCCAGTTGCAGGAGTGGTTGAGAAGTAGAAGTATTGGTCTTTAGTGCTGAGACTTTGGCACTGTAGGGTACATAGGATCACAAAAACTGTAACATACTGAAACAGGTTATTCGGCCCAAGTAGCTTGTGCCAGTATTTATTTATATTCCACACCGTCCTGATCCCTCTTCTTTGGCTTCCCTCAATCTCCTGTTGTTCTATTCTCTCTCATGTATGGCTTTCACTCATGTATGTGAAGAGATTTGGAAATATAACTAGCAAATGAATCCAACTTGCATATGCCACTGTATGAAATATGTTAGACATAGAATTATAGAATATTGCAACTCAACGTAAGGATTGAATTTAAATTGTAACTTGAGGTTGGCAAGGCCATTGTACCACGAGTAGAGTTGATGGTTTTTTGTGGATTTTATAATGTATTTTCCGGTGTGTAAATCTGTTGTATGTTACTGACCACATTTATATATTGTATCTTTCAGGTACATCCGACTGTATGGAAGAAAATTCAGCAAAGAAGATCATGTACTATTTGTTAAACTATTATATGAGTTGGTCATTATGCCCAAACTCGAAATCAGCATGATGCAGGGCTTTGCACGATTATTAATAAGTTTACTCAAGTAAGTTCAGTTATTGGTTGTTATCCTGCCTTTGAACTCAGTTAAGGTGATAAACCAATAAGACATTTTAAGCTATAGATTTCTGTTTTCTTAATTTTTAAGGAAAACAGTAAATAGCAATGTTTCTGTTATTTGAATAGATGTACTACATAATTTCTATTGAATCATAACAAACTCTATAGTATAGGTTTCCATCAACTAGACTGAATGGTCTTTACCTTAAACTCTGTAGTTTTAGGATAACTTTAGTTTTAGGAATTCTGTAGTTACCACAAGTACACGCACAGCTTGTGGTAACTACAGGGTTCCTAAAACTAAAGCTTCACTTCCACTGAGCCCAGAGTAAGAGCAATACAAAACTGCCAATATAGAATTATAAAAGAGTTTACTAAGGTTAACATAAATAGGCTGTTTCCATTGGTTGGGGAATCTGTAACCAAAGGGACACAAATGTAAGACAGTGACTTGGGGATCTAAAAGAGGATTTGGGCGGAACTACTTTTGAGTACAGAGTTGTGTGACGGATATCTAATGTGTTTAGCTAAAATATTGAAACTTCAATGCATATGCTAGAAGTGTTGAAATTAGAAAAGACAGCAACATCAGGAGAACATCCCAAGACGCAACACAATCCAGGATTTGCACCTGAGCTGGGGTGGAGCTGAGTGGGTGAGGGCAGTCACGGGCTTCTTGACTTTAGGAACAAATGTGTCACTTGGAAATTAGGTACGAGTTGGACTGGTTAAAAAAGAAGAGCATGATTACACAATATGAAGATCATCAGAGTATATTAGGAGTTTGATGGACTGCTGCCCACCATCTGAGCACTTAAGTGAAAATATTTCTGGAACTCTAAGTGACATTTAGAAACCAGACATGTGACCGTTTCAACACATGTGCTTTCAAAAACAGGCTGGTGTTGAATTGGGTAAAGCGACTTGTAAAGTTTTGAAAATATCCGAAAATGATTTCTTCCCATCTCCTCAATCTGTGTTTGGGGTTGGTGATGGGTGGGGGATGAGGAGGAAAGTGATACTGCTTTCAAGCCACTTGGGTCACAAACTTGAAATGATGTTGTAATCTGGAACTCACCCCATCAAGGGCATCAAAAAAAGGCTGTAGTCAAACCATGGAGTAAAGATAGTTGATGGTTTTAAATTTCTTGAGCTTTGCTCGTAGGTTTAGAATCTCTGTCAGATAATTCCCTGCAATCCTTCCCAGCTATTCAAGTATTCTGCTTCAATTATTCAGAAGTGTAACACCTCTTTCATTACTTTAGGAAAAAAGAACTTTTATCAAGGGAGGATTTACAGTTGCCGTGGCGCCCACTCTATGAAATGATAGAAAGAATTTTGTACTCCAAGACAGAACATCTAGGCTTAAATTGGTTTCCAAAGTAAGTGGCTGTAACTTTTTCCTATGCTGATGTGTTTTTGGATTAGAATTTTGCAAGACATTTTTGTAATATTTATTTACTTATGCTACTTTCTAGATCTCCCCTAGGCTGGACAATACACATATGTCTGGCAAGCAGGCAACTTTAAAGTGTGACTTTGTTTTAATTGCTCTCTCTCTCTCTCTCTCTCTCTGTTCCTGAACTTTTCTCCTCCCACTCCAATTGGCGAATTAAACCGAATTTTAAAATGCTATGCTGCTTCAGAGGAAAATGCACAGGTTGCACACTCTAAGCCACACATAAGTAGAACGTCTCTAGTTGGTTTCTGTTCTATGTCACTCTTGATTGGGGTGATGGTGGTGTGATACAGTTGGCCTTCGTATAAGGTCAGAGCTCGTGTTTCCAATTGCTTTCCAGTGTTTCTTCCTGGCAGCATGCATGGGTGTCAGTTGGGTTAAGATAGGATTGAGCTTGTTAATGATGCCGATGTACCATAATATGCAGTGATGATGCACTATGTATACAAAATGACAACACACCACTGCTATGAACCTGTAAGCTGTTTGTTTCCAAAAACTACATAAGAATTCACAAAAACGAAAAACTAAACGTAGGTAATCATAAATTAGCAAACTTTTGCTAAATGGTTGTTGTTAAAATACTGATTAAGAGCTCATTCATTTCAGCAACAACCACTGTTTCTGTTTATGCATTTGGAACATTTCTCTATTGGTTGCACATACATAATTTAAGATGGAAAATCTGTGTTTGGATGGTTTCGGAAGGTGCTTTCATCATAGGTAAAACCTGGCTTAGCACAAACTGTTATAAAACAAAATGTCCCATCTGCTTATTTTGTTCCTTGATCTTTGCAAATGATTATACAAAATTGCGGCTGTTGATATGCAGTGCGATGTGTTCTCAATGGTGTTTTGGGAACATTGTGTTTTAATTTATACTGTTCAATTCACATTTCAATAATACACTTCCTATATATATATATATTTTAAAAAAACTGGGCGACAAGCAATTACTGCTGTGTGAGCTCCACTTATATGTCAAAGTCCGCTTTGCGGTCCTGTAAAGTGTCAAAACTTTTTTTTAAACTGTTTATACACCAGTGTAAAACTTTCTGTTTATTTCTGTGCCCTGTTTGACCTATTTCTCTTTATTTATTATTCAGTTCGTTCCGACAAGGCGTTTCTTCCCCTAAATCGTTTGTGCTTAATGTTTTACATAGGTGGTAAGGAAGATGTTTATACATTTGCCCAATCTTTATAGATATATTTGCATGTTTTTTTAATGTGGCGCTCATCACAGAGGTGTAACATTTTTGTCAAAATTGCATCTTTTCTTCTGCATTTGTTTCATTAAAAGCAAAATGTTAACATTACACCACTATCTTGAGAATGTCGCACTGTATTTAAATTTTGCCATCACACAAAAGCATATTTGGTGTGAATTTTGCTACTGTTAGCTAACCTTTAAACTCCTTTCTTTGAAGGTTTGGGGCTGCCACCTGCACAAAAGCCTAATATAAAAAGCTAATAATACAGTGGAGCACTGTTAATAGGGATAATTGGAGTTCATATTTGGCCATTTATCATTTTCCTAGAAATGTTCTTGCAGGAAGCGCCCAACTAAAGAGAACTTGTACAAAAGAAAAGATTTAATACTACGGTTCAGTGAATGTTTTAACCAGCAGACATTGCCTCTGTAATGGACTACAGTAAACTCTATGAATTGTTCATTCATAGGTAATGCATTTCTTGGCTCATACCAGTTTGTCGAATGTCACTGCAGACATTCAAGAGCACTTGTAGGAAAATAATAGATGGTGATCTGATACTCGTACATGTAGTACTTCTGGGGCAATGAACATTGGCATTGAATGAGGTTTTTGTGTCACTGAGAAGTTTAACTGGTGAATTGAAATCAGATGGTGCTCCACTGTACTGTGGTAAAGGGTATACCATGGGAAACGGCTTGTAAAATGTTTGAAAATGAAGATCTGCTCTATCCAAGCATGCAGAAAATTGGGGGAGGGTGAAAAGAACTTCATTCTGTCACTTCACAGTTTTTTATTACCAAATCCGCCAAATAAAATTGGTCACTCATGCCATGGCTGTTTGTGGGACACTGCTGTGTGCAAACTGGCTGCTGCGTTTCACCCGCAAAATGCACACTTTATAGCATATCCTGTGAAACGCTTTGAGACGTCTTCATGATGCGAAAAGGCGCTATATCAAATACAAGGATTATTATTATAGTAACGTGGCAGTTGCTTTACAGAGATACACATATTACAATACTTACAATATTGTGGTCTCTAATGTCAGGAAGGAAAAGACCAAAAGTGGAAACGTTTAATTTATGAAACTAACTCCACCTAATGTAAATGGGATAAATGAAAGAGATGGCATTGTAGTCTAAAACCTTTGAATACAGTATTTGGTACATTTTATTTCCTTTGGACTCTAGGGGAGGTGAGAGGTAAAATAAATTGTTAAGGAAGATGGTTCGCAGTATAATCTTGATGATTAGCTATGTACGAAAGTAACAGATTAAGTTGTGCATGCACACAGGTGGTGTCTAATTGCATTAGTGTTGACATTTAACACTTTAATGGATTACCTGTACTGATTATTAAAAAATGTTGTTTGTTCCCTCTGAATCTGATGTATCAGAATGTACTAACTATTTTTTTTTCCCTTTTAAGTTCTATAGAAAATGTGTTGAAGACACTGGTGAAGTGCTGCCGACCGTAAGTACAGACGTTCTTATATTATTTTAGGAATTTTCAAAGCCAGTTTTAAGTGGCTTGGCTTTGTTCACTTACTGCAGTTTTAAAGGTTTGACTTTGGTTTCCCAAAGCATTTTCTCCAAATGTTAGCTTTAGAAATCTGTAATATTAGCAATTAGTCAACATTTACCATGTTATCCCACATTTTGGAACTCCCTCCATCTTCCCTCCACCCTGTCCCCTCTCTATCTGCCATTAATTGTTGTGTGCAATTGGCTGACGTTGTTCAGAATGTCTGAGTTAAATTATTTTCAAAGGCAATTGATCAACTAATTTTAGCCTGATGTAGGGAAATCCCGATTAACACAATTTTCGTTTTAGAAATCAATATTGCGTTGAATTTGGCTTGGGTTATGCAAAGATTCAAGAAGCTGTAATCAAAATCAGAAGCTATTAAAATCTAAAAATAAGTAAATTGGTGGGGTCAAAAGTTTAGTTTATTTGTGCCTCTATCTATAGATAGATTGCAATGACTGGCAAATCCTCACTGAGCACTGTTTTAATACACTGAAGAGGGGGTTGGGTGACCTTAAGCACTGTTGACAACGAAAGTTGTCAGGTGCGATCTGAAGACTGAAAAGGACGGGGCAAGTGTAACAGGCCCCAATGGTGGAGCAGAGAGGTTGAGGGACACGCAGTAGGGTTGAGATGGCTGAGTGAAAAGGGTGCCTTGACAACTAGGGTGTGAGCATGTGGAGAAGAAGGGAGGAAGCCATGAATTATGCCTTTACTTTTGACCTGTGATAAAATGTTTATTCACTGTCCACTCTAGACTTAAGATCAGAAGAGGGAAGATGAGCAAATAGTTCAGATTTAATTATTTTACGCAGGGATTGATGAATTGTAGAATGGACTACCTATGGAGACAGCGGAGGCAGATTGTGTCAGCAAATTCAAGAGGGCATTAGATAGCTATTTGCAAAATAATTCATTTGAGGGTTAGAGTGGTATAGGATTGTGATTGTGTTTTTAATTTTTGGTGGCTGATCCCCCCCAGTTGCACCACTTCCCCCTGATGACCCAACAGCAGATATTAGAAATGTTGAGTTGAGAACTCTATTTAACCTTTTTGGTGCTGTTTTGTGTTCCCACAGATTATTATTTTGTCTTGCTCTTTTTCTTGTAATCGCTCTGTAACTAATGTTTCCTGCTTTAATAAAAATGTAGTTGATAGATAGGAATGCCGGAAAAATATGATGTTGCATTAATTCATTTTTGCTTATATTAAAGCAATACAATTTTATTTGCTAAGTATTTAAACCTCTGAGAATTTCAGAATGGAATAGGTAAGGAATGTTGAGCAGAGTGAATTTACTTGGATGAATTTGCAGTGCTTAGATTTCATTGAACAACCTCTGCAGTTGTATTTTTTTTAAAACAAAATAAAAGTAAACTGTGAAGGATTCAGGAATGCATTCAGCCGAATTCTTTCAATATGGTTGTGCAAAACGTTGAGGCAACAAGAGAATCTTTTAATGTTGAGTACTTTCATGGCTTTTTTTTAAAAAAAGAACTCTGGAGAGATAATGTTAGATCGATGAGTCAGTTGTCTTATAGAGATGACTGCTGTGCTCTGCAGTTATCCCCTCCGCCTTGTCCTTGGCTTATTTCAATGCTGAATCAGAGACTGAACTAGTCATTTGGCTTAGCCTAGCAATATCTATGGCTCTATAAACACTATCTATAATGCAAAGTTTTTATCTTGGGTAAATATAATACATTTTATTGCATTTTATTGTATTTGATATTATTCTATAACGTCGCATAACATGCTATTAATAATAAGATCCTGGCAATTGTAATATTAATAGCAACGACCAACCTTCATTTCCCACATTCTTCCTTCAGATTAAGCACTTGACCTTCAGAATCAAATTTGATGCTAGGCCCCAGGCGGCTTGTGTTAACACATGTTGATGCTGCTTGGTTGTTCAAGGGAATATACGCTTGCTTTATAATAAGGTTAGAGTCAAGAGGGCCCTTCTCAAGCAAGATTTGTTAAGTGCAAGACAGCTTGACTGAGAATTGGTGAAACTTACCCACAGCTGATGGATTTGTGAATTAGACACTTGTGTGCAGTGTTTGTGCTCTTTACAGGTCAGAATGCTTCAGAACCAGTTATGCAAAAGTTTGAGGCCGATGGCACCAAAATCCATCCCTGTTTAGATTGCAGTGTGGAATGCTATCACCACTAATATCAACGTATAATGAGTATAATGAGTTGCAATTCTTTATTCTTCAACCTCTGACAAATTCTCAGGAAGCAAGTTGAGTGCTCAGCCTGGTTCTGGAAAAAGACCGAGGTTGGGGGGGTTGCGAGAGGAAGAGGAGGACAGTACATCATGTGGCAGTGAATTGTTTACTTGCTGTGTCCACTGTTGGAAATAGCAGTATTTTGTTTTATCTTTTTGTGTTTGTTTGGGTGGGGTTTATGTGACTTTTTTTTATTTCTGCCCATACTGCTTGTACTCTTCAGAGTTCTTCACTCTCATGAACCATGAAAGTAACCTGTTAATTTTAAGCATATGGGGTCCTTATTTAAGAGCAAGCCTCCGACAAGCAATCCTCCTCTAGTAATGAATCTGTAGTTATGCTTTCTGCTCGAATGCCAAATTCTGATCCCTATACAAGAAGGAGAGGTTAAAGAATGTTCTTAAGAAACATATTAGAAAAAAGATTGTTTCAGCAAAGTAAATATCAACATGCTGTATAATTTTCAGCTACATTGATCATCCTACTTGAACTGACAGATTTACCATCCGTAACATCGCCCGACTCCGCCACTACCTCACCCCTCAGGCCGCTGAAACTCTTGTTCATGCTTTCATCACCTCCAGGCTCAACTATGCAAACGCACTGCTTGTCGGCCTTCCCAACTCCTCCCTCCACAGGCTGCAGATAATCCAGAACTCTGCAGCCCGTGTCCTCTCCCGCACCAAACTCCGTGACCCCATTTCCTCCATTCTCGCCCGACTCCATTGGCTTCCTATCCTTCAGAGGATCCAGTTCAAGATCCTGGTCCTCACCTACAAAGCCCTCCATGGCCTCGCCCCACCCTACCTCTGCGACCTCCTAACCCCTTACCAACCCGCCCGTTCCCTCCGCTCAGCCGGCTCCAGCCTGTTCCATGTCCCCCAACCCACCCGCCCCACCATTGGTGGGAGAGCCTTCAGCCACTCTGCCCTCAACCTCTGGAATTCCATCCCCCAATCACTCTACCTCACCCCCTCCTTAGCCTCCTTCAAGTCCCGCCTCAAAACCTTCCTCTTCGACCATGCCATCAGCCACCCCCCTTCCCCTCCCCTCCCTTCTCCCCCCCCTAACCCCAGCTTGGGTCTGAAATGCTGTACACTGTCCAGCACCTTGGTTTGTCCTCCCGATGTAAAAAGCGCTATATCAAATGCAAGGATTATTAATATTATTAAGGCGCTACGCAAATGTAATCTGTTGTTGTTGCCTGTGTATGTTCTTGTTGCCATATAAAATTGAATCATACAAATGATTCAGCCTTATTGAAAGAGCTGCTATGTAACATAGCACACTTTCCTTGTGTGTAGCATGCATATTTTTGGGTATCATTTGAAATGTGCTGTTGGAAAACAGTTTTTTTTAAATGTTTGCTAAATGGAAGCGGTTTTTGTGCCCAGGTATTTTCCAGATAATGCCACGGCAGAGATGTTAGATGAATGGCGGCCATTAATGTGTCCTTTTGATGTCACCATGCAAAAGGCGATTAGCTACTTTGAAATGTTTCTTCCTACCTCCCTTCCTCCACATCTGCATCATAAAGGATTCAAGTTAGTATACTGTGTAGATTATGTTAGACCGCACAGCACAATTTTTTAAAATTTGTTATTTTTAAAAAAAAAGATAGTTTACGCTTCTCTTTCACACTCACTATTTCCCGGCTGATCTGCTCTTAGGCCTTTGTTCTGAAACTGGCCATCGATGATCAAGCCATTGCTTTTCCTCCTTCCTGTGGTTAGTGCTGAGCTTTTGACAGACAATTCGTTCTGATTGACTTAGACTGAGTATTTCATGTGTGCAGAATCAGTTGGATTCTATCACTGTGCTGCATCACCTAGTTAATGTTTTCAGTTCTAAACAAAAATATTGGAACAATTGTACAATTGTTTTTTAAATGTATACTCTTTTTTAAGAAAAAGTACACACACTTGGTTTTCTGCTGTTGCAATAGTAAACAAGTATGCTTTTATTAGTGGATGAGGTGTGCGGAAAGAATTGTTGGTACCTCAGTAATTCTGCACCACAACCAAAAGTAGAATGTGATTGGAATGTTTCCCTGAGAAGTATATTGTGAATTACTTTATGGTTATATATGGGGCTGGATTGCATTAAGCAATCATTAGAAATAGCAACGTATGTATCTTTTTAAAAGTTGTAAGATTAAAGTGTACTTGCCAAAAAAGTTGGAGGGGATTTTCTTAGAAGGGAAAGAAAGAAGTGAGAGAATCTTGGAGTAGATTGGATCTGCTGGATGAGCAAATTGCATAGCAGGCAAATGTGAAAAGCCACCGTGCTTAGCTCCAGTTAAGATGTGGCATCCTATTACCATGGAAAATATAGCTGTCCCAATTCATATATCAAAATCAAGTCAGTGTTCCAATACATTTCTGAGAAGAATGAATGTTTCGGCTAACAGCAATATTCAGCTGTCACATTTACACTTTAAAATCCATTTAGTTGAGTGCAATGTTGTTTAAATCTTGAGGATGAGTTCAAATGTACAGTAATTAATTGATCAAGATAGTTTTGTGAAAAGAGTTGTATATCACATGTTTATAAAATATGAAACATCTAGCTTGATTTATTTGCAGGCCTCATGTTTTGACTTTCCTTTTCGGTTTTCCGCAGGCTGTGGTTTGATGAATTCATAAGCCTTTATGTTACAGTGCAGAACCTCCCACAGTGGGAAGGGGTAAGCCTCTCATTTTCTAGACCAAAGGATCAGAAGCAACCGATTCGCAGAATAAATAAATGTTGCTAAATTAATGGTTTTGCAAAATTAAAACATGGCTTTTTATGTTAAACTACTAATTTACTCTTGCAAAAATAGAAAGGAAATTATAAAAGATTGCTGCTGTCATTTTCAATCTGTACCATCTAGTATAAAATATTAGGAAAAATCATTAGCTTGTTTGGTGTCCTATAAAATTCCAGAAGATACATTTTTATTTTTCTTAAAAAAAATTCTTGCCAATATTTCCTGCATGCTTTGCAAAGAGATTTTGGGGCATTAAGAAGACCTCTATTACTACAAGCTGAAATATGTTTATGAAAATTACAGTTGAACTTCAGTTCATTTTTTCTATTTGTTGACAGATTCTAGTAAACCTGTTTGCACGTTTGGCTATGGATACCATTGGGTACATAGATTGGGACGAATACATCCCAAAGGTAAAATACATTATTTTTGACAACAATAACTAGGTGTCTCTGAGATGTGAAGTTTTGAGTTGATAATCCTGGAAAATACTTTCATGATGTATTTTAACTACTCAAATAAGCCACTAATTTTCATACTGTAATAAATATTTGATGGCTTCGGAGATGCTTTGATCACAAATGATCAACTAACTACGAAAAGAAAATCGCTTCTTGAATGAGATTAATAACCAACATTAAAGTGATGAATACGATAGGAGCTTTAGCAGGTCATTAACTAGGGGTGGAGGGGGAGGGAGAGAAAGAGAGAAAGAGAGAGGAGGAGGCAAGAAAATAGAACTGAGTCTTCTCTTGTTCTCACTTTGCATCCATGCATGCACTCTTCCAGTTCTCCAGTTGGAGATCACTGGATAGGGATTGAGAGCAGATCCTTTGCTGGTTGATTTCCTCTCTTCCCCTATGTGTGGAGGTGGTGAGGGACTTTTAGTACCCTACTCTTCAGCTGATTGACTTAGTCATATTTAGAACTCTGTGTCATATGGTTGAACGTCCAAATCATTGTCCCATCAGTTTCAGCTGAAATTGTGCTGTTTTTTTGCAGTACTTGCATTTATCCACAGTTATTATAATAAATAACATACTGATTTTGCTATTTCTTGATAACTGTAGAAAAACTGTTGATTATCACACAGTGAATGCACAGTGATTAATATTACAATTATTACTGCTTTAGCTAGGACACCATCCTGCACCAGTGGTCAAAACTCTTTATCATATCAATAGGCTTTATTACACAAAAAGCCTGAAACCCAATAAAACTCCACAGTAGATGTTTTTAAAAAAACACACAATGTTTACAAGTGATTTCAAGGCTATATTCTTGTGTTGAGTTCCATCAGTAAACTAAGTGGGCTTTTATCTGCTAACACAGTTTGATGTCATCCAGACTCTTAAGATTGCTGTCCTGTAATCACTCCTAGGGATCTTCAATTCTGTATATGTTTCCAAGGCACTAAGTAACTTATATAAGTCTGGTTGTGGAGTCCTGTAGCTCAGTGGTTAGAGCACTCGCTTTGCAAGTGAGAGACCTGAGTTCAATTCCAGGCAGAGGGCGAAACCTTGGGCAAGTTTCCTTACTCCACACGCCTAATAATAATCCCTCCAAAAACCCAAAACAATAATTAAATTGGTCATTTTCAATCTACGACTGTTTGTGGGACATTGCTGTGCGCAATTGGCTGCCGCGTTCGCCCATAAATATGCAGTCAATTCACTTTACAGTGTGTTCTGTGAAGCGCTTTGGGACGTCCTCCCGACGTGAAAAGCACTAAATCAAATGCAAGGATTATTATTATTATAGTTATTTTAAAAGTTGCTAGCAGCTTGCAGGTTTCTAGATTTTACTTCTTAATTAATTTTACTTAATTAGAATATGAGAAGAATAAAGTTGTGTGTTTAATGTAATGGCAGCATTACTAATACCTTCATTTTTGCAGGTTTTCACCAGGTTCCTTAGAAGTTTGAATCTGCCAGTCGGAAGCAGCCAGGTCTTAGTTCCCAGATACTCAACAAATGCTTATGAAATCAGCCATGTGGTGCTGTGGATTGCCTCCATGCTGGTTAGTAAATTATTGATGGATCTTGCATGACTTCAATAACAAGTGACTTGTGCTTTTTTGAGAAATACAAGCAAGTGTTAGCACTTTTACTGTTTTAAGCTTCATGGTATTTTGCATCTTGTTGCGAAATGTAAAATTATTGAAGAATACCTATTCTGAAACTTTTAATTTAATAGGGTGGCCCAAGTAAACTGGCACAGAAACATCTGAACGGGTTGTTCAATAGCATTGCATCATTCTTCCATCCTTCTAACAACGGGAGATGGCTGGTGAGTACTGTTGGTCTTACTGTCTTGAACTGTCTAATAAGAATGGAATCATGAGCAGCAGTATTTATTCAGAGTAAATGCAAAAGAACCCTGTAACAACTTGTTGTTTTGGATCCACAAAATGCAACATTGGTTATCATGGGGCACAAAGCCAAAATGGCAACTATCAAGTTACTTCCTGTGTACTATGTTTACTGAAAAATGGCTGCTGTTGACATCGTTTCCTGTGCACTGTGCATTCACACTGGATTCCTGTGCTAAAAGTGGCTGACTTTCAGGTTGTTGGGTCACTCCGAGGTCACGTTTTGACCGTGGTACTGTGTCCTATGCACAAATGCTTTCCACATATGTAGCACATACAGCCGCGACCTGACAAAATCAACTGCAGATGCACAGGGCACTTCATAACAGGATTCTTCTGTAAAGTGTTCTGTGTGTGTAGCCCGGAGCTTGTTGTTTTGGTGAATAGTTTCCAACTAGTAGTTAATGCAAAAGCTGATGCTAATACATGGCATATCAACTGCAATACAGTGAGGATACAGGGAGGAGGAATAGATTGTAAGACAATAAAATGACACTCGGGAGAAAATGGAAAAATGGCCACTGAAAATATCAGTGAAATAGGGAAAGGCAAGAAAACTTGCAACAGAGAATAATGTTGAAGTATAGACACGAGACAAGTGTTCCCTAAAGTGAAAATGAAACCGAATCAAATGATCATTTCATTGTAATGAAAAAAAAGAGGATGGCAAAAAGCATTGATAGGAAAGTTAAACATTTAATCATGAAATTGAGGATGAGAACAGGTCTTTAAATGATAACCAGTGAGTTCACTTATGATTTAAGGACTATTGTAGTGTTGTCAAACACACACGTCCTATAGATGTGCTAGGGAACAGGTTTGGATGACATTTGACCAGTAAAGATTTACTTATATTTTAACCTATTAACTATAGAGTATATGTGTATTGTATCAACCTCATGAGAAACACATGTTGAAGAACAGTTCAGCATGTACTTACTGTCAATTAGCTGATCAGAAAAAGTTCTGATTGATCAAAAGAATATTCCAGGATGGAAACTCAGATTAAGGTGATCTGGGTTTTCAGGAATGTATGTGTTTTATCCTGTTGAAAATGGTGTGGTCATATTTTGTGGTTTTTTAAACAGTAAGGTATAGCCCAATTTTTAGAAATACTGACCTACAAAAGAACGTCGCATTCACTGTAACATTTTTGATGATTTAGGGAATAGACAGCTTAATCTCTATACCTTACTCCAATCCCAGTGTAACTACTTGGGAAGTTGTCATAGGTATACTTGACTGGGTTTGTGAATGTAACCTTTTTTATGTACTTAAAGCTTTGATTCACTTATATTTTCCTGCTTCCTCTTTCCAGTGGCTGGATCAGGAGTTCACTGTCCTGTTTATTTTTCACAGATGAAACTGATGAAGTTGTTACAGAGGTTGCCTTCCAGTGTGGTGAGAAGACTTTATCGCGAACGTTACAGAAAACCATCCTGGCTGAATACAGTACCCGACAGTCACAAGTTGACTGACCAGGATGTTACTGATTTTGTGGAGAGTATCAAGCAGCCTGTTCTGCTAGCTATGTTCAGTAAGACAGGCAGTCTGGAGGCTGCTCAGGCCCTCCAGAACCTTGCGTTGATGCGCCCAGAGCTTGTCATCCCTCCAGTACTTGAAAAGTAAGTTGTAGTGAGATGCTTCTTTTTCTGAATCAATAGTTGACTTGCATCACATGGATTGAAGTCAGTGATTTTTGTAGCCCCATTGCAGAGTTATGAAGGATTCAAATTTGGGTATGATCACGTTAAATTCATTTTAAAAGTTCCAATTAACAACAACAACAACAACAAGATTCCATGTATAAAGCGCCTTTCACGTCAGGAGGACGTCCCAAGGCGCTGCACAGTTGGGTCATGACCCGAACAGGGGGGAAATGGTCAGGGTGAGGGGAGGGAAGGGAGGGAGCGAGGAGGGGGGAAATGGTCAGGGTGAGGGGAGGGAAGGGAGGGAGCGAGGAGGGGGGAAATGGTCAGGGTGAGGTGAGGGGAGGGAAGGGAGGGAGCAAGGAGGGGGGAAATGGTCAGGGTGAGGGGAGGGAAGGGACGGAGCGAGGAGGGGTAAGAGAATTGAGAGGGGAGCTGAAGGCACGGTCAAAGAGAAAGGTTTTGAGACCGGCCTTGAAGGAGGAAAGGGAGGAGGCAAGGCGAAGGCACTGGCGGATGGAGTTCCAGAGCCTCGGGGCTGAGAGGCTGAAGGCCCGACCACCGATGGTAGGGCGGTTGGGGCGGGGGACGTGGAGCAGACCGGAGCCAGAGGAACGGAGGGTACGGGCAGGTAGGTAGGGGGATAGTAGGTTGGAGAGGTAGGAGGGAGCGAGGCCGTGAATGGCCTTGTAGGTGAGGATGAGGATCTTGAAATCAATCCTCTGGGGATGGGGAGCCAGTGGAGGCGAGCGAGGGTGGGAGTGATGTGGTCCCGAAGCCTGGTGCGGGACAGTACACGAGCTGCAGAGTTCTGAATGACCTGCAGCTTGTGGAGGGAGGTGGCGGGAAGGCTGGCGAAGAGAGAGTTCCCGTAGTCCAGCCTTGAGGTGACAAAGGTGTGAACCAGGGTTTCAGCAGCGTGAGGGGTGAGGTAATGCCGTAGTCTGGCGATGTTCCGGAGGTGATGGAAGGCGGTGCCAGTTGTGGTGCGGATGTGAGGGAGAAAGGACAGCTCAGGGTCGAACAATTAAGATATTGACTAATGAACCACCTCGCAGAGTGCTACAAGAAAGCATTGAGCTTCTTGATTTCGCCACATAAATTCTAACTCCCAACCAGACTATAGAGAGGAAACCATAAGGTATTTTATTATCATGCGAAAAACAAAGAGTTTTCATCAGGCAACCTTTCCTCCTGTATGGTATCATTCTAAATGGCCAGTTGCAAGTTAGTATTAGTAGAGAGCTGTCAGCAGTTCATCTGCTGACCTATCGGGTCCTAAAGATGGGTATAGGTGTAGGGAAAGATTGGAGAGCAGAATTAGCCCCAGTTAGGTAGTCTTATCTGTAAATGTTATTTATTTGTATTTGGTACTTAAAATACTAGAAGTCTAAACTTCTGTTTCACTGTATTATTGAAGTTCAGTTTTATATAAAGCTTTCACCCTATTTTTCCTTGATTTTCAGAACATATCCTGCTTTAGAGACACTCATAGAACCACACCAACTTACTGCAACACTGAGCTGCATGATAGGAGTTGCACGTAGTCTGGTCTCTGGAGGGAAGTGGTTCCCAGAAGGTCCAACACACATGCTACCTCTGTTAATGAGAGCGTTGCCTGGAGTGGACCCGAATGATTTCAGCAAGTGCATGGTATGTTCCTGCTAAATTCCTAAGCCATCTGTGGTACTGAAATTGAACCTTCTAAATAATATATGCACTTCATTTTTATATATATATACATAATATATATAGAAAGAATAGTTACACCATGTTGTTGAGACTTAAATAAAGTTTGGTTATGAAATCTGATCGCTTTCAATGTCAGTGACAGATTAAATATAGCATGGGTTTCAGCAAAGCTACTCTGACCAACAGTGTGGTTATATGATACAGACCTTCTCCTGTTGTGTTTTTTTATTACTCACTGCACTAATCTTGAGTGGGATGGTACTGACTTGGACTTCATGTAAGTGAGTTCAGGTGATGGAGAGACTAGAGATTCTTTAACACCATCAGTCTATAGTGGATTCAACCCCCAGTCAACCCAGTTCCCAACCACTTTTGGGTTGTACTGACACAAATCATTAATAAATTATATTAATTTGTTAGTACTCTATATAGTTATTATGTGACTGTGGTTATAACTACTTCTCTGCATATATTAATAATCATTTAAAAAATCTTTCCATATAGATTACATTCCAGTTTATAGCTACATTTTCTACTCTGGTGCCTTTGGTAGACTGTTCATCTGTCTTGCAAGAAAGAAATGACCTCACAGAGGTAAGTCAGCTTAATAAGTGCCAAATGTAATTTTCTTTTAACACCAATTATGATTGAAACTAATACTCTTAAGAAGACACAAAGAATAATTGTGAACTTTACCCCATCTATATGGAAGTTTCTTTGGAAAAGCAATTTTTAAACTTTGTTAAGTGTTTAATTTTGTTATCCATAGAACCATAGAAATGTACTACACAGAAGAAGGCCATTCGGCCCATCGTGTCTGTGTTGGCTCCCTTAAGAGCGATCCTTTCAGTCCCATTTACCTGCCTTTTTCCCCATACCCCAGTAGCTATCTCTTTATAAGGTATTCAGAATTTTTTTTTTACCCAGTTGATCAAAGTGATTACGAGCATTGTTCAAGAGACAACAAACCTTGAGTTAGATTAGAAGTATTTTGCCCTGGAGATATAAGATATGTGGAACAGACTTCCAGGAAAAATAAGAAAAAATCATTGTTAGTTAATTGGTTCTTTTAAAACAAAGCTGTGAATCGATATGGGTTGAGAAAAGGGATTGAGGCTTCAGAGAGATGATGATACTTCTAGATTGCCATGGAAAGTATAAGATCCTCCTAAAGGCTCAGATTTGCATTTTAAGTGCATTATGACTTCCTTAGTTGGGGAGCATAGCATCAATTCAGTCAGCACTACAGAAATTACTTTTACATTGTGGGAGTCTGGCACTGGTTTGGATAGGTTAGTTTTGTGGCTGCATTGACTCAGACGAGGAATGAGCATTAGGCCTGCTTTTGTGTGGATCTGCATTGAAACGGAGTAGAACATGTATAATTCAGCTGATGTTGCATTGAAAAATAACAGTTAAATTGTTGTATTTGGCTGATTTAAATGTGAACTACTGTCAACCATTAAATAAAAGGTCGAAATGCAACTTTATGATAAATAAGCAGACTGCATGTTTTTTTAAGGCAAACTTTTTCCTGTTTTTGTCTTTTTTTCTATTAACTCTGACCTTTAAGATTTAAGATGGTTTTCATCTTTTGACAAATGTAACTACAATTGACCTATTCTATTTCAGGTCGAGCGGGAACTTTGCTCAGCCACAGCAGAATTTGAAGATTTTGTACTTCAGTTCATGGATAGGTTAGTTTTGTGGCCGCATTGACTTAAGTTGAGAAATAAAACTGTTATTTCAATAAAATACAGTGTTAAAGGAAACATCTTAGAACCATAGAAATTTACTGCACAGAAGAAGGCCAATTCGGCCCATTGTGTCTGCTGATTCTAAAGTGCAATCCTTTCAGTCTCATTTACCTTTCTTTCCTTACACTCATCTTGTTGAATAGACCTTCAAAAAAAACAGTTAACAGTGTGTGTTAATGTAAGTTCTTTAAAACGCTAGATTCAAGGCTATAAGGATAAGTAGGGACAAAGATGATTAATGCCCGATGAATTTCATTCAGTGAAAGCACTATCTGCTATGCAAGTATAACGTTTCTATTTCTTACTCGTTTTGGCATTGTGACTTGTCTAAGTAAGATTGGCAGTCAAAATTGGAAGAGTGTTGTGTTGTGAACCACTAGCACATGGGTTGAGACCACCCAAGCTTGCTTGCAGTTATCAGTCAGAGGAGAACATCATTGCGTCATTTCAGGGTTGGATTTAAACTCTGGTCCAAGATTGAAAGTGCTTTTCACCAGCCAAGATTAGGAGGGTGGCTGCTTTCTGCTATCATCAGAAATATTTCACAGATCTTAGAACAGGATTTCCACTGTAAACCTTTTTAATAAGAAAATTGCTTAAAAATATTGAATAATATATTCATTAAGATACATAAATGACTTGCATGAAATGGTGGTACACCTCACCATTTCAGGTATTCTGGTGATTTAAATAGTGATTCTATATATTGATTGATCATCTTAAAAAAAGTACTAAAATAAAGAAGTCAAACCAAATTGGAATATAATTTGCATAATGAATATTAAAAATGTTTTGTTTATTAAAGAGAGATATTGTGTTCTCAAGAAAGCAAAGTGCTGCAGCTACAATGTTAGGAAAAATGCTGAAGTTTGGGATGTAATTTAATAATGCAGTTCTCAAAGGAGTCTGTTGTTACAATTGAAGTCTGCCTTGCTACTATAGGTTAACAAAAGTGAATCTGCCTTATGCCTTAAGTATTTTCCTGTTGAACATATTGGGGAAAGTGAATCTAATTCTTTTCAGTAACCTGTAAGAGAGGTAGGGAACTTAATGTCTGGTTGCTCAGTATGTTTATATTTTGGGTTTGTTTGCCCCAGGTGTTTTGCTCTGATAGAAAGTAGTACACTGGAACAGACCAGGGAGGAGACTGAAACTGAAAAGATGACACACATAGAAAGCCTGGTAGAGCTGGGACTGTCTTCAACCTTCAGCACTGTCCTCACACAGTGTTCCAAAGACATTTTTCAGGTAGGTGTTAATGTTGTCAACTTGTCCTGCAGATTAGGGTTAGCTGTAACCACACAGTTTCTGGATGGGACCATTACAAAATGGTTTGTAACATGTTCTTCTTGGAAAAAAAGAAGTTACAGTTCAATTTAATTAGTGTGTGTGCAGACATCACTTCATTGCCATAATTGTAGTTACAATTCGAAGTTTTACAGATATCAAAATCTTGGCAATGAGTTTGTAAATTCTATCCTACTGTTTACAGTTCTAGCCCTTTAGGAATCACAGTGAATCCAAGCTCAAATAGATTGTGGATTTTGTTTTCCTTCTAAAGGCTTATAGTTCAAATCATTTCGATTTACTGTATTCATTAGGAACTGTTGTATTAACTGTGTATGTGTATGGTTAGATGATGCATGAAAAATAAAGATTGGATTTGTAAGTCATCAAGTATAAACTGCTATTCTAAAGACTCTGAGACAGCAGCAAGAAGGAATTTCAAAACTGCAGGTGACTCTGAAAATTGCACTAGAATTTTAATTGTGTACTGTTTAGTAAGGATTATTCCAACTTTACCATAGTGTAAAAATGGTTTCCTAGAGCAGACAGGCAGGAGAGGGAAAGAGGGGAAAGGAATGACAAACAATTGGAACGTTTATTTCAGGCAACTGAATAATTGCACAACCCCTCTTATCCATTTTAATTTTAGGTCGCCCTGGAAAAAGTGTTTAACTTTGCTACAACAAATATTTTTGAGACCCGTGTTGCTGGCAGGATGGTTGCGGACATGTGCAGAGCAGCTGCTAAGGTTTGAAACTTCTAAAATTGATGTGCTGGCCTCTGGGACTGTAACATTGATTTAACCTGTTCAGTGTTATAGTAGGATTTTTTTCCTCTTTGTAATATTATTTTGATTAAACTTAATTGTGATTTTAGATTTTAACAAAAATACTTGACCTGCGGTGGTAAATAAGTAGAACAGAATGCTTGAAAACCTCAGTAGTTTGAAATAAAATGACTTGCAGAACTAGAAACATTTTACTGCAGATTTTCTTTAAATTGTATAGATTTTTTTGTGATACAAACCATAATATACTTCAGGGTAAAAATCTTTACAACCTGAACAATGAAAGAGAAATCATTCAAGTGCCTTGAAAAAAACAACAGCCTTTGGAGCTCTCAGGAATTTATCACTTGAGCTGTTATTGCCATAAAGCGTTAGCACACCTACAAAAAATTAATAAAATACCTGTACCTTATTTTCTTCATTATTCTTCATCTCTGATACTGCGGTTTTGGAGACTTGAAATGTGTTAAACTGAGGTGTTGCTGCATTTCGAGTCGCCACTAATTTTCACATTGATCCAGAGAAATCCTCTTCCACAGAATGTTTTGTGACAAGATGATGATTTGTGCACGTGTCATCAAAAAATTAGCACTTTCATTGGATTGGGGAAGACTTCAGTTGAAAGTCTTCTTTCAGAGTAAAATGTGCCATTTATTGCTCTGTGTATTACCTGCGTTAAATATGCGACATTGCTGTGTGCAATTCGCTGCTGAGTTTCACCCATAAAATATGCATTCAATTCATTTTATCGTATATTCTGTGAAGCGCTTTGACACAACAACAACAAAATTACATTTATAGAGCGCCTTTTACGTCGGGAGGACGTCCCAAAGTGCTGAACAGTTAGGTATCGGGGCCCGAGCACGGGGGAGGGGTGTTGTAGGGGTGAGGAAAAGCGGAGAGGTGGGAGGGGGACCAAAGGTATGGTCGAAGAGAAGCGTCTTGAGACCGGCCTTCAAGGAGGCAAGGGAGGAAGCGAGGTGAAGAGACCGTGGGATGGAGTTCCAGAGTATGGGGGCAGAGAGGCTGAAAGCCCGGCCACCGATAGTTGAGCAGGTCGGGCGGGAGATAAAGTGCTATATCAAATGCAAGGATTATTATAAAGCTTTACTAGACCTAATTGACCTTTTGGAATAAAATCCTATTCTGGCTTCAATGGAAAATTCATTGTTGAGTGCACTGATCCCAAAAATATTGCATTTTGCTTGGATAGAAATAGTTCTTTGATCAGCTGTTAATGTTATTGATATGTTTTTTTCTGAACTTTCTTTGTAATTTTTTCTAGTGTCATCCAGCAGATGCTCTGAAGCGGTTTGTGCCACACTGTTGCAGTGTCATAACTCAGCTCACCATCAGTAAGCCCGATTGTTTTGAAGCTTTAATTCTTTGCAAATAATGATGGGGTTGATTTTTTTGCTTCACTGATTAAATAGTGAAATGGAAATAGTTGTTCACAACCAATTTATATTAGCAGGATTGGCTGCGCCATTACTATCTCAGTTGAAGAACAAATAAGAGCGTGCAAAAAACAGAATTTCTGCAAATTCACATAGCAAATAAAAGCTGGGGTTGTTGAAAATTAAATTGTCTTCAGTTGGACATCAGGTCCACATGACAGATTCCTTAATTTCAACACTTCGTTTTGACCATTGTTCACATCCTATCTTTCGCGTTGTCTCCACTTTATCTCCTTAAATGGTTTCTCCTCTAGCCCCCGCACCATCCTGTGCAGCATTCTTCAGAGCTCTATCCTTGGTCCCCTCCTCTTCAATATCTATATGCTCCCTCTTAGTGACATCATCCGCAGACATGGGTCAACTTCCACATGTATGCGGATGACACCCAATCTACCTCTCTGCTTCCACCCTCGACTCCAGGACCACTGCTGTCCTGACAGAATGTCTGTCAGACGTCAAGTCCTGGATGAGAGCTAACTTTCTACAGTTGAAAGTCAACAAGACCGAGGCTCTCCTGATTGCCTCCCGTCAGCGCCTCTTCACCTAAGGCGCTGACAGCATCACCATCCAGGGATGCACACTTCACCTCACTGAGCCAGTCCGGAACCTTGGCATCTTGTTTGATCCTCAACTGTCCTTTCTACCCCACACCCGTACCATGACCTTCCCCCACCTCCGCAACATCACCCGGCTCCATCACTGTCTCACACCGTAGGCCGTTGAGACCTCATACACACATAGCATCCAGGCTCGATTACGCAAACTCCCTGCTTGTCGGCCTCCCAAACTCCTCCCTCCATAGGTTGCAGATCATCCAGAACTCTGCAGCCCGTGTCCTCTCCCACACCAGGCTCTGCTACCCCATAACCCCATCCTCGCCTGACTCCACTGGCTTCCCATCTCACAGAAGATACAGTTCAAGATCCTGGTCCTTTCAAAGCCCTCTGGGGCGTCGCTCCTCCATGCCTCTGCGACCTCCTAACCCCCTACCAGGTTCCAGCCTGCTTCATGTCTCCCGCCTCGCCCGCCCCACCATTGGCATACGGGCCTTCAGCCACTCTGCTCGCACCCTGTGGAACTGCATCCCACAGTCCCTCTGCCTCGCCCCTCCCTTGCCTCTTTCAAGACCTGTCTCAAGACCCTCCTCTTCGACCCTGCCTTTGGACACCCTGCTTCCCCCTCCACCCTCCCCGACCCTCAGCTCAGGTCCGAAACCCTGATTGTCCAGCCCCTTGGGACGTCATCCCGACGTGAAAGGTGCTAAAAAAAAAAATAATTTTGATGTTGTTATTGTTTGAGTGGTGCTGCATACAGATCCAAACTGCTGCATAGAAGCATTTCAGTGGTTAACCTATATCATAGTATTGGAGCTCGGCATAGAAAGATGTGCTGGCGTATCACCTTTATATCGTGACAGGTTTGATGACTTGTAATAACAAAGTATCAATGAGTGCAAGATGCTTATTTTTTAATTCTGTATAGATGATGATGTTTTGCATGAAGAGGAGTTGGACAAAGAGCTGCTTTGGAATCTTCAACTATTATCAGAGGTAAAATTGAGAATAAAGTATAAAAATGAGTTTTGTTCCAACTCAATTTTATTTGATATTAGATAGCCAGAATAATATATTCTAGCTCTACTTGCCCGTATATTGCACGTAACACAAGTTCTACTTGAAGAAATTGCACCAAGAGAAATTCCTATAGGCCAGCGTGATCTTCTTCTGGATACTGGAGGAGTTACCATTTACGAGACTGATGGCTTATTAAGGAATCCCTTAAGAAATATCGCACATTATATTCTGTTGCATAAAATAATGCAACTGCTTATTCTCTTTTACAAACGTCTTGTTTTAAAAACTAGAAACATAATCATAGGACATGTTTCCAAGAATAACATGACCTAATGTTAAACCTTTACCGTTATTTTTCACTCTCAGATAACCCGAGTAGATGGTGATAAGATGCTGGTATATAAGGAACAACTAGTCCAGATTCTACAACGAACACTGCACTTGAAATCCAAGCAGGGTTATTCTCTGGCTGGAAATTTGCTGCATCATCTACTCCGTTCAACTACACTAATTTATCCAACAGAGTATTGCAGTGTGGCAGGTGGCTTTAACAAATCTCTCTCAGAATACTTTCCTATTAAGGTATTGATGCTGTTGTGTTATTTTAGCAATTAGTTTAAATATTTATTTTCTTGTAACTATAGGCTCAAGGTATTTTCTTTTCTTTCCCTACCCGTCTCCAAAACATATTTACAGGATTGGGGAAAACCAGGAGATCTGTGGAACTTGCAAATCAAGTGGCATGTCGGCTCTCCAGAGGAGATCAGTTTTGCTTACTATGTGCTAGAAAAGTTTCTTCAGCCTGAACTGTCCAGACTTCAACGCTGTGCTGAAGGAGAATTAGAAATGTCAAGGTTTGCCACCACATTCACAGGGGGAGGCAGTTATAATGAAATTGTGGAAAAGTTGATCATAATTTGCATAGTGTTTTTTTCCTAGAGATAATTCTTCTGCAATTTGTTAACCCACTGCATTATACAGAACGTGTTGTTTATTATGCAAATTATTTCCATCTGTATCTATTATCTGTATGATAAGGGTTAAAAATGTTGACTAGCTGGATTTCTAATCTGTATCATGCAATAGAATGTGTTTATTCAATGTAAGTCACGATTCAGTTGTGGGAAGGAGCCACTTAATAGTAAGTGAATGATCCCAGTATCTTGAATCCTACCTCATTTAGACTAAAAGCGATGCATTATGTGTTAGAGCGATGGTTTGGGTGCCAGGCTAGTTAATCACAGGTAACATTTAACTATTTGAACGCTGGAAGTCAAGGAAAATTCTAACCTCCATATTAGGGGCTGTTTGAAGTATCGTTGTACATTATAACACAGACTAATATTACAGTAGTGAAGGTACTGAAGTTACAGGAGTAATTTTATTATTGTATCAAGTGACAGGTACCCAGAGACTTGGTGAAAGGAAAGAAAACTAGAGTAGCTAAGCCAGTTATCCCAGGAGACATCAAAGAAAACTACCCTGGGTGTAACTACTGGGATCAGGGCAGAGTATCATGAAGTTTTTCATAAAATGTCATCAGTACTATGCTACATTAAAGAATTTGTGAGGAGCTCTGTTTGAAAATGTTGCTAAAAGAACAATGGCAACAGTTGTGACTGCATAATTATAGTTTACATTTCCTTTCTGATGATTGTAATAAACATTTTTAAACATTTGTGGACAAAACAAATGCTGTAAGCACGGGACAAAATGCTGGCAGGTTAGCAAAAAGTGCCACGGCATCCAGTTGCTTTAAATGTAGATTGCAGCCTTGTGAGGTGGTTCTAAAAATAGAAATTTCAGCTGTTTCTACTGCCTAACCATTTGAGTCACAAAGATTTATAAACCAGAGGAAAGTTACCATTTTTTTTTTTAAAAAGTACATTTTCTTGTTTCAAGATAAATTTATAAAATGCTTAAGCTCATTAAACAAAACTTATCTACTCTTTAATGTTCTGTTCCCTGCAGAGATGACATGCAACAGAGTCTGTCAATTGTTCAGAACTGTTTGATTGGCTCAGGAAGTCTGCTGCCTTCCCTCGGAGGAGAACCGATACATGACCTGTAAGGAATAGTTAAATAAGATGCCGGTATCTAATAAGAACAACAACAGGAACTTGCATTTATATAGCCCCTTTCACGCAGGGTAGTGTTTCAGAGAGAATTGATTGGTACTGAAATGTTTGTATCCTTTAAGTTGCCCTGCGATTTACTGATTCCCTCCCCTTATCATGAAGCTTATCCCAAAGTTATAGAAAAATAAACAGTTAACGTGACCTAACTCTAGGATAACTCTCTGGTAACTCACTTAATTTTCATTCTATAAATATGACGTCCTAACAATGAACATCAGCTGCTTATTTGATCATCATTGAGAACATTAAAGTGGGACGTATGATTGTCTGGATTGCTGGTGGTTGAGATGCTCTCAAATTTTGATGTGCTTCAGTTGCAATGTCAGACGTGGGTCTTGTGTACATGTAAACCTACTGGCAGCACCCAGTATAATAGGAATGAAGTCTTGGGGTGTCCTCCTGACATGAAAGGCGCTATATAAATGTAAATTTGTTGTTTTTGTTATTATTGTCAGTCAACACTCACTAATTTCTGAGAAAAATGAACATTCATGTCACTCAGTGATGCTTTTACATCTTAACATCTGATACATCTGTATTGTATGATTATTTTTGCTCTATTGTAAACCTCTGAACTATTTTATATTTGTAAGGTTATATAATTGGTTTTCTTTGATGCAGGGCTCCAAGCATGGTGGTTTTGGAAGAGACCAAACTCTGTGTTGGTGTTAATTCTGGTAAGTAATGAAAAAAATGAGGTCTGTTTTCATTTACATCTCATAAACCCTGACTATTCCAGGTACGATCTCTGCCTGAATAATTATAAAATTAATTCTGTATTGTACTCAGAAGCTATCCCCGTTGAACCTCTAAAAAGTATGTGTATGACTGGAGCATTATATGTTTTACCTTGCGTTGGTATTAATGAAATTCAGATGAGGAAAAACTCACCTGAATGTCCCTGTGTTAAACCTCAAGATGTAAGAATTTCTTCCATAATGTCATTGGTGAAATGTGAATTCTTGGTGCTGTTGGTTTCAAATCCTGGCTTTGTGTGAGATTTCTTCTTTAATTCTGTTTGTTAGATTACACTGGAGAAAACTATAGGGTAGCGATTGCCCAAGTCCTGAAGAAACTTCTTTGTAAGTAGTAGGAAATATATTTTCACTATAAAATGTTAAATATTGCTTTGATGAACACATTATTCAGGTAGACTTTAAAGACACCGTGGCCTTATTCAAAAAGTGAAGTGAATTTTTTCATGGACAACAACAGATTGTCGCTTGTTACTGAGCGTTGTTTAATTTATTGTGACTTGATGAAGAATTCAGCTGAGCTACATTGATGACAAAAAAAGCATTTTTCTGTAAACTAATTAATTTTAAGATCTAGCACCAATAAGATAAATTACTGGATTTTAAACCCTATTGTACAAAGTTCTGGAGGTCAGTGCATATAAATGAAAGCAAATAAGGCTCAAGCAAAAACAATGTGAATTATATTTTGTCTTTCTCTCAGTCAAGTTTTAACCTAACCTAATGTAAACAGGTAGCATTTAATTATGATTGATTAGACCTTGAATACTGTGTATTTTACTTAGTAAGACAACAAAAAGCACACCGCCGAGAACAAGTTTTAAGCCTAATTCCTTTTCATCTAACCTTTCAGATCACTTGCTGGATAATTCTGAAGATGACACAAAGTCTTTGTTTTTGATGATTAAGGTGAGAACAGTAGCTAGTTCCCTGATTGTTCAGCACCTTGGGATGTCCCCCCAACGTGAAAGGCGCTTTACAAATGTAATTTTGTTGTTGTTGTAGTTAAAGGGCATTTTACTAGTGTTGAAATTTTTTAATGGTATTTATTCATTTTCAGATTATCGGAGATCTATTGCAGTTCCGTGGGTCCCATAAGCATGAGTTTGACTCCAGATGGAAAAGCTTTAATCTTGTGAAAAAATCCATGGAGAATAGGGTAAGGATATATATTGATAATTCCCTTTTCTCTGGTAAAAGTAGTATATTGTTGTTCTGTTTACTGTCTAAGCTTTGTAGCTTCAAAGACCAAAGTACTCTGTAGTCAAGTTACCACAACTTCCACAGTATAGTGCTATATTATATGTATAGTGCAGCCTTTGAGTGGTATTAAGAGTTATATATACAAAGCTGCTATTTCCTCACTCCTCTAATGCTATTACTGCATTCCAAGGGATTTGGAATGGTGTATTGCTGTTAAATATACAGTATATATGTTATATGAATGGTAAATGCAAGCTACATTATTTATTTGACTATTTCTTTAAGCACCCTTTAGATCTTGTGATTGATCTGTTTTTTGTTGGTTGAGTTAGAATATTTTTAGGTCTGCCTCAAAACTAAAGTTTGAGGTGTAAAACAGTGACAAGATGACACTGAGGAGTGTGCATATACTTTTGTGACATCCTAGGATTACTTAGCAATTAATTTAAATTCCCTTTCTTTTTGAGAAAGTAGTAAGTTGCTTTTCAATGTGGTATTTTTTGACGATAAACACTTTTTAAAGCCAGATAATCAATTGTTTTTCTGTCGTATTAATGTCCAGCTGCATGGGAAGAAACGGCACATTCGAGCACTACTGATTGATCGTGTTATGCTCCAGCACGAGGTACCCTCAAAATGAACATCCTTTCTGTCTAACTCTATACTGTATAAAACATAAATGCACGATGAACATTTCAAGTTGCTGGTTCTCAGTCTCATTGTGAGGCTAAATCACAAATTTTCTGCAGGTCCAAATCTTCTGCAGTTGCATGCAACTCATTTTTTTGTGCGTGGCTTTGCGTTTTTGCATGAGAACCCAATGTGGCTGAACCAATATGTTACGGGTAGTCAGTGTGATAGATCTGCAGTGTGTACAAGAATGCAAGTATGCTTGAGAAATCTTTGGAGTTTCATTATGATATCAAAATCCTAAAATGTTATAACTTGTTTGGTGTTCTGTATATATAACATCGCCCGGATCCGCCACTGTCTCACACTGCAGGCCGCCAAATCCCTCATACACGCATTCATAACAGCGAAGCTTGACTATGCAAACTCCTTGCCTGTTGGCCTTCCCATCTCCTCCCTCCATAGGCTGTAGATCACCCAGAACTCTGCAGCCTGAGTCCTCTCTCGAGCCAGGTTCGGTGACCCTATCACCCCCATCCTCGCCCGACTCCACTGGCTTCCCATCACACAGAAGATACAGTTCAAGATCCTGGTCCTCGCCTTCAAAGCCCTCCATGGCCTTGCCCTCCATGGAACTCCATCCCGCAGTCCCTCTGCCTCACCCCCTCCCTTGCCCCCTTCAAGACCCATCTCAAGACCCTCGTCTTCGACCGTGCTTTCGATCGCCTTGCTTCCCCCCCAGGCCCTCCACCTTCCCCGACCCCCAGCTTGGGTATGAAACACTAACTGTTCAGTGCCTTGGGACGTCCTCCTGATGTGAAAGGTGCTTTACAAATGTAATTTTGTTGTTGTTGCTCTTGTCCAGCTACGCACTTTGACTGTTGAAGGCTGTGAATACAGAACAATCCACCGTGATCTGATGCGAGACCTCCTGCTTTTGTCTACAAGTACATATAGTCAGGTGAATGGCTTTTGTTTACATCACTTTCCAGTTGTCTCTTATGGTATCACCCTATCTGCTCCCTCTGTTCAGCAGGCTCTGGGCTGCTCTATGTCTCCCACTCGCTCCATCCCACGGTTGGGCTTTCAGCCTCTCTGCCCCCACCCTCTGGAACTTCATCCCACAGTCCCTTCGCCTCGCTCCCTTCCTTCAAGGCACGTCTCAAGACCCTCCTCTTCGACTGTGGCTTAGGTTACCTTCCTACTCCTGCCCTCCCAACTCCCTGCTTGGGTCCAAATCCCGGACTGTCCAGCACCTTGGGACGTCCTCCTGACATGAAAGATGCTTTACAAATGTAATTTGTTATTGTTGTTTAAACCATCCTGGGTATATATTGTTTTTTCCAAACCCCTGCTAATCAAGCTGGGAGAAGATCAAGGTGCCCTTAGATATCAGTGGTGTCTGAAGCAGAGCTGGAGGTGTGTTGAGTGGCTGGTGATGATGTTCTTCGGTTTTATCCTTTCCTGCAGAAAACATTGCCCTTGTTCAACACCTCCCTCTAGTGGTGTTGAACAAGGTCTCTCACACTATCATCCCATTTTCAACCTGTCCTTCCTTGCCAAAGTCCTGGAAGGCATTGTTGCAGGTCAACTTTGGGTACACCTTTCCGTCCTCGAGCCCTTGCAATCTGGTTTTTGACCTGACAGCCCACAGCACAGAAACAGCGCTTGTCAAAGTCACAAACAACATTCTCTCTATCTGACCAGGGCTCCCTCTGCCTCCTCGTCTTTCTGGGCTCTCTCTCAGTCTCACCGAACCAGTGTGCAACCTAGGCGTGCGGTTCGACCCCCAGCTGTCCTTCTTCCCCCACATCCGGTCCCTGACCAGGACCGCCTTCTTCCACCTCCACCATATTGCCCGCCTCCGACGGTAACTTACCCCAAATGCAGCCGAAACCCTCGTGTGTGTGTTTGGCACCTCCCGCTTGGATTATTCCTCGCAGGTCTTCCCAGCTGCACCATTCACAAAATCCAGCTCAGACAAAACTCAGCTGCCCACATACTGACATGGTCCAATCTCCGCACCCACATCTCACCAGTTCTGGCCAGGTTCCCCTGGATCGCCATCACCGAACGGATTGACTTCAAGATCCTCACACTTGTGTTCAATTCCATTCAATCCCTGGCACCTCTCTACCTCTCCGACCTCCTCACTCCCCAATCCACCACCCAGCGCCTCTGCTCAACTGGCACTGGGCCCCTGCTTGTCCCTCGCACCCTCCGCTCCACCATTGGAGGTCGTGCTTTCAGCCACTACGCCCCAAAACTCTGGAACACTCTCCCTCAGTCTTGGCCCTCTCACCCCTCTTTCAAGTCTCACCTGAAAACTTTCCTCTTTGACCATGCTTACCTCCCCCGGCTCGGTGTAAGGCACAGCCACTGTTAAGCGCTCTGAGACGCTACCCTGCGTGGACGGTGCTATATAAGTGCAAGTTGTTGTTGCAGTGGGGCTGCTGTAGATTACAACTGTGTGTATTTGGATTCCAGACATGAACTTATTTCCATACTCTGTGGCCCAGCAATCAGTAATCCAGCATTCTACACTGCTGCAATATTTTTCATACGAAAATGTTCTTTCCTTTAAAAACACTTCCTTCTATATTTTGCCAAGTGAAGATTATCAACAGCTGGTGCAGGCTAACAGGAAGGGTGATTGAGGTCAGGATGCTGGATTCATTTATGAAACTGCTTGATGCTGCAATGGGAAGAAAGTAGGGTGGGTGAGAAGATTGAGATCAAATGGATCAGAAGGGTATTCTTTATTAGTGCCTCGCTTGCTCAGATTCTGCATTCAAGAAGATGCTGTTTTTCAGATGGCCATTGGGAGGTACCAAATGGTATTCCAGCAATATCTTCACCCTTGATTTTTCTTTTCCAAAGCAAGGCAGAGGGCAGGGATTTCAGCTGACTGGAGGGAGGGGAAGTAGATCCACATCCCTTTACTGTACAGCATCAGATATTTTTCGTTCTAGTATGTTTTGGCCATTCTCTAGCTTGGCCACATATTAAAAATGCATCTTTACAAACCCCTTCTCAGACTCTGCTGAGGATCTAGGGTTATTTGCAATAACTTTTTAAATAATGTTCATTTTAATAGTTTCTGCTCATGTTTGAACTGTTCAGACTGCAAATCTGGTAAAGATTTGCTACCAATTAGAGAATCATTACAAGTGAAAATATAAAACATAGGCTGTATCCACAGTCTTGAGACTGAAAGTTGGAGGTTATCCAAAAGACAACCCAGTGAAGGCCATTGCAAGAATTTATTTACAAATTAAATTTGCATTAGGTCGCTTCACAGAGCAAAATAAAAACAATAAATTACGCGATAGTATAAGAAAAAGTGCGTTCACAAAATTTATTTCATTATATCAGAAAATGTTTTGTATATTTTAAGCTTGTTTTGCTGGTCAACTGAATTTATATTTTGACTATTTCCCTTGAAAATTAATTGAGCCGTTGTGGTTTCATATCTAATTGGAAGCTTTATTTTTAGACTTTTATGTATAGTTTGACAGTTTCTGATACTGTTGGATGTGTTTGCAGGTGCGAAGTAAAGCCCAGCAAGTTTTCTTCAAGGCATTAGGAACATACAACTTTTGCTGCAGAGATCTGATTCCCCTAGTGCTGGAGTACTTGTGTCCTGACAAGCAGAAAATAACCCAGCAACAGTTCAAAGTAAGTTTTTTTTTTCTCTCTAATAGTTGAAAAATGAAACGTACTATACATATAGTAACTCTGCTGTAAAGCATCCAAGGTCCACCTCTATCCTAAGGGTCTTTTACTAATGGGAATCCCATTCAAAATAACGACTATTTATAACATACACTTATCTTTTACCTAAAGGCAGTTTTACATGAAGGTCTGTTTTTTATATGACCTTACAAGAACTCATGTTTTTAACTTGCTTGCACCCTTTAGCATCTTGCCTTGTTGTATAAACAATTACATATAATAATAATAATCCTTGCATTTGATATAGAGCCTGATCAATTCTTCGAGCCGTCTCAAAGTGCTTCACAGGATACACTGTAAAGTGTAGGGACTGTATATTTTGTGGGCGGATGTGGCAGCCAATTGCGCACAGCAGTAAAATATATGACTAAGATTTATTTGATTTGATATTTTATGGGATTGCAAAGTGTTCTTATTTTTTTTTATGTTTAATGCCAGGGTGCCTTGTATTGCCTACTTGGGAACCATAATGGAGTCTGCTTGGCCAACCTCCATGACTGGGACTGCATTGTTGCCACGTGGCCAGCTATAGTATGGTCGGGGCTCAGCAAAGCAATGTCTTTAGAGAAACCTTCCATTGTCCGTTTATTTGATGATCTTGCAGAGAAGATACATCGACAATATGAAACCATTGGCCTAGATTTCAGTGTAAGTAAATATTAACAATAATAAAAAATCCTTGCATTTGATGTAGCACCTTATCACGCTTAATCCTACAATTGGATATACAAAAATATTTACTTAAGGTAATCAGATACTTGATCTATTTTGATTGATTGTACTGTACATAGTTTGCAATTTTTTTGATAGAGTAAATATACAAAAGAAGGAATAAACCTGTCTTAAGAATTTTCTGGGAATTTGTTGAAATCTACAAATTTTTATGTTAAAGTGCAATTTAAAGTTCTCTCCTATTACTTTTGTCAACAGTTTCACTGGGAGGTTTTAAAATGTATTTAGCTGTGTCTACTCTATTCAGATTTCAGATTGCTGTGTGGAGTTTGGTGTGCTCTTAACAAAGTCAAAAAACCCAGATCCTGTTTCACTGCTTCTCACAGATGAAGAGATTGAAATTGGAATCCAGCGTCAGCAAGCAAAAAATACTGAGTCATTACAGTAAGTATGAGATAATCTGGTAGGACAAATTGCACGGTTTTGTCAAGGTTCTATTGTGATGGATACAATCTTTTAGAATCATTCCTTGTACGTGAGGTGCCATAGCCCAGTTATCAACATAAACAAAGTGTAGGACTGGTCAGATAGAAATAGAAACTACTGTAAGTCTGCATGTACAAAGAAAGTCCAATTCCACAATAACTATCAGAAGCAAAACAGTCAATTTCCTAAATAAGAATACCATGGTATCAGGCAGACTAGTTTAATTGAATTTATCCCAAACGTCAATTTTCAGGACAACAATAACATTTGTTCTGTATGTATATAACAAGATAACAATCATGTTTCCAGCATTTACTAACATGGATGATAGTATAAAGGATATGCAAACTGTTGTTCACTTGGCAGATTAACAAGTATCAAAACCATTCTATTGCCGAGCAGATTATGCAAGCTTAAAAGCTTGCCTTATCACAGCAAAACTTTATCATCCTAGGTGATCTGACCAAGTTAATGTTTCTTCGTCAAAACTGGGATTCTAGTTTGAACCACACAAATGTACTTCAACTGGACGTGCCTGACCTGCCGAGTTTTCCCAGCTTTCTCTGTTTTTGTTTCAATTGGAGGTGTCCAATTAACTTTGCTCTGAAAGATGCCACAAACTGTCCCTTAAAAGTTAGCAAGTTGCATGTAATTACTAATAGAGCGTTGGTGATTCAGGGAATGGTCCACAACTAACTGATGTAGAAAGCGAGTTTAGTTTTCATGACTTCCCTTTTCAATATAATAATACTTACATTTGATGTAGTGCCAGGGTTGCTATATAAATACAAGTTATCGTACTGGTAGTGACTGTGTAATTTGTAGGTGAAATTCGCAGCCAGTTTGTGCCCAGCAATGTCCCACAAATCCCATGAAATGAATAATCAATTTTATTTGGGGAATTGTGGAGAGGACATTGGAAGAAACTCCCCTTTCTTTTCAATTAATGCCAATGGGTTTTTTAACCTGACGAAACAGGCAGGCACTGTGTCTGGGCTGCTGACATCTCCTACCTATATGGTGCCAACATGAAACACTTTTAATGGCAAATTCAAATTCAGGGTTAGATTCTTTTTGTCTTTGTAATTCAAATCTTTTCTTTTATTTAGGAGCTATGAAAAACTAATCAGTACTATGTTGGACCTTGTGGATAATCGAAACTTGTAAGTTTACATAATCTTTGTCAAGTTTCAAATAGCACTGTTGCTTGATAATTGTCGTTCAGCTCTTTAAGACATTGAAACTAGATATTGTGTTTACTTTTGATAATTTGACTGATAGATAATTAGTAGCAGAGCTGAGTTCAGGCCTGTAATTTCCTAACATGCCTAGTTTCTACCCAATCTGATTGAGACATTTAGGGAACTTCACCACAGATAATTCTTAAATTATTTCTTTGTCAGAAGTCGTAATGTGACGTTGGTAGTAGGATGGGAACAGATTACTTACTACCATTTTGAGGGAGGGTATGAGGAGTGAGGGTAACCTAAGAGAAGAGAATAATAAGTGACTGATTAGAGGAGTAGAAGCATTGGAACTTTTGGATTTTTAAATTTATTAGTTAATATTTGGATATTTTGAAATCTAATCTGGTTCAAAATTGCATTTTCAGTAGAGTTAACTGGGAAATTTTTTTATTTTCAGACCGTGGAAATTTGAACACATAGCCATTGGTTTCCTCTCCCTATTGCTGAGAGATGATGTACCATTACCTACTCGAGGAATCAGATTCTTTGTGAAGTGTCTCAATCATGATGCTTTAATAGTTCGGAAGGTAAGTGGCTTCACAGTTTTGCACTGAATTTCCAAATCAATCGGATGCCACACAAGATTGTTTGGCATCTGATTGATTTGGAAGGCGAGGAATGCGTGTCGCTGAATAACTCTAATGTTGTGTTGTAGCTGATATATTTGTGGAGTCCTGTAGCGTATTGGTTAGAGCACTCGCCTCACAAGCGAGAGGACCTAGGTTCCATTCCCGGGAGTCCGAAACCTGAGGCAAGTTTCCTTACTCCATACGCTTTTTATCTAGCAGTAAGTAGGAATCCAGTTGTTAGTTGATTGGCAGATCGCTTTCCTGGGAGTAATCCTCCCAAAATTAAAAAAAAGGTCACTCAATAGTTGGCTGTTTGTGGGACACTGCTGTGCACAATTGGCTCCTGCATTTCACCCACAAAATATACAGTCAATTCACTTTACAGTATATTCTGTGAAAGGGTTTGAGACATCTCGAAGATGTGATAAGACGCTATTTCAAATTGAAAGGATTATATCAGCTGAAATGATAGGTCTCCAAGTAAGCTTCAGCATTGACTTTACAAATCAAATTTCTGCAAAGCAGGATAAGTTCTTCAAGCACAGACAGCTGTACACTCCTAACAGTTCAACAAACTGATTGTGTAGTTAATATCAATTATTACAAGAGAATTTTACCAGACACCAATAATTACAGAGGCAAGTCAGAAACATGGATGTAAATACAGCTGTGTGATAGGATTAGGTACAGGAAGAAAGTAGATTGTGAATCGTTTCATGATGAATTCCATGAAGATAAGATTTCTGTTTGAAAGTTAAAACCTTAATTTTAAAAAAATAATTTTTCAAAAAAATCAGAATACAAATCCTTTCAGAAAACCATGCGTTTCCTTTAGAAATTTGTACTTTGAAGGTCTTGATGCAGATTTGGGGACCAATATATAGATGATATCCATATCATCATGCTAGTTTTGATGAGCTAAGTTGTATCTAGGGAGGTAGGAATCTCCAGGTTATGTGTTGGCCTTTCCAAAGACAGCTGTAAAGCCCACTCAACTCCCAGACCAAGCTGCTAACCTGGCTCTTGGCTACATAACAGCCCTAACTAACGTGCTGTTACTGGCTGTGTCCCAACCAGCTGCCCTGAGATCTTGGTATTGTTACAGCTTAGTGTAAGCTGCTGCTCTTGGCTTCATCCCACTCTAACCCATCTCACAGCTAATTGAAACAAAAACAGAGAGCTGGGAAAACTCAGTAGGTCAGGCAGCATCTATGGAGAAAGGAAAGTGAGTCAGCGTTTTGGGTCCATGACCCTTCGTCAGACCCTTCCAGTTCTGACGAATTGTTGTAAATCCGAAACATTGACTCACTTTCCTTTCTCCATAGATGCTGCCTGACCTGCTGAGCTTTCCCAGCTCCCTCTGTTTTTGTTTCAGATTTACAGCATCTGCAGCATTTTGTGCTTTGTTCACTGCTAATTGATCTTGACTTTGCTCCCTGGGTATATTTCTAAGAGCTCCAAGACTCTACCCTCCATGAAGGGCGCTATGTAAAATGCAAGTTGTTGCATATTTAGTTTTGTGCCAAATTTGAATTTGTGGATAGACTCTTTGAATATGTGTAAATGCTCTATGATTATAGTGAATTTAAATTTAGGGTAGAATTCTGTTTACATTATGCTGTATTCCATATCATTTCCTTATCCTTTTGATAGTTTGTATTGTGGTGTTGATTCCCAGTAATAAATGAACCTGAAGTGGTTTCATCACTAAGTAATTTGATGAATAAGTTATTGTGTATTAATTACATGGAATGTGTCCTATCCATTGATTTTCACTGGGACCCACTATCAGCAAGAAACGTGCGATAGAAATTGAGCAAATCTACCATCACGAGCAGATATTTTACATTATATACTGGGAAATCCATTGAAGTTGCTGTCGTAGTGTGTAATGTTGCTTGAACCTTTTGTTGAGTTAATTAACTTGCAGTTAACACTAGATATCATTGTCCTCAGTAGAAAGAAAAAGTACACATGCATATAACATTATTAACACCTTAAAGATTAGAGATTTTGTGAGGTACTCGCAAAGCATATAGAAATGTGGCCAATGAGCTCATTAATTTTTTTTCTATAGATGGCTATATCTGCTATAGCTGGTGTCATGAAGCAGTTGAAGAGACCTCACAAAAAAATCGAGATTGATCCATATGTTGTCAGTAAGTAGAATTAATCCTTCAGTTATTAGTTCCCTGAAGATAAAATTTTATTTTAAGATTGTCTAGAAGAATATTCTTTATTTTAATAAATGCAAACAGCCTATTAGATTTTCTTGGAATATTCATAGAATACAACACAAATGCTATCATTCTTACATTTTAATTTTGTTTTAGGGATTCTCTGCACATATTTGCCACTGACCTTGATTAAAAATTGCAACTGCTAACTAGAGTTTTTTTGGGGTTTCAAAGTCCTTTATTAAAAAGGATGTGGTGATCTTAAAACAATGTACAGCTGAATTGAATTTACTCTGCCTGAAATGTGAGGATTCCCCCTTTGTGACGTCCTTCAGCACAGATTCAAATCCTTTGCAGAAGTAATATTCATTGTGTAATCATTGCCTTGTATTTTATTATTTCCTCTCCACAGAATTCACCACTAATTACCCTTTTTGCAGGACTTAATAATTTGCAAACTGGAGAGGAGTGTGTAGGAGTTATTGTACATTTTTGCAAGTGATCTTTGGACACCCAAGGAACACAAAATCTTTAATCTTATTATGGTGCATGATTGGAATTGTCAAACATATCTGAGCTTTTCTATCTATATATCTTTTAGTTTTTGGATAAAGTTCTCTCGTTTCTGCCTACTTGACAAGTAATTTGTGTGTTTGCAGGATACCTAGGTAGTTTTGCCATGTGTCATTTTTGTATTATGTGCACCTTGAAACTAGGTGGATGTCGTCCTTCAGAAATCCAGCCAGGAGATAGACCTGACAATGTTTGGCTCCATTATAATAGTTCCAGTTTGCCAAAGACTAAGGATGAATGGGAAGCTTGCTTCTTCGTAGAAAAGACACACTGGGGATACTACACATGGCCCCGGTAAGTACAGAACAAAAGACTGCAACAATTTGTATTCCTGAAAGCGTCAGTCATAGGAATCTTTCATAGATTGTTTCATGCCCTAATTAGTCTGTATCCTTAACACAGACAATGTGAGTAGGGTTTTGTTGGTTTGTATTACACGCTGGTAATTGATTACATTGATTTGTGGAGTCCTGTAGCTCAGTGGTTAGAGCACTCGCTTTGCAAGTGAGAGACCTGAGTTCATTTCCAGGCAGAGGGTGAAACCTTGGGCAAGTTTCCTTACTCCACACAGAGCCTAATAATAATCCCTCCAAAACCAAAAACAATAATAAATTGGTCATATTCAATCTACGACTGTTTGTGGGACATTGCTGTGCGCAATTGGCTGCCGCGTTCGCCCACAAATATACAGTCAATTCACTTTACAGTGTGTTCTGTGAAGCGCTTTGGGACTTCCTCCCGACGTGAAAAGCGCTATATCAAATGCAAGGATTATTATTATTATTATTACAGTATTTTATCAATAAATTAAAACTATCTTAAAGTGGACGTCAGCTGTTTTGGTATTTTCTTAAGTTGCTGTAGTGTTAAAATGAAGATCTGTAAAATATTTTGAACGGCTTCCCATTCATCCTTACTCTCACATAGGAAGTTGCTTGTTTATGCCCCAGTGGACCAACAACCTAAACTAGGAAGGGGCAGAGAAGAAATGTCAGAGGTAAGAATTGGTGGTAAAACTTTATATTAAACAAAGTACATGTTTCCTAGTGATCAACTTATTGATACAATAAAGATATATTGTTATTCTTAAAACATGCAAGCTATAAATCATCAATGGAAAAAAAGTCATTTAAATGGGGTGGTTGCTTTTTGTTGATTTTCCACAATTCAGCTCATTCTGTTGCATACAAAATAATTATTTTCTGCGTCCTTTCATTTTGTAGGCTGAGCAAGTCATTTATGACAATTTCTCTGACCCACAATTCGTGGATCAGATGATTAAATTCCTATCCTTGGAAGACCGAAAGGGAAAGGACAAATTCAATCCACGCAGGTTTTGCCTCTTCAAGGTAAATGGATTTACTTGTTTCAAACTTACACTTTCAAACAGATAAGGTATTTGTTTTGTTATAGTTGTGCAAGTCTGTATTCTGTTATAAAGGAAAATGGACCTGTATTCTGTTATAAAGGAAAAAAACCTCTAAGGCACACTCTCAATGATGAATTAGTTCTGCTGTATTATTCTGCTCCTCTGTTGCCTGGTTTATTTTTTATTTTTATCGTTATTATTAATAATAATATTAGTAATCTTAGATTTGATACATTTCACATTGAGAGGATTTCTCAAAGCGCTTCACAGGATTTACTGTTAAAGTATAGTCACCGTATTTTGTAGGGAAACGCTGCAGCCGGTTTTGCCTGCTCCAAAGTCCCACAAGCAGCCATGAAGTGAATGACCAATTTTATCTGGCGGATTGTTGGCCAATTCACTGGAAGAAACTCTTTGTTGAATAGTACCACAGTATTTTGAACGCCCACCTGAGCAGGATCTCGGTTTAATGACGCATCCAGAGAACGGCAACTCTTGATAATGGGCTACATCCCCAGCAGTGTATTCAGGGATGAGAGTGCGACCGACTGAGCCAGGCTGACACACATTCCAGACATAGGAAAATTTCCATGTTTAGGTGGTTTACACATGCAGACCTCTGAATCTTGTTAAGATCTTGTTAAGCATGGTCCTGGTTCTTCCACTTGTGTCAGACACCCGGCTGAACAAAAAATATACATGCCTAGTGCCTACCTAATGCATGGAATGGGTAGTTTGCATTTGTAAAGGCTTTTCTGAATGTATGCTTGCATTTCAAAACCAAATGTCCAAAACAATTCTTTCAATGTTCTTATTTAATATTTCTGTTGATATTCTGAATATTTCATTTGAATAAAAATTCCTGGTTATTAAAGCGCTTAGGTCTGCGAAACTGCTCATTCAATATTTATAATCTTTTCATAATCTCTTTTGATGGAATTTTGGACAGATGAGGTCAGTAGTGCACCACCTTAATAAATATCTCCACCTCATGCTAATTAAGGCTCCTCACTGGGATCTCTCTTACACTGGTGGCAATAAAAATAGCAATACTTACTACTTCATAACAGGAAGCAAACAAAATCAGGGATCAGTAAAAAAACAGGGCCCCATTGTTTTGCTCCTGACAACCAATTGGTTTAATGTCACATACTCCATATTTGCACAAAATATTAAGATTAGCAAGTAGAAGAATAAATAATTGTGGTTCGATATAGAAGCACATAGCTTGTGAGTGTTTGTGTACATATAAATTACTGAATTTTATGTCATTTAAAATTTAAGATATAAACGTGTGTGTGTATATATATATATGTAGTGTATATCTTGAATTTTATAATATAATAATAATAATAATCCTTGCATTTGATATAGCGCTTTTCACGTCGGGAGGACGTCCCAAAGCGCTTCACAGAACACACTGTAAAGTGAATTGACTGTATATTTGTGGGCGAACGCGGCAGCCAATTGCGCACAGCAATGTCCCACAAACAGTCGTAGATTGAAAATGACCAATTTAATTATTGTTTTTGGTTTTTTGGAGGGATTATTATGATTTTGAATGATATGTTGATAAAATTCAGGACTCATCCGTGGAACTGCAGGTTGTTAACAGATCAACTGGTAAAATCACTTTTCCAGTTGATGGGAACATAGAGGACAATTGTCATTTAGCTATGTTGTTCAGGTCCCCTGCGTTTTCACATTCCTCAGCACGGCACAGATCTTGTTTCAGTTCTACTCCCTGCTGAATCAGCAATCTGTTCATTATTTTTTCTGAATGCTAGGTGGCAGTCTCTTCCATAAATTACCAATTGTGAAATGTGCTCCTTAAATTAGATTCAACTCACAAGCAACTTTTAGGATTTTTTAAAATTTAATACAGCCTTCTTCAAAGGTTAAGTGATGTTGCTAAAAACAAAAGTTTTTTTTGTCTCCGACAATACGGAAATTATGCCCTTTTTGTCATTTGCTTTAGTGGAGTTCGATTCCACAAGGGAGTTAACCGTGACCTCAAAGTGGATTTACTGTACTTTGGGACTGTGCCATTTTAGATATTTTAAATAGCAATAATTACCATGGTTTAAATATTGAAGTAATTAATATCTTTACTTATTGTATAATTCACCTACAAGTGAAGTGCTTTGAGATGTTTCAACAAAGTTATAAGGTGCTATATCAAATACAAAACTTGCACTTGTATAGTGCTCTCCACTCAGGGTAGAGTCTCAGAGAGCTTAACAATGGTGGAGCCTGATTCCAAGCCGGGGTGGGGGGGTTGGAAGGTAACCGTAAGCACAGTCGAAAAAGTTTTCAGGCGGGACGTGAAAAAGGGGAGGGGGTCAAGACCGGGTGATTGATGGGAGTGTTCCAGAGCTTTAGGGCTTAGTGGCTGAAAGTGCGACCTCCAATGGTAGAGCGGAACAAGCAGGGAGCCAGTGCCAGTCGAGCGGAGGTGCCGGGTGGTGGATTGGGGAGTGAGGAGGTTGGAGAGGTAGGGAGATGCCGTGGAGTGAATAGATTTTAACACAAGTGTGAGGATCTTGAAGTCGATCTGTTCGGTGATGGGGAGCCAGTGGAGCCTGGCCAGAACTGGTGAGATGGGGCTACGGAGTTTGGTCCGGGTCAGTATGTGGGCAGCACTAAATGAGCTGGATTTTTTGAATAGTGGAGCTGGGAAGACCGGCGAGGAGTGAGTTTGAGTAATCCAGGCGGGAGGTGACAAACACATGCACAGGGGTTTCGGCTGCATTTGGTGATGTAAAGTACAATCAGAGGTGGGCAATGTGGCAGAGGTGGAGGAAGGCAGCCCTGGTCAGCGACCGGATGTGGGGGAGGAAGGACAATTGGGGGTTGAACCGCACGCCTAGTTTTCTCACTGGTTCAATGAGTCTGAGGGAGTGCCCAGGGAGTTTGAGGAGTTCAGATCCGCAGGAGTGAAGACGATGGCGGGAGCCAAGGAGTGTGGCTTCCGTTTTGTCCACATTCAGCTGCAGGAAGTATGCACACATCCAGGCCCTGATGTCTGCTAGACAAGCTGATAGAACATTGGCGGACCTGGAGTCGAAGTTGGAGGAGGCAAAGTAGATTTGTGTGTCATCCGCATACATGTGGAAGTTTACCCTGTGTCTGCAAATGACATCGCACAGAGGGAGCATATAGATAACGAAAAGAAGGGGGCCACGAATGGAGCCGTGGGGTACCCTGCTGGTGACCAGGCAGAGGCAGGAGGAGAAACCATTTGCTGCCTGTCTGTCCAGTTGCAGTCTGCTACTATCCTCCTCACTGTTTACTACTTTTCCTAGCTTAGTATCATCTGCAAACGTGGAAATTGTACTCCCTATACCCAAGTCCAGGTCATTTATATAGATCAAAAACAGCAGTGGTCCCAATACTGATCCCTGGGGGACACCACTGCACACTTCTCTCCGGTTAGAAAAACAACATGGTTTACGCAACTCGCAAATTTGTTTCCCAATGCTACCATTTGGTGTCCTATAGCTCAGTGGTAAGAGCACTCATCTCGCAAGCGAAAGACCTGGGTTCGATTCCTGGCTGGGCGAAATGTTGGGCAAGTTTCCTTACTCCACACCCCTCTGTTTAGTTAGCAGTAAGTAGGAATCTGTTTGTTAGTCGATTGGTGGATCGCTTTTCTGGGGTTAATAATTCCTTCAAAAGAAAATTGGTCACTTCAATCCACGACTGTTTGTGGGACACTGCTGTGCGCAATTGGCTGTCGCGTTTCGCTCACAAATATACGGTCAATTCACTTTACAGCATATTCTGTGAAGCGCTTTAAGATGTCTAGAAGACGTGAAAAGCGCTATATCAAATGCAAGGATTATTATTATATTACCATGTTAAAAACAAATCTGGAATTTCTGCTGTGGAATGACATTGATTCTGTGGCTGAAAGACAATTTTATAACATTTATGGAATAAGAATATAAGAAGGCATGAGTCAGAAAAAAGCCATTCAGTGCATTAAACACATTATAAATTCCTTCCATGGACCATGTGCAATCTGCTCCACCATGGAGTCTATCCAACCCTTATAATGTTCTAAAAATATTGGTCCAAGATTCCTTACCCTTTTCTCCCAAATGTGCAGTAGCTAAATCAAGTAAATTTGTAGAATATTTGTCCAAATTATAGGATCTAGTTTGGAGCACTGAAGGAATCCAAATTGTGCAAAAGGTAAACCAAAAGTATGCAACAGTAACTCCATTCAGATGTAATCTATTTCTGGGGTAGATGTGACATTGGTGAATGGGAATTCTGACAGGGTTCCGATGTTGAGAAATCCCATTGAGAAACACTGACAATTTAGATCACTAAAATTGCCTGGCCACTTGCATAACATTTCCCATGATACACTTTTGGTTAGGATCATGAAATCTAACCAGTGTGTAAATATCCAGTACTTCCTGTACCGTATATGCCAATTCTTACAAAATGATTTCCCTCAAAGAGAGAGTTCCAATTCTGTTAGACTTACTTTCATGAACAGGTAATTCGGTCAGAAGCAATGTTAATATTTACCCTAAACTACTACCAGTTGGCCATTGGAAAAAAAGGACATTGTGAAACCATGACCTTTTAAACTGTCCTGAAAAAAAATACCTGTGTATCCTTCCAAAAAACACACACACGTCAGCATCAGCATTGTCATAATGCTTCCTTCATCTTTAGAGCAACTCTACGAGAATCCACTGGGAATGACTAAAATGAACTTGTTTGCTAGGTGTATATTGTTGAAAGGTGTGAGTTGTCGATTGCTTAATCTTTGGGGGGAAAAAAGACATCAAATACTGAGTATTATTGATTTATGCTGTTGCAGATTATGATGGTTTTGCTTTTTTAAAAAAAAATGTTTACTCTTTCATTTCAATATAACTTAGTGGTTTCTGAATGGTCCAATAGCGTTCAATGACTGGTGAATGTTAGTTTCTATTGTAATTTGGATTTCATTGGCCTGTCTTTATTAACCGTTTCTCTTGTGGTAGGGTTTGTTCAGGAACTTTGATGAAGCCTTTCTATCCGTGTTAAAGCCACACATGGAGCGCTTGGCAGCAGATTGTCATGAGAGCACTCAGCGCTGCGTCGCTGAAATCATTGCTGGATTAATCCGAGGTTCCAAGCACTGGACATATGAAAAGGTATTTTTGTGGCCTACACAATAATTTGGTTGTGGTGGGGTAATTTTAATGTCTTTGGAGTAGTTGAGGGTGGGGACATAGCCAACTGGGAGGAAGCCAGGTTTAAGGGCTATGCAGTGGCGCAGAACTGCTGCTGATATGAGTGTCAACTTGTCTGTTAGAATAGAGCAGCAAACAGCTATGAGGTTGTGGAATCCTTCAACTCTGGTTGCCTGTAACTGTTCGGTCTAGTTGAAACTGGCCATTGGGTGCATCTCGGAAGTTTTGACCTCAGAATTTCTGTAGCAATAGTATGAACACTCATTACCTATGTGACTCGGGTTTGACTCTTCTTTCGGGGGAAGCTGTACTCTTTGTACACGTTAAGTAAAAGGAAATCTTGCTTATCTGGAGGATAACATTTCTGTTCATGTTGTATTGTATCTTGATAGTGCCTGCTGTCTTTTATCAGACATGTTCGTCACCCTTGTCTCCAGTTGTCAATTCAAAATTGCCCTTTTAGTTTAATACTCCAGCACAAGAAGGACACAATTATTCAGGATATATAATCCAAAAAACTATTTTAGAGGGCAACACTGCTCCGACTGAATTCTTTTGTTGTCCTGTGTTTTTTAAACCAAGGATGGAGAAAAGTATTTAATACTGGTTTGCTTGACATGAGTAGAATGATTCCAGGAATTAGTAATGCCAAGGGCAATGTTTTGGTGATCCTAGGTGGAGAAGCTCTGGGAAGTCCTCTATCCCCTTCTAAAAACAGCCCTCTCCAACATCACGGTGGAAACCTACAGTGATTGGGGGACCTGCATTGCCACAGCTTGCGTAAGTAAAAGGCACTTTAAAATCAAAATTGAATTGCTTTCTAGAGTGAAAATTTGGAAAGGTGCAAGGATTACATTTAAACATAAAGCACAGTTATTTTATTCGGGTAGTCATGTTGTTAGCATTTTTTTAAAAAAAAGCTGAATATCAAAGCAGTTTGAAATTATTCTTACAATGTTTTCTTGTCCAAACATAAAAGGAGTTTATTCTGTTTTGTTTCTCTCTGCTCATATCCACACATTCATTATCTTTGCCCTCTTCAATCTATGTTGGTATCTACATACATTTTTACTCCCTAATCCTTGCTTAACATACGTCAAATACTCCAGTGAACCTCTTAATTTTAATAATGTTTTTTGTGACTCGTATATTTCAACATTACAAATTGATGGTATATTTTAGTCGCACGCATCAATTAAAACGAGAGGGCAACAAATAATCGGATTTCATCAGGCAAAAACACCCTATTTTGTTTCATTTGCACAGGAGAGTAGAGATCCTCGGAAACTTCATTGGCTTTTTGAGTTGTTAATGGAATGCCCATTGAGCGGAGAAGGGGGATCATTTGCTGATGCCTGGTATGTGTTTGGGAGGAACAAGGGGATTTGCAAACTACAGGATGAAATCGTGTGTGTATATGTATATTTCTCGCATTTGATGCAACAACTTTCATGGCGTAGCAATGTCTGAGCACTTCACATGATTCATAGTAAAGTATAGTGAACGTGGCAAACCATTTGCACATGGTAATGTCCCACAAGCAGCCATGAAATACTGTAGTTCTGTCTGAAAGACGGGATGGTTAGAAATGTGAGCTTTTCTCACAGTGCGATTGATTCTTTTATGGATTTTTAATCCCTTGTGCTTTTCATTTTTAACCTTATTTGCCATTCTGATTGGTATTCCATGTCAGTACGATATGCACTCATAAAAAATACAGTTTGTCTATATTGATCTCGTACAAAATTGGTGATATGCTAAATATTTCCCCAAGCTCCTAAATAAAACAGCATTTAAGCATTTGTGTTTGGGAATAAAGCTTGATACTAAAACTTGACAGTGAACACACAGGTATTGTATTGTTTTCATATTTAATAGCATTGGATGGAAGACATCTCTGTGCATACCATTTGAGCAATTTTGTTTATTGCAATCTTGATAATCACTAATGCCTGATAGTATTAACTTCTGAACCTCAAATATTGTACCAATACTGCAGGGTTGCTGTGTGATAACAATCTCATGGAGATAATATGAGTTATGTAATTTACAGGACATCCCTGTTGTTTGGGGCCAGTAAGGCCAGTAACTAAGGCCACATTTATAACCAAGCATGAAGAAATGTTTGACTTCCACATTGTTAGGTCCACTATGCACAGGAGGCCACTGATGGTGCTTCCTTTGAGAAGTGACATCAGTGACACAGGCTAATCAGCATAGAAAGTGGGTATACAACACTGCCAGCAAACCTTGGGCCCACAGTGGACCCACTCACTCTAAGAAAACTCACACCCAACTGGAGTGTGTGAGTTGTATGAGGGCCAACATGTACTTTCCTTGACTTCCATAATGTAACAGAACCGTTTTAATATTTTACAGTATACATTGTTTTGTGTTTTCTTTTGCTAGTCGACTGTACGTATTGCAGGGTGGTTTGGCACAGCAAGAATGGAGAGTCCCAGAACTCATGCAAAGGCTCCTTCAGTACCTTGAGCCGAAACTCACCCAGGTCTACAAAAACGTTAGAGAAAGGATTGGAAGGTGAGTGCTTAGACAACAGAGATTGGTAAATTGCAATATCTTAATTTTATACTGTGTACTCTAGACATTGGTAGTCAAATTATGTTATTAATATGAACAACAAAATACTGTTATAACTTATTGCTTATGGCTCCTTCATTAAAATACAGTGTACTTTTTTTTAAAAAAGAAATATTTTAAAATTTTCTTTCACTTTAACAAGCTCTCTGTTGATTCTTCAAGTTTCCCAGTCAAAAGGGCAGGCCAGCAAGCCAAGGCCTTTGGAGAAATGTTCCTTGTTCCCCCCCCCCCCCCCCCCATATTAGAAACAGCTTTCACTGTAAAAGTTGGAATTCAAACTCTTCAGAAGTAATCCCAAAATCCTTTTTTGTGTGCATTTGGAATTCTTAAATGATGGAAGTTCCTCAGGAGTTAGTTATTCGTTAGCAAAAAAATTATAACTGAGATAATGTAATAACCTATTTTCCTTTGTTTATTTTCGTTGCTCACAAATACTCTCTGCAGTGTTCTAACATACATATTCATGATAGACATCGTATTGCCCAATTCACTTCCCACTCTGTCCCCACGCATCTCCGAATTCACAACCCGCATCATTGTTCAACTAAAGCCCCTTATGGAAAATGATGAAGAGATACAGAATCATGTTGTTGAAGAGAATGGAATTGGGGAACAAGATGAAAGGACCCAGGCTATTAAGCTCCTAAAAACAGGTAGGAGTCCAATTTTTTGAACAAAATATTATAAATATTCCCACTGGGTTACTGAGAACAATATGATTGATATTTGTAAAATACTTGACCAATTTTGAGTTATAGAAAAGAGGATGATTCCTAGTGGGATAATGAGATTGTTCACCTTCAAAAGGCAAATTTTGAATACAACTCACACTGTACTTGTAATTTCATTCTCTTCCATAGAAATTGTTTATTTTAAAAAAGTGCCTTTGATATAGCACCTTTCACTTCAAGAGAATGCCTCTCAAAGCATTTCACAGGATTTTACTGTAAAGTGTAGTAACTGTATGTTGTAGGTAAATGTGGAAGACAATTACCACATAGCTATGATCCACAAACAACCATTAAGTGAATGAACATTTTTATCTGGGGAATTGTTGGCCTGGACATTGGGAGAAACTCCCTTCTCTTTATGAATCCATCTAAACAGGCAGGAGGGGCCTCGGTTTAATGTCTCAGCTGAAGAACGCACTTCCAACACTCACTCCATTGGAATGTCATGCTACTTAGACATTATGAGTTCAATGTTCTCTGGCATGGTCTGAAAAAGACTGTTATAATAATAATAATCCTTGCATTTGATATTGCGCTTTATCATGTCTTCGAGACTATATTTTGTGGGTGAAACAATATGTTGTTGTACATAATGGAATTTCAGCAATTAGTTTCATATTTAATTTCAATGTATTTTTTCGTGTATTATTTTAGAGGAATTGGTTCCAGAAAAATGAATCCTTTAGTTAGAAGAATTTGTTCTAAAACAATAAGTACAGAGTGCTTGTACTTTTGAAAAAATGGTTCAGATACTTTGTATTTTCTTTTGGGTAAAATCAAAATGAATGTGAAACTAATGAAGTTATTGCGTTAACCAATGCATGTTTTGTCTTGCTGCACAGTGCTGAAATGGTTAATGGCAAGTGCAGGGAGATCTTTCTCTACATCAGTTACAGAGCAGATCCAACTCATGCCACTTTTATTCAAGGTATGTCCCATATTACTGTAACTATTTACATATTAATGATGTACAGCATTTGAAACTAAGTGGTGTATATTCTATTTTGTTTTGTAGTTTTGACCTCAGTTCTATTTAGACTCCTGTTTGCTGTCAAGTGGGCAGATGGTCTGCTTATAAATTCTGAATTTGAAATTTGGGCAAAATAACAACATTCTGTTAAGGCATGATGTTAAAATCCCCTCTTTTGACTATTTGTGTTTTGTCTCTTGGGACCACTATTGAAGCTTTGAAAATTAAAATGAAATCTACCTTTAAAGTCTTATAGCTATAATGATTAACACTGTCAGTCCCAATAATACATTAGGAGTATAATTTGAATCTATTATGCCACCTGAAATCTGTTTCAAAGATTGTGGTTACAAACCAGATTAACTGGAATAAAATCCTTTACATATATGTAACCTGCAACACAAAAAAACATGAAACCTGGAATGGGACAAAGAGGGAACTATGCTTTTGAAATCCGCTACAATACTTGAAATGAGGCAAATTCTTGGAACATAGCCAATTGGAATATTTTACCTTGTGCCTTGAACTGTTGATTTCCTTTTGGGATTCAACTGGAACACACTGCTATAGTTTTAGCGCACTGAGGCGAAAACTACTCTACTTCATGTAATGCCAGCTTTACTTGTAAGACTATTCAGAGCAGGACTTAAATGTCTTTCTTTGCCACAATTTATTTTTAAATTCCAGATCGCTCCAGTGGAAAATGATGACAGCTATGACGAACTTAAAAGAGATGCAAAGATGTGTTTGTCACTCATGTCTCAGGGACTCCTGTATCCTCACCAAGCGTCTTTGGTACTCGATGTTTTAAAACTGGTAATACTTTGCGTTTTGTCACTAAATGTTGACCCTTTTCAATTTGTTGCATTTGAAATTTCAAAGTGCCATAAGTTACTGTTACGACTTTTTTTCCCTGTGAGCCTAATGGCGCAGAGTTTATTTGAAACAAAATTTAAAAATTGTAAGACAAAACTTCAAACAAAAGGTTTTGAATAAATAAACACTAACTACATTAGCAGTCCAGATATACGTAATCTAGTAGAATACATCCTTTTAAATCGCTTTTAGAATGGAATTTTAAGATTTCCCAGTTCTGCATTGTGTACGTGCTTCCCCAGGTAGGGGAGGCGTTTACACAAACTCCTTTATTTCTTTCTCAGTTGATATTGATCGCACTAGTCTCTTTCTCATGTGAGAAGCCTTTTTTTTATAGAAAGCCTTTTATAAGTATGGTCACACAGCATTCACTCAAACATACATTTTACAACCATGCCAATACATTTTGTACAAAGATGGTCAAAGGAGTAAATGAGTTTGACGAGCTGAGTAACCTCCTCTCTCATTCCATACTTGTGTTCTTACCGAGCCAATACTGTACACTGTATTTTTGGACTTTGAGCTCAATTTTATATTCTCGTACTTCCAGTATTGAACATTCCAGGCTTTCAATCCTGAATAAAGTGCAGAAAATGACATCCACCACTGACTACTGCACCCATTATCCTGGTGCCTTCCAGTGGATCCCCGTCATCCTGCGTGAGTTGTGTTAAAACTTCTAGAGAAGTGTGAAATAGCAAATGTTAAGTCTGGTTGGAAATCTTTGAAATCCAACGGTGCACATACTCCCTGAATGCCTTCTTCTGAAAATCTTCCACTTCCCTGTTCAAACCAAAGTAGCATTTGATTCAGTCGGGATGCCTGCAAGGAACTTTCAGTTTTATGAATTAGTTTTGTCGAAAAACAAATGACGTGCTAAGTGTAGCCTTGAGAAAACCCCAGTGTGAGCTCATATGTTAGATTTTTTTTTTGCTTTTGAGCAATTTTGTTTTGTACAGTTATCAAATTCTTACTTTGTTCAGCTCTCACAAACAAGTCCTTCTTCAGCCAATGGGGAAAAACATTTAAGAATATGGCTCTTTTTAGGTGGTGTGTAGAAGGAAAGCAGCTATCAGTCCAGATATTTTTTGCTTATGTGACTTTCTCGAAGGATTTTCCCTAAAATATGTGTACCAATGTTTAATTTTTTTTCCTCCCAATATTGACCCAGTTTCTGACTATTGTCTATGATTTTATTCACTGCCATTTATGCAGTGTTTCTATGCTTTTGCAAATGGTATACTATACAGAATCTCTGTAAACAGATTTTTGCTTGTTTTTCAATCGTTTCCATTTACTTATAAAAAGCATTTATGCTGCAACTTCTGCCAAAGTACATTTTTGTTAATTTTGCATTTTAATATCAAACAGGAGAAGCCTTTTTGCTTTTACCTGATATCTTCAGTAGATTTATGGTTCTTTTGGTTAAAACATATTTTGCACTATTCAGTGCTAACCATTTTTCATAAAAAGCATTTGTATTGACATTGGAATTTAATATCTATATTGAATAACATGCATGTTTTTGAGGAACATGCCACCTCCCCCTTTGACCCTTGCACTATCTGGTACGCTTGTACAGTTATGAAACTAAGTGGCCCTGTCTTGATCTGGGGTAAATTCTAATACGCAGGGGAAAGAATCCTCCAGAAAAGAATCATCTGCTTAGAAATCTCATGTTACATTATCTCCATTTAGGCAAGGTAGCTGAATGCAGATAGGATTTTTTTTTTCAGCTGGTTTTCTGTCACATGTAGAAACCCATCACAATACTTAAGAGTATCCAAACCAAGCTGAGATTTGTGTGCATCCCACCTACACATGGAAATCCCAGAGATAGATTGTTGGAATGAAATGCACACTCTCTCCCTGGAGTAATGCATCCTGCTTACTTAATTCCAGAAAGTATTAAGCACAGGTTGGCAAGAGCCAAGGCTTGGGGATCCCAGAGTGTGCGCTGAGGTACACCTGAAATTTAACCACCTATAAAATTGCATAGCTTGCCATTGATATAAGCTTTCCTGCTGCTTGTCCAGCTACGTCCACTTTAATCATTAGGGCTTTGACTTGCAGGGTTAACAGGACCTGAGTGGGATGTCTCCCTACCCCATTGACTGGTCTGACCTTCCAGGTCCTGCTGATGAACCAGGCTGGCTGTACTGTCATCAGCAGTGCCCTGGAATATTGTGGACCCACCTGGCTCAGGAACCTGACTACCGAGCCTGCCACAGAGGGCTGGCTCGATTCCGACATTCTGTTGCCAGGCATGTCACCTTGGAGCCAGTTCCGGTCCAAGGAGATCCACTTACCTTTCCCACCCCTTCCCACCCCCCCAAGGAGGGCAGTCACTAGTTGGTCATTTGTTATTGAGGGTTTGATCCCTCACTAGGTGGATGGTGGGTAAAAGGAACTCCCTGCAAATAATGCATCACAGCACGTTGTTAAGACAATGGTTCTTGAAACTGGCATGGATTCTGGCATGACTTTACCTTGACATTTTAAGGAACCACTGGACTATGCTTACTTGGTGAGTTGGCTCAATGCAGTGGCATTTATTCAGATATTGCAGGCTTCTCTGTGGAAGACTACACTTTAGGGGAAGCAGGGCACTAGGTCAAGGCCCAATTCACATCTGCTTTTGATGGCTTGAATTGTATCACCTCTCACTTGGGTCTGGAAGTACCCTAATTCTTTCAAGGACTTACTTTAGATTTATTAGACACAAATCACATATCTTGAGATTCATTGCCCCATTCACATGGACCTGCACAGAATGTTCTGGGAAACATTTTCAGTTTGTTGAACACAGGCCTGACAAATTATACAGTCTGTCTACATTCTTGGGAGCCTGCTGGAAGCCTCAATGTACTTATCCAGCTGCAAATTATTTGTTGAGATATATATATATATTTATATGTTATACATTTATAGAACTACTTTTCTCCAATCCTTTTTAGGGCAAAAATATCCTATGACCTGGAGTAAACAGTAACATGCATGGATTACCGTCAAATTGGACTGGCATCTTATCAACCACTCTGGGCCCAAATCATTCATAAATAACTCATATTACCACTGCTGTTGTTCAAATCTGTAAATCAGTCTGAGGGAATTGGGGCTCATTTGGATAAGTAATAAATCAGATAATTAAACTGTAGTAAAAAGTCCAGCACTGGCATTTTATGGTTGTGAGGCAGGTGAGCTGTCTAGAGTATGCCACTTGGTAGCCTTCTCTTTGTTTTACAGGTTAATCCATTCATATATTATACTGTATTAAAAAAATGACTAAATGGAAATCTCTATGAAAAGCTTCAGACAGTTATAAAAATAAAGCTTGGAAACAAATTTAGGCGTTGATTCTGAAATAGTAAAACCCAGTCAACACAAGATGTAGCATATGCCTAGGTCGACAGAATATTTGTGAATATCAATAGGATTTCAACCATGGAAGAGCTGGGATACTGGGAGTTGTAACTGCTGCCATTCCATCGGTGGTACTGTCATTAAAAAAAAAGGCTTATTTTAATCTTGACAGGTCATGGGGATACCCATGTTTGGAATGCTTTGGGCTGTTATGAGAGTTTGGACTTGAAAAATAGATTAAAACATCGGAGAATCTTCAGAGAAGAGGAAGTTTGATTCCTGGATTTGGAGCTCACATAGCTGAACTTGTTCACATTGAGAAACAGCTGAGTGTGATCTAAGTCTTTATAATGTTGAAAGGCATAGATAAGATAAGCAGATAATTTAACTAATGATATAATAGAACTAGAAGGCTTGAAAAGCAAAAGGCCTGATGTAGGACTAATTATCTTCCGCGTAAAGCAGTGAACATGTGTGGTGGATTCCCCAAAAAGCTGAGTTGATTGACTCCTTCAAAGGATTGGATACGTATCTTCTTGCTAACAGTATTGGAGACTTTAGGGATAGGTGAAGACTGAAAATGAACAAGCACTCCATGAGGCACAATCACTTGTAGGGATGGATGAATATTCTTTAGTTTTTGCTTGGTTACCTTTGAAGTTCAGGGAGTATCTGTGCAAGATTGTTCCTCAGAGATGCGTGGGTGGGGAGAGATGACGTCCATGCTAGGGAAGGTTTTGTGCAACTGCAGATCTGATATGATGGGAGTTTCATGCTTTCTTGTGTTTTTATGGGATGTCTTGGGAGGATTTAAGGGAATGCTGCACACTTCACGCAATCTCCCCAAGACTCAAAGCAGTGTTCTCAGATACTCAAGACAATTCTATTCTTACCACTTTGCAGAACTAAAGGGCAGTAGAATTCTAACCTCTTATGAACTTAGTAGGAAGAAGGGCCTTCAGATCTTTCATTTTGAAGAAGATGAACATTTTGTAATTAATTTAAGCAGAACATGTCCACACTGCCTCGGTCCTGTGGACTTGAGGATAAAACTTGAGATTTGAAAGCCTTACAGAAAGATTTTGAGGTTCAATGTAGAAAAGTCCACAGCCATTATACTAACACCATGGGGTCTCCAAAACAGACAACATGTCCATAATGGATGGTCTTTCTCAGACTACATGTTTTAGCGTTAATTATGTTCATGGGTCAAAAGAGCTCATTCAAGATATTTAGCAATCCTTGAGGTTTGTTGGGTGCTCTTGTGAGTTGAACGAAGCAAGAGTTAATTTTAGGATCTGCCCTCCATTTCAAGGTATAGAAAAGGCTGCATCTTTGGGAGGTAAAGTGACATTTTGCATTCTATAAATCGGATGCAGTTTTAGCATATATTGGATTAATTATATATTTGTTTTTATTTTTTTAGGGGAAAAAAACAATTCAGTAACAGAACCTTTTGAGCAGAATTTTATAGGAGGTGCAATCTAATACTTTTAAAAAAAAACAAAAATGAAAGCCAATGTATCAAATTAATATTCACTTGATGTTAAAAGTGGTATATTCATAAATTGTATCCTTTTAGGCTTCTTTCTGTGCTTACATTTGCTGCCCTGAATTCTCCAGTCAGAAGTGTGCACCATCCTCTTTTCTGTGGACCATCTCCATAGCTGCCATTGGTTGGTTATCTGGCTCATAAATTAGGGGCAAATTCTTGTATTGTATTTCTTCTGAGATGACACTTGACCTTTCTAAGACTGGGTGGAAACAAGTGAAGCTCACCCACTGATAGAATCTGTTGAAGCCACCAGGAGTCCTGAGACTCAAACGTATGCCTCTGAGAGACAGATTCTCTCACTTGTACTGTTAGATTGCTTAACTTACTTTTTTTTAAACATTTCTGTTCAAGATTATAATCATTTACTCATTTGCTTTTTCTTCCAGATAGCAGAGAGCAGTTCATGGCATGCAAAGTACACCGTACTAACCTACCTCCAAACCATGGTGTTCTACAATCTGTTTGTTTTTCTACACAATAAAGTAGCCATACAAGACATAAGTTGGCTGATTATAAAACTGTTAGAAGATGAACAGTTAGAGGTATGAAAATTCACACTGCAAAAGAGAATTATTGCATGGTTTGGATGTGCAAACTTGAGAAATGTCGCTTACTCCTGCCATTTTTTCTTCTTTCGGCATACAATAAAAGCGCTCTAAGACGCCGTCCAGCGTGGAGGGCGCTATATAAATCCAGTTGTTGTTGTAATGAGGGTGCAAATAAACTCCTTTGTACAATAAGTACAAAGGAGTTTATCAGTTCCAATGATGCTCGTTCAACCCAAAAATACAGTCACTACATTCTACAGTAACATCAAATAAGGCGCAACATCAAATGCAAGAATTATTTTATCATTAAAAATGACCTGTGGTGACTGATTAAAAACCCCTGCTCTCTAGTACAGCCTGAAAAGATACTTGTTTATTTTATCCAATTGTTTATCCAATATTTTTCAATTTGTTCAATTCAACATTGCAGAGAAACTATCTTTCAGCATTATAACCAGAAAGTAAATAAATGGTAAATTGGAGGTAATCTTGCAGTGTAGTTTTTTAAAAAATCCTCAGTATAACAAGGAAAGCTTGAAATCTAAAGCTCAGAGCACAAACTTTAACTCTTAGTGGCAATGTACAAGTTGATTTACATTAAAGTGTGTGCTCTGAGTGTGGGTTGCACCATTGTAATTGGGTTTAGAAATGACCAGGACTGTCAGTAATGAAAACTGGAACTGTAGTGCCCTCATTTCAGATATGGCCTGGAATTCCAGAGGTGGCTTCTCGAGAACTTCCAGTGTCAAAACTAAAAAATATTGAAACGTGTTTGCAGCACCAACTTATTGCAGTTCATGAGTTGATCCATAATGAATATCGTTCTTTCTTAGCTATGTCTCAAAACAATTTTGCCCACAAATATACAGTCAATTCACTTTACAGCATATTCTGTGAAGCGCTTTGGGACGTCTAGAAGACGTGAAAAGCGTTATATCAAATGCAAGGATTATTATTATTAGTTGTTTCACTTTTTCCAGAGCTCTATATTGGACATTGCAAGTGATGGGATGGGGTGGAGAATGTGCAAACCAAATTTTCTATACTGAGTGCTCTAATCACTAAGCTACAGGACTCCACAAGTCCTAAACTGTTGCCCGCACCATGCGAATCGTCACTCAATAGCGACTAAAAACAAGGCACTGATTTGGAATTGACTCACTTGGACTGGTGTGATTGTTCGGCAGGCCACTTCTTGAAGGGCCACTTCCGACCCGCAAGCCATGGGTTGGGCACCGCTGACTTAGACATTACACTTACCAGTGGGTAGGTCAGAAACTAGTGCACTGACTGAAGAAATGATGCTTTCCTCACAGAATCGGAATTGCACTTGGTTTTGTGTTCCTGAAAACTCAAAATCAAGGGAAGTCATGAAGAGGAGATACCAATAAAGACATTTCTCTCCAACAGAACACTGATATGACAAATGCCAGCTATCTTTAGAAATCCAGAATCTTAATTTAGTTGCAAGGCAAATTCAGTTCTACATTTTCATTTTCACATGAATTCACAATTAAGAGCTCACCAGAGGCGAATTTTGTTTAATGTCTCCTTTCTGTTATGACTTAAAAGTCATTTGAACACTGACTACTGTTCCTGCTGTTGTAAACTGATAAAATTTGAATACTACTCAGCCTTGCTCTGGTATTGAATACAGGGATGTGGTCATGTTTGTTAAAGGGCATGGATGACGTGTTGGAGACATTATTGAGCAGTGCATACTGACTGCATATCTTTTTTCACAGGTAAGAGAAATGGCTGCTACCACCCTGAGTGGTCTGCTTCAGTGCAATTTCCTGATAATGGATAGCCCCATGCAGACTCACTTTCAAAAGCTCTGCAAGACTAGGCTTCCAAAGAAGAGGAAGAGAGACCCAGGAATGGTGGTGGATACCATTCCACCAGCAGGTAAGATAAAATTATATTGTGATCATATCAGAAATACCTTTTCTAGAACATAATAATCACATCAAATTATTTTTATTTCATTGTGCTGTTCCAGAAAGCCAATTTGCAAACTATTATGAAACGCTGGAATGCATTGCAAAAGAAATTGATTAATGAAGTCTGATGAAAAATGTACAATATTTTTCTTGCTATAGATTTGGTTCGACGCCATGCTGGAGTGCTAGGACTAAGTGCCTGCATTTTATCCAGTCCTTATGAAGTACCCACTTGGATGCCACAGCTTTTGATGGATCTCAGTGCACATCTAAATGATCCACAACCTATAGAGGTAAAAAGAGTTGCTGTTTAAGGGAGCTATACTTCTTAGGGCTCTGTGGTGTACATTAAACAATCTTACTCATTAAGGTGTGCTTTGTTAGCGAGCCTCCAATAGAATCAGAAATTTCAAGGTAGATCTTTCAATCTCACTTTCTCTTCATTTCCCTTATTAATATTCTTCCCTTCGCAGAACATAAGAAATGCTAGGCGAAAAAAAGACCAAGGTCCATCTGGTTCGCCTTCCACCTTCCTGGCGGGCGCTTGCACATATGTCCCAACGACCTCAGTACTATATCCCATAATGTTATTTCCTAAAAGAAATCTTATCTAAACTATCAAAGCTGGAGAATTGCACATAAGTCAAAGAGCTTGACAGTATTTGGATGCCACTTCTGGCTCCTGTATTTATTTTGAATGCAGATGTGCAAATGAATCTGGCATGTAGGGTAGTGATCACTGGAAGAACAGTGTCCCATAATCGTCATCTTCTGTTGTACTGCTCCTCTGGTGCAGAAGGTACTAGCTAAACACACCATCTCATATGACACTTCCAGATAACTCTTGTCTCTCACTACCTCTAAAGCACTCCAGGTCCATACAGCATGAATCTTCTAGCCTCCAATTAGAGAGTAACATCAAGGTTCAATGCTACACATTGTCCTGAAGCTGGTGACATCAACCATATCCATGGTACTAGCCACAAAACTCCTTGTAGACTTTTTCCACATTGGTTTGCAGAGTGTTTTGTTGTCTCAAAATATTGGCTCAAGGAGATAATGTCTCCAGATCTATTTGTGAAAATGGGGATACAGATTCTGCAGTAGTCTTCTCTAACCCTGCTAATGAGAATAGACCATAAGACGTAGGAGCAGGAGTAGGCCATTCGGCCCCTCGAGCCTGTCCCGCCATTTAATAAGATCATGGCTGATCTTCTAACCTAATTCCATTTACCCGCCCTATCCCCATATCCCTTAATCCCTCTATCCTTTAGAAATCTATCAACCTCAGTCTTAAATATGTTCAAGGACTGAGCATCCACAGCCTTCTGGGATAGAGAATTCCACAAATTCACTACCCTTTGAGTGAGGAAATGTTTCCTCAACTCAGTTCGAAAAGGCCGACCCATAATTTTGAGACCATGCCCCCCAGCTTAAGATTCTCCAACCAGGGGAAACAGTCTCACGGCATCTACCCTAGCAAGATCCTTAAGAATCTTATAGATTTCTATAAGATCACCTATAATTCTTCTATATTATAGAGAATATAGGCCTAGTTTACTCAACCTATCCTCATAGGCTTAACTTTTCTTTGTGACCAGGTGGTTTGATATCTGCAACTACCTTGCTGTGCTACTTTGAATTCTTTCTGCAGTTCTGCCTCTCTTCTACACTCCAGTTCCAAAGGCATATTGCAGATAAAACTGAGACTGCTTATCCTTCAGATAAACATAAGAAAAAAAAATCAGAATTGGAAGGATGAAACCTTAATATCAGCATTGTATTGGTCGAGAGGTTTCCAAATTAATTTTTGTTTTACTATGTTCTTAAAAGCTAAAACTTATTCTGCAAAGACTGAGATCTTTCTAATTCTGCATTGCCCACAGATGACTGTGAAGAAAACATTATCAAATTTTCGAAGAACTCACCATGATAACTGGCAGGAACATAAACAGCAGTTCACAGATGATCAATTAGTAGTTCTTACAGACCTCCTTGTGTCACCATGTTATTATGCCTGAGAAGGTAGGATATTGGTTGAAATCCAACTTTTACTGAGTCTTACTCCTTTGATTCCTTTAATTCCCAACTTCAAAGAGCATATCCCCACGTCTCATATTTCAGAGATCATCCATATTTTCTTGCCTTTTCACCAACAATTTGCTGAATTATGGGTAATTTGCTCTCAGAATCATTGCACTCACGAGGGAGTGGTTTGAGAATTGAACCCTCAGTTCCTTAATATATTTATTAATATAATATATTAATGATATTCCTTAATATCAGTATGGTCACAATTTAAGCCTTTGCTCCATGTACTGATCTGAACCCATCTGGGGTGTTCGGCCCCTCATTAGTATAAGATCTTTTGAAATCTCCAATATTAGTATCACGTCCGCAATCAGTAATGTAGAGGTATAAGGATGAAAGTTTTTAACCATTTTTAATTATGGGGTGATCAGTGGCAATAAGCTAAAAATGCATATAGTCAGGGTATATTGCAATATTAGATATTTTACTGGCGGTGTTACATACTTCATATTAAATAAAACTACAATATTGGTGGAGGAGAGGAAAATAAAATTATTGTGTTCCAAATGTAACCTGACCGAGAGAGATATCCTTTCATGTTAGTAATCACACGATACATCTCACCACAATTTTTTTCTTTCAGATACTAGGTTTGCTGCCACTAATGAAAAGAAGAAATAGTTATATCACAATTGAACGGAGGACATTTATTTTGTACATACACCTGAAAATGTCGTTAAGTGCATGTCTTCTTAAGACCCAAGAAAATGCGAATACTATAATTTTTTTTGTTCCCTTAAAAGATATGCAGACCTTTTTCACTCAAAATACATAGAAATTTAGCAGAAATTGTGTACGTATGTAAATGTGTTTAGTAGAATTTTCACTTTGTTTTTAATATACAGAAAGTAGTTTTGCTTATCTATAGAAATACTGTAATTAAACAAAAATCACACTGCTGAATTTGTAAAATCTTGTACAGTTTTTGCTCAGAACACCCATAATTTCTTGACTGCTCTTATGACAGCTCCTCTGCCTATTTAATTTACATATTTCATATCCATGTTATATGTAGAGCTGTAAAAGAATATGTAAAAACTGTAGACTTAAGATTAGCTAATTCATTTGTACAAAATGTAATCTTTACGGAGATGTAGCATTGTGATATTTGTTGTAAAGCTTCACTTGTAGAGGCATTGGTGTGGACTTAATAGTGGTTCTGTCTTCTTCAGATCATGCGCTGGACTCATGGTGGTTTTTAGAGTTAACTTTGAGGGGAAAAATGGATTTGACACCTGTTTTGCTAAACTTTGCAGGGTTTATCATGCTCATGGTATTGGTGTGTTTACAGTAATTTAATTTTAATGAGTGTTTCAACATCTTCAATCTTTTTATCCAATTTTTTTTAAATTTGTTTTTGTAATGATTAAACATTTAGTTCTGGTATGTGATGTGGTGCCACCAAATGTACCATCCTTTGTTGAATAAACAACAGGTACAATGATAAACCGTGGATAAAAGTTCAGGTCATATTGCTGTTTGATTGCTCATGATAGCATGTCAAGGACATAACCACTATATAGTGTATTGCCAAAACGGAGTGATTTAGATGTATTGTTTGGTTATTTTAAAAACCAATAAATGGATTGTTTGTAACAAATTTGCATTTTTCTTTGTTGTTCTGTATAGAATTCTAATTTTCAAGACAGTTAACTGAATTGATATGAGTTAAATGTGTTTCACTAAGATAATATGAACCTGAGAATCTTTAGGAACAAGAAATTATTAAACCGAATAATAACTTGCATAGTAATAACTCTTTAAGTAGTTCCTCAATCCAGAAATACATCTAGTTGCCTCTTCAAGCAAGTAAATAAGAAACTGAGCAATAAAAATATTAAAGAATATGGGGAAGAACTGGAAATGGAGATTAATAATAAAGGGTGAAATATAGACATAAAACGTAGCAATGGTAGACACAAATGTCCTGCTCTGTGCTGAAAGTGTTTAACCCAATTTGTACTGTCCAGTTCATTCACCTGGCCTAAAAATGTATTTCTCATACTTATTTTTCTTTGCCACAATGAACAGTTTTGTGGATCAATGTTTATAATATTATAATCAATTGATATACATATTAATCTGGTTATTTCAGCCAATACAATATTTGCAATTTGCGCACTTATATATCAGTCTGGCAGTTAGCAGCAATCTTGACTTTTGAGTCAGAAGGTCCCCACATTGGCCTTGAATTTACATAATCTAAAATAATAATAATCCTTGCATTTGACACTCCATTGCAGTGCAAGGGGATGTTGCCTGGTCAGAGGTGCTGTCCTTTGGATGATACGTTAAACCGTGGTCCCAACTGCCTGTGCAGATGAATGTTAAAGATCGCATAGTACGATTCGAAAAGAAAGAGTGTCTTCCCGTGTCCTGGTCAACAAATCCCAAAATAAAATTGGTAATTTTATGCTGATTGTGGGACATTATTGTGCGAAATTGGCTGCCGCATTTCCCTAAAAATAGTCACTACTTTACAGTAAGTCCTGTGAAGAGCTTTGGGACTTCTTCCTAACACGAAAGGGGCTATACCAAATGCAAGGATTATTATTTTCAAAAGAATACTGAGTAAATCTGAGAGAAGAACGAGGATCATTTCAGGAATTCTACTCTAAATTCTTCAGACTCATTTGAGAAATGAAGATTGAAAGACAGCCCAGATGCTTAAAATAAAAGGCATGGACAATGCGGGAGTTTGCAGTTGTTTAAACTTGAACAGTGATTACAAGCTTCAAGACAAGTATACAATTAACAAACCAAGCCTTGGCTATTGCAAACCTGCACTGAGTATTCTCTGGAATTTAGGTAAGCAGGATGCAATCCTACAGGGAGCGCGTGCATTCCAATAAATATCTCCGAAATTTCCATGTGTAGGTGGGATTGGTTTAAACTTTAGATACTCTTTAGCATGGATGATAGATTTCCGCATGTGTCAGACACTAGGCTGACCCAAAAAACACGCGGACACAAGTAATCAAAATATACAGTCAATTCACTTTACAGTATATCCTGTGAAGCATTGAGATGACTCGAAGATGTGATAAGGTGCTATATCAAATGCAAAGAATATTATTATAATTATCCTTTTCATTCTTGATCGACTACTTGATTCCCCCTTGTGTTCCGACAGCTCTTTGAAGCGGGCAGAAAGAAAGAGATTGCCGCGTCCGCTCCGGTTCCCAAGACGATGTCTCTGCTCTCTCATTTCGCATTCTCAATACAAGATGTGAATTTTCAATAGCATTCTCCCCCCCACCTTTATCACACAACTTTGCATTCTGCAAAGTAACTGTAAAGCGGGAGAGAAAATAGACCACCTTCAAAAATTCCCTGTGCCTTTGATCTGTAACTCCCCCCTCCCCCCCCGAAACGATCACAATACATAAAAAGCGATGATATCAGCTGTAGATGTTTGGTGCAATGCGCATTTGCATTGGTTAAATCGCTTGCTTCGTGGACATCTTTTCCTGCTAACCTGCTCAGTGTGTCACTGGGAGACTTGCTCAGGTTTATAACTGACTGCCGTTTGTACCTTCACGTTGTGCTGAAGGAGGGGAATCCGAAACTAGAAATTTACGGGTCGCATAATTGTTCTATCGCCTCCGTTTCCTGAAGGTGCGTAAGAATGTACTACACACAGTATTGAGCACTGCAGTGTAGAGTAGTCGACTCTTATTTGGAAATTTACGCGCGAGCACTTAGATTTTAGATCAATTTGACAAGACTCATTGAAGCCATTTCACTCTACAGATCCAATGTGTGGTTCCAGCGCCAAAGAACTGCTGTTTTAATTTTTTTTTAAAAAAAGAAAAGTTTTAGAAATGCATTTTGACATTTCATGAAAAAGGAGCAACAAAATCCTACTTACAAAACCACTTGCAGGTGTTTTCCCCGATACAACACTTACAATTGTTTTCCAATTGCATTAAAATGTTTTTTTTTTAAAAAACAAATCCTGGTCCGGGAAGTATTGTCATTTTAATTGGGAGTTGCATTAAAAATTTTTTTTTTCCCCCAAAAAAATAAGTCATCGCGTTGCCCTTTTACTTCGGAGCAAATAATGATTCGTTTATCTTTTTTTTAAAAAAATGTGTTTTATTTTTTTAAAACAAACTTTGGAGTAAAATTGGACATTGCAAACCAAATGGGTCGATTTCAGGCGAGAACGAGTGGGATCGGTGAAAGGGAAAGGGGGAGAGTGGGGGGACAGGAGATGCTTTCTGGCTCTCAACAGGGGGTAGAGGGTGGAGGGGGAGGGGAGAGGGGGGGGGAGGGGGGGGGGAGAGGGGGAGGGGAGGGTAGGGGGTGGAGAGGGGGGGAGTGGAGGGAGAGGGGGTGGAGGGGAGAGGGGGTGGGGTGGAGGGGAGGGGGGAGAGGGGGTGGAGGGGAGAGGAGGAGAGGGAGGGGGGGTGGGGAGGGGAGGAGAGGGGGTGGAGCGGGGAGGGGAGGAGAGGGGTGGAGCGGGGTGGGGTGGAGAGGGGAGAGGGGATGGAGGGGAGAGGAGGGGAGGGGGGAGAGGGGAGGGAGGGGGAGGGGGAGAGGAGGGGTGGAGGGGGGAGTAGATAAAGATCGATTAAGGGTTTTAGCTCAACCCATTATGGCTTCTTTTTTTAAAAAAAATTGACACTCAGTTGGGGATGTGCTGGAAAATGTCACAGGTTTTATTTTATATGGGGCGATCCGATTGACTTAAAAGATTCAGGGTTGGGAGCATATTTTGGTGTGTTTGCGGGTAAATCACTGTGTGTGGGGGGTGAGGGGGTGAGTGAGGGGGGGTTCGAAATAAAGAGAAAAAATGATATGTTTGTAAACAATTTCCATTTCTACAGAATAGTATCAAAACACCAACCTCGTCGGTTGGGGCGAGTTGAGAAGGTGAGGGGGTGAGGGGTGGGGGTGGGGGGTGGTGGTGAGGGTGGGAGGGGGTGAGGGGTGGGGTGGGGGGTGAGGGGGTGGGTGGGGTGGGGGGGGTGAGGTGGGTGGGGGTGAGGTGAGGGGGGTGGGGTGAGGGGGGGGGGTGGGGGTGAGGGGGGAGGGTGAGGGGTGGGTGGGGGGGGTGAGGGGTGGGGGGGGAGGGGTGAGGGTGAGGGGGGGGGGGGGGGGGGGTGGAGGGGTGAGGGGGTGGGGGGGGGGTGAGGGGGGTGGGTGGGGGGGGGGGAGAGGGTGAGGGGGTGAGGGGGGGTGGGGTGGGGTGGGGGGTGGGGGGGGTGTGGTGGTGGGGGGAGGGGGGTGAGGGGTGGGGTGAGGGGTGGGTGGGGGGGGAGAGGGTGAGGGTGGGGGGTGAGGGTGGGGGGGGGGGTGGGGGAGGGGGTGAGGGGCTGAGGGAGGGGGTGAGGGGCGTGAGGGGGGGTGAGGGGGTGAGGGGGTGGGGATCAAAACACTTAAAGGTTTTTTTTTAAAAAAGAATCGGGAGCTGGAAAGCCATATCGTTTTGAGAGCGAAAATAGTTGTATTTCTTATTGTTGTTGTGTTATCGGCACTACGGAGCTCTGATGCGTTTAAAACACAAAGAGAGCAAAACACCTGATGATTGCTGCTGTTGTTGTTGTGTATTATTGGGGGGAGTACTGAACCAAAGAATTGCCTTTGGAGATCATTATTATATGAACATATAAATCTATATCTCTGTGTGACGGTGCTGCTTGTGGTCTGTGCAGGCGCTGCCCGACACGGAGGAGCGGTTCGATGGCTCTCGCGGTGAACCGGGAGGATCGTGTCACCGGCTTTGGAGGGAGGGGATGAGATGAACCTCACAGGGAGCGGCTCAGCCTCGCCCTCTCCCCCGGCCCCAGGAGGGGGGGCAGCGGGGCAGAGCCCGGACAGCGGCGCCGACAGCTCGGCCCCCGGGAGCCCGGCGGCGGCGGCGCTCGCCCCGGGGCTACTGCTCCTGATGCTGGTCTTCTGTGTGGGCACCTACGGTAACATGGCGGCCCTGGGGTCCTCCTGCCGCCGCCCGGCCCTCAGGAGGCTCGGGGCCGACTCGGCGGTGGTGGTGGAGCTGCTGCTGCTCAACCTCAGCTTCTGTGACCTCTTCATCTGCTGCGTGACGGCGCCCATGTTCGCCTTCGTGTGGCTGCGGGACGGCGGGGAGGCGGGAGGCGACGGCGTGTCCGAGGCTTTCTGTCTGGCCTTCCACCTGAGCAGCGCCGGCTTCACCCTCGTCTCGCTCGAGTCGGCGGCTTGTATCGCGCTGCACCGCCTGCGCTCGGTGCTGCTCGGGCGGCCCGGAGGCGGCGGCGACAGCGCGGTCTCACTGGGCCTCACCCTCAGCCTGACGGCCGCGCTGTGGGTGACCAGCTTCGCCCTGGCCCTGGCCGCCCTGAGCGGGAGGGGGGGAGGAGGGGGCCTCGGGCCGTGCAGCGCGACCCTCCCCGAGGCCGGGGTGAGGGGAGCTGGAGGCGGGGATCAGCCGCTCACCCTCACCGCCCTCCGGCTGTACGCGGCCGCCTTCGCCTTGTGCGGCGGCACCGTGTCCGCCTCGTACACGCTGATCGCGCGGGCGCTCCGCGGGGGACGGGCGAGGAGGACGGGAGCCGAGGGCGAGGAGGCCGGGGCCGGGGTCGGGGCCGAGGCCGAGGCCTGGCGGCAGCTCCACAGCGGGAGCCGGAACCGCGACCGACTCCAGCGGCCGCGGCCTCTCTCCGCCGAGCAGCGGGCGGGGGCGGGGGCGGGACCGGGCTGTGCGGTGACCCTGTCGGGGGCCAAGGACTCCCAGGCGGTGGCCTCCTGCGCGGTGATGTCGCTCTCGGCGCTGCTGTGTTACCTGCCGCTGGGGGTGTGCCTGGTGCAGGAGGCCCTGTCTCCCCGCGGCGCGGGCTCCCCCCCGGGGCCCGGGCAGCTCAGGCTGTGCGGCCTCGCGCTGGTCATCCTCCAGTCGGGGCTGAACCCGTTCATCTGCTCGCGGGGCAGCGCCGCGCTTCGCCAGCGGGTGTCCGGCTCCGTGCGGTGCCTGGGCCGCCGCTGCTGTCGGCGCAGCGCGAGGCCGAGCAGAGGCAGCGCCCGTCTGGAGACCGACAGCAGCGACGGGTCGCCCGGTCACCGAACCCTCTGGGCGGCGGGCGGACTGTGCCCTGAGGCGCGGGGCGGTGCGGGGGTGGGAGTCGCTCCTCCGCCCCCGGTGTGCGCGGACACGGGCACCGGGCGCTCGTGAGCGCACCCACCGCACCCGCTGTGCGGGCAGTCAGCCGCTCCGGGCCGCCCGGCAGCGGCCCTCCCGCTGGGGACCGACACTCGACTCCTCCATCACCTTTTGGTTGTGCCAAACCACCTGTTGCTCTGCATTGCCCACAGCGCAGGTAAATACCAGGCCGTGCCCCCCCACCCCCCCCGAGCCGTGCCCCCCGAGCCGTGCCCCCCGAGCCGTGCCCCCCCCCCCCGAGCCGTGCCACCCCGAGCCGTGCCACCCGAGCCGGGGACCCCGAGCCGTGCCACCCCGAGCTGTGCCCCCCCCCCCCCCCCGAGCCGGGCCCGACCCCGAGCCGTGCCACCCCGAGCTGTGCCCCCCCCGAGCCGGGGACCCCGAGCCTTGCCACCCCGAGCCGTGCCCCCCCGAGCCGTGCCACCCCGAGCCACACCCGGGACCCCGAGCCATGCCACCCGAGCCGTGCCACCCGAGCCGTGCCTCCCGAGCCGTGCCTCCCGAGCCGTGCCACCCCGAGCCGTGCCACCCCGAGCCGGGGACCCCGAGCCTTGCCACCCTGAGCCGTGCCCCCCCCGAGCCGTGCCACCCCGAGCCACACCCGGGACCCCGAGCCATGCCACCCGAGCCGTGCCACCCGAGCCGTGCCACCCGAGCCGGGGACCCCGAGCCGTGCCACCCCGAGCCGTGCCACCCCGAGCCGGGGACCCCGAGCCGTGCCACCCCGAGCCGTGCCACCCCGAGCCGTGCCACCCGAGCCGTGCCACCCGAGCCGTGCCACCCGAGCCGTGCCCCCCGAGCCGTGCCCCCCGAGCCGGGGACCCCGAGCCGTGCCCCCCGAGCCGTGCCACCCGAGCCGTGCCACCCGAGCCGTGCCCCCCGAGCCGGGGACCCCGAGCCGTGCCCCCCGAGCCGTGCCACCCGAGCCGTGCCACCCGAGCCGTGCCTCCCGAGCCGGGGACCCCGAGCCGGGGACCCCGAGCCGTGCCTCCCAAGCCGGGGACCCCGAGCCACACCCGGGACCCCGAGCCACACCCGGGACCCCGAGCCTTGGCTCCTGCCAACCCGCGCCCAGTCCTTTCAGGAATTCGGCGGACGGGACAATAATAAGAATAATAACAATCCTTGCATTTGATATAGCGCTTTTTACGTCTTCTCGACGGCCCAAAGCGCTTCACAGAATCAACTGTAAAGTGGGATTGACCACTTTATTGACCACGTAGACCTGTGGGCGAACGCGGCAGCCAATTGCGCACCAGTGGTGTCCCACGAACGGTCGTGGATTGAAAATGACCAATTTATTATTGTTTTTGGTTTTGGAGGGATTATTATTAGGCTCTGTGTGGAGTAAGGAAACTTGCCCAAGGTTTCGCCCTCTGCCTGGAATTGAACTCAGGTCTCTCGCTTGCAAAGCGAGTGCTCTAACCACTGAGCTACAGGACTCCACATGTGTCCCTCCGGGGAGAGCGCGCGCGCGTTCTGTTCCAGCAGTCTTCTCTGGGGTTTTCAGGTGTAGGTGGGGTGCACCTGAGCGGGGTTTGGATACTCCTTATAATGGTTTCCGCACCTGTCGACAGTTCAATCGGCATCGTTTTTAAGTAGCTAATTTACGATATTAAGACTTCCCATCCAGTCATTCTGCCCATCCTGTACTTAACACTGACTCGCCAAGGATCAACTCAGATCGAGGGCGAAAAGCAGTGGAAGTGTGCCGGAGAGTTAAGTTGTATGCAATTAAATGAGAGGATGACAGTGAAGTTGTTGAGACTGTTTAGCATTCCTGTTGTGACGCATTTGTGTCCCAGAAAATCACTGAGATAAACTGTACCTATTTGATTGCCGATGGATAGTGATACTCAACACTTATTACATTTCCCCTCTTTTTATTTTAAAAGCATTTTCGTAACAAAACACACCCAAGAGTACCTGAATGTCAAGTCCAGAAATATATACATTTTAAAAAGAAAACAATGATCGGATCATATTAAACACATAAACAAATATGCAAATAACCTAAGCAGTCAGCTAGAATGCAGTAATCTATACAATAAGAAGCCCTGAGCTGGTGCCAGTTCTGCTCAACGTTACAGTATTATCTGAAGGAAGTGCCAATGAATCAAACCTAACCTCTCATTTCAGTGCAAGCACTCCAATACAACATCAAATATCCATTTTCTTTTCTCCAGTACAAACAGGAGAGACGCATAGCACATAAGGTGAGGGTGGGGGGCGGGAGAGAATACAAAAATAGAGACAGAAATAAGTAATTTATGCTAATAAGAGAATTGTAGTTATGGACATTTTTTGGTGCACACATCAGGTGTAGGTTGCATCTGCGTGGTATTTTTGACAACAGGTTTATTGTGAATGTTTCAGAGCGATAGTGAGTCAATTGCTAAATCAAATCAGCTGTATTAGGAATAAGTCTTCCTGTTTTAAGAGCTGTTGCAATTTGCTCAGCTTTTGAGGAATTGGTTGGAAGGTGGGATTTCCTCCAGCTTGTATCAGAATTGATTCTTTGCTTCTACCCAGTGTTCTGCAATTGACAAAATATAAGCAAATTCAACAGGTAATGTGGAAGCTGTATAAATGAGAGAAACAGTTGTACTTTGTAAAAAAAAATCTTTTTCAGAGCAAGTTGGACTGCATTTAGTCTTCTCAGGTTGTGTGGATTAGAGCTGGATGAGAGAACAGTAATTACTTTATAGCTGTTCTCATTGGAGTACTATAAAAGATGCACTCCATCTATATATAGAATACAGTAAGCATTTTATTAAAAATGTGTATATGTAATATCTTCGAGATAAAGGTATTCATACCTTTATTGGATTTTCACACTGAATCCACATTATTTAGGATCTGAATGAAAAAGGGTTTATGTAACCCTCTTTGTTGGTTGGGAGTGAGGGAAGAGGCAGAAACCATTCACAATTAGAAGAGACACATTATTGTTAATGAGTATTTATGTAGTGTATTATGTAGGGGGGAGAAGGTAACCATAGGTGCGATCAAAGAGATGGGTTTTAAAGTGGGATTTGAAGATAGATAGGGAAGGTGTGAGGTGGAGGGATAGAGCCAGAGGTTGGGGGGCAATTCACACACAGTTCTTTAAACAATAGGTTTGTTTGTAGTTTTCAAAACGGTAGTGAGCTGGTGCCAGAATATTGTCTGTTTGTGCTCTTCTGGGCTCCATTTTAAGTATGTCTTCCTGTTTAAGAGCTTCCGCAGTTTGCTAAATTTCAGAGGCACTGTGTGAGGAGGGAGTTCCTCCAACACAACCATAATTAGTGAGTCTTCATTCGCATTCAGTATTCGATGTTCAGCAAAGTACAGCTCATATTGACACCAGCAACTAGTAACAAAACTAGTTGAGAGAACAAAAATGACTTTATGGCTATTCTCAATACAGTTAAAGATGTTCCCCAGTATTGGGTGACCTGGCTTGAAGTCTCGCTCATGATAGCATATTTGAAATCCTTCCGATTCAAGTTGTCGAACCATACATGCTTTCACCCAGTCAGCATCCTCTTCACTGTATGACACAAAAGCATCATACTGTTTATTCTCTGGCCGCTTCTCATAGACCCTCCTTTTCGCCATGCACCAGTACCAGCCCATTTTAACATACCATGGGCCATCGTAATGCCAGCACAGACCTGTGATCAGTAATGTCAAAATGACTGCACCAGCCATTGCAATTGCCACTTGGAGTACAGGTGTGCAATGCAACAGTGAAAGGCCATGGTCCTTAACTTGCTGTCCTCTTTTCTGTTGTGGGAAAGAACATAGGATCTTGTCCCAGCCTTTTACTTCTAACAGCGGGCGATTAACAAAATTGTTTGCAAACCAGAATAAGTCACAGTTACAAAAGAAGGAGTTTCCTTCAATGTTCAGAAATTCTAAATGAATTAAATGGCTGAATGTTTCTTCGGTTATTGTTGTGATAGCATTGTGGCTGATGTCCAGAGTCAATAATGAAGGGGGCAGGCATCCCGGCTGCAAGTAGGAGATCTTATTAAATGACAGAAACAGAGATTCCAGTTCTGAAAGCTGTTCAAAGTCTTCGGAAAGAACGGAGATCATATTGTAGCTGGCATCTAGTTCCACAATTCTGCGTGGTAAATTCTTATGATCCAATTTAATTATTAGATTTCTTGAAATGTTCAGGGATATCAGCTCTGTCATGTTTTCTCCAAAATCAGAAGGCAGTTTTGCTATTTTGTTCCCACTTAAATCAATCTGCTCTAATGTTAAAGGAAGGCTTTTAACATCAATATAGTCCATATTGTTGTTCTGAATTCTTAACACTGTTAAATTGAACAGGTTCTTCAAACATGTTGGAAGGCTTTGTAGCTGATTGTTATTTATATCTAGATAAGATAAAGGAGATGAAAAACAAGGCAAACTGGGAATGTCATTGTCACTTAGCTTCATGTTTTGAAGGTGTGGAAGGTCATGAACAAAGAATTTAGGAAGATCTACAATTGAAGAGTTTCTCATATCTAAATGCTTAATTTTCTTTGGCAGGCTTATTATTGGATTTTTTGTTGTATTAACATATGACCTCATAGTAATTGAAATTGTGGAGTCAACTGTTACTTGAGAACAAGAAGGGAATGCACAATAAATGTCAGAAAACCCAACACATTCTTTTAATTGAAATATGAAATGGTTTCCTCGCAAATATAGTGTTTCTAAATTGGGTAGGAATTTAAATACTTCTTTGAAAATTTTTGAAATATTTGTGAATGACAGATCAAGCACCTCCAATGAAGACGGAACACATAACTTATCCAAGGTGTTAAATGGATTGTTACTAATGTTTAAAAACAAAAGCTTGTTTGATTTAAATCCGCATATAATATTGTGATTCCCTTCACTTAAATATATGCGATTATGGCTGGCATCCATTCTGCTTATGTTTTCCATTACATTTACAATAGACATAAGAGAGAGTAAATCAATTTTCAGGTTATTATTAAAGATTTTAAAATCAGTTACAGCATCCAGTGATCGGCATTTGGGCAGGGGTAGTTCCTGATTCCATGAGCTGTAATTACTTATTTTACCACTGGATAAATCAAGTACTGAATTTTCAACAGAAGAGCACATATCAATAAATTTTGTACCCCAGCTTAATCTGATTAGGTCATGATTATACTTTGTAAGCACAGTACTAAGATGTAGCAAGAATAAAGAGTTCATTATATTGCCTTCATCAGGATACGCATCCTCTGGCTGTTCTCTAAGTCGAATACTTATAGCCTGGTTTGAAACATTCTTGTGTCCGTCTGAAACATTCGAACAGAGTTTATAGTCAAGTTTGCATCCATCACAATTACAGTTTGGAAACCATCTAAAAACTCCAGAAAGAGTAATATTTGAAAATGAAGAACAGGGAATTTCCCTCAAAAGTCTTATAATGTCCATCCAGTGATATACACCTTCCAGATGCAAATTATCCACTGGCAATAGAATAAGTCTACTTAAAGTAGACAAAACCTTGGGAGAAAATAGCTTATCAGATGTATACTCTTGAGAAATTTTAAGACTATTTAAATGTCCAGGATGTATTAAATTCCTAGCTGATTTGGATGTATAAAGGCCTCTTCCATTAAATTTGGGTTTATCCTGACTGTCTATGTGTATGTGAAGATGCTTAAGTTTCTCTGTACCTCCAATGTTTACTAAAGCTGTATCTGTAAGGGACAAGCCAGTCAGATCCTTCAACATTTGACCCTGAATAGATGTTATTGAAGTCCCGTGGATCTTCAGTACCTTTAAAGCAGGTGGCAACTCAGGAAAGGTTTGTAATTTTCTGTTGAAAGAGAGGTCTAAAAATGTAAGATTGAGAAGATCCTGGAAAGCACCACGTTCAATATTATTGATCAAGTTGTAAGAAAGGTCCAGAATTTCAAGAGAGCAACATCTCCTAAAGTTCAACTTTGTTATAGCCTTCAAGTAATTGTGTGAAAAATTAAGCCGTTTGACATACTCAGAAATGCGAAATTGTGCGACAGATGTGAGATTTAAAAATGAATAATTGGAAAATACTTCAGAGATATTAACTCTTGAATTTGTTTCCTCATCAGAGGCTAAAATCCCAGCAATGCACGTCTGGAATGTCTGGATTTTTTTCTTCTTTTGTCGGATGTTGGAATTTCCTTCAATAGGTATAAGCTCACGAGTTTCTTGCCGCAGTTCCTCAACTGATAGGTTGGCATGCTCGCATTCCTTAACTTGTCTCTCTTGTTCCGGAGATGTTCGAATTGCGTGCTCACATTCCTGGATTTGTCTTGTTTGTTCAGCAGATGGTGGAATCCGTAGAATATATTCCTGGATCAGTCTATCTTGTTCCTCAGAATTTGGAATCCCACGAATGCATTCCTGGATATCTTTCTCTCGCTTTTCAAATGTTGGAATTGAATCATTGCATTGCTGTTTTTTTCTCTCTTGTTTCTTTGATCCTGGAATCTCAGGAATGTATTCCTTGATTTTTATATAGTTTTCTTTGGAAGTAAGAATCTTATCCATGCCTTCTTGGATTTTGACCTCTTTCTCCTCAGTTGCTAGAATTCCATGTATGCATTCCAGGATTTTTATAGAGTTTTTTTTAGGAACTGGAATCTTATCGATACATACCTTGATTTTTTGGTCTAATGGTTTTAGTGGAATTCCATTCAATTCATTTTCAATTGATGATCTTCTCGCTTCCACAGATGTTGTAAATCCAGCAACACAAAAAACGATAATCAGGCTGGAAATTCTCATCCTAAAACAAAGATTTTAGAAAAACACATTGTTGCAAGTAACATGTTATTTAATGTGTTATTGCTATTTCATGTCTGTATTTATGTTGCCTTATAGAATCCAGCATTCAACTCATTCTCAGAAAATATAAATATATGTAAAAAACCAATGACCTGAAAAATTAGTAGCTATATATGATTGTTTCTGTCAATCTTATGCACCCATCAAGTAAACAGATACTTTTCTAATTTCTCCAATGGTTGAATCACAAATCCTAGACTACAAAAGTTCTAGAAACCTATATTTGATGTTTGTTACCAATATACTGCCTATTTATGTAGTAGATATCCTCCAGTGGAACATGTATGTGGTTGAGGCTCTTGGCTTGAGTTCCATCACTGTATCACTGACCATGGCTGTTGGTGGTCTATATAGGAAATAGGAACAGTAGTCCATTCAGCCCGTCAAGCCTATTCTGCCATTCTATTAGATCATGGCTGATCTGTACCTCAACTCCAACTATTTTTTTAAATAATTGATTTACTCAACTTAGATCTATCTAAGGATATGTCACTGAACAACCACAATGGAGGTTGGAATTGCATTCCTTAGAAAATTAGTATTATTTTGACTGCTTTGTGACATAAATTATCTTTTAAACAGGGAATCTTATGTCGATCAGGCCAACGTCTGAGAAATTCGTTCCAAGGCATTGTCAGGACAACATCTTGCAACATCTTCCTTCTGAAAACAGTTTACATTTGGCTAGGTGTTTTTTTTATTGGCCAGGCATCAGTAACTCTTTCCTCTCAGTCACTGGATCACTCTTTCCTTTCAATCACTCTCCTCAGGATTTATTTTCAACCCCAGTATCCCATAAACTTGACATGTTGATACATTTTATCTTGGGCAATTGTTGGCAAATACACAGAGGAGAAACTCCCTTCTCTTTTTCAAATAGCATTATGGGGTCTTTAGTATCCACCTGAAGGGTCCTTGGTTTAACCATCTCATCTAAACTGCAACAACTCTGATAATACATTTCCCCCCCCTAGCATTTTATTGGAGAGTCAGGATATTTTGTGAATTCAACACTTAAAACCTTCTGACGAGGCGAGAGTACTACTACCCGAGGCTGGCTGATACCCAGGCTAATCTCTCCCAAACGATCCACCCTGACTAAAGTGCTTCAAGAGTAGTACACCCAATGTGAGAGACACAGCCACAGTCCTTGTTTAGAAGTGATGTCCCAATGTTGCTGTGTTCCTGGGTGCTGGAGGCTTCAGGTGTTGCTCAATGTTCTATTCTAAATCTGAAATTTTGACTTGCAGTCAGCGAATTTAGCTCTGGATTCCTGGAACTCTCCACTAAAATTTCAACCTTCCCAAATGACATCATCCTAATGGAAATAGTTGGGTGGGTATACTCAAGGCAGTGCCTAGAGTGGGGAAGGATTATTGCGATTACAAGGATTCATGTTTCAATAATAGCTTTCTCGTCCTTTTAATTATTGGTAACAAATAATTATATCATCTGTTTTTATCTAGCTGTTGTAAGATATGTCAAAGGGAAAAGACTAAACTTGCAGAATTACTGCTACATAATTTCATTAATGTATCTTTGATTTTGTTGTGGTTACCTGGATGCCTGACACATGTAGAAACCCAACACCATGCTTAACTATATCCAAACCAAACTACTGAGAGTTCCACATATGTAATTGGAGATTTCTATTTATTTGATAACAGAAGGCACCCACTCATCCTATTCATCCTGTTTGCTACAAGCGCTCCAGGATGCTACCCCGTGTGAAGAGCGCTATATAAATGCAAGTTGTTGTTGTTGCTAACCTAATCACAAGACCCAACGCTTGGGAAACCCAGTGTGTGCATTAGGGCATTGCTGGAGTTTAACCTCAGGGTTTTTTTGAAAAAAAACTAACAAGACATGGAATTATTCAAAACAAGCAACAATTTGGGAGTGTCGCACTGAAAATGGGTCAGAGCTTAGTGCTTGAAGGCTTGGCTGCCGATGGTGGGTGGAGAGAGCAAGGAACTGCGAGTAGCAAGCTTGAGATGGTTGAGCAGAGGGGCAGACAGGCAAGAGAAGGTCACAGGTATAAGCATTTGCAGGCAACCGTAAAGGCTGTGGACTAGGGAGCCAAGTTAGGATAGAAGTGGATAGACAAGTTTAGTGCAGTCAAGTATGTGAGTAATGAGGGAGCAGCACACACCGTCACTAGAGAAAATCACTTTAAAGTGTTACAATTGTAAAATGTTTAAACAAGGGTATTTCACTTTCAACAAGTTTAAAAGGTTTTCTCAGTGTAACAGGAACGAATACTTTATCTGATTATTGACAGGACAAGTCGCATAGATTCTACTGCTCATGTCAAACTTAATACAGATACTTTAAAATAGAAAGAATCATAGGAAGTTTAAGTAGAGAAGGAAGCCATTTGGCCCATTCTGTGTGACTGATACTTGGCCCTTCATTAATCCAATTAATAATAATACTTGCATTTGATATAGCGCCTTCTCACTTCATTGAGACGTCTCAAAGCATAGAATATATTGTAAAATGCAGGTCAGAGAGGTAGGAGGGGGTAAGGCCATGGATGGCCTTGAAAGTGAGGATGAGGACCTGTGTATTTGTGTGCGAAACGCGGTGGCCAATTGCGCACAGCAGTGTTCCACTGGTCACTGAATTGAGTGACCAAATTTTTTTTTGAGATATTATTACTCCTGGAAAGCGATCTGCCAATCAAATACTAACCGGGTTCCTACTTACTGAGAGGTAAACAGAGGCTTGTGGAGTAAGGAAACTTGTAAAGTTTTACCCCGGCCAGGAAATTCCAATTCCACTCCTGCTCTTTTCCTATACTCTTTGGTATTATTTTTCCTAAAAAGATTAGGAAATTCTCTTTCTCAAATTCCCTTTCATGTATTCAAATAAAAATGAAGCATGTTCTACTTACCTAAACTTTTTGTGATATTCCAGATATATGGATTGTTCTTAAAGTCGACACAAAGACCAGGACCCGAGATTGTACGAAGTTCTTTAGGAAATGTTTTTAAACTAACTTTGCTTACAATGGGCTTGTCAGTCTTGATCAGGTTGGAATTGAATTATTTAAGGATTGCATCAATTGCTTCGACTCATTGCTATTTAGCAGCGCATACAGTCACTGGAGCCAATCAATTTAAAGGGTGTTGACTTGCAAGATCAGGCTATGCATTGAAGTGGAATCTTATTCTGTATTAACACTTTCTGCAGACCTGAAACGCTTTCTTTGCAGGTTCAATTTAGGTGTGAGCCAAACTAATGCAAAAATCTGATAGCGTGGGGAGTAGTGTGCAATGGCTTCCATAAGTGAATCAAATCTAAGATAGTTTCTCTAGACGCGAAAAAAAGTTGAGAAATATGGCGTGAGAAAAAAACTGCCCACTTTACAAATATAAAGTGGTAAAGTGTTTCAAGAATAAAGGCATTTCTTACTCAGCAATGTTATCAAGTTTCTCAGAGTAACATGGACAGAGGTAAAATAAATGCTTTGTGTGTCATATTATAATCCTTGCATTTGATTTAGTGTCTCATCACACTGTTAGACGAGGGACAACTTTCTCCAGCTGAACGTCAGCAAGACCAAGGCCCTCCTGACTGGCCCGCATCAGCGCCTCCGCACCTCAGGCGCTGGCAGCATCAGCCTCCACGGCTGCACGCTCAACCTCACTAAGTCAGTCAGGAACCTGGGTATCTTGTTTGACCCTGAACTGTCCTCTCTCCCCTACTTCTGCACCATGACCGGCACTGCCTACCACCGCCTCTGTAACATTGTCAAACTCCGTCACTGCCTCACCCCTCAGGCTGCCGAAACCCTCACCCACACATTCGTCACATCAAGGCTCAATTATGGAAACTCCCTCCTCATCGGCCAGATCATCCAAAACTCTGCAGCTCAAGTACTCGTACGCACTAAGCTCCGTGACCCCATCACTCCCGCCCCCGCCCGACTCCACTGGCTCCCCATTCCCGAGGATCGAATTCAAGGTCCTCATCCTCACTTTCAAGGCCATCCATGGCCTTGCCCCCTCCTACCTTTCTGACCTGCTGACTCCCTACCAACCTGCCCGCTCCCTCCATTCAGTGGGCTCCGACCTGCCCTACCATCAGTGGCCGGGCTTTCAGCCACACTCTGGAATTCCATCCCAGTCCCTTAACCTCGCTTCCGCCCTTGCCTCCTTCAAGGCTGGTCTCCTCTTCGATCGTGCCTTCAGTCACCCTCCCACCTCTCTGCCTTCCCTCACCCCACCCCGATGCTCGGGACCTGACCCTGACTGTCCAGCGCCTTGGGACGTCCTCCCGACATGAAAGGCGCTCTATAAATGTAATTTTGTTAAGATATCTCAATGCGCTTCACAAAATAGATTGCAAAGTGTGCACAGCAGAATCCCACAAACAGTTGTGGATTTTTTTTTGAGGGATTATTACCCCCAGAAAGCGTACTGCCAATTGACAAACAACTGCGTTCCTACTTACTGCGAGGTAAACTGAGGCATGTGAGCAGGAAACTTGCCTAAGGTTTTGCCCTGCCTGGGAATTGAACTTGGGTCCTCTTCCTTGTAAGGCAATCATGATAACCACTATGCTATGGGACTCCATGGTCATGAGAATTATCAATCAAAAATAATGCACTAAAATATTCTCAGAATTATTCAGGCTTAAATTAGTATTACAAAAGAGGAAAAGAGAAAATGGAAACACACTAATGGTTCAATATGGAGGTTCAGAACATATTTTAGCATGTTTTGTTTACATCAATAATTGAATTAATATATACATGTAGATTAAAATATATTTTGACGAATGCTTACAGCAGTCAAACTAGGGATATTACTGCTAAGTAATGAATACTTTCTCCTCTGGGCACCCAATATCTGCATCCAATATAGAACAAATTCAACTAATGTTCATTGGCCAATTTCCACAGAATACAGATTGCACGGTTTCTTCATTCAAAATGCTGACAATAATATGGAATGTAGTGGAAAAGCGATACAATTTCCAGTCAACAGTGAAATTATCAGTCTCATACCTGTTGAGCAATGCATCATTGACAGGACAGCCAGTCACCAATCTTTAGATACTGCTGATACTAGAGGGAATGATCTGCATTGTGGTACTGAAGATTAAACATCTCCAAACAGCCGTGGGATAAAGTATACTCTATGTATCTCCGCATTGTCAAAGCAACTTTCAGAGTAGCATGGTTGATATCAGTAACACAGTATGGAGAGCCAGATATGAACCAAAATTCCAATGCCTCATGCACAACGCATTAGTGTTACAGTGTGGTCAACTAAAACCTTACCTTCTTCCAAGCAATTTCTTTAACAATCTAGGTATACAACAACAAGAAGATTTCATTTATAGAGCCCCTTTCACGTCGGGAGGACGTCCCAAGGCCCTGTACAGTTGGGTCGGGACCCGAGCAGGGGGGAAATGGTCAGGGTGAGGGGAGGGAAGGGAGGGAGCGAGGAGGGGGTAGAGAGTCGAAAGGGGAGCTGAAGGCACAGTCAAAGAGAAAGGTCTTGAGACCGGCCTTGCAGGAGGAAAGGGAGGAAGCAAAGCAAAGGTACTGGGGGATGGAGTTCCAGAGCCTAGGGGCTGAGTATACGTCTTTGGAACCATTCAACTGAAGGTATAACTTTATGCTGACACCAGTACTGTATTCATGTCACCACCAACCAAATATTGTTGGTGTGAGTATCAACTATTAAGCTTCAATCACTGGAGCAAAAACTATTCAGGCTTTATAGTGTGAGTCTCTTAGGTTTACAGCTGGCAAAACTGTGCTGTAGCCACTTTTGAGATTGTGCAGGTCATCTTAATAAATTTATCAATTACCAAGTCATGCAAGAGTTACATCAAGTAAAACACAATATCAAAATCATCAAACATGTTTTTAACACATGTTGGATGCTGTGGAAGTCATACTTTGAATTTACCATTCAAATCCAAGTCCCCAGGCAACTGAGAGCTGTGATCCAGCACCTGAACATTATATCTTGGTTTAGGTTTTGCCTTTTTAGTATTCATAGAATCATACAGCACAGAAAAAGGCCATTTGGCCCATCTCGTCTGTGCCGACTCCCAAAAGAGCAATCCAACTCAGTCCCACTGGCCCGCTTTCTTTCCATAGCCCTGCAATCCTGTCCTCCACAAATACCCATCTACTTCTCCCTTAAGTTACTTCAATGTTCTCTAAAACCATAGAACAAGTGCAGAAACACATCCTCGACTGTGCTCAAATCAAAAGGAAAAGCTATATCTATGTTTGTGACATTTATACACAGTATTCAGACAGACATTAATCCATTCTAGCCCTGTATTCTTAGAACACATTTTGAATCTCAAAACAATATCAAACTACAAATAGCTATATTCAATGATTCAGTATGTTTATGTTCTAATCACCTTTCTGTTTCCTATTCCAGAACAGAACCCGCAAGCTCTTTTATTATGACATTGTTCATTAAGGATAAGAATAAGATGGTGTGTCATGTTACAATGGTTTCAGGTCAGTCAGCTCTGCAACAATGGGTTGCAATGAATATTATGCAGTGCATATTTTCATCCTTACTGTTCTTTAGAGCCTACAGGCATTACAGTGTGGACCTTTTCTGGCAGCCAAGTACAGTATGTAGTCAACGTCTGCTACATTGATGGAAAATGCTGTGAGGAACTGATTGACTTGAATTACAAACAAGGGATGCAGGGACTGTAGTGAGTAATTATATATACCCAGCTCTGCACATTACCAAGTCAGTGAAACTATAAAATAGAATAAGGATATCTGAAAACTCAAATGAAACTATTAACAAAGTTTCTTTTAAAATGACAGATTCTCCCATCTAGATTATCCTATTGTCTGTATTTGAAGGCATAGAACTAAAACATTCATTATGAATAGTTTCAACCAGAATTTGAAGAGAACTTAAGTCAATCTTAGATTCATTAATTTATCAAAGACTGTTAGTGTACGACCTACTTAAAACATCTCTTCAATTTTAGGGGGTATTTGAAGTTGAGGTTGCTTTTGTGCGGGGAAAGAGAATGCTTGTAAAGGGTAAACCTTCTGGCCTAAATTTCAATGATTCTGTGATGTATGTGCAGAACTTTTCCCTTGTAGATTGAGAGGCAGGAAAATCTGATTGAAAAGACAGAATGGACACAAATGTATTGAGTGGTAGAGAGGTGAGATGGAAAAAAAAATAAGGAATACAGTACATAGAAGAGGAAGCTAAAAATTCACAGGATTTAAATTGGTTATGCAATTGTGGAAATTCGTGGCAATGTTACATATCTGTAGAAAAAATGGATATTAATCACAAACAGAGAGAGACATACACACATACATGTAAAGTGATCTGGAAATAGCAGTAACCATGCTACTGCATTCTGATAGTGTGAAAAATAGGCTGTGTATTTAAACAGTACAAGCACACAGAAGTTTTGCTATGGCTTTACAATGCACTCGACTTTGAATATTGGAGTTTAGTTTGCATCATCTCTTAACAAAAAAGGCCGTTTCCCATACCCGCCTTTTCTTCTGTTCACGTCCTAAAGAATCTGTAAGCATTGATATGATCTGATGTAGACTGAAATGTTAAGATCAGTAGTTTTAGGAGGTATATTTTTTGTTTTATTATATATAAACCTGAAATAAAAAACTACAAAAAACTCACTATTAAAAAAAAGTTTTTTTTTAAAGTTAACAATGAAGATGTGACAAATGTGCTTTTTGTTAATGTATCAAAAATGAGTAGATGTAAGGTTTTTTTCCACAAAAAGGCTTACAAAGATTTCAAAAAAAAGTTTAAAATTTACAACTTGTAGAATTACATAACACAGCATATGTACACATTTCAAGTATCATTCAAGCCTTATACAAATGCAAAGTTATTCAGATGCAGTCGAAAATATTAGTTTTCTTTACAGTGTATTTACAACCTTACATACCAAAGAATTTGGTTTACACCACCATTTCCTTTTACAATATAGATGTAAATGATCAAATACTTAAATTGGTTATTTTCCAGTGTTCATTTGCAAATTAAATGATATGTAACATTGCTGATAGTGGAGGTGGGGTATTATCATATTAAACCTGCATATTTATTCCCAGAGAATCATTTAGTATAACAAACTTTGCTTTAGCAATACAAAACTGGTCAGTAGTTTAACTGGGAACTGATAGCGCTCCATATTCATCGGCTGTATCCAGAATTTTACAAATAACAGGCGATTCCACCTAAAAAAAAGAAACAAATATCCTGGGTCTTGACAATTGAGGCATAGATTTCTATGACACTGGTTTGCACTGGCTTATACATACACTCGAGAGCTTCCAAATAAAATGGGAAATTTCCAAACTTACATTGATAGGAAGATGGAGTTACTAAATATTTTAAGCATTACATAGTTTTTGACGCATAGTAAATGAGGGAAAAAAAAGAGTTTGATATACATTCACTCCATTAAAATTAGTACAGAAGCACTGCATCAAAAAACTCTTCTAAGCAATGCACTATATCAAACCACAAACAAAGAAGAATGCCTGACAATGGACAATGCTTTATAATTGTCCTTTTCTGCTGATTTTTTGAACAGTGAAGGTTAATTGTATACCTACAAAATACACAGTGACCATACTTCATATGAAATCCTGTGATGTGAAAGGCGCTGCATCAAATGCTAGGATTATTATTAGTATTATTATACATGAGAGCAACTGGCCTGAAGAAGCACCTGAACTCAGCTTGAGAAAATTGAATGAAATTATTTTGTTCAGATCACGGAAGCATCTTGTGTTTAATGCCCTGATTTACTGAAATTATTTTTTAGTAATTTACTGAAAATTAATTAGTTTCTTGGTACTGATCCCATTAACTCTAACCAGACACAAAGTCATCACTACTTTTCACACTAAAAAGAAATGAACAACAAAAAGTAAATTGCATGAAATGTATTATAATTCTTTTAGCTACTTGGTTGTAACATTTCTGTACAGGGCACCATCTTCTTGACATGTTTAGATCCATAAATCACAACCGAAAGAGTGATTTTACATGAATCACATTTTTTTGGAAACGCATCACCATACTTAAGAGAATGAATCACCCTCTATGGCATTGTTGCGTAGTTCCTCCAAGCAAACAGTAAGTCTGCCAAACACTTAAGCTCTTATCTACAAAACAGTCATACTATTAATCAGTCATACAGTTTTAAATTTGGTGTATTGTGGTTCTGTTAAACGGGAAGTGGGCACCAATAAGGATATACTTCAAACTTAATTATTTTTGAAATTGAAGAAAGTAAACCACTCTGTACCACCTGTGCTTTTGGGTTTCTCTGATCAAGATTGGCAATTTAACCCAATTTGTAGACAATTTTGTGTTGTTGTCTACATACGTGAAACTGCTGATTCCTTTTGGCACGGAACTCTTATATCCAGCAGAGGAGGTGAGGTGGGGAGAGACTTTTATTGATCGTACCTTGTTTGAAGTCGTTCATACCTTGTTTGGAGCTGTTGTTGTTGGGACTTCAATTTGACACAATTGTTTAAAAGATTGATAAATTTACTGCCACCCCATCCCCTGCCAGTCATCCTTAATTTTTAAAGCAATCCACATCAAACCATTATGGTACATTCCACTTCACCGTGTTTTTAGCGGGGTGTAAGTGCAGAAACTGATTTCAACAAGTGCACGATCACAGTCGCGGTTTGTTGTGTGATATCATAAGAAACAAGAATTGCTTATTTTAACACAGAAATATATAGACACAAGAATCTAATTTTCTGAGAAAACAACAGAAAAATACAAATACAGTACAGGCAACCATAAACGTGTAAGAAGCATGCTACGTACCCCGAGGATGTACTGGCAAGTTTGTGGCTCAAGCATGTAGATTGTGACTGCATGAGGAGACTCTGATTCCTTGCACCTGTGACAAACATTTACTGCATTTATATGTGAACAAGCAGAAACACCAGAAATATAACTGATTTTGCAACATTGAAAATAATCGGATTTAAAAAAGCAACAGTATTTTAGAAGAACCAAACAGTATTAAAATCTATATTAACCAAATTAGGCAAATTACATTCTTTAGCATGGAATCAATAACAGCAAACGCTGACTTACTTTAATTTTACAACCACCTGCCTTGGCTTCCCTGTTAAATCACAAAGATCACCATTTCCATAGAAATGTGAAACAACCCTATAGAAAAAAAATCAAAATTATCCACATAGAAACAGAGCAACATTTGTAACTGCCGAAAAAAAAACAGGAATTTTCAGCATTCATTTTGTGGAACAAAAAAAAATGAAGCTTTTCAAAAAATGAAATCGGCTCACGGGCTGCCAGTTGGACCAGCCTGACATAGAGCCTCTACGTAAAAGGACCGTTCACTGCTACCACTGAACTACCATCTGAATATAAGCCATGACTAAAGCCATGACTACCACAAAGATTCCAAAACCAGGAAAAAAAAAGAGAAAATTGAAACTAAATTGAAATAAAGCAACATTAATGCTTTATTGTATAAAACCTCACAGTATACTCAATATTTAAAATCATAGAGGCATGAAATAGAAGAAAATACACAATTCACAATGGGGGTCTAATTTACAGAGATTCCTTAATAACAAGTACATCATGTTGCCCTTTTCCTATTCTGTTTATACATTATCTACTTTCAGGGCAGATCTCTGATGGGACATATTTCTGTTTACTGGAAGGAATCTACTTGGATTGCTTATTAAGGAATCCCACTAGAAATCATCACAAATTAGACTCCAACGTGACCCAAGCTGATAAAATAGAGGGATTCAAAGAGCATCAAACTAGAACAGTTTGTTAACATGTTTGCTCCCTAGGTGGGTTATTATCTCGGAATTATAACCAGGTGTTTTTTCTGTACAATTTATATACACATAAGATTTTGTTTTGCCAACAATGTGATGGACAGAGCTCCTGGAATCAAATCAAGCAAACTTAGAAGGAGGCTAGTTGATTTATTTTGTTAAACTTTACAGGGACCAATGATCTCTTGGATTTGTAATCAATCATTACTTTTGAAAATAATGTTACCTCACTTTCTGTTCTCCATCTTCCATCCATTGGTAAGATCTGGGTGAATTCTTTTTAGACCACATGTTGTGATCCTCTTTATTCCAGGTTCCTACCACTATGATGCTTTTGCCAGCCCCCTTATCCTTTATTACACAAATAAAATACTTAGTAATAATATCATTGTTAGAACTTTGAAAAATTAGGTTAAATATTATGCGTATTAAGATGCATTTATTAAATAATTCTGAACACTTTTTGAAAAACGTTAAATGTTTATCTCCAGATTTGCCACTTTCAGTCAGAAGCCACTTGGTGGGGTGGTCTTGAAGAGCTCTCTAAACTAACACCTTATGAGTGTCGAATAGCCCCATATGTACCACAAACTGTAAAGTGAACATCTTGTAACTAATGTTAAGCATTGGACATAGAAGCTTACAACAGCATTAAGACAGTGTCATAAATGAGTGATGTGGGTCATTCCCACAAGCTAAATTCCTGGACAAGTCTATTAATCAAAAATAAAACTACTCACGGAAACAAATACGGACATTGAAACCCTTCAAATGTACCAACTTTAAATGTAATATGTTGCCAAGAAACATAGGAACGTTCGAGAATACAGAACTCTTCACAACACTGCAAATTAATTCTAAAAATGTTTGTTTAGTGATAGGTTTGATTGTCAAATTTTATCTGCAATTTTCTTAGCATAGAACTGCCTCGTCTCAATCATAAAACTGGTAAATGATGAAAATGAGCTTATTATGCCACCCCCCGCCCACCATCTGTTACTTTCATTATTTCCTGCATCTATAGTAGGTGAAGATCAGAGAAGTCTCCCTAGAGATCAACTGGCTCCTAGGAGTCATGCCTGCCAATGCCAGGCAGATTCAAAGTAATCCAAGACATGGTTGGTGACTGACCAAGCAGTATTTACAATACAATTTACATTTATTTAGCACCTTTCACGTTGGGAAGAAATCTCAAAGGGCTCGAATGCCCTGATGATGTGTTACCGTTTTAAGTAAACACAACAACCAGTTGATGGTCCCAACCCAAATTACTGCTTAAATCTAGCCACTACCAATTATTACAAATCGGTACATGCAATTCTGAACTGCCAGGCGTCAATTTTAATATTCCCGTTTCACTGAGACACATTCTCAAAATAAATAGCTCCCCCGCCCCAATTAAAATAGAATAGAATCAAATACATTTCCTAAATATACATACCTCATGATACTGTTGCACATGTTTCCCGTAGCAGAATTCATATTTCCACCATCCTACACCCTGTTCATAAAACAATTATAGTTATTATATTTTTATTTTGTGGTACTTGAACGATGAACAAGGTCTTGAGAGCAAATCAAGATTGAACAGTAAATGATCAACAATGAAGGCCAGTACCTAAGCATCCTGCAGGATTTCCTACTAAACTTATTCCAACTGTAAATTCTTATAACGGTAAACTTTTTAAAGATTGTTTAATTTCTTTAAAAGAACACAGAGAGAGTAAGCAAGAGACAGAGGAGAGGGAGTGAGAGAAAGAAAAATAGAATTGTTTTGTGACATAAGAATAAAGCCTAAAATTATACTGGTGTCTATTTTGGACACATATTATACATAATGTGTATAAAGGGAAATTGTTGGTAGTTTCAATGATGTAATTAACAACCATTTCTTGACCCTATCCAAGTTTTCTATTAAAACAGTCATCAGCATCTTAATTAACTGAGGCACGAACATCCAATTAAAATTATTTTAGTTTTATTATTAATTTTAAGCCGAAAACATATTCTCATGATATTTCCTATGATATTTTTCTTTTAGCCTATACTGGAATAGTGAAAAAGGACTTGTATCTTACCCCATGGAAACAGTAAGAGCCACTTAGAAATTCCTGAATGAGCTGTTCATCACTCAGTTTAGAGATGTGAGTGGTTCCTACAGAAATCTGCTGCTGTCCTCCAACTTTGATCGTCTTGTGAGAAGAAAACTTTTCATCTTTTGTGGATGTTGTGGCCATTTCCTATTATTAACCCAATATGAAAATTCATCAAATCAAATGCAGGAATGCTAGCTTCAAATGAATAGGATTCACAACACATTCAATGCCAATAATTCCTGTTGATTTAAAGTTTACACAAAACCATTGTGAACCGTTTTCGTGAATACAAACAGACCTGGCAAATGATTTTGTTTTTTTAACCTGGGAGACTGGTGGCCAGGACACCAGGAGAAACTCTTATCAAATAGTGCCATGGGATCTCTAATGTCCCACCAGCCAGACGGAACCTCAATTTAACATCTTCCCCAGCACTGCATTGAAGTCAGCTGAGACTTGGAGCTCAAAATCCCGATGCAAGACTTGAACCTACAATCTTCCTAGTCTGAGCAATATAACCCCGTTTAATTTCAATCAGCAACTAATTAAAAAACTAACAGCAAGTAAGGCGGAAGCAAATTTTGAATGATTTCAACTAAGCCATTTTAAAAGCTTACCTTTAAATTTTGAGGTGATCTTAAAAAAAATTGTATTTTCCGTCAATTTCATTCAAATTAATCTGTTTGAGAAAGCGAGTAGTAAAGTCCAAAGTGATTTATATTTTTCAAACAGGATAAATTGCATGGAACAGAGCCAGGGACTGAACAGGGGAATTACTTACGTCCTGGTTTTCTAGGAAACAACTGTGATCAAATTAAACAATTGTTTTTCGTGCTGGTAGTTACCTCATTTGTTCTTGGGGCAGTGAGAGGCGGTTTCATCTCTTCCTCTTGTTTTTCTAATCGTTCAAGACTTTGAGGTCTTAATGGTGATCCGTGCATTGACTGGCAAAATATATCATTAACTGGGGAGGATCTAAACCTGTACAAAAATTAGGATAAACACACATTATTACAACTATTATTATTGCTATCCTAGCCAAAAAACAAGGGCACGGCATTTCACCCAAGGAGTTATCATGAAAAGAAAGTTCTGAAACGTTTCTGGGTTCAGTCAGTTCATAGTGCAGTTTTACCTGTATTTTGGATGGTTGCACAAGAGTGGTGTCAAGATTACCAATTCGTATTCACAGGTGGTGACTTCAGCAACTGAGAGGATCTCATGTTTAGCTTCAGGGTGGCAGACATACATTACAGTGGTAACTCTGGGCTTGTCCTGCTTTAGGCTGCATGGGGTACCATTCCCCATTATTACGGGGTAATAAGGAGTAATCTGCCCTTCTATATTTTTGGTATGAACCTAAATGAAACAAAATAGTTTGCACTTCAGTCTATTTCTCTTTTAATCAACTCTGGACTAGATTTATTTTCAATTTTGCATTAAACGATGTGATAAGACGCTATATCAATTGCAAGAATTATTAAATGACTCACGAAGAAACCATTCAGGAAGCATTAAAACACCAAAAATACAGGATTACATTACTTGCTTGTGACAATAAAGGCACTGTACTGGAAATTATACAAACCACAAATGTAGAATAAAAGCAATTTTTTTGTATCAAACTTTATTATACTTATATGAAATGTTCAGCTGTGGCAAACGCCGCACTGAGAAGCTTGAACTAAGAACCAGGTACTTAGCAAACTGACTGCTGACTGTTTATGAATGATGCAATGTTCTTGCTTAGTTTTACTTTAATTTACTTTCACTATTTTTCTAATATTTAATTAAATTTATAAATATACACTAAAACAGGTAACAATGCTTAGCTGCGGAGGCAAAGGCACCAACCTTTTTTTTTTACCCCCTTAAAATGTTCATTTTTTAATTAAAAAAATTACAAAACATTGCAGGTCAAAATGACTGAAGCTAAATAGCATTCATTATAAATACTAAAACAAAATTTTCGGTCCATCCCCACACATGCACATAATACAACATTTTCTGAAATGATCCTCAATCACCCAGTCCCTGTTTTTGCAATGGAGATTGTAACGGGCTGTTAAAAACTGGGCTCTTAAAACAAGGATCTTTCTGCTGCCGCTTTCCCCAGAGTCACCCAGGGCCCAGGAACCTGCAACCAATCAATATCTTGTAACTCCACATTGCAGGCTGGTGGGCATGTTTTTGAAATATTAATTGATGTTTCAGTCTACCTAAACTACACCCAAGTACATGCACAAAAATACTTCTATATTTCAGTGCTGTTTAAATCCCCGAAGACCTACAATCTTATTTATGTTGCCATCTTGTGGTGCAATGTGAGCACACTTAAGACTTAAGACTGCACACTTCCAGCACTTCTCCAAGGAACAAAGGTACATTGCAAGTGACAAGAATATGTCATTCAAATATTTGATGAAAGGTTCAAAAACTTTCTCCAAAATAAAGAGATTTAATTATTGAAAATGAATGACACAAATGTTCTAAGGGTAGACACTGCCCACATTTCTGGAATCTCGAATTACAAGCCTCCTTTATTATAAGGCAACCCAGTATAGTTAGGGAAAGAGGTGCTGTACACTTAAGTGCGATACACTTTTGGCCAACTTCCTGAGCATAATGTGCAGGCACGACCCCAGCAACTGCTGGAAATCCTCGCAATTGCCAGCATGTGCGGCAGTGGTGATCTGACCAGAAGTCGTTTTTATATTCTGCCCCTTTATAACACGGGGGCTGTGTTTGTGGATACAAACCACTGCGTTATTATGGAACCAACCTGTACTTTTGGAATCTTTTAATTTCGATCTCTCTTAATTTCGACTCTTATAACAGCGTCACCCTGTGTTCAACTAAAGAGCAAAATTAGCGGCACTAGACATATACACTTACTTTTAGTTTTTCTGCGTCAGTGTGTTTTTCTGAGGTGGAGTCTACACAGAGAAAATAAAGAACATAAGTATATTTGAACAAAGGCCACTGCTACCATAGGATTTTACCTAATTTAATGGATTAGGACTTTCTTAGACCTTCTCTTCTGTTGTAGGAAAGAGCCCAACAATGGAGAGAAAGTTCCATATTTATGGTACCAGTATCATCTTCAACACAATGCTGGTGTCAAAGATAGACATTCTTTCTCATCCTTTTTTTCTCTTCCTGTTCTGCCTCTAAATATGCTGATGTAATAGTTGAGTGACAACAGAGCCTTTGTTCTACTGTTAGCCATGTTTAAGTTGGTGCTGGTGAAAAACAGAATGCAAGTACAGAACAAAAAAAAGCACAATTGCATGAATTGTCTGTACCACCGTGCGTCTGGTACACATGGTTTAAATCTTTATCGGAAGCATTTTGCATGCTGTTCTAGATCAAAATGAGACATTCAGGCTCAGCACAGAAAGACAAACAAACAAACTCGTCAAAACATGGTCCATACAAATTTGCTTAACAATTCCCTTTTGCTGGGTTATTGAACACGTCAAACATTTAGAGAATGCATCAATTATTTGAGGTGGACAAAAGTTTTCTGAAAGGATGAGTGTTTAGCTCTGCTGTGGTTAAAGTGCAGTTTCTGCCCCTTTATAATGTGGGGTCTGTGTTTATGGATACAAACCTCTGCGTTATTATTTAGCAAACCTGTACTTAAGGAATCTCTTAATTTCGACAATCATTTAGAGAATGCATTAACGATTTGATGTGGACAAAAATTTGCTGAAAGGATAAGTGTTTAGCTGTGGCGAGGCTAAAGTGCAATTTGAGGTCATTCCTGAAAACAATTTTTTTAATATTCTGTTCCTCAAGAAACCACATCAGATTTCATGTTAATGTGGTCACACAATATCCACGTTTTAAATATTAATTTAAAGCAGATAGGGGTAACTGTTGTAAAATAAATGAAAAACCATTAAAATATGGCTGCTAGAATTTCTGAAATGTTCTTAGATCAAGGATGGTTTCTAATCCATTGATGTTGGTAGACTTTTATTACACTTTTTTGGCATGTTCCCTAGTAGTATTGGTTGAATGAGACTACTCTGTTACATAAATGTTAATGCTGCTTTCCAATAGACCTAGTTTCTTACCTTTGGTTTCAGATTCAGTGTTCGTGGCGCCAAGGTAATATTCTTGTATGTTAACTTTCTGTGGATCAGAAGATACACAGAAGTGAACAAAGGGGACAATCGATCAATTCAAGTTCATTAACACAGGCTGAGGAAATGTTCATTATACCTGACCCGTTTCCTTTTCTTCATGGTACTGACGAATATGTTTCCCATGGCACACTTCATATGTCCAGTAAGATTCAATCTACAGAGGTAGTGCTGTAATTAGTATGATTTCTATTATAAAAACATACAGCTCATACTATCTGCAGGTGTGTGTCATGAAGACAGACATTAAAGTTAATAGAAAGAAGTTGTACACAAATTAAACAGGTTAGCAAGAAAATTACATTTTGCTGAGAATTAAAAGGGCAATTTAATGTTTTAAGTAAAATATATTTTCAAAACGTATCTCTGACTACTTTTGGTTAGAACTCTTAAAACTCCGCCCCATCTTGGTTCTCTATTGTATTTCTGATTTATATTGAGACATTAACTTATGTGAAAAGTGTACGGCAAATATGACTGACATTGGTATTCTATTAGTCAGAAATTAGGTAAAACGTTTAAGTTATAATAAAAATGAGGAATAATAATAATAATAATAATAATAATCCTTGCATTTGATATAGCGCTTTTCACGTCGGGAGGACGTCCCAAAGCGCTTCACAGAATACACTGTAAAGTGAATTGACTGTATATTTGTGGGCGAACGCGGCAGCCAATTGCGCACAGCAATGTCCCACAAACAGTCGTAGATTGAAAATGACCAATTTATTATTGTTTTGGGTTTTGGAAGGATTATTATTAGGCTCTGTGTGGAGTAAGGAAACTTGCCCAAGGTTTCGCCCTGCCTGGAATTGAACTCAGGTCTCTCGCTTGCAAAGCGAGTGCTCTATAAAAACAGGAAAAAGAACAGGAACTGAGACAGGATGAGTAGAAGTGGTGCTCTTAAAGATATTAAATGCATAAGTTTATTTTGGAATTTTAGATTACTACAGTAGAAAACAGATACTCCTGACATTTGAGTAGCTTCATTAAAGTAATTTTAATTTAAAATTGTATAAGCTGTAAACCTGATAGGGCGGCTGAAGAAGCTTGGAATTTACCTAAACCACTATTACTTGTGTTAGGGTGTGGCGGGTTATAAAACAATAGCAGATGAAATGCATGTTTACTGAGAAAGGGAAGAGAATAGAAGAGATCAATTGAAATATGAGGTACTTAAGCCAACGATCACCATTTCTGAATCACATTGCTAGCACCAACAAAATATGTGTAAATATGACCAAAGAAGCCGACAATTCCAAGCACAACTTAAAATGGATGCTGCAATTAAAAAAACGTATTCCAGATAGTCATTTACCCTGTAGGAGCAGCTGCTCTGTTTGAAGAGTGGCTCCAATAGCTCAGCAGGCCCCAGGCCTTTGTATTCTTGGTCTTCACCCTAAATTAAAAAGAAAACAAGCTAACTGCATGATTCACTTTCATCATTACATTAAGAAAATGTACTACTGTGGAAGTTGTCAATCATAAAAAGACAATGAACACATACCCAAAGCCAAATGTGGCACCAGCTCAGTCTATATTAATATACATTTGTTTATAAGATCAGGCATGCCATCGACGACAGAAACTATGAAATATACCAAATGGATTATTGCCCAATGCTTGTGTGGGACAAAATGTTTAAAATGAAGTAGCTTTGGAGAGATTATCAATGCCATGGAATAGCTTCTTAAAAATTCTATAAATGTTCATAACCATTACATGGAGTCATGGCACCATTAGACACTTCAATAACCCATTCAGTTGAATGCTTTCTCCGTCCTGCAAATTAAACTGTCCAGAAGTATAAATTGGCAAGTACAACACAAAAAAGCCCTTCACCATATAAAGCTGATTATATGTTAGCTTTGCATTAAGCAAGGTGATCCTATCAGAGGCAGGCAATCATTGTAAGAGAGAAAGAAAAGATAAGTTTAAAATCTACGGGGACATAATAATGGCTTGAAATAAATACATTTCTTCAAGTTAAATATTACAATATAATGTGCTGGAAAGTTAGTCCAGGGCGATAGTAAAAGTGCTCAATACAACATTTTACCTCATCTCCATTTCCAACTGAAGGCAGCATACATTTGTATCTCTCATTATCTACTGTTGTGACAATTACATAGTCATCAGGTTTGTACAGACCTCCTGTTGTTGGCTAAAAGCAAACCAAACACAAAATTAATAATGAAAGAGAGATTTTGTGCATTCTTTACACCCAAAAAAACAGTATTACACAAGTCTACAATTTAACTTTTCATCACCATCTGCAAACAGAATTTAAATTTAATAGGCAGGGATTAGGAACCACTCTTTCTTTACGAGTGATGAATTAAAGCTCAAGAGAATCTTTAGGTCACGATCAAGTCTATAAAGTAATGAATGAATTTGGTGAGGTTAATTTTGCAATTCAGCAAAACAATCTAATTACGTAAAATGCCAATCAAATGATCATCGATAACTGGTCTCAAGCTGTAAGCCTCTTATCAATAAAAACCTCACAAGCAGCTGGTGTCTCATTATTCACGTGGTTATGACAGAAACCAATTGTTTCAACCGTTGCTTCCATTTAAAAGGCTGAGGATGAGACTGGAGTTGACACTCCAAATATTTGTAAAAGCACATGCATGAGTGTACCAGTAACAGAGTTAATAAACCAGTACAACGATTGATTTATAGAATATAGAAGTATTTGTCTCAGGATTTTCTTGCTTGTGAGCACACATTCCCTGAATCTGAATCTACTACAATCTGCACAATGCTTGTTCAACTGTTACTTAAAAATGACCTTATGAAATTGGCTGCAAAGTAAAATCCCATGAATCACTTAGAGTCTGATTTTATGATAGGGGACTACATCAAAAGACAGAATGATTATATTATTTTAATGGGAAATACATGGCAAAAGGGAGGAAAAATACTACAATGTGACATTTCAGTAGTAATCTAAAGGTTCAGTGAAGTTCTGAACTGCGAAAATACAACAACATTACATTTGTGTAGCACCTTTCACGTCGGGAGGACGTCCCAAGGCGCTGGACAGAGTACAGCATTTCAGACCTGAGCTGGCGTCGGGGGAGGGGGGAAGTAGGGAGGGGAGGGGAAGGGGGGCTTGCCGATGGCATAGTCAGAGGAGGGTCTAGAGGCGGGATTTGAAGGAGGCTAAGGAGGGGGCGAGGTATACAATTGTATACCAACTCTCGTACAAACTACTAGTAACTTGGACATCAATGTTCTTTTCATTTTTCTAGTTAAGGACTTATTTGGTTTTATGTGATATCTCTTTCTGCCTTTGAACAGACTCCTGAAGATTCTCTCTAGTTTTTAAAAACGTTATGAAATCCCTGATGACTCCAAATTCCTAACATTATAGGATTAAATGTTTCTCGTCATCTGAACTGTATGACTAGCCTCTCAATCCAACTTTGCATTTGGCCATCATGTCGGGGCAGTGAGAATAATAACCCAAATATATATAGTGCCTTATCAAGTTTTCCAGACATCTCAAAACGCTTCACAGAATATACTATAAAGTGAATTGACTATGTTTTATAGGCGAAACACGGCAGCCAATTGTGCACAGCAAGGTCCCACAAACCAAAATTGAGTGACAATTTTTTTTAAAAATGTGTTCTTTTGAACGGATTATTACCCCCGGAAAAGCAATCTGCCATGTGACTACTTGCTGCTTGGTAAACAGAGGCGTATGGAGTAAAGAAACTTGCCCAATATTTCATCCTGACTGGGAATTGAACCCAGGTCCTTTGGCTTGCAAGGCGAGAGCTCTAACCAATATGCTATAGGACTTCAGGGCTCCACGAATGTAAATAATAATCCTTACATTTGATATAGCGTTTCTCACGTCTTCTCGACATCTCAAAACACTTTAGGGAATAGACTGTAAAGTGAATTGACCATATATTTGTGGGCAAAATGCGGCAGTTAATTGCGCACAGCAGTGTCCCACAAACAGTCATGGATTGAAAATGACCAATTTATTATTGTTTTGTTTTGGAGGGATTATTATTAGGCGTGTGGAGTAAGGAAACTTGCCCAAGGTTTCGCCCTGCCTGGAATTGAACCCAGGTGAATGAATGAGTGAATGAATAATATAATAATAATAATCCTTGCATTTGATATAGCGCTTTTCACGTCGGGAGGACGTCCCAAAGCGCTTCACAGAATAGACTGTAAAGTGAATTGACTGTATATTTGTGGGCGAACGCGGCAGCCAATTGCGCACAGCAATGTCCCACAAACAGTCGTAGATTGAAAATGACCAATTTAATTATTGTTTTTGTTTTTTTGGAGGGATTATTATTAGGCGTGTGGAGTAAGGAAACTTGCCCAAGGTTTCGCCCTGACTGGAATTGAACTCAGGTCTCTCACTTGCAAAGCGAGTGCTCTAACCACTGAGCTACAGGACTCCACGAATGAATGAACTGCTTGCTCCTGGAGCCGTGTAGATTCGATGGGCCAAATTGCTTCCTTCTACATTGTAAATCTCTATGATTCTATCACACCCCAGACAAACAAATTTCCCTTTATGACAGTCAAAGCAAATTAAAACCAACAGAGCGAATGGTGCTGCTCAAGTTATTTTCACACAAGCATAATACGACGGGGGAAGGGCTGACGGTCTCGTGTCACTTGTTTCCTGTGAGCTGATGATCTTGGGCTGTTTAACACCATGTACTAACGGTAAAAAGCTGCGAATCGATGGACAGGAACGGGCAAAGTGACAAGTTAGCCCAGGTTCGTGGGGTTTCACTCTCGCTTGGACTTGGGGAAGTCACTCGGTCATCCGGTGGGTGTCTGACACAAACCGAGACCCACCGCCAGCGGGTCTGAGAGTATCCAAACCAGACTGAGCCCCGAAACCTGGACTGAGCCCCGAAACCTGGACTGAGAGCTCCACGTGTAACAGGAAGGAAACAAGAGACCCAGAAGCCGGAGCCCGGGATGTGAAAGGTTACTGACGAGCGAGAACTCTGCTCCGGGCCACGTTATCCTGAAGGGGATGTCGTCGCTGAGGGAAGGGAAGCTCCTGCTGCCGGTGCCCGGGGACAACTGCAAAACACCGCACAGGAGCAGGCGGAGGAGCGGCAGCGACACGGGCCCGTCCAGCAGCTTATACACCATCGTCAGTCACTCCGGCAGCCCTGCAACACGAGAGAGAGAGGGGGAGAGACAGACAGAGAGAGAGAGAGAGAGAGAGGGGGAGAGACAGACAGATAGACAGAGAGAGAGAGGGGGAGAGACAGACAGAGAGAGGGGAGAGACGGACAGACAGACAGAGAGAGAGAGGGGGAGAGACAGACAGACAGAGAGGGGGAGAGAGAGACAGAGAGAGGGGAGAGACAGACAGACAGACAGACAGAGAGAGGGGGAGAGACAGACAGAGAGAGGGGGGAGACAGATAGGGAGAGGGGAGAGAGGGAGAGACAGACAGAGAGAGGGGAGAGAGGGAGAGACAGACAGAGGGCGGTGAGTGCAGCTGTTACCGCGGCCGAGGGAACAACTCCGGCATCTCACCTCCAGCTGCCACGTGCACTTCCGGCATCCGGGAGCCACTGCTTCCGGGTCACCGCCAGTCCCTGCACAGGTGACCACTGGTCTCACTGGGAGGTCAGAGCAGGACAGGGCAGGTCAGGCTGAGCCGAGCCGAGCCCGGTCCAAGGTGACATGATTGGCAATGGAAGGTCAGGCTGGAGCGGATGCTCTGTGGGGGTCTCGGCCCCCGGTTCCTGACCCAGGCGGCTCCCGCAGTGGTCCGGCCCCACTGCTGTTAGCAATAATCGTTGTGTTTGGTACAGCAGCTCATCACCTCTTCGGGACGTCTCAAAGCGCTTCACAGAATACGCTCTGAAGTGGATTGACTTACATGTTGTGGGCGAAGTGCAGCAGCCGATTGCGCACATCGGTGTTCCGCAAACAGTCGTGGATTGAGTGACCGCATGATGATGATCATTTGATGACAGCATAGACAGCCTGGCGCTCTCAAATGGCAAGCTTTCTTTGGTCAGTTGGGTGTCTTGACCTATACAGAAACCCATCACCATACTTAAGAGATAGTAAGCTCTGTAGTATTAGCGGGTTAAACTCCAGCAGTTACCCTAATGCAGATTCTGGGGGTTCCCCAAACCTTCAGTTCTTGCCAACCTGCACCTTATACTCCAGAATTAAGTAACGTGATGTGCCCCTCCAGGGAGAGTGCATGTTTCATTCCAATAAATTTCCAAGCATAGGTGGGATGAATGGAATTCTGATTAGTTTGTATACTCGTGCACATGGTGATGCATTTCTGTATGTATTTAGATAGCCAGCTAACCAAAAGCAATTTCTTTGCTGAATAACATGTATGTAATTTATATCTTCAAAAACAGCTAAGTGGATTTAGTTCAGCTTCACTATAGATTTGCATGGATTATGAGAGTTGTCAGCTTCTGGCAAAATAAATTTAAACAGCAACTAAGGCAGGATATTGGATGAGGACCAAGTTCTTTCCTAACTCCAAGCTAAAAAAGGTGCGACAGACAATTGTTTGGCAGCTCAAATTTTCTTGCTGAGAATTAGGAGAGAAATTTCTACGTGGCCCCATAAATAAAAAAAAATACATTATTCGCTATTGATCAAAAACAGATTCAGATCTAAATCTACAGATTTGTTTCAAGCTTCTTCCAACTTTAGAGACATGGTGAGCATTTTGATTGATGCATACAAAGTTGAAATAACTGAATTAGTGAAACCGTTTGAAAGGAATGTGAGGAAATGCTTTATTGGCTGTGTTTGAGCAGCTGGTTTATCTGATGTCTTGATGACATCAAAATAACTTAAAACAGTAATAAGACAGACACAATTGCTGCACATTTCATTTTGTGTGTGGTTAGGGTACAGATTAAATATTACACAAAATATGATTGGATAAAATGAACTACTGACTTAAGCCAGAATTGATCCTGGCAAGGATCAAAATTATTTTATGGACATTAACAGAAATCCAAGTGTGCTGCAGCATTAGACACTAAATGTAAAATATAAAGCTTTGAAATGCTGTTTTACAAAATTATGCATCCACAAAATAAAGTTATCTAGTAGATACAATGAAAGTAAACAAAAGGTTGTGTTGATTTGGTCAAAATTATAAATTTTTGCAATTAAGGAAATAGTAAAATTTTCAAAATCGTTTGAACTTTTAACATAGGGTTATGTATAGCTGATATTAAAACAGAAATAAGCTGATAGATATTAAAGTCGGCTATTTAGATCAATATCAAGAGAGTCTGTATAAACTTTTAATTATAGTTACAAGCCCACCGTGATACAAACCTTCCTTCAAATTTAATGTCAAAGTTATAATTTTTAATTTTTTTTTGGCATAACCAATAAACATTTTAGAAGTACATCAGGAATGAATACTCCCCTTAAACATCCCAATCAACAGATGTGTACTGCAGTTTAGAGAACAAGAGGGTGTCATTCCAATTTCTGAGATTCACTAAAAGAATTCCAACAAAGGTCTGTCTGGTCACAGCCATAACAGCACAAGAAGGTGTTATTGTGTATTACATATATTGAAGCAGACTCAGAACTGCTCAAAGAGGTATTGATGACCCACAGTACTGTTTGTAAATAATTTTCCATTTGAAGGTCATTTTCAATGTTAATCAAAAGTCATATGACCAGTTTAAGGGGGAAATTTACAACATTTCTTCAGATTTGACGTGATCTGAAACAGAAGGATTTCAGTCAATAATTAACATCTGCTTTTAGATCTGAACAGCCCCACAGCTTTGACACATTGCAATAGCTTCCCCTGTAGTAGTGTGAACATTTTTTGGCTGCCATCTTTATTCAAAAACATAATTATCTGAGAAATCTGAATGCTGCTTTGCAAGATATTGGCTGTGTTAAACTGGGATTTTTTTGTAATCCACTGTTTCAATAATTCAGGGACTGCAGAATTTAATCAGGGAAAACTACACCACTTATCCTTTCCTGCCGATTGTCCGGCAGGGACCATCCTACCTTTTGGGGCATTGACTTGAGGTTTAACAGGAATCAAGAATTCCAGCAACAAATTTATCCTCCTTGGGGGTGGTGGGGAGGTAAGCAAGAACTCTTTGAGGCCACAGTGACTGACTGGGCTGCTGCTCTGACAAATCAAGCTGGCTGGCCTGTCATCAACTGTGCCTGGAGAACTGCAGACCCTCCTGGCTTAGGCATTGATATCTTAAGTTGATAAGTTCTTGCTTACCTCCCCACCACCCCCAAGGAGGATAAATGTGTTGGTCATTAACTATCACATAAGCACAGTTTGAGAAATATACCTAAAGATTGAATACTGTCTCAACTCAGACATTCATTCAGATGCTACTTGTGAGCTGACAAAAATGTAGTCTTTTTCCTGGTCTGTCTCAAACAAAGGTGCAACAAAATCTTTTCCAAACTAGTTATAGAACAAACACTGTGCCAAAGTTGTGAGGGAGTTTAGATATGAAATAATTATCCACTATAATTCTGCTGCATCATAACACATAACTACCACATAGAAATGGCCATTAATTGTTGTAAATTTACCCCCAAATAACAGAATAGAAACACATGATTTCAAGACATTACTTTAAAGTATATATAAACCTTTACATTCTGTATATTGTAACCATGGCTTTCTGAGAAAATCTAGGTATCTGTTCCAGAGGCCTACATCAATTAAGTTGTAAATAATCCTCAATTCAGGGGAACATTATGTAATGTTTGTGTAAACCGCACATTTAATGTTATTTTTTACTAATATCCTAGAATCCTAAACGTCATGTACTGAAGGGTCTGCTGAAATGGACTAGAGCAGTTGATTTGGACTCAACAGAACAGCTCAAATCACTGGACATTGCACATATGCCCATTACCTTCTCACAGATATTGCATTGTGATATACATTAACTTCAATCCCTGAACTCTGTTGCCACGCAACAGCAAAGGCTGGTGGTCTATGTGTTATGGCACTGTATTAAAATAATCATTTAGATTTGCCAAAATAAGGAGTTCTGATAGCAGTTTAGAACCAGAATACCATGACGATTTATACTGAAAACTATTCTGGGCTAATTGATTACATCTGTAGTGTGAGCATGGATTCCGATTAGCTGCAGACAGTTGCCAGATAACCAGAGGACTCAATTAGTTGTGGCACAAGAGGAAGTAAGCGCTTTGAGACGTCCTTCTCAAGTGAAAGGCGCTACACAAATGTAAATTGTGTAGCACACAGATAACATGCAGTATTTTACATATTGCACCAAGAGCATCAGCATTGTATTTGATACCTTCTTATTCTAGGTTATGGTTGTCAAGTTTACTTAAATAGTAAAGACTCAGCATTAAATAAGTCAAATAAGAAAAAAAGGTTTGAAAATTGTCTGTCCTAGTTCTTTTTTGTTGCAAAAATCCTTTATATACAGTTTATTTTGACATTTTTCTCCAGAAGTTCCTTGACCATTTTCTCCAATTCAAAGAGGTGGTCATCTGTATCTTCTGGAACAAGCTTTCGCAAAGAGTTTGCAAGTTCAAATAAGTATTCTGTGTTCCTTCCACTGGGCCCAGAAGCATTTAAAATCTGTAGTGCTATGTCTTCCAAGGGTGCCGGACCCAAATAATCAGGATTATCACATGTTCCGATGTATTGCATTACAGGGAATGGATCTATTGAAGAATCCTTAGGATAAAATGTAATACTAGCAGTTCTGTAACCACTCTTTTCTCGAAAATCAAGGTATCCCTTCACCTCTTCTTCCTTTCCATGCGGTAGTTTGTATGCGATACCCCATACACAACCCTGAAGGTAAGGAAAAATAAAAGCTGGTGAGCAACATGGTAAGGTTATAAATGTGAACAAATCTGTGAAATTATGAATCTTATAATTGGTAAGTGGCGGGTTGGAAAAAGTTTTACCGAAAAACGCCCAAGTACTCATTATATGCACATGAGTAACACTGTTGCATCAATTATCCCCAACACACGACATTCTGCATTATAGATGCTGCACTGCTGCAAGTACAGTTTTACTGCATAAAAAGGGTCCCATCAATCTGTGCATTTCAGATACTACTTATTTTATATATTTAAAGTCCCACAAAGCTCCTCACATCAATTTTACACAAGCCCAGTGTGTACAAACAAAAAATATACAATTAAAATAAGAAAAGGGAAATAAATGTGAAGCTTTTGGTTTTTTTTTTAATTTGAGAAGCAGCTGTAATATCAGGGTATCTCACAGGCTCCTTCCAGCTCCAGTGCTTCCACTGTTAGCGTTGCGGTTTGGGATTGGAGTCCTTCAGCTTAGTGTTTAGAGAACTCCCCTCGCAAGCGAGAGGACTAGGGTTTGATTCCTGGGTAGTGTCAAACATTGGGCAAGTTTCCTTACTCCACACGCCTCTTTTTACCTAGCAGAAAGAGGAACCCGGTTGTTAGTCGATTGGCAGATCTCTTTTCCAGGGTAATAATCTCTTTAAAAAAATTTTAAAAAAACTAATTTGGTCACTCATTCGAAGACTGTTTGTGGGACACTGATGTGTGCAATTGGCTGCCACATTTTGTCCACAAAATATATAGTCAATTTATTTTACAGTAGTCTGTGAAGTGCTTTGAGATGTCTCAAAGGCGTGATAAGGCACTATACCAAATGCAAGGATTATTATTATTAATACTTTCAATGATCATTTTATCAATTGAAATGAGCCACCCGAAGGTAGGGATAGTTTTTGGCTTACTGCGTGTAATAATTGAATTAAAAGATGCATTGCTCTACAAAATGTACAAAAAGGGAAAAATTATGTGAAACGGCACAAGCAAGCTTGTATGTTAAGGTTCTGCTTTTCACAAGAACTATTGCTGACTCAGAGGGATGTCCTGCTTCCCTTGCCTAAATTCTGCCAACCAAGTGTCATAGCACCCTTCTACTTAATAAATGAATTACTTTTAGATCTAGATATAATGCCTTAAATTAAATTAGCCAAACAATTCAACTATCTGAGCTATCAATAGTGCGTATCGCTTTCGATGTCATAAAACAAAATGCAAGGTAACAGTGTTCTTATTTGGCACACAAATGATTTTAATTGGGGGGACTGTTGGCTTGGACATCAGGAGAAACTCCCTTCTCTTTTAGAATATAGTCTAAACTGACCGGCTCACACCAACGATACTGGAGTATGCTTGTGGAAATGTACCCCAGTAGAATAAAAAATCTTCACAACAGAAAAGGAAAAATAGTTGGAACTGTCTCAGACATGGTCTTCTCCCAAACCCATCATCAAGGAAGCCTACATATTCACCACAATGTCAACAACTTGCATTTATACAAAACCCTTCATGTCTCAGAGTACTTCAGAATGATGGGGACAGACTCTGAGCAAGGGGGAACATGGCAAAACATGTGACTTTCCCTTTGGTAAGCTTCATAATATATCTTCTATTTTCCTTAGTAACAAAATCCCTTACAGGACCATTATGTAAAATAATAATTTATGTACTCAATCTATTATTTGAGTATTTGAGATAACATATTTAACTTGGTTCAAAGGTTAAAATCCTGAAATGTTGTGCTTTCTTCCAATACAATGTGAATAATGTTCTTACAAACAAATTGAGGCAGGCAATTTTTAAAAAAGACATTTAAATGGCAAATGCAAAGTGAGCATTACAAGCAAACAATTATGTAATTTATAAATCTTGTATTGTAAAGAACCTATAGTTACTTTACAGTACCATTCAATATCACAAAGATTTAACATCACTGCATTCTTGCTTAAAGAACGCACAAATCAGAGCCTTGGGACGTCCTCCCAACGTGAAAGGCGCTTTACAAACGTAATTTTGTATTGTAAAGAACATTAAACAATGCTACATGCTTCAACTGAGTAAATTGAAAATTTGCCAAAATGTATGAATAAGTTTGTGCTATTGACTAATTTACTGTAGCATAATTATAGTTTATGTACTGCTATTCATGGAGGAAATTTTATTTTGTATTTTACTTAACAGTAGTTCCAAGATATCAATTCTTCTGACTCAAAATACATGTTGTTTTGCAGTATAGCATTTATAGGGAAATGTTTCATTAATAAAAAGTCAAATCCAAAAACAGGAAAGAAACAAAGGAAAAAACTGTTGGAGGGTGTTGAGCTACACGCTGCAGTAACAAAAACAAATGGACAAATGTGATTTTGTAGGTTAGGGATTTGTCCTTGGTTGTTTCAATCCAGTTCCGAGTATAAAACTGTCCTCGATTTGGTACTAGATTTGGTATTCAGAAGGGCCAGAGAGTATTTGGGAAGAGGAAAATGTCACCTGAATGCATTTTTGAAATTGGGCTGATGAACAAGTTTGGGTACAATTGGCAAAAGTTCCTCTACATCTAACGTTGCTATATATCTGACCTGGGAATGTTAAGCAGCTGAAATGGAAAGCTCTTCATTCTGAGATCCAGGTGAAGGACAAATATATAATTCGCCAAAAAAATTACATTTTGTCAATCTGTTGACATGAAAATTGAGTTTTGTGTAACAATTCAACATTTTCCAGTTTGCTATACAGTACTTTTGATATATGCAAACAATGTTATCTAAAACAAGCTTTTAACAATGAAGTACATAATTGTATTTAAAAGCAACTCCACAGGCATTATATACATAGTTTATCCAAGTACAAAATAACATGCTTTTGTTCCCACCCAGAAATCAGTATTTAATATTTTCAAATACATATGACAGTGAATCACAGGTGAGGACTAGTTAACAATTAGGTATTATTCTATTACCTCAGGATCTTCAACAAGCGTGACAACTCTTCCAGGCTACAGGGATGGAATGAGAAACACAATAAATGTTAAAAATCACATGATTTAATTTCACCATGCTTTTAAGGAAAATCTTAGCTAGATATTAGGAGGCCTGAATTATTATCTTGCGGGGGGTGGGGGAGAGCTGATACCCAAGGCCCTACAGCACAGAGCAAATACAAAGCGTGACAGAAAGCAAACATTTTATATGAATTGGAAAATCAATCCTTGATTGAGTGGATAAAAGCTAAAATAAATTAGAGATAAATTACAGCCATTTAAGATGATGGAAACAAAATCTTGTAAGAAGCATGCACATAGAATCTGACCCTTTTTCAAACCTTAATTTAGAAATGTTGAATGGTCGAGTCAAGACAAACATACTGCACATGAAAGTTAGTGAATGTGACTTCTGAATACTGTATGTGCGACTAAAATAACCACATCCTTTTAACCATTAAAATATTCAGAGTTCTTTCTTAGTTCTGCAGCATTTGCTGGAAGACAGTTACTTAAATTTATTGCAAATACAATCCTGATCCAAATTCCAAACAACCAGTGATCTTTCACCGCAAATATCTCTACGATAGCAACTGCCAATATCAAATAAAAAGTCAGCAGAATGATGAATTGTTTGCTACATCATTTATCTGAATGTTCTCGAGAGTATTTTGCATCAGGACTGCCGTCCAAATAAAAGATACAGTAGACCAGACAACACACATCTTATGTTTTCCACACGTTGAATTGCCAAACGTTGAATGTTGAATTCACCATGAAGAACAAAAATAAAGATTCTCTGGATTGTCAATAGGAGCCTCAAAATCAATATATGCAAATAGATGTCTGGTCAAGTCATGTTGATGATAATACTTGCATTTGATATAGAGCCTTATCAAGTTTTCTAGACTTCTCAAAGCACTTCACAGAATAGACTATGTTTTGTGGGCGAAATGCAGCAGACAATTGCACATAGCAAACAGTCCCACAAACAGTTGTGGATTAAGTGACAAAATTTTTTTTGAGAAGGGATTATTATTCCCGGAAAAGCAACTTGCCAATTGACTAACAACCAGATTCCTACTTACTGCTAGGTAAACAGGCATGTGGAGTAAGGAAACTAGCCCAATGTTTCGCCCTACCAGGAATCAAACCCAGGTCCTCTCACTCGCGAGCTGAGTGATGAAGAAAGGATGCACACCGAGCAGCTAAGAATGAATGAGTTCTGTCACAAACATGTGTAAAATACGACTCTCGTATTACAACGACAAAAACCCTAAACCTAGATTGGAGCAGCTTGAGATACTATAGACAGTGGTGCTTTGGCCTATAAACATCTGCAAACATGTGGAAAAAGTGTGCCACATCTTCTGAGGCCTGAAAAATGGCTGCATCAGCATGAAACGCCTCCCTTTGCTGTATATTTGTTACAAACAATATTATGTTGAAGACCGCAATGTTCTGCCTGCCTGTCTAGCTCATTTTCTCAGTATCAAAAATATCAAATTCTTTCTAATTGTCGTGGGAATTTGTGAATTTAAATATCCCTATTGACAGTTGATTGGCAAACATTCCAAAAATCTCTGATCAGTCTTTATAGGTTTCAGGCAAAATCATTACGATAGGTCAGAAGCAGCAACAGCTAGAATATAATTATATTGTTCATTACAAATATATAGGAAAGGGAGAGATTCATGCTAATGCAGCCATTTTGTGCTAAAGATTTCAGTAACTGGGTAGGTAGTTCTACATATATGCCACTGAGTCAGTTATTGTATGCTTAACAAATCTTTTGATTTGATTTTACAGCCTAGGGAAATAATCTGATTATTTGACATTCTCCCACAAAATATACAGTCAATTTACTCTACAGTATATTCTGTGAATTGCTTTGAGACGTCTCAAAGACGTGATAAGGTGCTATATCAAATGCAAGGATTATTATTATTGATGCACACCTATAACATCAGTAGGCGGAAAGAAACAAGAATCTTAAATGCAGCCAACGCCTTCATGATTATCAATCAGAATGAACTAACCATTCACTCATGTGCTCACTAAATCCATTTTAATTTAGGTAAAACAAATGCTGACTACAAGACAAACCTGTGAAATTAGATCGGTCCTAAAAAACAAGAAATAGGTATTTCCTCTTCTGAGCATCTGGCAACAGCGCTTGGTAACCAGCACTTCCATTTGTAATTAACGGGGGAGGTGGCTGCAGGGAGTCCTACACGGACTTGTTATTGAGCGCCAATGAGGCTGAGTCAGCTTCACGGCTGGTATGTCCATTTGCCAAAGCTCCTCATGTGCGGACCTGGATTAAGCAGCCGTTGCCAAGTAAGCCTGGTATGCAGTATTGGACTTGCACCTCTAGAATTTCCAGGTGGTTGGCAGATCACGCGCTGTCCTGTAAAGGTCCTGTCACTACCCTGAAGGCAGATGTCTGTCAAGTAGCCAGTGAAGAAACTCTGAGGCTTATGACGGTAGCTACTGCAAGGCGTTATCTGCTGTCCGGGTTTGCAAATACACATTCAGGGCTTGGAATCCTTCCTGATTAGTAAGTAGAAAAACAAACAGCTGCTGTTCAAGTGGAACCATCGATCACTGGGTACTGACACACAAACAAATATTGTTGTGTGTTCACTCTGAGAAGGAAGATCCTGGCAATGCTCACACATTTCATACTGAGCTGTGCTGCTCACCACGAAGCTTGCACAGAGTTACTGGTACATGCCAGCCACCTAGTGAAGGCCGTAACTAGCTTATTTTAATGTCAAATGTGTGGCTAGTGGCTATCCCTGGGGGAGGGGTGAGAAGATGAGCACTATTCTGGCTCTAATGTGATGTGCTTAGTAACAGAATATCATTCCTCTGTGGTGTTCGCTGCAGTCCACTTCCTCATTTAGGTGGGTCCGCAGTACTCCAAGGCACTGCTGATGTCAGCCCAGTCCATCTCTCTTTCTCATTGGTAGAACTTGGAGGGGCAAATCAATTACTGGGTAGGGATTCTTCCCACTCAGCTCCTGTTATCACTCAAGCCAAAGCCTCAATGGGATGGTCCTAGCTGGACAAGCAGTGGGAAGCTTGCCAAGAGTGCGTTCAACGGCAAGTTGAATGCAGTTTTAGCTGGTTAGACTCCAGCAGTACCCCACTGCACACACTGGCGTCCGCAAGCCTTGGCTCTTGCCAACCTGCACCTAATAGTCTCTGGAATTCCCTCTCAGGAAAGAGCACATAGGTGGTATGGATGGAACTCGATCTGGTTTGGATACTTTTACTGTGATAGGTTTCTACATGTGTCAGATACATGAACAAAAAAAATCTTCAACACCTTTTTTGATCCTTTCCATTTAATTGAGTTAATACTGTACTCCATTTAATAATCCTCTAAATATACAGTTTGCAAATGAGAGCGTTAAAAGCAACAAATACAAAGCACCCTACTGCATTGGAAGTCACTTCACCCCGAAAACAGAAGCCACACAAAGCAAATTCCAAAGTAGAGAAACCAGATCAAATTATCAGTCAATAAAACTAGAAAATTATACTGTAGCATGGTGAACAATAGTGCTTGACCTTCAATATGGTACTCTTGCATGATTAATGAATGCATCTTGGGTCTTGTAACGTACAAATATTTTAAGAAGCTTGTGAATTCAATGTTACGTTACTTTTAACGTCATTTCATAAGTTGCGTTGAAATCTTTTCCAAGAATAAGGTACAAACGCAAAATGTTTATTCTATGGAATCACATTATGATACATAATTACTTGTACATGCAATTGAGCACTTATAGTTTCAACCACTGAGAACCAAAATGGGACACAAGCTGTGAATCTATGCTACTGGAGGAAAATACAACCTCCCTCACCCCCACATTATCTGCAAAACTGGCTACTGGATCATTTTGGAGGGTTCAGGAAGGTAACCTTTCTTTTCTTCCATTGTTATGCTCATTCGCAAAAGGCAAAAAAAAGAATGTTACTGCCCTGAACTCATTTGAAACAGATTTTATAAACAGCTTCCCAGTTTTAGTTCGTTTTTAAACCCAATGTAAGAGTACTTCCGTTGTTGGTTTACAAAAATAAATCTGTTTGAGGCTGTACTGTTAGTTTTCAGTTTCCAAAATGCTCATTTTGAAAATCTAAAAGACAATTAAACAGGCAATCTCAACACATTTAGCAATGGTTTTCCTTCTAACTTGTATGCATTCTAATATGCATATCTGTAGTTACCTGCTCACATATTGGATTTTGGAATCTTACACAAAGTACAGAAATGTATGCGTTAATTTATATGAAGTTACCATTCAGCTTCAGCAAGTACAGGATTGCTTACATAAGCAAAACGATACCCCAACTATGTAAGGTGCAAACACATTGCATCAAAGGAGATGTTATGTAATAAAAAAATCCTTATATTTGATATAGTGCCTTATCACTATAGATAAGTCTTCTAGATGTTTCAAAGTGCTTCACAGAATATGCTGTAAAGTGAATTGACTGTATGTTTTGTGGGTGAAATGTGGCAGCCAATTGCACACAGCAGTGTCCCCCAAACAGTCGTAGATTGTTTGACCAAATTATTATTATCTTATTTTTCGGAAGGATTATTACCCCCGGAAAAGCAATCTGCCAATCGACTAACAACTGGGTTCCTATTTACTGGTAGGTAAGCCAAGGTGTGTCAAGTCAGGAAACATGCCCATGGTTTTGCCCTGACGGGTATTAAACCCGGCTCCTCTCCCTTGCGAGGCGAGTGCTCTAACCACTAAGCTATAGGATTCCACGTGGTCCAACCAGAAGATTTTATACTGAGGGGATTGCAAGACCTCTTTAATTCTATCCCCCTCTCCTGCCCCCTTCCCAATTTCACACTTATGACAAGGCTACTGAATTTCATCTCCCTCCCTCATCTTGAACTGCTTATTCATATCAGTCTCTCCTTGGAGAAACGAACAGTCTTTTAAAACCTAAACGAATCATTTCTTGACAGCATTCTTCTTTCCGACTCTTCAAGCTTGGTGGTATCCTGCACTATGGGCCATAGCCTTTCTGCCAAGCTTCTGAACTAAAACAACACTCCTATTTTCAATATAGGAATTTACATTCTGTAGAATGAGTGCTCAGTGTGGTTCAAAAAAATAAGACTGGCACCCATACACATTATAAAATTATTGGGCGTTCAATGACAAAACAATCATGCAAAACTAAACAGAATGCCTTATGCCAATTTTTAAACTGGTTGCCCCTACACCAGTAATAATCCAATTTGGCACTCATCCCACTGAGTGCATTTGCATGCCTCTAGGCCTAATTTATGCAGGAGACCAAAATCAGTACTGTTTTCCATCATTGGAAGGAAGAGAATTACAAACCAGCCAAACCAGTTCTCTCTACATGGAACTCAGCAGCTGCCCTACAAACACATCAGCACTACAAGTGTGAATTATGGATCAAGCAGAAATAAAGTAGCCATAATAAAAATAATAATTCTTGCTTTTGGTATAGAGCCTTTCATGTCAGAACACTTCACAGGTTTTTCGGAATGTGTAGTGACTGTATTGTGTAGACAACCACAGCACATGATTAGCGCACAACATGTCCCAACAAACAGCTATGAAGCGAATGCCCAGTTTTATCTCGGGTTGCCCTGGAGATTGGGAGAAACTCCCTTCACTTTTGAAATATTGTCATGAGATCACCTATAAAAATAATGTGTCACTACAATTTACAGTATGAAGCGCTTTGAGATATTCAAATGGGAAAGGCACCATATCAAATGTAAGGATTTAAAAAGATTTAACATCCACCTAAATCCAGGCAAATTGCCTCCTTCTGTGCTGTAAATTTCAATTTGTAAGATTGCCCTCTTGAAGCTGACAGTCAGAAGCTAAATCTTTGGAAAATATGCCTGCAGCAAAGAAAATACAAATCGTACATTTTATACAATACAAAATTACATTTGTAAAGCGCCTTTCCCGTCTGGAGGACATCCCAAACTGCTTAGAAAGCATTAAAAAGTGAAAAAATAGGAGAATTATGTCAAAAAGGGCTGGATATTAGCCGCAGAAAGCAGGAGAAATGAAAGTTGGAAAGAGGAAAGCAATTCCAATCAGTATATTAAAAAAAAATGAAATGATGGCAATTGGAAACTGCCAAACAGTAAATCATTAATATAACCATCAACATTCGCTAAAACTGCCAAAGGGAAAGCTTCAAAAAAATCTACAAGTTGGACAACAGCAGAGTTTGCAAACCACTAAAAAAAACACACACACACACTTCTGCCCCAGTCAGACTTTTGGTTTGGGTCGACGATCTGAGGGAAACTTTGACTTGCAGTCAGCGGTTTGACCACACACTTTACAACCCCTTGGAACTGGCGGACAGCGGGTCAGTCCGACTGTACTCTTGTGTCGGGATTTTAACGTTCATGTCCACACAGTGATGTTCTGGTCGAGTGTGGGATTCAACGAGACACGAAACAACAACAACGACGACGACGACGACGACGACTAACATTTGCGCAGCGCCTTTCCCATCGGGAGGACGGAACGAAACACCGCTGCGTTGTACTTCAAAATAACAGAGCAGTCGTAGCGACTGTTTAGACGATTGAATTATCGAGAGCAAAACAGCAACAAAAAAAAGGCTACGAGGAGAGAGGAGGAGGAGGTGTGTGGGGGGGTAGTAACTTGTAAGATTTTCTGGGACACTTTACAGCTGCCTCTCTCCCTCCCTCCCTCCCTCCCTCCCTCCCCGCGCCGTGGGTGGTACCTCACAACCTCCACCGCTCGACCAGCAGCCGGGATACAGGTCAGATACACGTTGCTGTCGGCCTGACTCGCGTTCCCCTCGGCGGCCACAAACAGGCTTCAACACTAAACTAAAAAAAGATTTCCGACCCGTTAGGGGGAAACGGCGAGGAGAGCAGGAGGCACTGCGCTCGCTCACTCACTCGCTCGCTCGCTCGCTCACCCACCTGGCCTGGCACGCCCCGATGGTCGGTGCTTCCCTGCCAGAAGCGGCGGCTGTAGCCACGAATGTAACCCACCAGCTTCTCCTCGTAAGGAAAGTCCACTTTCCAGATGAGCGAACCGTACCCGAATATCCACATTGTCAGTCTTATCGTCGTGACCACTGACTCACTTGACCTTGTCTGTCTTTTTTCTCTTTCTCTCTCGCTCGCGCGCGCTCTCGCTCTCTCTCCACCCGCCCCTCAAGCTTCCCCGCCCGCTCACTAACAGCCGTGGCTTTAACTCACCACAAAAAGGACTACGCACGCGCGAATTTTTCGCTCGGGGTTGGGGACGACGGGAAATGTAGTTCTCCGTCGCTTCCGGTGTCCCCCCTCCCTCCGAAACCCAAAGAGCGGAAAAGGACTACATTTCCCGGCATCCCTCTCCCATCACTTCCCTTCGGCAGCGCTGAACGGTCCAACACAGCCGATACGGCGGTTCTTGGGTCTCGAGACTGTATTTTGAATGTGGGGGAGAATAACGGCTGTGATGCGCGCGCGCGCGCGCGGTCATTGACGGCCGGACGGTTAGAGCAGGTGTGCGGGCGACCCCCTCGGGGTAGCGGCGGCGGAAGTGTAAGTTTTTATTCCGTGCCTTGTTGTTTGAACCGGTTTGGGGTTTACGAGGAGCCGCTGCGGTCCTGTACGTCGAGACAATTTGTTTTTTTTTTACGGCCCTTCCGCGCTGCCGCCGCCGCCGCATCCCGGGAAGTGTTCGGGGAACCCGACTGGTCTGCGGGAGTCGGCGCTGGCAATCCAGGAGCGTGTAGGCGGCTGTGAATGCGGCGGCGCCGGAGCTCATGGCCTCGCCAACCCAGCAGAGACCCAGCAGGAAAAGTGGACCCACCTCAGTCCCCACACCTTCCCCACTCGCGCACCGCCCGACATTGCTGCACACACCACACTTTGCAAGCGCCGTACTCTACGTCCATCCCGTGAAACGCTTTGAGACGCGGAAAGGCGCTCTATCAGAGACGTAAAGGGGTTGTCACTGTTTGTTATTATATCGTGCGTTCTGTTTGCTTTCTTTTGCATCCGACACATACTTCAGTGGGGGGGGGGGAGAGCCCGGGTTTACAGCGGGAAGAAGCACGAACGTGAGTCCCACGTACGCGCACATTGCGTTTCTGCCCGTTTATGTTTATGTTAAGTGGGCGTTGGTTCCGGTCTCGTCGAGAGCCGCTTCAGCGTTGGATTGCACAGACAGTTTTGTAGCTGTAAAGCTGGGGGTGTGGGGACTGTGTGGAGGTGCTGGAGCTCGTCTGCTTTGCTTCAGAGCGCTCAGGTTGTTAGTCCAGGATGGACTATTTGCTGCTCGCACCCAGTGGCCGACTTAGCTCTAAATTGTAATGCTCTCTGTCGTCTTGCCCCGGATTTTGTCTCCCGGTTGTGTAACCTACCAACCTGGCAGACACCTTTAGCCTTAATAATAATCCTTGCATTTGATATAGCGCTTTTCACGTCGGGAGGACGTCCCAAAGCGCTTCACAGTACACACTGTAAAGTGAATTGACTGTATATTTGTGGGCGAACGCGGCAGCCAATTGCGCACAGCAATGTCCCACAAACAGTCGTAGATTGAAAATGACCAATTTAATTATTGTTTTTGGTTTTGGAGGGATTATTATTAGGTGTGTGGAGTAAGGAAACTTGCCCAAGGTTTCGCCCTCTGCCTGGAATTGAACTCAGGTCTCTCGCTTGCAAAGCGAGTGCTCTAACCACTGAGCTACAGGACTCCACAATATATTAATAAAATCCTCGATTGTATGTATCACTTTAATTCCTGCTGTGGTCACTGCTCCCGAAAGACGAAGCATCTTTCTGTTGGCTTCATCGGGCAGAGCACATCGGGCTCCTGCAGTTCAAAATATACGAGAGAGAAGGAAAACTTCCATTATCACTCGTCCAGACTTCATTTCAAACTAAACGTTGGATAGCAAGAGGAGCATACGATCAACATAAATCTATTGCACAATAAATAGGCCTCGCACCGCAGTTTTTTTGGACAGGCTTCTTTCATTAAAATAGTTCTGTTCAACCACTTAACTGTAGAACGTGGTGTACCAACGTTTTTGATGTGAAAAGAAACTTTTTAAAACATGTTTTGGAGAAAATCTTCCCGGAACATGATTACCAGTTAAGTAGAGGATTTTGGGGGGGAAAACTTACCAGTTGTGGCTGATGGAACCATGTGTGGGAAGACTTTAATATAGTTACATAGTTGGGCTCGGTTTAAAAGTCCTTGCTCATCGATCACTGATTTAAAGTACTGAGCATAGATTTACTTGGTGCTATTAGTTGATGGCTTTCGTACTGTTACGCTATATAAATCTATATAAATGCAAGTTGTTGAAATGCTAGTTGCATACCAAGATCATAGGTATTCAATGCAATGCAGTTTCCATATCCTATTCTGTGTGCACTTAATGTGTTAAACTCTTAATTTTAATTATAAAGCCAGTTTTGAATCTTAGCTTGATATTTCATTTAAATGGGTAGTGTAGTACTTTTATCTATTTCTTGGCTTCAGTGATAATATCCTCCTGTAATTACTTTATGTTAATTCAGCTCTAGAAAATGGATTTCACAGAAGCGTACTCTGATACCTGTTCTGCGGCTGGATTTGCTGCAAGAATGGGAAATGCAGAACTTTTGAAAGAATTGATTAAAAAAGGTCACAGTCTTGACATTGCAGACAACCGGGGTTGGCGTCCTATCCATGAAGCGGCAAGTCGCAATCATTTGAGATGTTTGAGGCTTTTATTACAAACAGGTACTATAAATTACTGTTTACTGTTTTAGAAGAGTCTCTGAATCCTGTACCGATTAGTCTTGTTTGAGTCAATAACACAGATACTTGAATATTGCAATGTTTCATTTTTTTCATTGTTTCATTTGTTATTCAGAATTTGTAATAATTTTATTTTTGTTTTCAACAGCCTATTTTAGTTACTGAGTAAAAGCATCTGGAGTTTTATCTGGGTGAGGGGAAGGAGGGAAAGAGATGGGAGTAGTGAGAGCAATATTTAGAATCATGAATAATTATCTGTTAATACTGATAGTTTGAATAAAGTGCCATGTAGCTACCTTACTAGAACTGGTTGTCCAGGAATATCCATTTGTAAAATCACACCAGTTCTACCCAGGCTCCACTGGCTCCCTATCACCGAATGGATCGATTTCAAGATCTTCACACTTATTTTCAAATCCCTTCATGCCCTGGCACCTCCCTACCTCTCCAACCTGCTTACCCCTCAACCCACTACCCACTGCCTCTGCTCGACTGGCTCTGGCCTGCATGTCCCTCATGCCCTCCTTTCCACCATTGGTGACCCCGCTTTCAGCCATTTGCCCCAAAACTATGAAGCACTTCCTCTATCTCTCCGTCTTGCCCTTTCCTTCCACATCTTCAGGTTGCGTCTGAAGACCTTCCTCTTTGATTGTGCCTATGTTCACACCCCTCCCCCCCGGCTTGGTGTCAGGCTCTGCTCAAACGCTCTGACACCGACCCAAACGCCCAAAGCAGATCAATTTTAAGCTCCTCATCGTCACTTTGCTGGGACTCGGAAGAAACATTCTTCAGAAAATTTCAGAATCGTCCACATCTTTGTGCACACTATTCTCTGAGAATATTCCTGCAACTCTACTCCCCCAGGACTCCATCTACTCTGTCAACACCAGCTTGACAACCCTGGCTGTTGCCATAGATGAGCTTTTTTTATTATTGACAGTATTGGTGGTTATTGCTGTTGTCACCATTATATTAGAATATAGATGGGTTATGCCATTCCTTTGTAGTGAGCAGTGAAGCAACTTGAAATATTTGTAGCTTGATCGCAGAAATCAGAATCTTGTTACTGTTTATCGTCACAGCCCCAAATTAGTTATCTTACAAAAGTACACAGAATCGCTATCTGCATTCATTCTACAAAATAAGGACTGAAAAAGGACGTGGCAGTGGATCCGTATAGCTCTTATTTATCTAATCATTACAGCAATTTGGCTACAGTAACATTGAATTACCATTGTCGTTTGAAAAAACAATGTCCATTTGGTCTATTGAAAATGAATACATTAAAGATCCAAATACACAATAAATACAATACATGTTATCTAATAAAAAAGCATGTAATCATACATGTGATGATATTTTTCTGGATTTCATTCACTAATTTAAATTCGATTGGGTTCATTTCCAGGCAGGGTGAAACCTTGAGTAAGTTTCTTTACTCCACATGCCTAATAATAATCCCTCAAAAAAACAATAATAAATTAATTATTTCAATCCACGACCGTTTGTGGGACACTGCTGTGAGCATTTGGGTGCTGCGTTTCGCCCACATATATACAGTCAAATCACTTTACAGTATGTTCTGTGAAGCGCTTTGAGACGTCTAAAAGATGTGAAAAGCGCTATATCAAATGTGAAGATTATTATTATCAATTTGATTGAGTAAATATTGCCACACTCATTGCTTCACAAATACCACAGAAAACCACCAATCTCAAGAAGGTTTTGCAAATCTTGTGTGAATTTTCAATTATTTGTAGTGTGTTTAGTTTAACTTAATGTGAAGTTTTGATCGTTTGTATCTTTTCCTACAGCTCCATCCACTGCATGCATAAAAACCTTTGAAGGTGAAACGGCTCTGCATCTAGCTGCCAAGTGTGGTCATTTGAAAAATGTTAATTGTTTGCTAAAGGCTGGGATAGATCCAAATGAAGTCACTAAGGAAAACACAACACCACTCTTCTTAGGTAAGATAGAGAAAACTTGGGACTGTATGTGCCCATTTTAACCCTTAAAAGTTTAGTAGAATCAAGAAAATTCTATGTTTATTTTATCTTCACTTTCAGTTAATTTCCATCATAAAGCTAAATTGCCATGTGTTTCTATCTTAGTTCTGAACATTTCCAAACATTTTTTTCTAACTCTTTTGTATTTTGCCTCTCCCCCCTCTCGGAATCCGGCTCCGCCACTGTTAAGCGCTCTGAGACGACTCTGTATGAAGGGCGATGTATAAGTGCAAGTTTTTTGTTTTTTTATTTCTAAGGTGATTTGTTTTGAATTGTGACAACTAGTGTGGTATTTTGATTTTTTTNGCTATAGCCTTCTAAGTGTGTCAATCTGGCTCAGTTGGTTGCTCTCACTTCTGAGTCAGAAGATTGTCGGTTAAAGCCCTATTTTGACACCTGGAAGAAACATACTTAAGAAAATTTAAATTAAGTATGTGGGTCATTGAGTACGATATAGAGAGGTATCTAATAATTTGATTTTCATCTTCTGTTCACATGTTTGAAGCTGTTGAAAAAGGGGACTTAGCTGTTATAAGAGCTCTACTAAGACATGGAGCAAGAATTAATGGATTCCATTCCTCATGTTTATGGAGTGTTGTGCATCAAGCTGCTTATCAGGTACTGTGATAGTAGTACATCATACTCCCAATAAAGCAGGTTTAACCTTGTTTAAATTAGTTTTACCATGAATACTGTAGAGCAATGAAATAAACATTCTTCCCATAAAAGTATATGTTTAATAATTATCCTTGCATTTGATAGAAATATTGAAACATCTCAAAGTCTTCAGCTTCAAAGCTACTAAATGCTATGATTCGAGTCCATTTGGGATCAATAGAATGAAACGCTTTCGGATTGAATCGGGTTGAAATTTGACGGATTTGCTTGATTACCTTTTGGGAGTCAGGGAATAATTCATGATGTTTAACCTTCAGTTATTCATCTCCCTGGGAAGATTATTAAATTGTGGTCTACTTTAACTGTTAGGGAAGGCCATGTTTAATTGGCCAAATGGCCTTTCTTTTCATACTTTTTAATGCAAAGATCTAGTGTGCTTGGTCTCCATGTGGCTTGTATTACCCAGCTTAATGAAAACTTGGATAACTTTTTTACACAAAATTTCTAGGAAGGGATACTTAATTAAAAGTTCTGTTGTTTGCCTTTTTAGAAGTACTCTCATTGAATTTTATAGAAGGTAAACTCACAAATGCTGAAGCCATTCTGACAGATAGCCTGGATGTAAGCAGACTGACGTTTTTGACCAACTGCAATTTAAGTTCCTTTTGCAAATGGTGCTTGGTATTTTGACGACACAGTAGTTTCGCTTTTGTGTTGGACCCTTCAGCTGATCGAAACACACATTTAAAAAAAAAATTTAATATGTATATTTATATATACTAGTTATAAAGGATGATTATGTAGTAGCATGATTTGTGGTATTTTGAAATTCATATAGATGTTTTTTTCTATCTCTTCTAAGAATATAAACAGATTTGGATGAATATTAAATCATGCATAGTTTAAAATTACGCTATTCTGAATGTAAATCTTCTTGTGGAGTAAAAGTGCAAATTTTTCAGAAAATAGTATGAATTATTTCAACTTTACACAATTAAGTCTTGAAACAAATGAGGACAATAGAGTAAAACTGCTTGGTAATTGGGTAACACAAACTGAACCCAGTAGGAGACTTTCAAAGCTTGGCCCTCTGGTGTCAAATGATGTACTTTCAAAGGTAGATAAGCTGCTATACAAAATGATATTCAAACTTGCCTATTGACTCAAACATTTTTGGTGGGGGAGGAAATATGTCCTTGGGATATGTTGCTGGATTTTTTTCTGTACTGTTGCTTACCCTTCGTACATGTTCTATCTGCCAACTTTTACCACATCTGATATGTTACCGATCTGAAAACCAGGCAGAATGGGCATTCTAAATCATGTTGATGTGATAATACAGATGTACAACTTTTCTCCAGATAGTTCTACAATTGCATTTAGTTAATAATGGCAGAAAGATGCAGGTGATCATTTCCTAATTTTATAATCCTTCTTTGCCTTTCTTGACTGAAGCCTTTTTTAAATTGTTGTTTTTCAAATGATTTAATTTGGAACTGACAGTTTGTGCATATAATAATAATAATAATAATCCTTGCATTTGATATAACGCTTTTCACGTCTTCTAGACGTCCCAACGTGCTTCACAGAATATACAGTAAAGTGAATTAACTGTATATTTGTGGGGGAACGCGGCAGCCAATTGCGCACAGCAATGTCCCACAAACAGTCGTAGATTGAAAATGACCAATTTATTATTGTTTTGTTTTTTTGGAGGGATTATTATCAATGTGTTGAAGTCAGGTTGAATGACCTTTTCAGTTATAAATTAGTTTCTGCTCATATAATCATGCCTTAAAACCTTTTAAACTGTTTTGTAGGAACACAAAGAAGTACTGACTTTCTTACTTGAGAAGGGGGCTGACAAAGAAGCCAGGGACGATTATGGAATTACACCATTGTTTCTTGCTGCTCAGTACGGAAAATTGGAAAGTCTAAGGATTCTTTTACAACATGGTAATGGTTAAGAATTTTGTGACATTGTGCAATATTAAAGTGATAAATGTATGTTGCCATGAAGTTACATTTCTAAATTTATAATTGAACTTCCTTCTTAACTAATCTGATTCTGAGATTATTGAATCTCTAAATTTCTAAAACTGGTGTTGCATTGGTGATTTAAAAAAAGTGTGTCTGCGCCACCCCAACGGAATCCGCTATAAACAACCTTCTTCGCTACAAAACCACTATAAATGACATTTCTGGCCCGTGGATGTTCGCTGATTATCTGACGTCACTGTGGGTGGAGTGGCTCTGGGTGAGCCACGGTGCAGCACAAGTGGCAAATTGGCTTCACTCGGAGGCCCCGTTGTTATGATTGTCTGTGTATTTATATGATTGTGTGTGTGTGTGTGTGTGTCTCTGTGTTTGTGAGTGTTATCGAGTGTCTGTGTCTCTCTGTGTCTGTATTTGTATGCGTTTGTGAGCATGTTTGTGTGTCTCTATGTGTTTGTGAGTGTCTGTGTGTGTCGCTATGTATTTCTAAGTGTATGTATGTACCTCTATATGTTTGTGAGTGTCTGTGTGTGTGTCTGTGTTTAGGAGTGTGTGTATGTTTGTGTCTGTCCCTCTGTGTGTGTGTGTGTCTACATCTCACGGAGCCAATATGGAACCTCAGCGTCCTGTTCGACCCTCAACTATCCTTTCTACCCCACAATTGTGTCATGACCCGCTCTGCTTTCCCCCACCTCCGCAACAACGCCTGGTTCCGCCACTGTCTCACACCGCAGGCCAAAACCCAAATACTCGCATTCATAACATCCAGGCTTGACTCTCCAAACTCCCTGCTTGTTGGCCTCCCCAACTTCTTCCTCCATAGACTGCAGATAATCCAGAACTCTGCAGCCCATGTCCTCTTCTGCAACAGGTTCCAATGACCCTATCACCCCTATCCTTGCCCGACTCCACTGGCTTTCCATCACACTAAGGATACAATTCAAGATCCTGATCCTCACCTTCAAAGCCCTCCATGGCCTTGCTCCCCCCCTACCTCTGCGACCTCCTAACCCCCTACCGATCTGCCTGCTCCCTCTGCTCAGCGGGCTTCAGCCTGCTTCACGTCCCCCACTCGCCCACCCAACCATTAGTGGGCAAGCCTTCAGCCACTCCTCTCACCCTCTGGAACTCCATCCCGCAGTTCCTCTTCCTTGTCCCCTCCCTTTCCCCCTTCAAGCTCCCATCTCAAGACCCTCCATTTGGACCCAGCCTTCGATCACCCTCCTTCCCTCCCCGCCCTCCACTCTCCCCGACCGCCTGCTCAGCTCTGGAACACTGAGTGGGATGTCATCGCCTTGGGACATCCTCCCGATGTGAAAGACGCTTTACAAATGTAATTTTGTTGTTGTTGTAATAACATGGAAAAGTTGATTTGCTCTTATAATGCTAAATATCTTCTATCTTCCACTTCGAGATGCTGGTGCGACGTGAATAAGTCTTTCTATGACTTGCGGAACTATTATTTCATTTTGACAATTTTTATCATATTGACCTATGAAAATAATGCAGGATTTTTAAAAACGGGTTGGATAATAGATATACTAAACAAATACAACAATTAAATACATTATTTTGAATAGGGTAATAATAAACCGCATTCTTGGCTTAATCTATTACTTTTATGCCTATATTCAGAAAAAATTGTGTTGCTTGCATGACAATCATTCTCTGCATTTTTATACTGTATAGATACCAAATAATTCAGCCTACAATTCTGTGATTGTGAATATAAATTAATTCTCCTACTCCTTTGATTATATTTCAAACCTTATTAAAATGCAGCCAGCTTGTCAGTTAAGAGGGGAAGGAAATGCTTCGCCTTGAATTTTCTTCACATAGAACTCTTGATCAAGGTTGGAACTATAACAGTATGGATATCATTCTCTTCCTAATGCTGCAGTGTAAAGTCAAAACTGGGTTACAAGTCACCATTTTCTGCTTGTTATTTTCATTTAATTTAAACACCTACAAACTTGTGTTTTTACTAGGAAGAGAAGCTTTAAAGTAGTCTGATCCATTTATGGATGATGTCATTGTTGGCTAGGACATCGGGTGGAAAAATGTTTCCTTTTCAAATCTTGCCGGGGATCTTTCACGTCTTGAACATTATTTGTAATATTTCAGCTATAATTGCAGAAAAGGTTGTCAAAAATGAGAAAATTGCTACCAAGAATTAGTTATAAGTAGAACATTTGTACCTTTAGTTTATAGTAAAATAACACACAAAAGAAGGTTTGTGTACTACACATAATTTCTCATTATGCAATCAGTTTACTCATCTCTTTGTTTAAAGTGGTGCGCATATAGATTGAGGAATATTTATTTGAACAGCAAAGTATTTTGCCTCTGCTGCACATGCAACATGACATTTACCAACGCATACTCTGGGGTCCCCAAGCCTTGTCTTTTGCCATCCTGCGCCAAATTACGTTTTTCAGGATAAAGTAAGCAGGGTGCATCCCTCCAGGAAGACAGTTTAGATGGTATGCATCTGTGGAACTTTCTATCTGGTTTAATTGAACGCTCCTAAGCATGGTGATATCACTTGTGTCAAATACCACGCTGACCAAAACTGTGTCTAATGATTACAAAATGTTATTTTTTTCATAGTATCCTGTATTTTAATGTAAATAAATAAGTAATTTGAAATGATTTAAGTATCTAAATATGTAGCATTTCATATACATTGCACAGATCGTATGGGCCAATTTTACTATTTTAATACGAGGCATTAGCTGAATTTGAACTTTTTAAAAAACCTATCTTACAGGTAGTGATGATAATTGTCAGGCCTTTGATAAGGCCACACCATTGTTCATAGCAGCCCAGGAAGGCCATAGTGAATGTGTGGAATTGCTGTTATCAAATGGGGCTGATGCAAATCTCTACTGCAGTGAAGATGATTGGCAGTTACCCATTCATGCTGCAGCCCAGATGGGAAAAGTCAAGTGAGTGCTCACAGAATATACAATCTAACCAGGGGATTTTGTAAAGAAATTTATCTTAGAGCTTTATGTGGTTACGTGGCCACAATACTCAGTTGGTGATTCTGGGCATGTAACGAAAATTAAGCTGGTCTAACCAGGCTTTTTGCAACTTGCTTAAAACAAAGTCAATGATTTTTGACGCACTGCTTAAAAAAAGTGCATTTTATATTCAGTGTATCAATATCTTGATTTAATAGTTTGGGTGTCTTTGGCAGGGTACTGGAACTTCTGATGCCAGTCACTGATCAAATATGTGATACAGCGAGAGATAAAGTGAGCCCAGTCTATTCAGCAGTGTATGGAGGACATCAAGAATGCTTAAAAATGTTATTGCAAGCAGGATACACTCCTGATGCCCAGCAGTGCCCGCTTTATGAGTGTTTATCACCGTTGTGCATGGCGTTTTCTCGGAGGTAAGGTGTTGAAGATGTAATAATAATAATATTACTTGCATTTGAAATAGTGCCTCCCATATCAGGAGGATGTCACAAAACACTTCACAGGATATACTGTAAAGTGTAGTGTCTGTATTTGCAGACCATAAAACGTAGGAGCAGGAGTAGGCCATTCGGCCCCTCGAGCTTGCTCAGCCATTTAGTAAGATCATGGCTGATCGTCTAACCTAATTCCATTTATCCATCCTATCTTCCATATCCCTTAATCCCTCTATCCTTTAGAAATCTATCAACCTCAGTCTTAAATATGTTCAAGGACTGAGCATCCACAGCCTTCTGGGGTAGAGAATTCCACAAATTCACTACCCTTTGAGTGAAGAAATGTTTCCTCAACTCAGTTCAAAAAGGCTGACCCTTAATCTTGAGACTATGACTCCTAGTTTTAGATTTTCCAACCAGGGGAAACAGTCTTACGGCATCTACCCTGTCAAGACCCTTAAGAATCTTATTCTTCTATATTCTAGAGAATGTAGGCCTAGTTTACTCAACCTATCCTCATAGGTCAACCCCCTCATCCCAGGAACCAGCCTAGTGAATGTACGCTGCACCCCCTCTAAGGCGAGTATGTCCTTTCTCAAATAAGGATACCAAAACTGCACACAGTATTCTAGGTGTGGTCCCACCAGGCCTCATACAACTGCAGCAAGACTTTCCTACTCTTGTGCACTAACTCTTTTGCAATGAACCCCAACATGGCATTAGCCTTCTTAGTTGCTTGGACATTGTAAGAGAACGTTGTAGCCAATTTGAGTGTAGCATTATTCCAACAAAACAGCCATGAAGTGAATGTCCAATTTGGTCTGGGGGATTGTTGGTGAGGATGCCATGAGAAACTGTTCTTCATTTTCAATTTATACCCCACATTGATGAGTGCCCTAAAATCTTGATTGAAAAGTGGTACCTAAAGAAGTCAGAAAGCTAATGGAGATGCCATTTCAGTCAGATTCAATGTTATCTGTTGGGATTGTTGTTTGATATTCTTTTAAACTTCTACTGTCAAGATAATTGCATACCACCTACCATGTCATGTTTCTGCATCCCAAATGCAAATACAAAAGGACTGTTACTAGTTTTTAGTTCCAGATGTAACTCAACACAGACAATACTTGACTTCATAACTGTAGTCAATTCACTTCAAATTCACTTAATGTTTGAAATGCCTTGATTCTTTTCAAAATAATTTTAAATGGATATCCTGTCCAATTTTCACTACGGTAAGACTTGTATTGAACAAGCTATTATTAAGAATACAACCAATACAATTTATTTATCTTGTTACACAGGTAAAGGTAATAGGGAAAAATGCCATTGTTCATATTTAAGTGTGGAGTCCTGTAGCTCAGTGGTTAGAGCACTCGCTTTGCAAGTGAGAGACCTGAGTTCAATTCCAGGCAGGGCGAAACCTTGGGCAAGTTTCCTTACTCCACACAGAGCCTAATAATAATCCCTCCAAAAACCCAAAACAATAATAAATTGGTCATTTTCAATCTACGGCTGTTTGTGGGACATTGCTGTGCGCAATTGGCTGCCGCGTTCGCCCACAAATTTACAGTCAATTCACTTTACAGTGTGTTCTGTGAAGCGCTTTGGGACGTCCTCCCGACGTGAAAAGCGCTATATCAAATGCAAGGATTATTATTATTATTATAAGTGTGCCACAGTTAGAAACTTGCGCATAGAAATTATTGTATTATACACTCGTATGCTTTTTTTTAAAAAAATCTAAATGATCAAGTAGTATGACAACAGCTGAAGTATGAACTATGGAGATAATAATAATAATGCTTGCATTTGATATGGCGCCTTATCATGTCTTCAAGACGTTCAAAGCGCTTCACAGAATATAGTGTTAAGTGAATTGACTATTTCGTGGACATAGGTTGACACTGTTATGGCAGGCAGTTCTATTATGAACCACTTCTTAAAAAAATCTTGCTAATATTTCTCTAATTGATCTTATTTCCTAGATTCTTTGAAATTGTTCACATCCTCCTTAAAGCTGGGGCTGTTGTAACAGGTCTTCATTACCGTTACTGCCTACAATATCAGAACTTCAAGTTACTTCACTTCTTTTTGGAACAAGGTTACTCCCTGCCATCGGGCAGTTACATGGATGACATTGTAAAGTATGGGTTACTAGTGCAGCACCAGTATAAGCAGTGGTTACCTCGTCTACTTCTGGCTGGATTGAATCCTTTGGATCTACTTTGCGAAATGTGGTAAGATACAATACAAAATGACATTTGTGTAGTGTCAGGAGGACTTCAAAGAAAAAAGATGTTTTTGTTTAAAGTAAATATTGATTTTTCCTTTTTACTAAAACAATAAACGCTGAAAATAGAGAGCCAAAGAAAAATACTTTGCTGTCCATATATTTAGCATGTCCTTAACTAAAGTCTTATTTTTATTCCCTGCCAAGCTCAATGTTTGTGAACGAGACAATTCTGCAAAGGGACTGATTGTAGTTCTGTTGTATGTATGCCAGAGTTAAACTGATTTTAGAGGCAACAATCGTATTGCATTAACCCTTTTGTAGAATCTTAATATGGTTTTGCATAAATCTTGTACAAAGTAAACCTTGTACAAAGTAAATTTTGAATAGTTTTGCTCTAAGCCAGGTGTAGGTAGTATAGCTATTGTGACAGCTGAAACAATCCACTGATCTTTTGCCTACAGACTACTGTTAATTCAAACCCATTCTTTATTCAGTGAACGAAAAGTGCTTTATTTTAGGGAAATGATAATTGTTATTGCCATACAATCAGAAATGCTGTCAAAACGTTATTGTGAATTAAACCCCTTTCCTTCTGACATGTTCAATATATATTTTTGCTTCTCTTACCAAAGAATGATGGAATGATGGTGTCTGGTGTCATTGTGTATTATTTAGGGAAATACTTGTTCATAACAAACAAAACATCATCTAATTAAAATATTAAATCAGGCTTCTTTAAAATTTCTACGGGTAGATTGACATCAGGAAGGTACAAGTTATAAATTTAGTTTGGAGAGTGTTGTTTGAAAATTATTTTATTCGTGGATAAATCTAAATCTAACAGCAGATTAATAGAAAACAAATGCTAACTATGTATTTGATTTATCATCTGTTACCTGGTTGTGATTTCAGAAGTGCTTTCAATATCATCATAAAATCTAATCATTTAGCTTATTTGTTGCTAATGTTTTATTTGTTGCAGTGGTAAATTTATTTGTCCACAACAGTAAGGCGAGACTACCATTGCGTAATTGTAATACAGTAAAATATAATCTATCAGCAGCAAACTCGTTTTTTCAAGCATCAGTATAACAGATTACAAAAGGCCATGAGCTCAATATGAATGGAGTTTGAACATGTTTTGCAGTTTGCATTAAGAGTTGGTTTTAGAAGCGTTTGAAACAAAAGTTGTCCTGTGTTTCAAACTCGTCTAAAAGCAACTCTTAATATAAAAAAACTCACATTTATCAAGAAATAAGAGGAACATTCTTTTACATTATCATTAATTAGCTGTAATTTTAACTTTACTAACATATCAAGGTAATAAATTCTCCAACCTCAATTTGATGAGCCTTTACCCATTTAACTCTTCTCTTTCATGCTTGATATTAAGTAACTAATTCTGGTGATCTCATATTGATAATAATAATCCTTGCATTTGATGTAGCACTTTATCATGTCTTCGAGACGTCTCAAAGCACTTCACAGGATATACTTTATAGTGAATTAACTGTATATTCGTGGGTGAAACGTGGCAGCCAATTGCGCACAGCAGTGTCCCACAAACAGTCGTGGATTGAGTGACCAATTTATTACCTTTTTTATAAATGTTGATCTTTGAAACCATGTAAAATCATGCTGTACAATGTATTCTAATCATTTGAACACCAAAAGTAAGATTGTAAAAGTGGGAAAAGTAAAATTGAAATGCAGCAATGAAGTGTGTTGAATGCTACTGGATCCACAAACTCACATATGGATGTCATTGATATAACTAATGATAACTGGAAGAATTAAATTTGTCTCTAAGCTTTAATGCTTTTTACATTTATACATTATTTCATAGCTGGATTTTGTTGTGCAGGATAAATGCTGCCAATGATGAAGTGCTTAACTTTACTCTGGAGTTTACAAACTGGAAGAGGCTTCCTTCTGATGTGGGACAGGTTTTTTTCTGCCGTGCATCAAGCTCCATGTGCCCACAACAGAAATACTTTGGTATGTAAGATTTGTAAACCCAAATCACGCTGTTGCTTTTAAATTGATATCTAATTAGTTTAATGAGAACTGAGGTTGTTATTAAATGTTAAATAAAAACTATCTTCTAAATAAATGTTTCAGGGGCTCTGTTTTCTCAGGTTCCCCCTCCCATCATTTATGTCAAAATTACTTATTTCATATTTTTGTATTTTAGCTTCGCCTCATGTTTAATTATACTTTCTATTTCTTCTCCTGAATCTTATTATAAATTGTCATCATTGCAAACTCCTTACAGACTGCCCAGTCTGGCCAACTTCTATTATTTTCACTCTGTTTTTCAGTGATACCTAATGTAAACTGTATTTGGAAGCGTTCAAGTTGACAAACAGCAGATGTTGCAAAAATAATTAGAAATCCTGCCTGCTACCCGAGAGAAAGCAAAGCTTCAAACATGTCTGCTATCTGAGATACATCATTCAGTGCAGTTTAGAGTGGAAACTCACTAATTAGGTCAGCAAACAGCTTGAAGAATTTTGCACGTTGTGAGTTTGTATTAGTGTGCTATATAATGCAAAGGAAAAAGACTGAAAGAAACTGACCACATTAAAGAGTTGGCCACATTAATGAGGTGACATTAAAGTGAATTTCCACTGTATTCAGTACACCAGACCAAAATGTTGAGACATAAGGGAAGAAGTAACTGGTTGGGGGAAATCTGAAAGTGAACAGGAATAAAAAGCTGCAGAACATAAGTAAAGCCTAAATATTCCCTAGAAAGCAATTGAAAGCTTCAGGAGTAATGGTCCTATTTTTACAATACAAAGTTACATTTGTATAGCGCCTTTCATGCCGGGAGGGCATCCCAAGGCGCTGGACAATCAGGGATTTTTGAAGGAGTTTTACTCAGTGACAACTGGAGAACCTTTCTATTGCTATACCTTTCTATATTTGACTAGCTGCTCAGCAATTTGAATCCTGGGTCACAGGAAGTGGCTTTGCTGACCATGATGCTGAGAAACAACCAAGTTAATTTAATATTTTGTGTAAAGTAAGTTTAAAAATTGAACATTTTACAATAACCTTTTCTCTTGCAGAACCTAGAGTGGGATTAAGAGCGTAGGTGTAGCAAAGTCAAAATGATCTATCTGCAGGCAGCAAACAAATCATAAATATATTGGTGTATAGCTCCAGAAATGAAAACCCTGCTCTTCTGTAGGCATTTGGGTTTTTGTTGAAATAGGAGATAAAATCCATTTGGCTACCAGTCATGGCACTATTGTGCTATGTTACTGATCTAATTGTTTGGTTATATTCTGCTTTGAGATCAACTTCTATTTTTATGTTCTTTCTGTTTTAGATAATAACCCTTCATTAGCACACCTCTGCCGATTAAAGATCCGATCAACTCTGAAAAGTGAATACTTTCGTTCTGATCAGTATATTCAGCAGTTGCCGCTTCCAGCTTGTCTACATGATTTTCTTCTTTACAAGGATGTATTAAAATTGTACCACATTCCAGAAATTTCCAAGAATCAAACCGAAATGGAGAAATTAATTGAACAAGAAACTAAAGAATATGGGACTTGATGGGACGTAAATGGATGCTTGGATATTGTGTCTTAACTCTTAAGCTGTCACCATTAAATAATTGTCGATATATAAATCAGTGGCAGTTTATGGGTTCCATAGATCAAGTCTGACTCTATTACATCAGTTTTGCAAGGCTTGCATTATAAAATAGGAAAGATGGACCCTGGATAATTCTTATTTATGATGTGACACACAAGAGCAAGCGCTGCAGAAATCTAACGTCGTCTCCCAACTATTGGTTTTGCAGCTCTGAACATTGGTAACCAGGTGGTGACTGAAATACTGCAAAATTTGCCTTCCCTAATAATTAATGTGACTTTTTTCCTGTGCAGTCAAATATTAAGTTACATTGAAATGGTGTATGTCTTGATTAAAAGGAGACTCTTACAGCATAATGTGTAATGTTGTATGAGTCCCAGTCAACCCAACAGTCAATGTAACTATTATGTGTTGCAACAGGATTTGGTGTGATTGAAAGAATGATATCCAGGTATTTTAATCAAACTAAAAGGTGCTTTATTAACAAAATACAACACAAGCTGGGGATGTCATTACTTGGCGACGTCCCTTCCGATGTGAAAGGCACAATATAAACGGTAAATTTGTATTGTTAACTGCTCCCCTCTAAGCCTTTACATGTGAAACCTTATTCATGTTTATAAAGTCCTAGAGCTTTGCCTCTGGACTCTCCGGTACGCGACCCTACTGGAAAGGCGCTATATAAGTGCAAGTTGTTGTTGGAGCACTTGTTCCTCTATTCTAGGCCTAATGCCAAAGGGTGTTTCTCCCAGCCACTAAACTGGCACTATGGTCTGCTGTTACAGTTCCTTCTTGCACTTGAAGGTTGATACTCTTCATTGCTGATCCTGACTGTGTGTCTGTAGCCAGCACTTTTTCTACAGGCAGCCGCTACTTCCTTCACAGTGCTCGCTGGAGAATACATCAGCCATTTATTTTAACATTGCAAAAGTATTTTAACTGTCTTCTACAGAATTGGAACAGAATGACAGAATGCTAAGTACTAAATATTATTATAATAAGTATTATTACTTATGATTGATGCAAATTGTTTAAACCTAATTACATTTGCCAAACATGGAGAATGATGTACAAACATCCGTTAATGCTGATTTTGCTACATGATGCATTTTTTTATATAAGTTCCCATCTGTTTATTTCAGACACTTGCCTTTATTTAAATATTTTCCCTCCTCCCACTTTGAAGCTCATGGAGAGCCATTATTTTGCGACTGGATTTCCATTTTTTCTTCCTCCAGTGAATTTCCCTTTTTTCTTTTTTCTCCTTTGCATTTCCCTTTTTTCTCTATTCTCTGGATTTCCCCTTTTTCTTTCCCCCCTGGATTTCCCCTTCTCTGAATTTCCATTTTTTTTTCTTCTTTCTCCTCTGGATTTCCCTTTTTTTTCTCCCCTGTAACATCTCTGACCTTAGTTACATGCAGGAGAGAGACAGATGTTCTGTGAGGCAGCTCCTCTCTTAAAAACTGATTCAGAGCTGCTTGAAATTGGAAAAACCCAATACTGGCTGGTTGTACTGATTTATGTTCAGCCAACATGGGGCTTCCTGGGGTCTAGTTGCTGCAGATCACTTTCCAAGCTGATCTAAAGTACCAAACATGTTTAAATGGATGAGCTGGTTCTTCCCATGACTCACCCAATTCAATTAACAAAGGATGGGAAGTAATGCAGAGTGATTTGTGAACCTGTAATTTTTTAAAAATAACAACTATCATTTTTTTTACACTGTGTTGGGTATTACTTTGGATCTCAAACATTCTCAGAGTTATTTACCTGTTAAACAAATGTTATTGTGAAGATACAATTGCTTTCACTCCATTTATCAATAAATATGCCACTTGGCCTCATTTCACTACATGCTACTGTTGGTTTCCGTGAACATTTAAGAGACATCTGCTATTTTCTTAATCTGAAATAACAAAGGCTACCAGATTTGAATACTCCCTGCAATCTTGTTCATTACTGCATTATAGGGCAATAACTGGAAGACTGAAGAATAAACCTGCAAATGCAAATAAAATCTTGAAAGTTATAATGCAGCTCAATATTTTAGTGTTGATTGAAGTTTATATAACTGAGATATTGACTCTTATTACATTCAATTAGAGCACACACGCCGGTCTCAAAGCCTTTCTCTTTGACCGTGCCTTCAGCTCCCCTCTTGACTCTCTACCCCCTCCTCGCTCCCTCCCCTCACCCTGACCATTTTCCCCCCAAGGCTCGGGTCCTGACCCAACTGTCCAGCGCCTTGGGACGTCCTCCCAACGTGAAAGGCACTCTATAAATGGAATCTTTTGTTGTGGTTGTTATTGTTATAACTTCAAACAGGAAGGAGCTGACTTACTGAGGCCAATCACAGCCCCATTTAACCCCTAATCTAATTTGCAATATTGTGTGAATGCGTTGCTTCCGTCACACAAAGCATCTGTTAGACTCGCATCTCACTCGAGCTCATTTCCAGGTGTGACCCTCTTCCCACAATGAAGTTTGTTCCCTGAAAGTGGCCTTTGGTGAGGGAGGGCATTCAGTAACACTTGGGCTCAGGTTTGCTTTAACTCAAGGCAGTTTGCTGGCTGAGGCTGCTCCAGGCACAGGGAGACTAATAATAATAATACTTGCATTTGATATTGTGCTTTAACACGCCATTGAGACATCTCAAAACGCTTCACAGAATATAATGTAAAGTGAATTATCTGTATTTTGTGAACTCATCTCTTTCAGAAAGTTGTGAGTTCAAGCCCCATATGGGGTCTTCAAGAATATAGTCCAGCTAACACTCTGGCTAGAGAGTATTGCAATGTTGGAGGTGTTATCTTTTAGGTGAGATGTTAAACTGAGGTCCGAGTTGCCTGTTCAAGTGGAATTTAAAAATCTGTTGGCACAGGGAGTTTCTCCCGGTGGCCTGGTCAACAATCCCCTGGGTAAATATTAGTCATTCATTTCATGGCTGTTTGTTGGATGTCGCTGTGTGCAAATTGGTTGCTACATTTGTCTACAAATACACTGCACTTTAGAGAAGTCTCTTTGAGATGTTTTAATGGAATAGATCCAAAATTATATGCAAGGTTTATTATTATAAACGTCCATGAGGTGAGTCATTCACAGACAGTTTCCTCTTGCTAAAGTAATCCTCTGCTGTCCCCTGGTGGTCAATTGCAGATTTACTCTATTTATTCCAGGAACTAATTGGAAGGAGAATTATAACATGAGGGAAAAGTACCAGGAGAATGGCTCGGTGAGTACTAAGCGACTGGTTGTGATTTCCATCAATATGATTTTGGCCCCTGTTGGCTTTAGAGTTGTTTCCAAGAGGAGAAAAAACTCCAAAAAAGGCCGAGAAATGTGCCACTCTGTAGCTCAGGCCATTCAGCCCATTATTTTGTGTCCATTTTTATTCTCTATGAAGCAATCCATCCTAATCCCAGTTCCCTGTTCTTTCACCATGCAGCAAGTTCTTGGCATTGATCTGTAAGATCTTTTCATTTCAAAGCAGCTTTTAGAAACAATACAATACAAGAATCGTTGCACTTTATACAGTACATTATCACATCTGATCATCTCAAAGCGTTTACAGGATATGCTGTAGAGTGTAGTAACCGTGCATTCTGTAGGTGAATTCAGCAGTCAATTTGCAAACAATAATATCTCACCATGAAATGTGAGAATAGCCATGAAATGAATAACCAATTTTATTTGGGGGATTGTTGGCCAGACAACTGTTAGAAACTCATTTCTCTTATCAAATAGTATTGTGAATCAGTATTCCAGTCAGGAACCTCGGCGTTTTGTTCGACCCTGAGCTGTCCTTTCTCCCTCACATCCGCACCACAACTGGCACCGCCTTCCATCACCTCCGGAACATAGCCAGACTACGGCACTACCTCACCCCTCACGCTGCTGAAACTCTGGTCCACGCCTTTGTCACCTCAAGGCTGGACTATGGGAACTCTCTCCTCGCCGGCCTTCCCGGCACCTCCCTCCACAAGCTGCAGATCATTCAGAACTCTGCAGCTCGTGTACTGTCCCGCACCAGGCTTCGGAACCACATCACTCCCACCCTCGCTCGCCTCCACTGGCTCCCCATCCCCCAGAGGATTGATTTCAAGATCCTCATCCTCACCTACAAGGCCATTCACGGCCTTGCTCCCTCCTACCTCTCTGACCTACTATCCCCCTACCTACCTGCCCGTACCCTCCGTTCCTCCGGCTCCGGTCTGCTCCACATCCCCCGCCCCAATCACCCTACCATTGGTGGTCGGGCCTTCAGCCTCTCAGCCCCGAGGCTCTGGAACTCCATCCCCCAGTGCCTTCGCCTTGCTTCCTCCCTCTCCTCCTTCAAGGCCGGTCTCAAAACCTTTCTCTTTGACCGTGCCTTCAGCTCCCCTCTCGACTCTCTTCCCCCTCCTCGCTCCCTCCCTTCCCTCCCCTCACCCTGACCATTTCCCCCTCCTCGCTCCCTCCCTTCCCTCCCCTCACCATTTCCCCCCTGCTCGGGTCCTGACCCAACTGTGCAGCGCCTTGGGACGTCCTCCTGACGTGAAAGGCGCTTTATAAATGGAATCTTGTTGTTGTTGTTGTGAGATCTTTAATGTTCACTTGGAACAGGCAGACAGGGTCTCAGCTTAATATTTCATCCGAAGGACAGCACCTATGACAATGCAGTGCTTCCCCAGCCCTATTTAGTTTGAGCCACAGCCTTTTGACACCGAGATGAGACCGCTACCAGCTAACCCAGGCTCTGACACCAATTGTCGGCACCTATTGCCTTATCACAAGCAAAACAACATAGTGAAAATGCCTTCCATTAAACTCGTTCATTACGGTCTTCAATGTCAGGCTTCCCCCACCCAATCCGCAGCTCTTCCAAATTCCATACAGCTTGTCAACTCAGCATAATGCCCTTGAAACGCCAAGGACATCCTTGTGGATCTGTTGTAGAACTTGTTCAAAATTGCCCTATGACCATGATCGACAACTGACTTCAGTGAGCAGAAAGCAGGTTTAAGATTGTTTTTGTGTATTGTGATCCCAGCACAAAATGAATATCATTCCAGTTTTCTTCCACTGTGTGGCGCTCTGCTTCTACCAAGTTTCCCCACCAAGCACAGTTGGCTTAAATATATGAAATTTCTCTGTATGAATCATTTGGATTGTCCAATATGTTAGCTACAGGCCACATGTGGCGAATTGTTAATCCAAATGTGGCTAAAATGCGTTTTTAATCAGTAAATAAAAAATTTGTGATAGGGTACATAATCTCAATACTCAGATTTGCACAGTGTGTGCATTATTATTATTATGTGTACTTTGACCTTTTTGTGCATTTGTTGCTAAAATGGTAAGGCAAAAAGCTGCGTGTTTGAATGTTTTTTGATCGATGTGTGCGCTTTACTTTCTTGTTGCTGCTTATCGGTTATCCACTAAAATGGTGTGTAACATGGGTTAACATGTAACACATTTCAGATCCATGGAAACACCAGCAATATTGTATAGAGAGGGGAGCTGTCAATCATGAACAGCTAATAATGAGCAGCTCCAACACGGCACAACATGGCAAAGGGCAGGCGGCATCCAACCCCATTCTCAATACAGAGTAGGGGTGGGTCTGGCGCGTTTTGTGAAAGAAAAATAAGAGAAGACTGCAAATTTTTGCTCTGAATGCGAGTAGATGTCTGTTAGGTAGATGTTTATAATGTAAATATACGTGTAAATGCACATGTGAAGTACATTTACTTACATTGTATGAGTGTATGCGAGGCATTTTCTACTAAAATTATTGCATGCGACTAAAATTGTGTTGCTGGAGCCACACCTGTGGCTAGTCAGCAATTTCTATTGGACAACACTGCTCTAGCTCACCATCTTCCCAATACAATGTCAGAGCTGTTTTATAAATGAGTTCAACGTCCTGCCTCACTCAAGCATTGGAGCCATCACAAAGCATTAACTTAGCTTGTCTCTCTCTTCTCCAAGCGTGTTACCATGGAGCCCCAGCTCAATCCCAGGGAAATCTCGCTCAACTCCATCCCTTTTCTCTCCCACCTTCTTCCAAAAACATTGCAACACAGACAAAGAAATGAAACAAGCTACTACAAATATGACAATAGAATAAGAGACATTTAGATGCAGAGTGCATGAGAGGACATGTGTGAGAGAGTGACATTTAGTGACTAAGAGAAAAATAAATCAGAAAATAAAAGCTGTGAAGTAAATGGAGGATGTGTCAAGAAATGTTAGGTTGCGCAACAGCTTGCCTCCATTCTGAGTGTTTATGGTAATTGCAGATCATGTTGCTCAATGTTTTTTTTGATGATTCCTGTATTATTCATGCCTCACATGTGCCGTAAATAAAGGAAGTGAAAAATGAGAAGTGAGCACAGATGTTGTATCCGCTGAGCTCACATTAACCTTTTGGGTGTCTTCAAATGCTTTGATTTCATTTGGGATTAAGCTGAGATATGGCTCTGGCCCCTGGGATGCGAATACTAAAAGTGCTTTAGAATAATATCTTCGGGGCTCTTCATATATCTTACCTACAGCGCCCTCATCAAAATGAGATTGCATGAATAGTTTTTAATAAATGTAGACCGAATCACATGCATCATATTCAACAGCACACACACAATGACATAGTATTTCTTGATTTATTGGTTCTGTGGCTATTTGAGGCTAAGTTGTCTACTCCTGTCACTTTTTGATATAAGGATGGAAGCAAACGTCAAACTGACCTTAACCCTGTTCTTCAAAGTAAAATATCATCTTTAAATAAGTGTGTCTCGCTTTATGGATATTTTGCGAACTGGATACAAGATATAATAATCCTTGCATCTGGTAATCACATCACTGGGGTGCCTCAATACACTTCACAGGAATTTCTGTGAAGTATTGTGATTGTGTATTTTCAGCCAGTGTGACAGACAATTTACCCGTAGCAATGTCCCAATAAGTGCCATGAGGTGAATGATCAATTTTTATTTGGGGGATTGTTGGCTAGGACAACAACAACAAATTATCTTTGTATAGTGCCTTTCACGTCAGGAGGACGTTCCAAGGCACTGGACAGTCAGGAATCTGCACCCGAGCTGGTGATTCGACACTGTCGACCATTCCATTCTCATACACTGCCTCTCCTCTTTACTTAATCTTTACGGACCTGCCCTTTCCTGGTTCGATTCCTATCTCTCTCACCGTCTCCACTTTGTTGCCTCTAACGGTTTCTCCTCCAACCCCCGCACTGTCACGTCTGGCATCCCCTTGGTGGCATCATCCGCAGACATGGGGTCAACTTCCATATGTATGTGGATGACACCCAACTCTATCTTTCTGCTCCACCCTCAATTCCAGGACCACTGCTGTCCTGACAGACTGCCTGTCGGACATCAAATACTGGATGAGGGCAAATTTCCTACAGTTGAATGTGAACAAGACTGAGGCCCTTCTGAATGTCTCGCGTCAGCGCCTCAGCACCTCAGGCTCTGGCAGCATCAACCTCCATGGTTACACACTTCAACTCACCAAGTCAGTCAGGAACCCAGGTGTCTTGTTCGACCCTCAACTGTCTTTTCTTCCCCACATCATAGCAGTGACCCGCTCTGCCTTCCCTCACCTCCATAACATCGCCCGACTCCACCACTATCTCACCCCTCTGGCCGCTGAAACTGTTGTTCATGCCTTCATCACATCCAGGCTCGACTATGCAAACGCTCTGCTTGTCAGCATTCCCAACTCCTCCCTCCACAGGCTGCAGATAATCCATAACTCTGCAGCCCGTGTCGTCTCTCGCACCAAACTCCGTGACCCCATCTCCCCCACTCTCGCCCAACTCCATTGGCTCCCTATCCTTCAGAGGATCCAGTTCAAGATCCTGGTCCTCACGTACAAAGCCCTCCATGGCCTCGCCCCACCCTACCTCTGCAACCTCCTAACCCCCTATCAACCCACCTACTCCCTCCACGCAGCCGGCTCCGGCCTGCTCCACGTCCCCCGACCCACCCGCCCACCATTGGCGGGAGAGCCTTCAGCCACTCTGGAGACGAGGAGAAACTCCCTTCTCTTTTCAAACAATGCCATGGGATCTTCAACTTCCAACTGAACAGGCAGATGCAGCCTTGGCTTAACATCTCACCCAAAGGATGACACAATAAAAAGATGTTATAAGCTAAGTTTATAAGCTGCTTGAAGTGAAGATTCCAACATTCCCTTCTGGGCCAAACTTAATTGTATTGTGGCCATCCACAAGGAAACAATTTACATTTTGCAAATTATCCAACATTAAATACAGTCTTAAGATTTTCTTTATGTTCTGAAGTACGCATTAAAATATTGACAAAAATTATGGTGGCTTTTAAATTTACATTTTTGCAAACAGTAAACTGGGTGATATTTATGAATGTAAGAATGCTTGGAATGAGAAAAGGCAATCTCACAAGTTCCCAAGTTTGGTTCAGATAAAGAAGGCCCTTTGGCCCCTTTAAACTGATCCTTCCAAAAATCCACCCTACAGTGTTCCCAGCATAGTATAGTCTTTTCTGAAATTGTGCTATGCATGAACCCATCAAGCCTGCATTTACTCCAAAGAAATGCAATCTATCTTTAAACACCATAATTCTGTGGCATTTCACCCTGTTCTCAACATGTAAATCAAAGTCATTTCTAGAAAATCTGTCCACTTTATAGGTTCAAAATTTTTGTTGGCAAATCTTTAGTCAGAGCTGTTCAGAATCATACTGTTCATCTGTCTCACTTATATACTTATCTTTGCAAATCTCAGTTAATTTTCCTAAACATTTCCTGATATGGGGCAGATTCCTATAATGGACTGAATTATTTTGATGCAAATTAAATGCATGAATGCACATGGTTGTATATTTGACTGCAAGGGTCCAGCAGAATGTTGGATTCTGCTTTTGAACATACTGTACATTACTTAGCAACTCAAACAAACTGTAAGGAGCTGCAGGGCTGGCTAAAGAAAGGCATGTTTATTTGTTATCGTGGAATGAATATTAGACGAAAGCAAAGTAAAATGAAAGGGATACACGTCACTTCTTTGGCCATGATTCGGTGCATTGTGCAAGAACAGACAAGACAGCTGGAGGACTAACAGAGTAAAGCCACTTTACTGTACGAGGAATGAGAGTTATGTGAGGCACAAAATACATCTCTTGTTTTGTTGCAAAACTCCCTATTAATGAGAGAGCAATGCACCCAAATAATGTGCTAATTGAAAAATACGTCAGTAACCTTCCCAGTTCCTTTATTACAGGAGTGGAATGTCAAAATATTCTGTGGTTGGTGGTAAAGTCACTAATGTTCTGAATCAACCATCAAGAATCTGACAAATGAACATTTAAAACTTATTTTAGAATAATGCAATAGTGGAGGGAAAGGGATATTGTTAGTGCAGTACCAATACACTGGACCATGATGGGTGAGGTACAAGTTTAGTTCTTCCATTCCGCTATATTTCTTCTGGGAACCATGTTGGAGTGGGGAAACTCAGTGAGAAACCAGAAGGAAGGCACCACCTGGTATCTCCTGCCATGGATGGATGGTTGGCAGGAGAGTTTCCCCAGGGCTGTCCTTGCTTATTTCCTGTTCAGAATAGCTGTCGCTCAGTGGTTAGAGCAAGAGACTGGGTTTGATCACCGGCAGGGCGAAATGTTGGTCATTTTTGAGGATCGCTTTTCCAGTGTTATCAAATGAATTAATAAATACATAATAATGTTATTTATTAATTTAAATTAAATTATTAAATAATTGGCTGCCACGAATCAATAAAATAAATTTAAAAAATAAATTAATTAAAAAATAAATAAATAAAAATAATAAATTAAATTATTAAATCAATCCCTTCAAAAAAAAAGAAATGATAATTTGGTCACTCAATCCACGAGTGTTTGTGGGACACTGCTGTGTGCAATTGGCTGCACCGTTTTGCCCACAAAATTCATTTTACAGTATATTCTGTGAAGCGCTTTGAGAAGGCTTGAAGATGTGATAAAGCGATATATCAAATGCAAGGTTTATTAATATTATTAGTTTGATAGAAGTATATCTTGGCAGATGTCTCAATGAGATAAGGAGCTATAAAAATGCAATTCTTTTATTGAATGAGGATGTCTTCAATCGATACATTAGCTGGTATACAGTCAGCACACCAATACAGTCTGAGTTTCCTACTCCATCAATAACATCAAAGCACTGACACACAATCCCTTCTGGGATACTGAACGCTGTGTTGCATCACATACAGAATCCAATAATGTGCCATGGTATTAAAGTATCCCTCCTGCATTTACACATAATCCTGTGAGATCAAAGAACCTTCTGTCTTTAGAAAATGTACAAATGTAAGGTCACTAAGCCATAAATAAATGCAAACATGTGGGTCCAATTTTCCACTAATAAGCTATTGATTGTATTTTCCATGTTACACCTTGAACAAAATACATATGTTCTTCAGTAAGATTGTTGAATGGCTGGGGGAGGGCTGTGTTAGGAGGAGGGAAGAATTGAGGGGATTCAATTCCAGTTTGTCTCCTTCAGTCTTAAATAGAATATATTACAAACTGAGGAGGGGGTGTGTGCCTCTTTGTCCATCTCAATCTCTCTGCTGCCTTTGACACTCCTCGCCATTCCATAGAATCAATCTATACCCAGATGAAATTTCAACCTTTCTGTCCTGTTCCTCCTGTTCCTTCCGTTGGCTGCTGCGTTTCGTCCGCAAAATATACAGTCAATTCACTTTACAGTATATTCTATGAAGCACTTTCAGATGTCTCAAAAATACAGTAAGGCGCTACATCAAACGCAAGCATTATTATTATGATTATTATTCACCTACAAGGCTCTTCACTGCTATCTGTGTCAGCATCACAACTTTGTCTACTCTAACGGCTGCTTCTCATGCCCTGCACAGTCATTTGTGGTGTTATTTGAGACATTCTCCCAATGTGAAAGGTGCTGAATAAGTGTAAATTGGTGTCTACCAAGACAATATCCTTACCTATCCTTACCAAGACAATCGATAACTGAAGAGTTAGGGATCACAGGTATAACATAACATTCTGCTAATTGCAAGTCCTATAGGTGGTCTGAAATTGCAATATTGAAGTGTGAGCCTGTTTCAGGCCTAATCATTGATAGAATCAGGGAAGGGAGGGTCACGCCCATGGCCAGATTTACAGTATATTTTATTATCCCCATCTTTTAGGTCTCCAGCTCCCTACCCCCACTTACACCAGCTAACACAGACAGCAAACTACCCCCGATCACCAATGCTACTACGGTTTAGAGGCAGCAGTGTGAAGTTGTGTGAGGGAGGCATGGTGTAGCACACTCTGTGATTTTCTCTCCATGGGGAATTTGGTCTGGGTTCCTCTTTCAGTGTTGAGCCTGAGATCACAAACTCTTGCTCTGTGAGGAATTCCAACCTAAGAAACTGTTGGGGGAGAGATTAGCCCTGGGTTTAGACTTAATACAGTTTCTAAGCATTTCAGAGTGGGCAAATTTTTGAAGATTCAGATTCAACTTTGACTTCGTTTTTTTGCAGTTCTTAAAAGAAATGATGAAAAAGCTTAAAATCTAAGACTTCTTTCAAGAATTTTCCAAGCACTGAACACTAAGAAAATAGAATCAATCTATATCCAGGTGAAGTTTCAACCTTTCTTTCCTGTTCCTCCTGTTCCTTCCATTATTGCACTCAAGTCTATTTAAATCAGTATTAAATTATACCCAGTCAATTCACACATTCCACCTATAGTTAACAAGTCATGTGCAAATTGAAATTTCAATTAAAATTCTAGGTTAAATTATCCAACTTTCCAAAATGCTCTGGGAAACTACCCTGCATGAAAGGTGCTATATAAATGCAAGTTGTTGTTGTTGTATTGCTTCAAGCCTGTTCATCAGTTTCTGTCTGCGAAAGGGTTAAGTTGACAATTTTGAAAATCCCTCATCCTTTTCAATAATAATCAAACTGATTAACGGGGTCAGTCCACCAAACTTCAAATGATCTGTAGTGTTAGCTTTATGCCTTTTATTGATAAAATTATATTGGTGAATTTAAAACCAGCTTTGTGCTTTGTGCTAATTTGTGGAGTCCTGTAGCTCAGTGGTTAGAGCACTCGCTTTGCAAGTGAGAGACCTGAGTTCAATTCCAGGCAGAAACCTTGGGCAAGTTTCCTTACTCCACACAGAGCCTAATAATAATCCCTCCAAAACCAAAAACAATAATAAATTGGTCATTTTCAATCCACGACTGTTTGTGGGACATTGCTGTGCGCAATTGGCTGCCGCTTTCGCCCACAAATATACAGTCAATTCACTTTACAGTATATTCTGTGAAGCGCTTTGGGACGTCCTCCTGACGTGAAAAGCGCTATATCAAATGCAAGGATTATTATTATTATTTCATGTGTCATCTGCACTTGACAGTTAGGCTGCAAATGCTTTTAATAGTTTTCAATGAAATAACGGGAGAACGGAATGCATTTTAAGTTGCATTCTTATTGAGGGTAATGCTTCTAATTGTCAATAATTGGTTCCAAGCACTATTTTAAATAGTATTATTATTATTAAATAGGACATCAATTTTTTGGCACTTTATTCAATAAAGCTGTAATTTCACTTTTTGCTATGAAATCTACAGAGATTAGGGGTAGAATTTTCACTTATATGTACAGGGTGAAAACAAATTCCAGCCTTTTGCGGTTCACCATGAAACTTACGCAGGAGTTCCACATTCTCCAAATAGTTACAGGTTACTTCTGTAGGACTGGGCAATGCGGCAGATATTATGCTGCCTCTTTACCTCTGTGACTTGAATTTAAATTGACCTCAGAGACAGGGCTTCTAAAGTGAATACTTTCAGGCACTCGCAAGCCAATTCCCAATATGCACAGCAAAAGTCAAACAGGAAATGTTTCCACACACACAAACAAATGCTTTATATATAATTGGGCAATGGGTAGAGGAGGGAAGAAAGAGAAAGAGAGACTACTGCATAATTAATTAATTTATGCAGTCTTTATGAGTCAGCCTTACATGAATCTTAATCACACAGTGCGCTAACGACTGAATGCTTTTTCTTATTTTATGTGTTTTTATGCTTTTTTGATTTGAATGAATCACTTTTCATCGAACATATTAGTAGACTTCAGTTTACCAAATCGCAACTGTGAAACGGTCGAGGTTATCAGTCATCAACTGGTCGTTTTCACTGTATTTATTTGCACTGCGAAAATGATCCCCGGTGATATCTAACACAGCAGGGCTGGCAATTTTACGCTTTGAATTATTATTCTGAATCTTTTTCAGGATTACCTTTGGTTTTTAGAAACTATCTATCAGAACAATCTCCAGGACATAGAGTGGGTGGGGCAAAGTCTCTCATAGAGTAAGCATTTGTGCGGTGTGTGGAAAGAGGAGCCATTGAAGGAGTTAGCTAACATTGTGTAATTTAATTTGTGGTGCAAAAAAGCACCCTAAAATGTATCTAAATTTATTAACAATTTTACTTTGAACGCCATTTTCAAGTACTAGTTTCAACTTGTCAATTTTATGCATTTTAGTTTTCTCTCATTTTGGGTGGCCTCATTGCAGCAGATGTTTGACTGCTCTGTACTGCTCCGCTGTGTTATCATCACACAAAGGAATTTTGTGATGGTTCTGACAGCTGAAACACCACTTGGAACATGACTGAAGAGTTGTGCACAGGGCTGGCAGAAGCCAGCTTGTGTGATCTAACCTTACTGGTCCATAATAGTTTCAGCATGAGCTCCGATGACCTTATTGCCAAGAACCATAAGACCGACATTGTTACTTGTAACCTATTTTCTACAACAAGCAAAACCCTAGCATTGACTGCAAAGTTAAAAAAAAAAGCAACAGCACTCCCTGCTGTATCCTGATAAACAGAGCCCTAAAACAAAACAACTTTTATTATGTTGAATATTAAACAAATAGAAAAACAAGTTGCTGGTATTAAAAGTGGAGGCAAAACAATTACTGAGCAGACATGGCAATTGAGAAGGAGCTGGGGAGGGCATCCATCCACAAGGGTAGGATGATTTTTTATCGTGAGTGAAAGGAAAAGATGGGGAGATGTGAAGCAACTTTCAGAGTGTGCGTAATGAAGGAGATCATTGGAAATGTTGGTGATTTTTACCTTGGGGGGACAAGAGCCAAGTCAAAGGGGCAGGAGAGTTTGCGAGGAAAGAAAGTGCAGAGATAAAAAGAGGGCAGGATTCATCTGAACTATGGAGTCCTGTAGCTCAGTGGTTAGAGCACTCAACTCGCAAGCGAAAGACCCGAGTTCTATTCAAGGCAGGGCAAAATGTTGGCAAGTTTCCTTACTCCACACGCTTCTGTTTACCGAGCAGTAAGTAGTAACCCGGTTGTTAGTCAATTGGCGAATTGCTTTTCTGGGGATAACAATCCTTCAAAAAAAATAATAAATTGGTCACTCAATCCACAACTGTTTGTGAGACACTGCCGTGCGCAATTGCCGCGTTTCGCCCACAAATACACAGTTAATTCACTTTACAGTATATTCTGTGAAGTGCTTTGAGATGTCTAGAAGTGAAAAGAGCTATATCAAATGCAAGGGTTATTTTATTTTTATATAATTAAAATACTGTGTATTTGTGCCAGTGGAAAGGTAAAATGACATGTAGGCTCAAGATACAAGGAACATAAATCAGTGGGTATTTGAGAAAATAATAAATAACCCTTTCAGGCAATATTTGAGGTTTTTAAAGGATTAAAGAACTCATCAAGCGTTTTATACGTAAGAGAACATTTTAGTAATGGAAAAGACCCAGCTGACTATTTTAATGACTTCTCATTAGTATTCACAAGAGAAGACAGGGTATTATTAGAAATCATGTAACCAAGTTGGCTGAGCTACTTCAAAGTATAGAATAGAGTTTGAGGTTAGCAAAGAAATTGCTATTCAGAAATGAGACCAGTGGAACACTCAGGGGGCATGAGTCCAAGGAAATAAAAGAGGAAATTGGAAACAAAGCAGACACCAGGAACGCATAAGGCTACATCAACTGAGTTTTTAACTTTCACAGTGAGTCTGACCAGATAACTCCACAATATAACAAACTCAAGAGTGATATTTTGTCTAGCCCACCGAATGGAAAATAATCGTACTTTACAGCTGAATATTGGAACTGATTTGCTTGTAATATCTGTGCTTTTATGTGCTTTAGTGCTTTGTTTGTGTGAGTGTGTGTGTTTTGGGGGAGGAGGGGGGGGGGTGGGGGGATGAGGGTTGGAGGGGTTGGTTTTAATCAGCGTTGTAAAAATAAAATCCCTGTCTGGGAGGAAGCTGATCACTATGTGGTAGTATCCAGTGACTTACTTGGACCTGTCAAAATTATCTTCCTCGCTGGTTGTATCAAACATCCAAGGGCCTAAAATTGCTCATGATCTCAGCTTTCAGACTATTGGCTTATAGTTTAACATTGTGCAGAACTTTGGACATTTGGAAGCTGGCTTTGCACAGGTTTTAAAAAAAAGAGCTGCAGAATAACAGATTTCAAATTAAAAGCACATTTAAAGATTTGTTTCAAAATTCTTACATTTTAAGACATTTGTCTTAAGGTTACAAGTAACAATGTCAGTCTTGTGTTCTTGGCAATAAGGTTAGCGGTGCTCATTCTGAAACTATTATAGACCAGTAAGGTTAGATCATTCAAGCTGGCTTCTTAAGACTTAGATCATGTTGAAGGATAGATCTCTGGTATGATTAGGATCAAATCCTTTCCATTGCACCATCATCCAATGTCAAACATGGCTGGCATCAGGTTGACAGGGTTTCTTTTCATAGCAACATCTATCCTTGGGATGGGGAGAGTGCTGGGGGAGAAAGTTTCTCTACACTAGGACACTTCCACCTTTGCCTTGCTGTGACTCTCTGCCATTGGCAGGCTCCCCCATAATAACTAGAGTACCATTCAACTAAATGCTCTACATCGCAGCGAATCAGTTTGTAACTTATGTTACTAGAGTGGCCTAATAGCTGAGGAGGTAGTTCTCAGAGAACAAAGACCTCCTTACAGGTAATAGGTGTATTTATAGATAATTCAATCTGTTACAGCTGGAGCATGTGTTTTAGAACAGTGAGTACTGCCTCGAGACATACTCTTCCTTTATAGTAATAACAATAATAATCCTTGCATTTGATATAACTCCTTATCGCATCTTCAAGATGTCTCAGAGCGCTTCACAGAATATATTGTAAAGTGAATTAAATGTATATTTTGTGAGTGAAATGTGGCAGCCAATTGCACACAACAGTGTCCCACAAACAGTCGTGGATTGCAGTGACCAATTTATGTTTATTTTTGAAGGATTTATTATTACCCGCGGAAAAGCAATCCGCCAATCAATTAACAACCGGGTTCCTACTTACTGCTAGGTAAACAGAAATGTGTAAAGTAAGCAAATTTGCCCAACATTTTGCCCTGCCGGGAATCGAACCCAGGTCTCTTGCTTGTGAGGCAAGTGCGCTAACCACTGAGCTACAAGACTCCGGGAAGCATACCCCATTCTGCTGTTAAGAGACCAGTAATCACAGCCCATTCTGCTGGTAATAAACCAGGGGAGAAGGTGCCTTTTGACCTATAAGCTATGAGGTGAGCTGTAACAGTGAAGGCCACGATTCATGTCAGTGGGGACACACTGGCTCTCATTTCTCACTGCACAATTCTGTTATACTCTCCAGCAGGCACACACCTTTCAACAATATACACCTAGCAAACAAATTCATTTTAGTCATTCCCAATGGATTCTGGTAGAGTGCTCTGAAGATGAAGGAAGCATACTTCACTTGTTATGACAATGCTGATGTGTGTGTGTTTTTTGGAAGGATACACAGGTATTCCTTTTTCAGGACAGTTTAAAAGGTCATGGTTTCACAATGTCCTTTTTTTCCAATGGCCAACTGGTAGTAGTTTAGGGTAAATATTAACATTGCTTCTGACCGGGCAGAATTGGAACTCTCTCTTTGAAGGAAATCATTTTGTAAGAATTGGCATATACGGTACAGGAAGTACTGGATATTTACACACTGGTTAGATTTCATGGTCCTAACCAAAAGTGTATCATGGGAAATGTTATGCAAGTGGCCAGGCAATTTTAGTGATCTAAATTGTCAGTGTTTCTCAATGGGATTTCTCAACATCGGAACCCTGTCAGAATTCCCATTCACCAATGTCACATCTACCCCAGAAATAGATTACATCTGAATGGAGTTACTGTTGCATACTTTTGGTTTACCTTTTGCACAATTTGGATTCCTTCAGTGCACCAAACTAGATCCTATAATTTGGACAAATATTCTACAAATTTACTTGATTTAGCTACTGCACATTTGGGAGAAAAGGGTAAGGAATCTTGGACCAATATTTTTAGAACATTATAAGGGTTGGATAGACTCCATGGTGGAGCAGATTGCACATGGTCCATGGAAGGAATTTATAATGTGTTTAATGCACTGAATGGCTTTTTTCTGACTCATGCCTTCTTATATTCTTATTCCATAAATGTTATAGAATTGTCTTTCAGCCACAGAATCAATGTCATTCCACAGCAGAAATTCCAGATTTGTTTTTAACATGGTAATATAATAATAATCCTTGCATTTGATATAGCGCTTTTCACGTTTTCTAGACATCTCAAAAGCGCTTCACAGAATATGCTGCAAAGTGAATTGACCATATATTTGTGGGCGAAACACGACAGCCAATTGCGCACAGCAGTGTCCCACAAACAGTCGTGGATTGTAGTGACCAATTTTTTTTTGAAGGAATTATTATCCCCAGAAAAGCGATCCGCCAATCGAATAACAAACAGATTCCTACTTACTGCTAACTAAACAAGGGGTGTGGAGTAAGGAAACTTGCCCAACATTTCACCCAGCCAGGAATCGAACCCAGGTCTCCAGCTTGCGAGACACGTGCTCTACCCACTGAGCTACAGGACCCCAAACGGTAGTATTGGGAAACAAATTTGTGAGTTCTGTAAACCATGTGTAAGTGAACAGAGGAGAATTACAGAGGTGACCTTAATTATGTAGTTAACACCCAATGTGAAGGGCTACAGAATCAGGGAGGGTTCCTGCTCCTAATCATTGCGCAGGTGTGCCCTGTTGGATGTTGAATGTTGGATGAAGAGAAATGTAGGTTTGATTGTGATATTATGTTGAATAACTTTGATACCCATTGAGTTGGTTCATACATAAAGAATATACACTTTGGAAAGGCACCAAGGAAGGGCTGCTGATGTCTGTGAATTTCTACTCAGCCGAGACTTCTTTTAAGATGACGTAGAGGAGGAAAAAGCTGGATAAAAAGAAGAAATTAGGTAGAACTTAGATACGTGACTTGAAAGATAAACATTGAAATAAAACGGCTTCCTGGTTCTTTTTTAAGCACTGAAGAAAAACAGCTTTCAAATTAAGATTAGATTCAAGGATAACCCGCAATATTTAGACAAAATGGTCTCAGAGTCTAAGACTAAAGTAAATGTTCAGATTTCAAATGTCAATGGCATCCTTGTTGCTCAGCTGCTGAAGCCAGGTTTTGCCAGAGTTAGTTTGTTAGTTTGCCATCCCAAATGACATGTGACTGAAGATCCATGTGAGACACGGCTGTCACCCATGCATGCCATGTGGCAGTGGCACGCGTGAAACGCTCAGTCACAGAAAGTGAAAGGTACTCTGGTTGTGCTGTGCACAGTGGTTATTTTATTTGTAACTTCAGCTGGTTGTGGAAGTGATGACAAATGTACTTTTTGCTTAACATGTATTCAGTTAAAAAACAGTCATTTTTATCAAGATCCAGATTACTGCTCAGCTTCATTTTGCAGACACTTGTTACTTTAAGTGGCCTCAAATGCCAGGAAACGCCATGAGTTAAACCATAGTACATAATTGCATCACTGGAGAAGACATTAATAGACAGCACTATGCTATTGTTAGAATGCTGTCCATCGGCAGATTAGGCTGGACCATGTCAATCCTACCGTTCAGCCCTCACCTCCGCTGAATCGTTGTTCTACTCAAAGACAAACTTGGAGGCTAAGGACAACCCCAGGTTCCTCTTCTCCATCACGAACTGCCTCCTCCGCCCACCCTCTCACACCTCACACCTCAAATGCCAACTGCGAGGCGATGCTGGACTTCCTCAAATCCAAAGTCGAGGGAATACACTCAGCTGCCTTTGCCACTGCATCTGCTACCCCCTTCCCATCTCCTCCTCCCACCACAGCCCCTACTAGTCTCTCCTTCCACACTTTTGAACCTGTCTCCCCCTCCTCTCTCATCACCACCATAACCCGAATGAAACCCACCACCTGCTCCCTCGACCCCATTCCTACCCCTTTCCTTAACTCCCAGCTCCACCTCCTTGTCCCTCTACCCACTGACATTGTAAACCTCTCCCTATCTTCTGGTACTGTTCCCATCCCTTTAAAACACTGTCATCACTCCTATCCTTAAAACATCCTCCCTGGACCCTTCTTTACTCCCTAACTACCGCCCCGGATCCAACGTCCCCTTCCTCTCCAAGGTCCTGGAACGAGTTGTTGCTTCTCAGCTTCACTCCTTCCTCTCCCGCCACTCCAATTGGGCTTCCATGCTGTCCACAACACAGTAACGGCCCTGGTCAAAGTGACAAACGACATTCCGTCCATCTGCGATCAGGGCTCCCTCTGCCTCCTCGTCCTCCTTGACCTCTCTGCTGCTTTCAAAACTGTCGACCACTCCATCCTCATCCACCGCCTCTCCTCTCACCTCAACCCTCACGGCTCTGTCTTTGATTTGTTCAGATCATACCTCTGACACCGCCTGCACTTCATCTCCTCAAACGGCTTTTCCTCTAGCCCCTGGACTGTCTCGTGCGGCGTTCCTCAGGGCTCTGTCCTTGGTCCCCTTCTCTTCAGTACCTATATGCTCTCTCTTGGAGATATCATCCGCAGACATGGGGTCAACTTCCACATGTATGCGGATGACACCCAACTTTACCTTTCTGTCTCCACCCTCAACTCCAGGACCACTGCTGTCCTGACAGAATGTCTGTCAGACATCAAGTCCTGGATGAGAGTTAACTTTCTTCAGTTGAACGTCAACAAGACCGAGGCTCTCCTGATTGGCTCCCGTCAGTGCCTCCTCACCTCAAGTGCTAATAGCATCACCATCCATGGTTGCACACTCCACCTTGCTAAGCCGGAACCTTGGGGTCTTGTTTGACCCTCAACTATTCTTTCTACCCCACATCTGCACCATGACCCGCTCTGCCTTCCCCCACCTCCGCAATGTCGCCCGGCTCTGAAACTGTCTCACACCGCAGGCCGCCAAAACCCTCATACATGCCTTCATTACATCGAGGCTCGACTATGCAAACTCACTGCTTGTCGGCCTCCCCAACTCCCCCCTCCACAGGCTGCAGATCATCCAGAACTCTGCAGCCCGGGTCCTCTCCCGGACTAGACTCTGCGACCCTATCACCCCCATCCTTGTCCAACTCCACTGGCTTCCCATCACACAGAGGATACAGTTCAAGATCCCGGTCCTCACCTTCAGAGCCCTCCACGGTCTTGCTCCACCTTACCTCTCCGACCTCCTAACCCCGTACCACCCTGTTCGCTCCCTCTGCTCAGCGGGCTCCAGCCTGCTTCACGTCCCCACCTTGCTCGCCCCACTATTGGCGGGTGGGCATTCTGCCAATCTGCACCCACCCTATGGAACTTTATCCTGCAGTCCCTTCAGTCTCGCCCCTTCCCTCGCCACCTTCAAGACCCCACCTCAAGACCCCACCTCTTCGACCGTGCTTTCGATCTCCCTGCTTCCCCCCTTGCCCTCCACCCTCCCTCACCCCAACCCCCAGCTCAGGTCCGGAACTCTGTCTGTCCAGCACATTGGTATGTCCTCCCATTTTGAAAGGCGCTATACAAATGTAATTTTGTTGTTGTTGTTGCTGGAGGGTTGTAGATTTGGTTGAATCTGTCATTGAGTCTCTCTTAATCTAGTGTAGTCCATCAAAATGCTTCAAAATGCCCATCTTTGCTTGCAGTCTGTCCCATGTCTCGAAACATACTTTGTACAAATGTCACATCTTAGCAAAATGACACAATGGGACATACTACATAGCGGTGCTTCACAATGAACTATATCTTATCATGTGTTTGGCTCATTAAGTTCTGATAATTCACACATTTCCAGCAGTGATTTGCCATTGTTGTACCTTTAATGTACCTCACCTCTCTCATATAACTGCTGTTGCAATGCAGAAGATGTTCCCATGTGGCAAATCAGCTCTCACGATAGCTGTCAGGCTGCAGGAGTAAACTGATTCTATTATTATCTGAGTCTATGACCTCAGATGCTGCAAGAAGCACATCTCCCTATCTTACCTCAGGCATAATTGCCAAGAAACCTATGAACCAAAGTGTATTGTCCAATTTATTTGCTGTTGATTGAAGATCACAGAGGCTACTGAGGGAAGTAGAATCTAATTCTGGATGCGATCAGAAAAAGGAAAATGTTTAGGTGCAATCTTCATGGTGGCAAATAAGCTGCAAATATCGTGCTGTGGTGCATGACATGGAAGGTAATAGCAAATGGGATTAAAAAGGGGAAATTGATCCAGTAAAGTTTGGGCTCTTATTTTGCAACATTCCAAAACTGGATTTGTTGCATTAATCATGACTCCTGGTTTGTGAATATTGGATTGCAAAATTCCCAGGGAGATTCAACACTGCTGGTAAATTGAGGGTTTCAAATTGGCAAAGGCCAGTGAGTAATATATTTCAGATTTGGATCCGCGCAAAGAGTGGTCAGGATATGGAATAGTCTGCTGGGGAGTGGAGGCAGAATCCATAGTAACTTTCAAAAGGGAACAAGGTAGATATCTAAAAAGTAGTAAACTACAGTAGTGTGGGGAAAGTGTATGGGACTGAAAAGATTACTCTTTAAAAGACCCAGCACAGAAATGATGGGCTTTTTTTTCTGTGCTATATATCTCTATGGTTCAATGTAGAAATTGCACTTAACTCCAGATTGTGAATAATGTAAATTACATTTTCTTAGTAAAAATAATTTTTTGACTTTCATATAACACCTTTCACAATGGGAGGAGTCTCAAAAAGCTTCACAGGATTTACAGTAAACTGTAGTGACTGTATTTTGTAGGCAAACACTGAATTACACACAGGAATGGCCCATAAACAACCATAAAGTGAATTACCTATTTTACCTGGGGGATTGTTGACCAGGACACCGAGAGAACCTGCCTTCTCTTTTCAAGTAGTGTCATGGGATCTTTAATGAACACCTGCAGTGGAAGGCAGGACCTTAATCCAATATTTCATCCGAAGGATGGCACCTCCAACAATGCAGTACCACCCCGGCACTGTATCAGAGTCTCAAAGTCTTGATGTGCAACTTGAACCTACAACCATCTGACTCAGAGGTAAGAGAGGTATCAACCTAGCTCAGCTGACACTTAAAGTACACCTAAACGTACAGTACTGGGATGGAATGAGTGTGAAAAGCTGCAAGCGATGGAACACTAAATATGTTCTAAAAAGAAATAAACTCACATGGTGTAACAGAGGAAACAATGCCGGTTAATTCCCAATGATACAACCAAAGAAAATTGGAATCACCAGTACTCTGATGAAATGATGTGTTGGAAGAAAGTAATTATTTAAATTGAAATATTCCAATCATAAATGTAAGAGTCAACAGAAAGGACACACCATACATTTATCATGAATATGTTCAGATTACTGATTAGCACATCAGCAGAGAGAGGTAGACATCAGCTAAAAGTGGAAACCAAATATAGAATCCTGTATCTCAGTGGTTAGAGCACTCACCTCGCAAGTGAGAGGACCTGGGTTCGATTCCCGGGCAGGGCGAAACATTGGGCAAGTTTCCTTACTCCACATGCCTCTGTTCACCTAGCAGTAAGTAGGAATCCAGTTGTTAGTCAAATGATGGAACCCTTTTCCGGGGGTAATAATCCCTTCAATAAATAAATAAATAAATAAATAAAAATAATTTGGTCACTCAATCCACGACTGTTTGTGGGACACTACCGTGTGCAATTGGCTGCCATATTTCGCCCACAAAATATACAGTCAATTCACTTTACAGTATATTCTGTGAAGCGCTTTGAGACATCTCAAAGACGTGAAGGCGCTATATCAAATGCAAGGATTATTGTTATATCGAGCAATCAAATATCAATACTGGGTACACAAGTCATATCTCATAAGTTATTTGTTCAGAACCTGCGAAGCAAGAAACCAAGAGTCAGGGGTGGAAAGTAAATGGTACAAAAGTGGCTTCGATCCTCACTGTTGAATTCTGGGTTGCACAATTATAAATGAGATTTTGGGGGTTTTGTGTACATGCAAATTTGATTTACATCACTATAATGTTTCTTCTGCTGAGTACATTCAGATGAGAGCATCCTAATCCAACATATTTAATTATTTCAGCAAAATCCAGAGCAAACATCTTTGTTAAAAAACACATTTACCGTAGACATTTCTTAGGCTTAAAACTACCACCCCATAAATCATTTATAATTTGTATATAGATTTTAATGTAGATTTTGGTCGAAGCGCTCCAAGATGTTATCCTACATGAAGGGCACTATATAAATGCAACTTGTTGTTGTTGTCGTTGTGATGGCCAACATCAAGATGAGAAAAATCATAAACCAAAAGTAACTACGATGTTCTTTCTGACCTTCTTTATCCAATCGTTCTGTTCTCTATCTTTCTGACCTCCTTTATTCAGTTGCACTGTGCTGGCTTCTCTGCTCTACTTCAATCAATTACTATTGTAATCTCTTTCTCACTCACGATTATATTTAAATGACAAATCCACTTGTACTGTTATTGAATGTATCATAAGTACATTAAGGAGGCACTTCTCATGTTGTGACAGATCAGATGAACGTGTTCCCACAGCTAATGCCAAATATTCTGCAGTAATTTGTGTTCCACCATATTGCCTTATAACGAGGGAATCTGAGTGTAACTTCCAGAGGAGAGACAACGCAGTTTGAACTTAAAGTTTTATGAGCTTTGGTAGTCTGGCATGAGAGGTTGGAGTCATAGAATGCTTACAGTCCAGAATGGAACATTCATCTCATTAATAATAATCCTTGCATTTGGTATTGCGCTTTTCACCTCAGGAGGATGTCTTAAAACGTTTCACAAGATTCGTAAAGTGTAAGTGACTGCGTTATTTTGTAGGTGAATCTAATAGATTGCCAGCCTAGAAAATATGCATTCAAATATTTGACATGGAGCGTGAACCCATAAATTTTTGACTGAAAGACCAGAGTGCTAACAATTGAGCCAGACAAACACTTGTAGCTGTACTGGTGCAATCTTCTCTAATGGTCCTACTAGTGATAACTGCTTCCATCCCATAGTCCCAAACAGAGGAATACTACAACTTTGGCCTAGCCAATATCTTGTATAAATTTAGCATAATACTTCTGTGCTCTTGTATTCACATGACAACTAAAATTTCCTTTTTTTCAATAGTCTTGTCCATTTGAACTCCTTCAAATATCTATGTATTTTACATGAAGATGATAAAAGAGGTTTTGCTTGAAGATTTGATCTCATCCTTCTTGTATCATTGGTATCTGGTAAAAATATAGTAACAATTTAATCACTCAATCCACGACTGTTTGTGGGACACTGCTATGCGCAATTGGCTGTCGTATTTTTCCCACAAAATATACAGCCAATTCGCTTTACAATATATTCTGTTAAGCGCTTTCAGATGTCTCGAAGACGTCTAAGGCTCTATATCAAGTGCAAGGATTATCAAAAAAAGCAAAATAATGCAAGAATTGTACTTATTATTATTACAAAGCATGATCCTGTCTTCACCCAACAAGCGCCTGCACTTTCCAGTAGACACCAGTAAGAAGTGATGAAGACTGGGAACAAGTTGATTCCTCTCCCTTTTCCCCCTTCCAAGCGAAGGACCACTGATGTGAATTGCAACTTCCATCTAAATTCAGCAAAGACCAAGAATTGCACTTCATATCTTCTACAACAACAACAACAACAAGATTCCATTTATAAAGCGCCTTTCACGTCAGGAGGACGTCCCAAGGCGCTGCACAGTTGGGTCATGACCCGAGCAGGGGGGAAATGGTCAGGGTGAGGGGAGGGAAGGGAGGGAGCGAGGAGGGGGAAATGGTCAGGGTGAGGGAAGGGAGGGAGCAAGGAGGGGGAAATGGTCAGGGTGAGGGGAAGGAAGGGAGGGAGCGAGGAGGGGAAGAGAGTCGAGAGGGGAGCTGAAGGCACGGTCAAAGAGAAAGGTTTTGAGACCGGCCTTGAAGGAGGAAAGGGAGGAAGCAAGGCGAAGGCACTGGGGATGGAGTTCCAGAGCCTGGGGGCTGAGAGGCTGAAGGCCCGACCACCGATGGTAGGGCGGTTGGGCGGGGGACGTGGAGCAGACCGGAGCCAGAGGAACGGAGGGTACGGGCAGGTAGGTAGGGGGATAGTAGGTTGGAGAGGTAGGAGGGAGCAAGGCCGTGAATGGCCTTGTAGGTGAGGATGAGGATCTTGAAATCTTCTAGGTCTGTATGGCTGAGTAGCACAGCCATCAGAGCAGCCATTTGGTTTTCAGGCAGTTTGTTAAACTTGTCATCGCCAGGACTATATTTAGAATAAAAAACCTTTCTACTGCTGCTGCTACACATTATCTTCTAGAGCTGCTGAGGCTCTGTAAACTTGGTAATGTTGCCATATCTTTTCCCTGGGATTGTGGCAGTTCAAATTCTAACAATAGAATCCATGACTAATCCTTTGATTACAGTCAATGATGATTAACATTTTCATGTGATGTTTCACAGTCACCTGCACGACCACATTTTAAAATAAAAATCGGTCATTCACTTCTTGGCTGTTTGTAGAACATTGCAGTGCCCAAACTGGCTGCCACAATCACCTGCAAATAAACCGTCGCTACATTTTACAATAAATCCTGTGAACTGCTTGAAGATGTCTCGATGACATGATAAGACGCCATATCAAATGCAAAGATTATACAAAGCTTGTTGGTCTATTCATCTGCGACAAAGCAACAGTAGAGATGCCCTTATGTGACTTGCTGGTGTGTTTAACTGGCATGTCTTTGCATTGAGTACAATAAATGTTGTATATGATTGATTTGAAAGCTTGCCAGCTTGTACTCTGGAGAAGCGTGTGTTCTTCAGTAAAAAACAAAGTTACTCCTAACAATATAACATGCTTCAACCTGATCCAAACCCAAATATTCAACTTATGTGCGCAGATAATAAGAGGTGGACATTTTAAGTGGTGTCTTTAAATGAATAGCTGAACAGAAATTGAAATAATGTCAAAGAACATACACGTGCTATCTCAATCCATGGAATGTGATGTCAAATTAGACACTATCTTTTGATCATCCACCTACTGTTTCACCCTCAAGGTTGCGGTTAAAGTAAATAACGATTTTTGTGGTGTCCAAGTTTTCGGACCCCTTGGGTGGAAAATGCAATGTAGTGCTGTCAAAATATAAAAATATTTTAAAAAAGCTTTAAAGAATCCCAGCTTTGAGGTTGTGACCATAATTGAGACAAGAACATGTATTCACGAAACAAACCCAACATATGTCAAAAGTCTAAGAACAAGAATATACTTTAACTCAAAAGGAGCAGTGTAAATGATGGGAGGAAAATCAAAACTGAAAAACATAGCTCCCTCCCCTGTTTCCCTAGAAATAGAAAAGTGTTTGCCATCTTCCGGAGATAGAAAACCACATTCCCTATTACCAGAGCTGCAACATCATAAGCTTCATAAACACAAAAATCAGATAAGAAAACAGTGCAATACGTCCATCAATGTAAAGCAATAGCATGTGAAGCATGGGTTTCCAGTATGTTTCAACAGAATTTATTCGGAAAGCCTGTAGGCTAAAACTGAACTTTAGAATATCCCAGCTTTGAGGTTGCAGCCATAATTGAGACAAGAACATTTATTCACAAAACATTCCCGACACATGCCAAATGTCTAAGAACAAATAGATGCTTTGACTCAAAAGCAGCAGTATATATGATGGGAGGAAAATCCAAATTGCAAAACCATGCAAAACCTCCCGTTTCCCTAGAAATAGAAAAATGTTTACCATCTCCCAGGGATAGAAAACCACATTCCTTATTCCCAGAGCTGCAACATCACGCACTTCATAGACTGAGAAATCAGATAACAAAACAGTGCAATACATTTTGATGACTTTGAAGATCCAAATCTAGTTTTAAAGACAGAATTCAAAGCATTAATAAATATGATTCCACTCCTGATACAGCCCTCTCTTCAGCCGTTTGTGAAAATGATGGATATCTGTAGGATGTTGTAACAATTCTGTTTACTGAGCCTTTCAACTGCTCATGCTTGATGTCAATGATGATAACACCCACACTAGTTGGAGGCTTGTGTTGCATGGAGCTCTTACGTCTCTGGCCATCCAATCATTTGATGTCCTGAATTGTGTAATAGTTGGTTAGATAAATTGATAGATAGTCAGTCCATTAAAATCCCAACATTTTGTGCCAAAGCTTAGTCATCGCTGAGAAAAGGTCCGGCAGTGCCACTACAGTATCAGGGTATTATTGCCCACCCACACCTCTATACTGGGATTTGCAAAACCCCATGTATAACCCTACTAGCAGGACGAAATGTTGGGCAAGTTTCCTTATTCCACACGCCTTTGTTTACCTAGCGGTAAGTCCAGGCCAGCTCGGGTCTGTAACTCTGTCTGTCTAGCGCCTTGGGACGTCTTCCCAACATGAAAGGCGCTTTACAAATGTAATTTTGTTGTTGTAGCGGTAAGTAGGAACCCGGTTGTTAGTCGATTGACAGATCGCTGTTCCGGGGATAATAATCGCTTCAAAAAATAAATTAAAAAAATAATAATTTGGTCACTCAATCCACGACTGTTTGTGGAACACTGCTGTGAGCAATTGGTTTCCTTGTTTCTCCCACAAAGTATACAGTCAATTCACTTTAGTATATTCTGTGAAGTGTTTTAAGACATCTCGAAGACGTGACTAGGTACTATATCAAGTACCAGGATTATTATTATTATGTTACATTCCTCAAAATGTGTGGAACATGGTTTACTGTTTGTTCGTACTTCTGCTCCACCAGAATTTAAAAAGTTGAATGGACAATCAGTAGAAAATAGAAAGATGTTCCAGGAGGAAACACACACTAGCCATTATATTGCAATTATAATGCAGCGAGTGAAGCAAAAGAGAATAGAAGTGGTCTTTCAGAGATGTCAAGAATTAACCTACCACTGACAACTCTAGATTGGATTTCTTGGCAGTAAGGGTTGAATTGTGTAAATTTTGTCTTTGCCATTACGGATTCTGTATTACATTTCATAGGTTGAGAACTTCCTTCTTTTTTCAAACGTGTTACGGGATATTTAAGCATAACTGAACCATAAGGCTACATAATGGTATGCAGACCATCTTTTAAAAATGCCTCCACCATTAGTGGTTGAAGATGTTAAATTGAAATATTAATATATCATTAAAGTGGATTCATATTCAATTCACTTGTTTACCATATCCATTTATTTGCTTACTACATTCATTTCAATGTTAATTAACCATTAACCACTTTGTACAGTTGCAATAATGCTCCTGGGAGCAACATTTATAATCACTGGCATTACATTGGTATCTTTAGAAGCGACTTAGTTAACCAAAATTCTAATAGATCTGCATTGCACCTGCCTTCTGTTTCAACATTTTTTAAATATATTTTTATATGTCTATAAAAGAAGGAAAGTATAAGTTTCATGAAGCTATGTGAAATTAGTGTGAGCTCGTTCAAACAGGAATCACCGATCTCAGACAATCTCACTTGTTAGGGGACTTTGAATAAATGGGTACCTGGCAATGATTATTTTACAAGGCTTACTTTACTTTAAGTGAATTGTTCAGAATGTGTAGTAAACTATAAGAGCTACGATTAAATGGTTGACGACCATTATCTGAACTGTTTAATTAGTTGAGTTCCCAAGTAAATTACTCCAGGGTATCTGTGCATTTCTAATTATTATTTTCATTGTATAGTTAGCTTTATTTAAGTCTTGGTTCCACTTTTGCTGTTAGCAGATACTGTCAATATGGGAATCGACTGACAGTGTGACTTAATTGACTCCATATCATTTAAAGAGCTCCAGCTCACCCTAAAGGATCAACGTCTGTGAGTTAACTACTGCACACTTATTCAGATGTACCTAGCAGTTGGTTTTTATGCAGCCCATGGCCAGTACGTATTACAATTGTATTACAACAGTGCTTGTACTTCAAGGCAGAGCTGGGAGGGAAATATATATGTGTACAATCCCCTGTATAAATGTTGAACCTCCCTCTCCCTGCCCTGCCTAGAAATGTGATGGGCGGGGGGGGGTGGGGGAGCACAACATAATAATCTGGAATTTTTCAGCCTCCATCCCACCCACTTCATTTTCAGAACACGAAGTTTATTGACTCAGATGTGAAAGTGCTACCAACTGAGCCATACTGACAAGATTGCATGGAATTGTGGCATAGTCTTTAAGACTGCTCTTTCAAAGGCAATAAACTGTATTTTCCTTTGGGAGGCAAACAAGATCTCACTGGGCACTAAACTGGCTCTGGGAGCCAAACCTGGCAAAAGTCCATCAAATTTTGTAATTACAAGATAGACTTTGAGGTGTAGACATGTTCTTAATATTGCAAGCCAAAGCCCTGATGGCTAGGGCGGTCTTGGCTGTGCAAGCTGCAGAGTTATCCATTGTGGTAACTATCAGCCATATGGTAGCTGAAAGTCAGAAAGGAGCAAAGAGGCACCTGGGCTAGTCTCATGCACCTACTTGTGGCTGATAAAATGATGCTATTGCCAAAGGATTAACAGCAGTTTGCATTCCTTCCCTCTTGGCAAGGGATTCTGTTGAAGAAAGGAGAGAGGAAAATTAATCAAATACCTTTCAAAAAATCCTTGGGAAAAATAAATCTAAGAAACTAAGAGAATTTTGTTGCAGTACAATCATGAGGTGGATGCCAGGCAATTGGCATCTCAGTATTGGCAGGATGAGTGCAACTCTGATTCAGAAATTAAGCCAATGTGCTGAACAGCTGATCGACCAGCTGTCAACTTGTAACATGATTTAAATTGTACATTGTGATCTCCTTCCAGCTAGTTTTTTTTAAATGGGTCTCACAAAGTTCTGGCAAGTTGATGAATTTAAACTAGACACCAGTTGTTTATATATTTCAAAGAAAAATATAAATTGTAATTCAGTATGACTCGATTGCTGTTGAACTGGCTTGTGTGTTAATAACAGCTAAGTTGTTTCCTTGCGATAAGAGTATAAGAAGGACAAGAATGTGGTATTTCTTAATGGGATTCCTTGATAAGGAATTCTTCAACAAGGAATCCTGTTAGAATTCCTGTCGACTTACGGGAATGGCTCTCTGGAAGTACATTGCGTCAGAGAGGAACACTTACAGTATGGAGTGACGCACTTTCAGCTTCCAGAAGGAATCCTCATTTTCATATCTCGAGTTCAATATTAAGGAATTCCATTGAGAAACAATTCAAAACATTAGACCCAGTAAAATATAGAACAAGAAAGTATAATTTGAACCACTGAAGTGGAGCTTACAATAGATCAGAAACCATTTGTACTATTGTGAACTATAGCAAGCTGGCAAGGCAATAACTACAGTTAATGCCAATGACAAGCTGAAGCTCTGTGAAATATTATAGTTGCCTGAAGAGAATCAAGCACAGATTCCAAGACATCAATCCAATGTTACGACCAATATTATTTATGTCATAGTTGAGTTTCATACTTGGTTTTTATGAAGCACGGGTAGCATGCTGTACAGTATTGGACTTTGGACGTATTGGACTTATTCTTGCTAAGTTGTTTTAACATTGTGTTGACCACAAATCTCCGATATGTAGCAAATTCAAATCTATGACACACTCTGTTCCGCCTCAAACTTTAGAGCTCTAAAAAAGGATCATTATCAATATTTCTTGTTGATTGTCTTCAATGAATCAAGGTCTTTTGAAATAAAAATGTCCAAATTTAGACACAAACTTCCAAATTCTGGTTTCATCAATAATTAGGCATATATGACATCAAATGCTACAACACAGAAACAGGCCATTCAGCCCAACAACTCAGTGCCGGTGTTTCATTCCCTCCCAATCCCCTTTCCAATTCCCCTCTATTCCAGACTCCCTCATGTATAACTCTCATGTAACAATGGATTAATATAACATCATAGGTAGCTCAGTTGATTGAGTTGGGTTTGAATTCCAAAATAAAGTAAATGGATCTCCTTGGGTGATGGACTGAAACACTCCGGGATGCTACCCCGTGTGAAGGGCGCTATATAAATACAAGTTGTTGTTGTTGGTCTGAGGAGATATACTTGGCAAAGATAGGTAGGTGGATAGTTATCCGAGACTATTCATAGTTGACTAGCCTGCCTGGAAGTTTAAGCATGCCCTAAACCCTGCAAGCCACAGGCTTGATGTGTAAGGCAGTCCTAGCTGGACAAGTACTGTACAGTTAACATTTTCTTTTGCAATTTGTTTTAATGTGTAAACAAGAGGAGTCTTGTTAATAACAGGTTGAAATGGACTAGATGTTTTCAGTTAGATAATTAATATTAATTAGTTAATATCTTCTTTCGCCAATGAGCACCAATTCACTGTGTACACATATTTCATGTTGGTTGTATGAATTTAAGTTACCCTTCACTAGTCGCAGGGTAAGTGTGCTATGATTCTAAAGAAAACTATACAGTTTCCCAAATCAAATCCCTTCATCTGCAGTTGCTCATCACCCAGCAAAGGATCTTTGTTGCTGAATGTAAAATAGAAAATAATAGGGAAGTTGAACCCTAAAGCTAAAGCATATTTGCTCAAGTTGTTTACTAAATTCATTATTTTCCAGATTGTGCTTTCTTTTACATCAAAGATAGAAAATTTTATTTTAATGATCTCCATTCTTGATATGATGGAACTCCCTAATATCTTATGAAATATTTTTCCTTTCATTTAACATATCTGACACATTGCAGCTGATGGGTTAGATATATCAAATGAAAGTGGTCGGGCAGCTCATTGTCAGCTTGATCTGCTGAATGTTTAGGAAAAGTTTAGAAAATCAGCTTCAAATCAAATTAAAACTAAGTTTAAGAATTTTCCACACGCAATCTTAAATTTTAAGACAAAATGGTCTTATGAGCTAAGACAAATTTCACGTCTTTTTAGTTCACCTTCCTACCTACTATAGCATGACCACTGTAATTGGGATAGTCTTCTGTGAGAACTTTTACAGAGCTCTACCATACTGTTAAGATCAACTTCAACTTGGTCTTAAAACTGGCAATGAGTAATCCAAGAGCATATCCTTAAATATCTGGCGTAACAACTGTTTCATCCCTGCCTGTGTATGAGTTCAAAAGGCTTTTGTTTTATCTTCTCTTCCACTTTTTCCTGTATTCTCCTGAAGAGGTGCTGATTCACCCTGCAGGGTGGTTCCCCAAGAATCATCTGTAAGTGGCCCTTGTGTTAGCCTGGCTCAAATAGTAACAGTCTCACCTCTGAATCAGAAGGTTATGGGTTCAGGCCCTACGTCAGGACTTTTAATTCATATTGTCTAGTGCTGCATTGTCAGAGGTGCCATTCTTTGGATGAGATGTTAAGCCGTGGCACTATCTCTTCCTGTTCAGGTAGACGTTAAAGAACCAATGGGACCATTTGAAACGAATGTTGGAATCACGTCAATCCTTTGTGGCAGTCTGGATTGTCTGATTCCGGAGCCATGCGGGTCTGCGGTACTCAAGGGAACTGCTGATGACAGGCCTGTCAACTTGGCTCATTGGTTGGCAGCACCTTAGAGGGGCAGTTGGGCAAGCATTCTTCCCATTCAGCTCCTGTTAACCGAGCCAAACCCTAACGGTTAGGGTGGTCATAGGTAGTCAAACAACTGGAAGCTTGTCAGACAGTGCTTTCACAGGCTATGAGGTTTTAGCTGACTCCAATGCATACTCTTAGTTCCCCAAGCCTTGGCTCTTGCCAACCTGTGCTTCATACTCTCCCGAATTAAGTAAGCAGGGTAAAGTTCTCTGAGGAGGGAGTGCCCAATCTATTTCAGATGTGGGAATTTCTACATGTAGGTTATATGCATAAAACTCTTAAGGATACTCTAGCATGGTAATGGGTTTCCCCATTTGACCAACAGAAAGGAGAAGGGAGTTTCTTCTGGTGTCCTGGGCAACCATTCTCCAAATAGAATTCAACATGCAGTTCATGGCTGTTTGTGGGACATTGCTGTGCGCAAATTGGTTGTTGTTTCGCCCACACAATACAAAATTACTAGTTTACAGTATATTCTGTCAAGTGGTTTCAGGTGTCCTCCCAGTGTGAAAGGTGCTACACCAAACGAAAGGATTTATTCATATGGAAGCGTGGATAATGAGCGTTGCTAGTTATTGAGCCATATCACAGTCATATACTATTCTCTCTCGATATTCAAGCATGCTCACTGTTCAGTAGAGGTCACTGGATAGAGATCAGTAACTGAAACCTTGACTGATTTTGCCTCTCCCTAACTCAGGAGCTATGTGCCTACTTTGACAGCAGCTGAAATCAGATAACTCAGTACAGATTGATGACAATCCTATGACATACTGAGCATTAATATTACAACCAAACCATATAATTTGGTATTAAATTATATTGCCGGTAGCAATAGAAACATTTGTTTCACATGTAGAGTTAGTAGGATGTGGAAAGTGTTAGCAAAGTGATTATTGAAGAGCTGTTCCAATTGTGACCCTTAATAGCAAATTAGCTAAACTTATGAAGATTAAAGATTATTAAAAAACATACAGGAAAGACCATGAAAATGGTATTAAAGTTGTAAGTCCCAGGGAGAACTAGTACAGCACAGGCAACTGGCTTAATTTGGTGGTGAAATGTTTACACATTTTCTGAATGTCTATTAAAGTGACTTTTGGCACTATTGGATGGTGAAATCATCTCTGAAATAGTTACAGAAACTTATAGTTGCTTAGGGCTTATGGGAGGACGGGTGTTTTGAATATCCCTCTTGATTGAGTCCTAGGAAAATGAGTTTGGCAGAAGTTTCATTTCCTGCAGGGTAGCAATTGATAGAAAAGAGATGTGGTGTGTGTGTGTATGTGTGTGTGGAAGAAGAGGTGGTGAATTCTGGCAGGATTTCAAAAACAGATTACACACAGGCAAAAGAAATAACAAAAATCAAGGACAAAAATATTAGCGCTTCAGAATCTGGTACAGATAAATAAGTAATCTCTTTATAAATCATATAATCACTTAAGTCGTACATGCACTTGAGTCCCATTCATTTTCCTATCAAAAAACACTTTGATTCCTTTGCATTAGTTGTACTTTAGAAGTCAGATAAATGGCTAAATTGAAACAGTATTTTGGTCCCAAGTAATCCTAAATCCTATGTAAATCATCTCCTAACTTATATCACCACTACTGCACTTACTACCAGCTCCGTTGATGAGGTACCACACGTGCAGTCTACCTTTGAAACAAGTTTGGGAAATGAAGTTTTGACCCATCACCATCACTGCCTGCGCACTTACTGCCTACAATGATGATTTAGTACAATGGTCATTTAGTACTGCATTTGCACTGGAAACAAGGTATTTACTTGCCATCTTGTCACAAAAGGCAAACTTAGCTTTGTGTACATCATATTATGCGAGTTTTCCCATGACTCGTATTCACATAAGTGGTATTAAATGTTCTAGTCCCAATCTGATATAATTTATGCAAGTTTACCTGTTCAATGGACTATCTCCATGTCCTTCAGGTTTTCTAATTAGTCAGTTTGTCAACCACATCTGGCTGTCTTTGTCCTCAGTGGAACTCTCTCTATTCTGAGTTATTCATAAATATGAGTTGCACTCCATGGCCATTATAGTGTCATTAAAATGCAATAATTGGACATTGCTGTGCGCAATTGGCTGCCGCGTTCGCCCACAAATATACAGTCAATTCACTTTACAGTGTGTTCTGTGAAGCGCTTTGGGACGTCCTCCCGACGTGAAAAGCGCTATATCAAATGCAAGGATTATTATTATATAATCTGTGAATTTGGAAAATTACATTTTATAGCAAAATGGTGATGAAGCCTTATAATTTAGATGTGTCATTGCTTGTTATGGAAGCTGATAGGTTTATTAGAACACTAATTTCTGAATTTATAATGAAATCCATTAGAAGACTAAAACATTGGACAATGGCGGTACTAGAAGGATTCAAAATAGTTGATTTTTAGTGGCTGCAAATAATTTCACACTTGCATGAAGAATTAGAAAGTTCTCGACTGAATACTCAAACCTTGAGTGGCTGACCTCCATAAGCTGTTCAAGGAGAGGGAGTACCAGGATAACAGAGTCTCCTTACTGTTTGAGAACAGTAGCATTTCAGTATTCAAATTTACAATGTAACATAGATTCCAATATCTTCAATTCATTCTCAAGCTCATTTTTCCATTTTTTTTACTTCTGAATACTGTGTTTGCCATTAGGCATTTACAGACATCACTTCTGTGGATGTCATTTTTATATTGAAAATGTCTTTCATCAGATTTCTACAAATTCTTAGTCCTTGAAAAGTTATTAACCGTTAAGAACGTTTACTGTGTTGTTTCTGTAGTATAGGAAAGATATATTTGGAAAAAAAGTCACTCAATGTAACTAATTAAAATCATGCTAGGACCTCACATCAATTTTCCTTTCTGTCAGTGACTCTGACTATCATTACTATTGTTGCTAATCTGATTTTTTTTTGCTCAGGATATCATCAGAAGCATCAGTCATAGTTTACAGTGGTTTTCTAAGCATCCCCTTCAAATTGTAACCTAGCCTTGCCTGTAACTAACCCAACAGCTGTGTGTCATTTTCATTACAATTGTAATTACAAGTGACTCACTTTGACATGATTTATGCCATTGTATTAAGTTTTCCCAAATAAATAAAAGTTGTATCAAACACCACCTTGCATTTCAATTTTGCCTTTGATCTAGATTGTCTCAAAGCATTTTGCAGTGATGGAATGAAAACCCAAGAATGATGGGAGGTGGCAGGTAGGTAACCTGAGACTCCATTATAAATATAGGTTTTTAAAAGGGTTTTGAAAGCAGAATGGGGTTCAGAAAGCAGTGGAATAGAAATTGAAAGCTTGGTTTTCAAAAGAGGAATGGGGATGTGCAGCAGTCCCGATTTTGCCAAATGGATGGAAAGGGCAAGGGATTTTGCAGAGGTAGATTTTATTTATTTAAAATAATGATCTTAAACAGCTGTAGTAGAAGAAAAATGTTGACAGTTCAACAACAACAAAATTACATTTATAGAGCGCCTTTCGCTTCAGGAGGACGTCCCAAGGCGCTGGACAGTCAGGGGTCAGAACCCGAGCATGGGGGAGCAGTGGGGTAGGGGTGAGGGAAGGCAGAGAGGTGCGAGGGCGACTGAAGGCACGATCGAAGAGGAGGGTCTTGAGACCGGACTTGAAGGGTGCAAGGGAGGAAGTGAGGCGAAGGGACTGTGGGATGCAGTTCCAGAGTGTGGGGGCAGAGAGGCTGAAAGCCCGGCCACCAATGGTAGGGCAGGTCAGGCAGGAGACATGGAGCAGGCCGGAGCCCGATGAACGGAGGAAGAGGAGAGGCGGTGGAGGAGAATTGAGTGGTCCACAATATCAAAGGTGGTGGAGAGGAAGAGAAGGCAGAGGGAGCCCTGGTCACATATGGTCAGGATGTCATTTGTGACCTTGACCAGATTAGAGGGGCTCATGGAGGGAGTCCAAAGTGTAAAACTGCACAGAATTGAAACTCAAGCCATAGTAACTAGTTTTATTGGTTGGCTCCTTTTTTATATTTGTTGATCGCAATACAAAGTGCTCTCATAAACCTATAAATGATGGCTGGAACAGACATCATAAAAAAGCTTATGAGAAGCAGGAGCAAGAATTAGAATGTGCTTAATTTTTAACTGATGATGATGGGGGTAGTGGGGGAGGACTAAAAATATGTGCCTACTCAATCACCACATGCAACAAGGCTGAGATGCCTTAAAAAAGTCCTCTTATTATACTCACGAGAAGAGTACGTACAATGTACTTGTCTAGGACTGAATGTTGGGAGAGATTGCAGAGCATAAGATATTCATTGTTGCACATTTTCTGTGTGTGCCTGGATATTTCACCCTTTTAGACAAAAACAAATGACATTTGTACGGTGCCTTTCACGGTCAGGACGTCCCAAGGCGCGAGACAAACTATAGCCACAGTCGTTTTCTCCTTTTTCGATATTTAATTCTTTCCTGGAAGCTAACACAGATTACGCCATCAACCACCGTTCCCCGCAAAGGCATTCCACATCCTAACCCTCTGTGAGCCAATTCTAATAGTAATAACAATCCTCGCAATTGCTGTAGTGCCTTATCATCACATTGTCCAGACACCTCGCAGCGCTACCCGGGATATACCGTACAGCTGAGCTGCAGCCCTGCCGCCCACTCAGCCATTTCTACCCGGAGCTCGGAGGTGAAATGGGATGACATGGACATTCACTTCACTTTACAGTATATTCTGCGAAGCGCTTTGAGACGTCTCCAAGACGCGATAAGGCGTCATATCACGACTATTATTCACAATGATTCCCTCCTCCGTTGCACACCCTCCACCCGCACCGGCCAACCAAACGCGCTAGCGGAAGTCCCGCCCACCGGACTGTCTGGTTGGACAGAGAGGCGCTCTGCGGGCTGGTGGGCGGTCGCCGGCAGTCAGTGAGTGGTCAGTCAAGTCAGTCAGTCAGTCAGTCAGTCAGTTGTGGGGCGGGGCAGGAGGCTCTCCGTCAGCAAGTTTCCTTCCCTTCAAATGCTCGCGCGACCACCATTATAACCGTCGCCGAGAAGAGGGGGGGCGGGGGCGGGGAGGGAGGGAGAGGCGCTTCCCCCAGCACCGCGGGCCCTGACTGACTGCCTGACTGACTGACTGCCTGAGCCGCTGTCCGGCTCTCTCCTCTCACTCCCTTTTTTTAAAAAAAAATAACGTGCGTCTCTTTTTCTTTTTGTTGTGGTTGTTGTGTGTGTGTTGTGTGTGTGTGTGTGTGTGTCCCCGTCTCCGCCTACGCGCTTGTAGAAATGTACATCTCTATATTTTTATATGGCGTTTAAATTAAATATAAATATGTATACCTATCTATGGTGGTAGTTACCTCTTTACCCTCATTCCCCAGTTCACCTCAGGCCAACAAAAAAAAATCCTATTACGGTCGAATTCGATCGTGTTAAAAGAAAATATATATATATATTTTTTAAAAATCTCTTCCCCTCTCTCCCTCTAACCGGCACCGGACTTTTAATTGTTTATATATATATATATATATAATATAAATATAAGCTTTTTTTTTATTTTAGAGAGGTAGTTTTTTGTGTGTCGTTCTGCTTCCAACTCTCTGTGGTTTATTTATCCTCCTCCCCACCCTTCTCAACCCAATTACAATACATCTAAGAAGGTTTTCTCTTGCTGCGGTGGCCGGTGAATTTTCTCTTGGAGATGTCGCTGGAGGGGAAGGTCGTGCGGAGGGTTTGAGGTAAGTGGAAGAAAGTGTTTCCCGTGTTGGGTGATAACATTTCTCGCTCTCTCTCTCTCTCCCTTTCTCCTCTGTGTGGCGGGTGGTTAGGTACTTTGGGAGTGGGGAAGAAGAGAGTCATAATATTCCTTGCATTTGATGCAGTGCCTTAACACGTCGTTCAGACGTCTCAAAGCGCCTCACAGGATACACTATTTTGTGGGTGAAACACCACAGCCAAAAGGGGAATTCACACCAAAAAATTGTGTGTGTGTGTGTGTCTCCCTCCCCCTGCCCTTAAAATGACAAAGGATGGTTAGTTTTGGGAATGTCAAATCTCTTTTCTGGCTATGCTCTTTTGATTTCTCGTGTTTTGCTGCACCTTATGGGAGCGAGAGGTATATTTGGAGAGACGTGCCCTGGCTTGTCCTCCCCTCTCTCCTGCGGAAGACTTTTTTTTACAACCTGTACCAGACAGAAGTAAAATTTTAGACATCTTCTGTTACATAGGAAACAGCATTTTCTATGTGATGTTTTTAGTCAATTCACAATTGATACAAAAATATCCGTCAATTCACTTTACAGTATATTCTGTGAAGCGCTTTGAGGTGTCTCAAAGACATGATAAGGTGCTATATCAAATGCAAATGCAAGGATTATTATTTCCATCTCTTTCTCAGTTGTTGGCCTGACTCTCTCCTGTATGTGTATCTACGGACATTGAATTTTGGGGAAGAAAAATAAAATGCTGCATTATTAATTTCTCCTTCATATTACATATTGTCATTTTCCACTAACCCGCCACCACCACCCCACACACACACGCACAAAAATGAAATCAGTTAAGTTTATCTGGCCATTCCTATGAATTTAGGATTTTTTAAAAAAATCAATCTTGCCCATGTTTCCAACATCTTGACACAGCTGCAAGTGAGAAAGCTTGCTAGTTTATTGTGATATGGATAATCCCATTTAATGCCTGATCATGTCAATGTCTTGAAGCCGTTTTTCAAGTTTTTCTGTAAAGTGTACTGCCTGGATATTTGTGGGCTAACACAGCAGGCAATTTTAGCAGAGCAATGTTCCTCAAACAGCCATGAAATTGCAAGACCAATAATTTTATATCTGGGAGATTGTTGGTCAGGACACAGCGAGAAACTTCCTTTCTTCTCAAATAGTGCTTTGGGATTTTTAATATCCACCTGAAGAGGCACATACATTTAATGCCATCATTAGAAGGGTTGGACCTCTGACAATGTAGCACATTCTCAGCACTGCATTGAAGAGCTCAAAGTCCCAAAGCGCAGGGTTTGCCACAACACTCTTTCATTTAGAATTGAGTGCTACCAACTCAAGCAGACTTGATTGTAGGGGCAAAAAGAGATTCTCTCTGCCGTTTCGTTTTTGTGATTCATATCAAAGGTGCGTTTTTATTTAATCATAACTGTTTCTGGTGACTGTTTCTAGTGGTTCACACTTCTATAAACTGGATAAGTCTTTGATTTTTTTTCTTTTCTCTTTTAGTCATTCTAAATCTTTTTCTGAGTCTGGAAAGTTTTTGAAGGTTCGTCTTGTTTGACAGGGTCATGTTTCCGTGAGACCCTGTCAAACAAGACGGATCTTCAAATCCCATAAGTTTTTACATCTCATCAAGTATACAATAGCAATTGTCGGGTTTTCCTTGTGAAATGATTCACTGTTTTAAGAATTGTCATTAATTAGGCAGTTTCCTAGGTAGCGTTTTTGTTTTACGTTTGTAGCTTAACGGGTGGTGATTATATGTTTGACTTGACTGATTGTACCAAATAAATCTATACATTTATAGTTTTTTTCAAAATTTGGTGCTTTTGTTCTGCATGGAACATTTGGGGGATTTTTTTTGTAAATTCATGGTTTAACTTTTCAGATGATGAACAAATGTATTTTTTTTAGGAAACTATTTTCTAATTTTGTTAGTTTGAAAATGATTCCTGAACCTTACACATGAATATGAAATTATTCTACTTATTATAACCTATTAAAACATTGAAGTAAAATATTACATTTATTGCCATTATCAATATTTTAATTTTTAATCCCATTTTTATTTTTAAAAAATTGTTGTGGCTAGAAATGAGACTGAGCAATCATCTGTAAGATTCAGTGGATAGCTGAAGTTTAGCCTTCCAGTTGAGATTTTTATAATTTTTACTGATCGCTGTGTGTGATTCTCCGTTTTTTTTAAACAAATGATTTGGAAAATATTTCCCCCAGTTTCTAGACACCATATATAACTTCCAATTAATAATGGTATTATTCTAAATTTAGCTCCAAGTGGAATGGCATGTCTCCAAGAAGCTGCTGATTTTCCTATGCGTTGAAGTCAACTCTATTCTAGATTATCATATCGGGTCCTGGACCAGAACCTGTATGGTCTTTTTTCCTGCATTCCTCTGATAACTTGTTAATTTCCCATACAATATATGTCTGACCCGTTTTGAAGTATGGTACAAGATATGTCAATCCCATTGCTGTTCAATAAGGTATTTTATCAAATATATTGCTGTGTGATTGAATCTTTTGTCTTGCTGTTGAGGAACGGGTAAGGAATCTTTATAGTTTAATTGGATTTTCTATTTGGATCTTCTATTCATCATATTTGGAATCTGCAGGGCCTTGTCCATTTCCAAATCCTAAATTATATTTAGTCTCCTTTTTGTAACCAAATCAACCAATCCTTTTTTGAAATGTAACTCTGTAAATCCTTTAAAATCAAATTGAAACTTGAGTGAATAATGTAGGTAACCTTGAATAGATTATTATAAACTAATTGCAAAATAAAGTATTTGAAATGGCATTTGGCAAATTGGGTGTTAGGCACAGCTGGAAAGCAAATGTCTTACTTGAAATAAGGGATTTGATAGGGAAAAAAAAATAACACTGAGAAGAGCTGACAACATGCACAGATATTTATTTCAGATTGAGAACCTAAACAATAGTCAAAGTGAAGAAGGCGATGGATTGTGAAAATTGAAGAGCAGCAGAAGAAAGGGGATTTGTCAATGTTATCATGTGACATCAAGCTTTTGTTTTAAAGGCCTGACCATTGTTGGAAGGGAAGACCGGAGGAGCTAACGAATTGCACAATCTTGAGTTCCTTCAAAAGCAGAAATTAGAATGGAAACAGGGATATATGCGATAACAACTTAGCGAGACTGTAAGCTTATATATTTGGTCCTTGGGAGAAATAAAAGGAAAGCAATGAATGACTTTTGCATTATTGATTGAGATAAGTCAGCATAGTGAGAGGATGGAGGTCAGAGGTGAGAGAAAAATCACCTGTCATACTTAACTTGTATTCTGTTTGGAAATGCAAGGAACTCGTTGAAATAGATTTCCTCAGATATGGAAGACCAACATATAGAATCGTACAGCACAAAAAGAGGCTATTCGGCCCATCGAGTTTGTGCCGGCTCTTTGAATAGAGCAATGTAATGTCACATTGAAGTTCTGGATATACCTGAGCATTCGGTTGTTAAAGATAACATATTTAGGACAAAACAGGAAATCAAATAACCTGGAAGCTTCTTTAGCAATGATTTAGATTTGAGATCAAGAGAAAGCAATAACGGTAAGAGGTGTGGTAGATGTTTATATGGGGGAGCATAGGAAAACTAAGGAATTGAAAGGAACTAGATTATTATCCTATTGAAGTATATTCAACAACTTGTATTTTCGCCCACAACTATACAGTCAATTCACTTTACAGTCTATTCTGTGAAGTGCTTTGAGAAGTCGAGAAGACATGAAAAGCGCTATATCAAATGCAAGGATTATTACTATTATTTTATTATGTAGTGCCCTTTACACAGGGCAACATCTCAGAGCGTTTAAATGCAGTGTTATACTATAGATTTAATAATCTAGAAAAACGTTTCAGGCAGAAGACTATTCATCTAGCCAATCCATCTTCAGTTTTGGGTACCCAATCGTAGGAAAGTTATACTATTCTTCCGATAGTTTACTATTCACTGTTCAATACCTTGTTCAGCAACAGTTCACTCGATTAATACCTGGTCTGAGGAGGGCTTAGATATGACAAGGTTATTTTCATGAGAGCAGAGAAGGTTAGGGATGTTTTGATTAAGGTACTTAAGATGATTGAAATGAGTTGACAGTTTAGATCGTGGACAATTCTTTTCTCTGGTAGAGGTATCCATTACAAGAGGACCTCAAAACCAAAATAAGAGGTAGAACAGAGGTATCAGGAAGTGGAATGTTTGCTCCCCCAAAACTGTAGAAGTGGAATCAATAAGCAAGCTTGAAAGAGAGACAAACACTTGGATGGTGGAAGTATTAATGGGGTTTGGCAAAAGGCAAGATTGAGATTTGGAATTGAGATTTGTCAGGACTTACTGAACCGGTGGAACAAGCTTGATGTCCTCCTCCCATTCCTCTTTTCCTACGTTCCATTGTTCCTTGCAAATTTCCCATAAGAGTGCTTTGATATAGAAGTCTCTTTAAATCCAAATGAACTTGAACCTTTTAGTTGACTGGAATTTGTCTAGTTTCTTTTTGAAACCCTTTGTTGTTTCTTGGTGTAGTGGTAGTTTTGTTAAAATTCTTGCTGCCATTCACTGTAATATAAACATCGCATCGGGGAAGAAAAGTGAGCCAAAGAAATCTGAGAAACCTTGCAATTAAATTCTCAATGCAGACTAGTTGCGGAATGGATATAATAATAATATACTAATCCTTCCGTTTGGTAGAGCGCCTTTCATGTCGGGAGGACGTCCCAAAGCACTTCAGAGGATTTACTGTGAAATGGAATGACCGTGTATTTGTAGGCAGGCATGGCAGACCAATTGCGCATAGCAACGTCCCATAAACAGTATTGTAACTTTCTCAGACAGGTAGCTGTTGTGATTAGCAGCATAAGGAAATGTGACAGATTGAAGACAATTTTCATCTATAATACACATGGACAACTTAGTGAGACAACAAAATTGTTTATAAACATTTTTTATTTTAGTGAATTTTTTAACTTATTTTCTTGACATTGCTCTTCTTAACTTGGTGACTGCTGGGAGTCCAATGGTACTATGTTCTCAAGGTGTCATTTGTTATTGGTGAACTGAGATGGTGACATTGGTGGGTTATTTGACATTGGAAAGTAGGTAATTACAAAACAAAAATCAATTTCCAGTTAAAATATGTGCATAATGCATATATTGTCTGAAATTAGAAAATATTACTTTTGGCATCTTAAGTACTTTTTACAATGAGTTGCTTCTTATTCAAGATACAGGCCAAAAAGCCTTCAGAATTGGTTATTCACCTTGTGGCTGTTTGTGGGACCTTGCTGGCTGGCACAAATGGCTACTGCGATTACCAGTTTAAAAGAAATACACCTTTGTTCTTTATGCTGCTTTGATCATGTGATTGCCTGTCTTGACCAAATTGGCAAATATCACTAACCCTGGGGCATGATTATATAAACACCTTATACTGAGGTTGTCAGTGGTTTGGATGTTTTTTGTAAAAACAAAATTTGCAAGTATTTAAATTTTACAGAAGTGAACTGCTGTGTATTATATCCTAGGGCATTGTTGAGCTGAAATTCATCCTGACTTATAAGTCACCCTGATTTGTCCCCAATCTTGCTATTTTAACTTGTATTGCAATCTTATGTAAATTATTTTGTATTTCGTGAAGTCTGTTGGACTGAAAGGGCATTTCCATTGCTATGATTTGGCAGTTCATTTGTTAGTTTCTGTTTAATAGTTAGTCTTTTTTTTACAGCACTTGATTTATTACAATTCCTGATTCAAAATTGTTAAATGCAAAATGTGTTCTGGTTGTAACACTGATCAGTCTTACTTTCAGGTTGTTACCGGGACAGCAGAGTGTTCAGGCTTTATGTACACACCCATTTTTTTCTTGAATTTGGTTAGCTATTTTGGAATTGCCTTTCTGTACCAATTAAGTTTCTCTAATTTCTTGGGACAAAACCGGAGGATATTGGCTTAAGACTTAAAATTATTTGTACCAAAAACTCTTTAGCCGATACCTTGGAGCTATTAAATACATTTACAACTGAATTGAGAAATGTTTCCTTGACAATCGTGCTATATACCAGCACAGATACAGTTCTTGTAATATTTAGGGTTGTAAAGAGGGACTGGAAATTTACACTAATTCCACATTGACAACAAGTTTACACCATCTGCTGTGATATTAATCCTTGTTCACAAGATTTAAAAATGGTCATCAATCTTCTGTGGGGGTGAACTGCTTCCTGTAAAGATCTAGTAGGTACTTTAAATATGGAAACACTTTTGAATTTAAACTTAAAATTAGGTTAGTAGATCTTTATAATATTTAGGGACATAGGATCGGGGTAGGCCATTCAGCCCCTCGAGTCTTTCGATTATTTTATTGGATCATGGCTGATCTGTACCTCAACTCCATTTACCTGCATTTTCTTCTTATCCCTTAACACCCTTACCTAACAAATATCTGTTGAGCTCAATCTTAAATTCCAATTGACCCAGCAACCAGTCTTTTGGGAACGAGAATTCTAATTTTCACAATTCTTGGTGTGGAAAAATGCTTCCTGGTTTCACTCTTTTTGGCTTACTTCTTATAAAGATTATGCCCTCTTGTTCTGGATTCCCTCACCAGAGGAAATAGTTTATTTGTATCTGCTCTATTGAGTCCTGTTTTCATAATAATTATCCTTGCATTTGATATCACGTCATTGAGATATCTCAAAGAGCTTCGCAGGATATACTGTAAAGAGGAATGACTTATTTTTGTGGTCAAAACATGCCAGCTAGCATAGCAATATCCCACAAACAGATACTGATTGAATGAGCAATTTTATTTGGGGAATTGTTGGCCATGACACCGGGACAAAGTCCCTTCTCTTTTCAAATAGTGCCATGGGATCTTCAACATCCACCTAAACAGGCAGATGGGACTTCAGTTTAACATCACATCCGAAGGACAGCACCTTTGACAATGCAGCACTACCCCAGAACTGCATTGGTGTGTCAGTTTACTTAGACGATGAGATTCCAAATCCACGCTTGGACGTGGAGTGGCGAGAGTGCTACCACTGCGCCAGGCTGGCACACAAACCATTGCTTTAAATGTGTTGAGCAGATCACCCTTCAACTTTCTGAACTCCAGGTTGCAACCCAACCTCAGAATTTAAGCCTTTCATCTCTGGATTCATTCTGGTGATTCAGAACTATACCCCTCCAAGGCCAATATGTTTCCTAAGGTGCAGACCCCAACACTGAACTTAGTATTCTAGATGGGGACTCACCAAGGCTTTGTGCAAATGAAGCATCGCTTTTGTATTTCAACCCCCTTGAGAAAAAGGCCGACATTCCATTAGCCTTTTTGATTGCTTTTTGTGATGCCATATGAAGTTACTTCTCTTATAAATAGTGCTTCAGGCTTGGCCATTTTTTTTAGTGTATTTAAATCTATTTACAGCAAATTCCATGCTTAATAGCTTACTGTTGTGCTTGAAATGTCATTAAATATAGTACTTTTTAGTTGTAAATTCAAAGTAAGTGTTTTGGTTTTGAATATTAAATACTTAATGATTATAAGTTGGTTCTTAATTTGTTTATTCAAATCCTGATCCTTTGCTATGTTTTGCCATTGTACCACGCCAATGAGTAGTTGGATGCATGTTTGTGTCCTCACGCACTGCACATCTGTAGGATGAATTTCTTATCTGTTTAGCCAGCTGACAAATCGCAGAATGAAAATGGCCTCTTTCCTTGTTCAAGACAAAATTTGAAGGCAAGATAGACAACGTGCTTTTCAACAACAGCAGTTGGAAAAGTCAAACAGAGGATTTGTTCTTGGACACTAAAATTGATGTACTGGAAAAACAGAAAAATAACTTGTTAAAGGTAAAGGATTAAAGAGCAGAAATCTGATCCTGCCTTTTTTGTTGTTTGGATAACTAGTTGTGAGCAGATGGTGCTAGGATTACTACTATAGACCTAGAAGTGCTGCAACCTGAAAAATCTAAATTTTCAAATTGTTTCTGTATTGTCTATTCATCTAATTTCAAATACAAATCTGTATGTTTTCAGTGTGAGAAAGATAAGTTTATTTGTTAAAATTGTGATTCATCTCATGGAATTATTCTCCCTATTTAAATGTGAATATTAATTGTTCTGTGGTGGGGAAGAAAGAGATCCTGCTTATCATTTTAGGAAATTCACACCCTACATAGTGGTAAACTTTTTCTACTCAAAGGTTTCATTTTCAGAATTAATTTACGCCTATGGTTAGCATGGTGATAAAGTTTAGAAGTGTAGTTTTTTTTATACTCTTGACATAGTCCAGGATATCGTCCTGCAACCTTTGGCAGCATTTAACTCGAGTTTTGAACTTGTTAAAGTTGTTAAACTTGTTAAAGGTTTTCATGCTGATTCACCAAAGCCATCTTGGATATCTGCCACGTCGTTGGAACCTAATTGGTTTGGCTCAGTATTTTGGGGATTGGGCAGACTAGCCCCCGACTTCAAAATCTGTTCTGACTGTAAAGGATCTTTTCCTGTGATCTGCATTATGATAGTCTACTATTTTCCTTATGTGATGTTTTAAATAGGAAACCTTCTTCAAACTCAGTGCAGTGGTTTAATCCAACTAACTAATTTGCGGGAATGTCATTCTGCTTCCATGAACGTTAAAGCTCGATTCCTTCAGGCGTATAGAGATCTTGTGTTCTAGTTTAGAAGGCAAGCATTCTTATAATACTAGGTCAGATGGACAATCAAGTGTTGGCAGGGAACGTTCCTGTCAAACTGTTCTGTAAAAATGAACCATTCCTTGGGGAAATCCGAAAGGACGTATTTTAGTGCAATGCTTTCAGCTGTTGAAAGCTGATGCCAATGTGTGATTAGCTGTGTTGAGATGGTAACCATTCATCATATTCTAACTACAGCATTAGTCCAGTTGAGGGTGTGTGAATGTAAAATGTGCAGTGTGTGAGGATCACATCTTCAGCTCATAGTTTTATATCATGCCTATGAATGCTGCCTGGGAGAAGAGAGAGGTCTTCCTGACATGAAAGGCACTATGTAAATGAAATTTGTGTGTTCGAGTCAGTATTTCAGGACAGGGTGATATGTTGGGCAAGTTTCCTTATTCCACACACCTCTGTACACCTAGCAGTAAATAGGAACCCGGTTGTTAGCCGATTGGTGGATTGCTTTTCTGGGGGTAATAATCCCTTCAAAAAAAATCATAATAATGATTTGGTCACTCAATCCATGACCGTTTGTGGGACTCTGCTGTGTGCTATTGGCTGCCGTGTTTCGCCCACACAATATACAGTCAGTTTACTTTGCAATATATTCTGTGAAGCGCTTGAGATGTCACGGAAGATGTGATAAGGCACTATATCAAATGTTATGATTAATCTTATTATTTCAGACACCCAATACCATTTTAATTCATGAAAACCAATTGTATTTTGGCTGTTGCCGAGAAGGATTTTTTCCCCTTTTTTATTCCGTGATTTGTGTGTGCCTGGATTATATTCTAATTCTGAATCATACAGTATTTATTTGTACACTGAATTGAGAGGATCTCTAAATTGGCCTTCACTTTTGGACTCTGATCAGTTTAGATCCATGTAGCAGATCCATGTGGAACAAAGAAGAGTTGGCTGCACCATGTTTAAATTGCTGAATGCTTAGAAAGATGAATTAGGCTAACTTGACTTTTCTGTTTTGCTGTTGCTGCCTTTTATCCCTTCCTTGACCATGTCTAACAGGAGTAGGTAAGCCAAAGAAATACGCATGAGTATTTCAGCAAGAAAAGAAATTAGTCCACTGGAGGAAAAACAATAAGAAAACTAGAAGTGACTTCAATGGCAACTGCCAATTGCAGACTGACTTTAATTTTTTAATGCGCCCGATTATAATGGGCCTGCCTGTAGATCGACCTTTGTTTTAAGATATTGTCTTACGACTGGCTAAATTTGCACAGATTTCAGGGGAAAAACTACTGTTGAAGAAACACTTAAGTTGCACATGCACTGTGCTGAAAGAATTAGAATAATTACAGTTGGGATTATGTTTAATAGGTACTGAAAATGTAATCACTTAGTATTTCACCACTAAACGATGCATTTGCTGTGGAAAATCCACATGTATTGGATTCCCTAAATTTTGAGGATTTATTTTGTGAGTTTTTAAAAATCTTAAAATTGCCTGTGATGTTTATTTTAATTGATATTTTAGCATCGACTGAAACTAATGAGGGGTTCTTGAGTTTCTAAAGTTGTATTTCCATTTTCAGTGTAAAATGTATAGTAGTGCTTCCCAGAAATATAATGGAGAAACAGTCGTCTAAGTTGATAAATAGATTGGATGGATAATGCAAAACCACATGTTAAGGGTGCTTAATTTACACTGACAAACGTTCTCTGACCGAATACAGTAAAACTTGGATAAGTCTTTTCTTTACAAATCGCCTAAGTCGTACACGCATCTGAGTCCCATTCAGTTTCCTTCCCAAACCGCTTAGATTTCTCTGCATTAGTTGGATTTTATAAAGCAAATCATCTCCTAACTCGTAACGGCGTTGCATTGAATCGCAGGAAATGGTCTGACCAGTCGCCGCATGCACACCTACTAGCTGCATTGAAGTACACATGCGCAGTGTAGAATATTCATTAAATTGAACTTTTGTATGACTTGCGCATGTTTGCCTGTACCTTATACTTCGTGTAAGTAATATTAAATGTTATGGTCTCCCAACTGATACGACTTATGTGAGTTTTACTCTAGTTTTGTTTTTAAAAAGTAGAGGACTAGGAAGAGCAGAAGCTTGAGACAAAGTTAAGGTCCACATTTTTTGGGGTATTTATCGTGTCTATATGAAATTGTAATGGGAAAGAAAGTAAATTGATTCTTGATTAGTTGGTATATATGCATTTGTTGCACAATTGACTGAGTCCTTATATGAAAACTCTTTCAAGCAATTTGTCATGTATTAAACTGTATTTTACCAGAATTAGAACCTTAGAAAAGATTTTTTTAATTCAAATTTTCATCCTTTAAAAAGATGAGAATACAGTATCAGTACTGTCTAATACTGACAAGTTGCTACAACTTTTACTTTTTAATGTAATTTGTTTTGGTACACTTCTAAATTGCTTGTTCCTGAAGTCCACTGTGAAAACCTTGCATTTCCCTCCATAGTTCATTTTTTGCTTTGTCAAAAAAAATTGTTGGACCTAATTTGGGGCGGGAAGATCATTTATAAGCAAGATTTCCTTGAATCAACCTCTCAACACCAAAGCAGTCAGGTGTGTAGCTGGGATTTCATGGTGACGTCTGATGTAGAAATGCTAATATAGTAGTGGGTAATTAAACCTTTCAGATGATACTTGGTCATTTATGCCAAATGTGTTACGGCTGAAGTACACAATAAATACTCAAATGCACAATAAATGCATTTCTTTTTGAAAAGTACACTATAGCATTCAATGGATGTGAATAGAAAATGATTCAAGAATTGGAATTCAAACCTTTGAGTATGCACTTATCTGAAGATAATAATAATAATAATAATAATAATCCTTGCATTTGATATAGCGCTTTTCACGTCGGGAGGACGTCCCAAAGCGCTTCACAGAATACACTGTAAAGTGAATTGACTGTATATTTGTGGGCGAACGCGGCAGCCAATTGCGCACAGCAATGTCCCACAAACAGTCGTAGATTGAAAATGACCAATTTATTATTGTTTTTTTGTTTTTTTGGAGGGATTATTATTAGGCGTGTGGAGTAAGGAAACTTGCCCAAGGTTTCGCCCTGCCTGGAATTGAACTCAGGTCTCTCGCTTGCAAAGCGAGTGCTCTAACCACTGAGCTACAGGACTTCTATGACTCTATACGTCCCCACTTCAAGTATTTTGATTTGAACCACTATGTCCGTTAGTTTCCCCAAGAGCAGTCTACTCTCCTGGCACAAAATTGCAGAACCACACAGTGATCTTGTGTTTAATTGTATGCATGCGTTTGTCCTGGATTAAATGTATTTAAATGCTTGAGCTGGAACCTAAGTATTCTCTGGATCAGCAAACCTCAATGTTCACCACTTGCTATTTGAGCCTCAGTCCTCAATTATTTTTGAGAAAAGCCTATGTGATGCCCATCTTGCTATGTTTTTCCCCCACTTAATATACAAAAATGATCAACAGAAAAAGGCACTTGACCCATATTTTTCCATTTCATGGGGCATGTGCCCTTTAAGAAGAATAAATGGTTGATGGCATGATTTCATGTTGTGTACCTTTGTTCTGATTTATTGAGAAAGCCTTCCGTTATAGTGAAATGCGCGCTTGGATCCAATGGAATCTAACTTGCGCACAGACAGTTTACAAAATCAAAGGTTTATTAACACAGGAAGGAAGTTTCAGTGGCCAAGGAGTCTTGCGTGCACAAAACACTTCCTACCTCCAACAGCAAATGTATCCCAGAGTTGAAGGCACGTGGGTTTCCGATCCTACACCCACTTTGCTGTTTTCTAACTCTCGATTCATCTCAGCCTCACAGCCAACTCTCAACAGCCAAGTCTTCACCAGCCCATGTGGCAAGCCAGAGGCTTCCTTTGGCCTGTCCTCACAGTGGTAGGACCTGCCCTGACTGCAGTCCAGAACAATGAGACTTTCCAGGGGTTCAGTTTGCACCTTTAAATGACCCAGGCCTCACATTCCCTCCAGTATATTCCGTAGTGGCCGTCCCCACTTCCAGTACCCAGATTTGTTTGCAGTGTTAAACCATCCTTAAATAGAATATTGATTTTAGTATAAACTATAAATGAGCTGTAATTTTTTTTTCAAATTGTAAAACTGCATAAGTCACGGATCTGGAATTCTTCAAATGTACATCTGTATGGTAAATGTTTAGTTTGGGGAAAAATAGTCAAAAATGTTTTTTGTTTGCTATAAGTAACTATAATTGACACAGACAGTTATTGTGTACTCTTATGAGTTCATTACTTAATTGCGCATATGCTACAAGGTTGTTACTAGCAAAAAAATATTTTATATGGTTGGATATGGTTGCAGTATCTTCAACTCGCCTATCACAAACATTGCTAGGCAATTCTTTTTCTTCCCTTCCCCCAGCTATAATAAAATCAGTAGAAATTGTGTGGCTCCAACTATCTGTTAATGTCTACCAAAATAGCTAAACGCTTCACATGATTTTAAACAAACCTCATAGGTACCCAGTGCCTGTACTGAAACTCCTTTTAAAACTACTAGCTCAGAACAGACTGTGGGTTCACATGTCTATAAAAAGTTATATATTATTTCAATAACTGCAAACATTATGTTAAATTTGCCCCATGTTTAACATTTGGGCTTATTGTCTCCTCTGGGATAGAATTTGCATTTTTTTTAAAACTGTGAAAGCCGTAAAAAGATTTTTATTTAAGGCAGAATTGAATTTATTTAGGTTACCAAAAANTGAGAATCTATAGCTTGTGTACTCACTTTTTGCATGATTACACGTTAACAAGCGAAAGTGCTAGTTCCTAAGAACATGAGTATTCGAATGTTGAAATGATCAAATAAACTTACTTGGGGTTGCTGAAAGTTCCAGTTGTCAAAAAGGAGTGTCCAGGAGTTTTTAGGAGTTTTAGTGTGCCACTCAATAGTCTGGATTTTTTTTCTATTATGCCCAAAGGAGATCGTTTCTATAATCTTTTTATTTGTATTTTTAAAAAGCTGTGGATTTTGTAGATAGGATTGTAAACCCCTTGGAGAAGTGTTTGCAAGCTTGTATATCAATGTATGGTATTTTTGTGTGTGCAAGTTGGGAGTCTCTTCATCCCTTTTTTTTCATCAGTTTATTCAATAAAACTTCTTAGCACATTCTACAGCACTATTGACTTGTAGTGAGTCAAGTTTACATATTCAACAGTCAGCTATTTTGTTGCTGATGGACCATATACTGAAGATGATTTGCAATAATATTCAGCCTTGAGCTTGTCATTCCACTATGAAGCTCAACCACTATGCAATTAGCTTTTTATTAACTTAAAAAGCCAGCCTGTGCTCTTAGTGCTGATGAAGAGCGAGTAGCCTCTCTGACATATTTACTAAATTAAAAATGTCACCCATAGTTGTATATGCTTAATGCACCAGTACACTGTGTGGAGCAGCAGTATTACATTCTGCTGCCTATTTGTAATAACTCCAGGTTCCAATGTAGTGTCACTGGGCCATCAGTTTAATTGCCCTGCTAGCTTGTGACTACAAGTCAATAGTGCTGTAGAATGTGCTTTGAAGTTTTATTGAATAAACTGATGAAAAAAAGGGATGAAGAGACTCCCAACTTGCACACACTTGTTTAAACACTTGTCCATAGCCAAGATGACCCTCACAGGATGCTCTTATCTGTTAAAGAGTGCCCAGCGTATATGTGGATTGGGTTAGAGGAAACTTATCTGCAGTGAGCACAACAGAAAAAAAAGAACATCCAGATTATTGAGTGGCACAATGTTTTTATTAAGTTCTATAACTGGTTGGAGAAGCAAAAAAAACTTTGAAAAAGTTTAAATATTTCCTCAAATACTCCTTCATCTTTTGACAACTAGAAATTTCACTTAATTTGTGGTATCATCTCACTTTAGCTGAACAAAAACTAGATAATAAATAGTCATTGAGCCATTTTTGATATTTTTTTAACCTGACAGTCGGGTAGGAAGAAATATTTTCGAAAAACGTTTGAAGATAGTAATGGATTAGGTGGTCACAATTTGTTTCATGCAATGGATTTGATAACATGCTCCAGGTTAAACTGCCAAAGTTTGCATCGCACTTTGTTGTTTTTATTAATTGCCGTTTTTTTTCTGATTTGTTGCCCTTTTTCACTTGTCCTGCTACATTAACTCCTTCATCTTTCAATACTTGGCCCAAGTATTCATTAAAATACAAATGTACATTTTTATATAATGTTCCTTACTTTGGGAGGACATCCCAAGGAGCTTGACAGACCTGGTTTGGCACCCATTCTGGGGGTGGAAACTCTGTAGGGAGGGGAAAGTTGACAGAAGACACAATTAAGTGTATTACTCGTGTGTGAGCCTTGATGGTGTGCATTGGTCGGCTATTCATTCAACCCGGGCTGAGGCGGGGTCTGTCACTGATGTCTTTGATCCTGTTTTTGCAACATCGAGTCCTGAAGCTCATTGGTTAGAGCACTCGCCTGGGTTTGATTCCTGGCGGGATGAAATGCTGGGCAAGTTTCCTTACTTAACACACCTCTGTTCACCTAGCAGTAATTAGGAACCCGGTTGTTCGTTGATTGGTCGATCGCTTTTCTGGGGGTAATAATTCCTTCAAATAATAATAATAAATTGGTCATTCAATCCACAACTGCTGTGTGCAATTGGCTGGCATTTTCACCCACAATCAATTCACTTTACGGTATAGTCTGTGAAGCGCTTTGAGATGTCTCGGAAGACGTGATAAGGTGCTATATCAAATGCAAGTATTATTATCTTTGCAATTGCATTTAATTCTATATGTTCCAGTAACCTCCACAATTCCAACACATTTTCTCTACCAATGCAGTGTAGTGTAAGAATCCATTTGCATTGCCAATTCTGGATTGTATTCTAAGTAGATGTGTGAAGCTGAGAGGCTCTTAAAATTTCTGAGTTCAGGATCTTTTATGTAGTTTTTAACACTGATCAGAATAGCTGTCTTGTTACTGATTCTGAAACCTGAAATTGTGCAGTTCTGGCTTGGCTCATAGCAAACCCTGCTACCTGTCCATTCTTTCCAGTCAAGGCTGAGGTTGGATGTGTGTAAATCCCTACATCCTCCAAAATGGCAAAAGACTATGTTATTTAGTTCAGTCACTACATGGTAATGTGTAAAGATAACTTTAAAAAAAAGATTGAAAGGCAGTTTTTCATGTGGATGTTTTTACGGCAAGTTTTTTTTTATATTCTGGATTTTTTTCAACAATGCAATGTTGCCTAAGTACCTAAATTGAATAAAATATAACTTACTGTTGTAGTCCAAATGTAGGAGTTTTGGGAGAATTCTTAGAGATTTAGTATTCTTAGTCTTAATCGAAGTTTAACTACGGTTTTTAAAATGCAGCAAAGCTTGCTAAATTGACTGACTCAATATTCTTTTTTCTCCTCCAGCATTCAGTTATTTTAACCACCAAATTGTACTTTTTTAAAAAATATATTTTCATGGGATCTGAACATGCCCAATTTCTGATTTAAAATATCTAAATCATTGACAATTTTAGCATTGCTTAGCAAGGCTAAGCATAAAATTAAGTTAAATATTTTGATGCAGAATTAACTGTATTCTTATATTGCATAAGTGTATCTTCAATCATTTTAATATATTTTTAATTTCCTCAGCTACCAGCTTAATCTATGGAAAAAGTTGGAAAAATGTGGAACAATCTAAAATGCAGATGCCAGAATCTTTTCACCAATGAAGGTGGAGACAGAAATGAAAAGAACTCTCCAAGCCATTGTATTGATAAGAATGCAAGTATTCACGTTGGTAATCTGCCGCAGCAATGCCTGAATAGTCCATTGAATAGACGTGGAATTATGCCACTGGTCACAGATGTGCTGGAAAAGAAAGATCGAAGGAATGGAAACTGTGTTTCTGAAATCCCAGCAATTGTTGAAGCTGATGTAGATAAAGAAAACACAGATTTGCCTGCTGCACCAGAAACATCTGTGGTTCGAAGAGACTCCTACTCCCGCCATGCTCCATGGGGTGGGAAGAAAAATCATTCTTGTTCCACAAAAACACAGACTTCATTGGATACAGATAAGCGTTTTAGTAGGACCAGGTCGGGGTTGCACAGACGGGAAAGACGGTATGGTGTGAGCTCTATGCATGACATGGAGAATGTGTCTAATCGGACTGTGACACGACCATCCGTGCGCCAACGTTTTCAAGAAACTGTGGGCCTGTGTTTTCCTATACGAGCACGCAAACAGTCCAAAGGCTTATTCTCGAGCAGGAGAAAGATTCTTCTATCAGAACTGATGCTTGAAAAATGTCCTTTTCCATCTGGTTCAGACCTCGCCCAGAAATGGCATCTTATAAAACAACATACTGCTCCTGTCAGCCCACAGTCAGCCTGTTGGCTGGAGACTTTTGATACTGCATTTGCTTCCACAGAAGATGAAGAAGATCGCCTTCGTGAAAGACGCAGACTTAGCATCGAAGAGGGGGTTGACCCTCCTCCCAATGCTCTTATACACACTTTTGAAGCAACTGCACAGATTAATCAAACATATAAGCTGGGACCAAAGCTAGCCCCTGGGATGAGTGAGCTTTCAGGTGACAACCGTCCAATGACAAATGGAGACTGGGACTGTGAAGCGGACACAACCACAACAACTCTCTGTCTTCAGGCACGCAAACAAAAGCCAAGGCAGCTACCGGGAGAAAATCTTTCTGTTTCTGCTAGACCTGGACCTTGGAAAGTGCACACGCAGATTGACTACATTCACTGCTTGGTGCCAGACTTGCTTCAGATTACAAGTAACCCTTGTTACTGGGGAGTAATGGATCGATATGAAGCTGAGGCACTTCTTGAAGGCAAACCCGAAGGCACTTTTTTACTCAGGGACTCTGCACAAGAGGACTACCTCTTCTCTGTCAGCTTCCGCCGTTATAATCGCTCCTTGCATGCCAGGATAGAGCAATGGAATCACAATTTTAGCTTTGATGCTCACGATCCCTGTGTGTTCCACTCCTCTACAGTCACGGGCCTCCTGGAACATTATAAAGATCCCAGTTCATGCATGTTTTTTGAACCTTTGCTTACAGTCCCACTAACCAGGGCACTTCCTTTCAGCCTGCAGTACATTTGCCGTGCAGCCATCTGCAACTGTACGACATACGATGGCATAGATGCACTTCCTCTTCCCTCAGTTGTCCAGGAGTATCTGAAGGAGTACCACTACAAACAAAAAGTGAGGGTTCGATGGTTAGAACGAGAACCGTCCAAAGTCAAATGAAGATCTGCACGCAGCTGTTTTGCGTGGCATTTTGGAGAGAGAGAATGAAAATAAATATTTTGACTTCCCAGGCACATGGGAAAACATTCTAGTTCTAAAATGATCAGTTTGAGTTTGACTTTGCAATCTGGGTTTCTGAAGGTTTTCTTGCAGCTGCCTTTAGGTACTAGAGCACAACATAATTGTGCTGTGACTTTCAGATGTTCAAGGTACATCTGCAGACTTAACTTGTGTGCATGTATTTATTAGGCTGAAATTTGGCAACTTGCTAATTTTTTTATAGCTGTCTGTGTGCAGAATACAAGCTGAAACAAATTCTTGATTTAGGGCAACTATTGAGCTCTGATAAGATTTCATGCAGATGCTATATATACTGTGCACATTTACTGTAAAATTACTAATTCAAGTGTTGTGTTGTGAATTTGAAGTATTCTGTAAAAGATTTGAATTGAATTAGGAAAAATGTTACCATTTTGGAGACGTACCTTTTTATTCTGGGTGACCATCATGGTATATTATCTTTGAAAAGTTTAGTCAGATTGAAAAAACATAGTTATAACCACCGATAGGTAAGATTTCCATGCAATTAATGCATATTGTAGTGATTTTGACAGCAAGTATAACAAATGAGAATTTCCATATGTCTACCAGAAAATGATCGTACTTATTGTAAGAGCGAATGAATACCATTTTGGTTACCCTGTGTAAAATTCATATGATCAGATTCCCTGATTAAATTGCATTAAAAAATGAACCACAACTTTGAAATATTTGAACAAAGTGTTGTGTGAATTACAATTTTACAGATCTAGGATTTACACTTTGAGATTAAAGCATTCAAGGGCCTGTGAGAAAGAATCCAGGCTAGCATTTGTGCAGTCAGAATAGATTATTTTTTTACAATCCAGGATAACTGATTTGCTGATATATAGGAAGTTGAATCTCCTGATTTTTCTAGCTACTGTTCTAGCAGTAGCTTGTATGTTGCAAAAATGTTACAAAGAGAATAATTTTGAAAGGTCTTTAATTTAAACATGAAGATGGGCGAAATTCTACCTGGGTTTTAGATTTGCTCTAGAATTTTAGAGTGTCCAGAAGTTGACAATTTTTTAATTGCAGCCTATATTTTGGAAATGTTATTCTTATTTTAAGAGCTACTGGAAAAACGATTGCAAAGTTGAGACCGAATTCAATAATTTAACTTCTAGATGCTGTAAAATGCCACAAACAGTAAATCTGGATCTAGGGGAAATTTCTCCTCTTGCATCTGCTTCTGTTCAGCATTGCCCTCATCAAACTTGAGGTTTAGTAATTTCTCTTTTTGTGAAATTCTTGTACAAAGGAATTTCAGCACAAAATCATTTTTATTTTGAGCAAATATGGTCCCAAATATCCGGATAAGGAGGTATGGCCAAACTTTTAGTGTGTTTTGCTAAATTATTATAATTTTGCATCGATTTTATGTCATGTATTGATGCTAATTATTTTGGACATTTTTTTGAAAAAAATGGTCTACACTGAATTTTGCACATTTAATTGCATTTTTAGAATGACAGTTGGATAACTTAATGGGACCCAAGATAAACTGTAATTGCCATTTCAAACATGAACTTCCAGTACTATATATAGCCATCTAATGAGCGGCTTCTATTGAGAATTCATTTTGCACTATAAAGGTGAAAACTATCACATATGCCACCTACATAAGTTAATGGACTTTAATTTAGCCAACACTATCACAGACTTACTTTCTTGTAATTCCAAACAACTCCAAAATATCTAGAATCATTGAAAAGAGGGTTTCAAGTGTTTTTTTCAGGTTAAACTTTTCTTGAATTATTACAACAACTTGCATTTATATTAAGTACTTGAGTGGACAAAGGTCTTCAATGTGTATTGATTCCTTAAAAGAAACCTTTGCTGTTTTGCAAATAACAGCTGTGTTTTGAAATACAAATTGAATGCCTGCAGCACTAACCAGAAGCTCGATAGTTGCTCTATGAAATGCTGTGTGGTTCTCACCTGCTTTTGTCTTGTTCATCTCGCTAACCTTTGCAGTTTGGGCTCATGAGCAGGTCACTCCTCTCCCAAGATTAACTTCTTTGGACCTGAATGTGTTGTAGCTTGCACAACAACAATAATGTCATGTCTTCCTTTGTTCTATCAGTGAATACTTTAAACGTATATTCATTTTATTTAAGCAGGGTTGTTTGTTTTTTGTATTTTATGTTTACTAAATCCATGAAAGAAAATAGCTGTGCTAGACTTTTAGTTTTTAACCATTTAGTTTGTGCATTGCTAATAGAGACATTAAATGTTGCAAGCTCCAGTAAAGCAATATATACCGAAAACTTAATATTTCAGGGTTTCCAGGTCAATTCGATATTGTACATAAAATCTCTTTAACAACACCAGCAGTGATTTTATTCCAAAATTTGTAAAAAAAAATTACATTTTCCTAGGCTTGTTTTAACAGTACACTGATATTTTGGTAGTGTGTACCAGAAATATATTCTGCAATGCTTTTAAATGCCATGCTAATAACCTCTACTTGCCATGCTAACGTTTAAGACACTGTCGACGAGTGCTGGCGATGCCAAGCTGCAGGATTAATGTGTATCAAGAAATTCAAAATGCTAGCTAAATTATACTTCAGTATGTTTGTAAATACTTCTGTTAAGATTTATATTCAATCAGCAGTGTTGGTTGTATTTGTCTATTCTAGTCATCAGTATAGTGGCCTGACTCTTGCCATTTCTATCAGCAGGTCATTTTCTTATTAAAATGTGTAAAAGCTGCACATTTAAACTGTAAATAACAGTATCACCAGCATGATTGACCTCCCAAAAGTGTATATTCAACTGGCATCTTGTCTTTTTAAATTTCTATGCCTGCAGTATGTCAGACCAATTCCAATTTCTTCCTTTGTGTTATATTGCAGTTACTTGTATTCTTAGTAAGGGATTGGTTCATTTGTTCTATTAATCCTGTTCAGGTTCTTCTCAGACCTAATATTCAAAGCAACTGTAACTGTTAGTTGGTAGAGAACTGTGACCAAAACTGTTGTGTTCAATTTATTTGTGGGTAGAGGTACTTTGGCAAGCAATAATTTCATTTTAAGATCATGCTGACTGGGCATTCTATACTATTAAATATTAGTTGTATACATTTTTTAATGGTGTAATAGTTACGTAACAACTTGCATTTATATAATAGCGCCCTTCACGCCGGACCTAACTCTTATTTGTCAGATTGCTTTTACTCAGGCTGCTAGAAGAGGTACAGAGCTGTAGTTTCACAAAACTATCTATAAACGGGGTGGTGTGATACTTGATTTTAGTTAAAAAGGTAAATCTGGAGATTTTTTTTTGCAGTGTTAAGGAGCTGGATGTGGAATTAAAGCCAAGGTGCAATGTTAAGATACCCGTGGTTTTTGATTGGGAAAAAAAAATCATGATTTGTTAAACCTCCACATACAATTCTGTGGGCTGGGGGTAGGGGATCTAGGGAGTAGTCTATTAAAGGCCCGATACTCGGATATTCCTTGCAATCAAAGGTTTGTTCTGGCATATGTCCTTATTCTCCTGATGCAGAGTTTAAAACAAGATTGTTTCACACATAAGAAAATTTTAGGATTATTTTAAACTTGTTTGTTCACCCACCATCCCGTGGTTTGTAAAAAGTTTGTTTCGTTTAAAGGCTTTATCAACTTGACTTGTCAAGTTTTATTCAGTATGCAGGTCTTTAGGACTTTACAATCCCAATGGTTGGTAGCTGGGCTGGCGTACAGTTCAGCACAAAAGCTCTTCCACTAAATATTTTGCATTATGCTAAGCTGGCCATTTTTGTGCCTGAATTATTCACATTTAAAGCCTTTTACATGAAGGTTTCTTTGGGCTGTGAGTGAGAGGATTTTCAAATGGGTTTTCAAATGATTAAATTCAAATGATTAAAGTTGGTAAATTTTAGAGCTTTGCATGAAATGGTCTGGAAACATGAGCTTTTTTCACATGATGCCAAGCTTCACAGTAGGTTCAAATCTATCTGCATATGTAGTCTATGTTTACCTAATACCACTGGTTAGATAGTGAATCTTGAGTTAGTGTGTCAGAAACGTTGAAAGCCCATGAAGAGACACTTAACTAGTCTATCCTTATTTACACTTCCATCTTGTTTTTATGATGGGTGGGGAAGGCGTTGAGCTTCCACAGCCCAAGTGTTCTTCCATCAATCGCCACAAATTCCAGCCTGATGTGGCATTCGTTCTGGTCAGAATCAGCATCAGTTGGCTCAAGTAATTTGACTTATCCAGGTTTCATCACCCAAACCTGTCTTCAGTATGAGCACTGGTGAACACCAAGGAGGTTTTACGATAGACCCAGAAACTATGGCTTCAAGTGAGATGTCTAATGAAATTCATTACTTTGGAATGATGAACCGGATAGGTGGAATACCTATCTTGGCCGAGGGGGGAGGAGCAAATGAGCAAAGTGAATCTAGGAGTTTCTTTAGTGTTTTTTTTGTATTTTTATCGCTTTCTGATACCCAAATTCAAATACAGCACAGCCTTCTGGAAAGTCATCTCTACTGGTTTGTGAGAATGCTTTGTAATGAGTTGTGCAGTCTCATTCCACATCCAGTGCATGTGGATTAACACCACAAAGCTGCCGCTAAATTGCCAACCTCCAGCCACAAGGATAGTTGAAATAGGGAATGGAAATGTTTAAGCTAGCTGTGCCAAATCTGATCCAGAAAACCTGGTGCCGGAAGCCAAAAATGAATGTTCCATTTTTCCAGCAATAATATCTGACATGATTTTTAAGCACAGCTTGCACAAGTAACTTTCAAAAGCCATACTTCAAAAGAGCTATTCACTATTATTGATGCCGGTTAATTCAGTTGGCACTCTGGATCCTCAGCTGCCCATTTCTCCTTTTATATTTCTTACAAACATTCGTAATTTGTTCAACGCCTGCTCCACAATGGTAATGTTTCTTGTCTCCCTTTACTACAGGTTCTTTTATGTTCTTATGAAGACCTGTTAGATTTGTATTTATTGGTAAGGAGACATTGTTAGTTTTAAGCCACCTTTTCTAACCTAAATTATTTGTTTTTTTTATTTAATGAAAATTTGTGCTGTTTGAGTCCTGTCAGAACAGGCAAAATAATCCTTAAATGTTGTTGTGGATTTTTAAAAAAAAAACGATTTTGTGATAACAAACCTATTAAACCCCAGTGCTATATTTGCATTACACCAGTGCTGGTGCTTTCAAATATATGTGTGTGTTTCTGTAGGGGGAAAGGACGGCAGATACCACTGTAATCTGCATATTCCTCTGCTGTTCTTGCCTTATGGATCTTTCAAACTCAAAATGAAGGAAAAATGGTAATTCAATGTTATTGGTGCCATTTCTCCCAATCCATTCAAAGTCTCATCTCTATTGAGTTTCAAAATGTGTGCTGTTTCTTTCAGTGCTGGAGTTGTTGTGTGATGATGCTCGTTTTGTACGGATATTGATTTTTTAAGCGTGTTGTACACGAATTTCCTTATTGGATTCCGAAGCACTTTGCAAGAATTTTGTAACCTATATATTCGGTTCTATGTTTAGTTTATTCCTTTATTTATTTACATCAGAACAACCTAACAGTGAAAAGAGCATATACAGAATGTAAAGACGCATGGTAGAACGTTAATTTCGTCCTTCTTCAGGGGAATCAAGGAGAAATCTCTGTCATAAGAACTTATAGAATTTAAATCTAAAAACAGAATCTACACTGCATTTGTACCACAAGATTGAGTGACTGATACCTCTGACAGTCTCATGGTATTAAAGCTTGCGGTCAAAGCTATTTGTACATTTAGTTTAGGAATTGAAAACTAGTTTTTTTAAAAATGTGCTTTATTTTTGTGAGGGCTAGATTATGAGCAAAATGGTGTAAAAGGTCCACGAGTTGCAACTGAAATGTTGTGGTGGCGGGGAGCTCTATCTGCTCTAATTGTGAATGCTTCTTCAAAATGTGAGTTACATTAAAAGTTAAAGGAATATTTACACCATTTTTGTGGGTACAGAACACTTGTGATTTGAGAGCTCACTTTATGGTCGCTGAGAGTCATGAGTGATTTTAAGTGTTGCATTACATTTTTTTCTAAATGAGCTGTGAATGATATTTTACAGAATTGACCTTTCTGATTTTCTAAACTCCCTCCAAAAAATATTTTACATTTGTGCACTTTGAGATTGTAATCTCCTTTTGGGGGAGGTTAGGGTTAGAGTTTGAGAGTGCAGAATGATATAAAAAAAATTCTTTGATGCAAATTTATTGGTTTAAAATGAGAATTGATGCTTTGTTTATTATACATGTCTGTATCTTGAGTTTTCTTCTGTTTTCTCAGATCCAGCTTCTAGTGACATGGCCAATATTATACACTTATTGTAATATCTATTCTGTATACTCTTATCAAAAAGAATAACATGTAGAGATAATGTTTACTTTGCATATGAAAAACTATGTTCATTCTGTCGTATTATACAATTTGTGGCACCATTTTTTTTCACTTTTGTATAATACAGTCCTGCAAATTTCTCCCCCCACCCAACTTTCCATAAGCTTTATTGGTGCTCTCACTCTGGCTTCATTGTCTTAATGTGGAATAAAGACTACACGCATTGAATGCATTAGTATTTATAATTTTGTCTTGGTGGTCACTATTTAATGTTATACAATTACATAGTTGCATTGAATGTTGTACAGAAATAGGCCATTCGCCTAACTAGTCTGTGTTGGTGTTTATACTCCACATGAACTTCCACTTCTCCTAATCCCCGCTCCCTTACACATCTCCACATTTTCGACCCTGCCTCCCTCTTCTCCATTTCCCACCTGCTCCCTCGACCCTGTCTCTAACCCTCTCTTGAACTCCCAGCTCCACCTCCTTGCCCCCCTGCTAATAGACATAGTCAACTCTCTTTGTTCACTGGAAGTTTCCATTTCAAATAGCTGTCATCCTCCTCCTCGAAAACTTTCCTTTAACCCAACCCTGTTCCCTAACTAACATTCCATCTCAAACTTCCCTTTTGGCATCAAGTTTCTTCTTAAATATGTGGCTTTTTTTGTTTAAACCACAGCTTCCAACGTGAGTTCTACATTCTTACCACCCTTTCTTTCTAAACTCTCTTAGATACCAATCAGTACAATTTATATGGCATCTTTTAAGTTGAAAGGACATCTCAGAGTGTTTGATCTGCTACTCATTTTGCCTCCTCGTTTTGGATTCACCAACAAGTGGAAACACTTTTAGCATCCACCTTATTGAATTCTTTCATAATGTGAAACGCCAATCAGGTCCATTCTCAATCATCTCGTCTCCAATGATAGAGGCTCTGCATCCACTCATCCCTGGTAACCTAATAAATCTATGCTGAACTTTCTACAATGCTGTAGTATCCTTCCTGGCAAACAAAATGTAAGATTGCCCCTCTGCCAATGCGAACATATGCAGTTTACATGGTTTTCTTTGTGGCTCAGGTGTCTTAAAAATCAATATCAATTTGTTAACCCCTCTTCAATGTCAGAATGTTCTTATTGTACAGATCACAGAATGACTCAGAGCTCCAGGTGAAGCTTGGACAATGTTATTGTGCATGAATACTTGACTCTGAAAATTGATCCCATTCCTCTGGTTTACTTTAATCTTTGTCGCATATGAATATTGCATTTGATCCAAGTTCAAGTGGTACATATGGAGCTGCACTTGCACATCTGCTCATGCTGAGTATATTCATAAATATAGTTTGGTGTGGTATTGGTCAAAATATTTGTTTCGGTGTAAATTCCTAAAGGTTCTTTATCCAATCATACTTCTGTTCTAGTTTAAATTTATAAACATCAGAGGTGAAAAGACCCTCTGTTTCCCATCCCAGGTTTAAAAAAATTCATCTTAATAAAGTGCAGTGTACTGCTAAACTCAATAGTTAGGAATTCAAGGACCAAGCCAAATATCTAGTAAAGTCTTGTGTAGAGTTCCCTGATTTACCTAGCAGTTTATATACTGGATAATTAAAACTACGAAAAGTGGGGGCAGAGGAAAGTACACAGGTACAAAGGCCAAATGGCCTTGGTGCTCTAAAATTCGTTAGTTATCACCCATTCCTGGAAGCAATGAATTATTTTCAGTGGTGTTAATTGAGCGTAAGACGTGAGCAAAAGGTAAGGTGTTAATCAAGATGTCCTTCAGGGATGTACAGTAGATTGCATATTGATAGGCACTATATGAAGTGCTCATTAAATGACTAACCAACCTGACCTGCTGCCAATAACATGGGTGGATTATATGGCTGGAATGGAACTGCCCTCTAATTCAAGATATATTCATCAGTGAAAACATTTTAGGAACAACTATGACATGGCGACTCATCCAGAGGCAAATCAAGAAGATCCCAGAGAAATGACATGAATAGAAATCTTCGTTACTGTGGCATTTGATGAAATTGCAGCTTTGACAATGTGCCAAAAAAGGTGGATGTGGAGATGATGACTCGAGACAAAATTATGCCTCTGACAGCACGAGAAATTATAATTGCTAGTGTGCTGCAGACTAATCAGAAGTGTGAGATACAATTACCACATTAGAGAAAGCTAGACTTGTTTTTTAAAGATAACACAACATAGCTAACCTCCAGGTTGACATCTACATATTTGTTGCACAGCAACCCCCTATTACTGTACTGTTGATAGCTGCAATAGTATGGAAAAGCCCAAAAGAAAATATGTTACTAATTCTGAAATTAGAAATTAAATTAATAATTAGAAATTGGGTCTGAAATACTGTACACTGTCCAGCGCCTTGGGACGTCCTCCCGACGTGAAAGGCGCTATACAAATGTAATCTTCTTGTTCAAGTCTGTTCTCAGCCAGTGAGATGTTCACTTTAGGTTGTTATCTATTTTACAATCCCATTAGTTGCCAGTGATTGATGGACAATTAACATTGGTTCACAGGAATTTATGGATTTGTGTGTACTCTCGTCAACTCCCATATGACTCAGTTTTGGAGGAGTCCTAGATATGCACGCAACTCTAATAATTGGTTTATGCTGTTATGTTGTTTCATGTTGGTGTGACACCAGTGACTGTAAACAATGCGACAATTGCAAGTTTATTTGCTTTCTGTCCCAGTTGACTGTCAAATTCAGTCAGTGGGACTTGCGTGTATATTGTTACTGTGAAGTCCCATAGCATAGTGGTTAGCATGCTGCCTCAAAGCGAGAGTACCCGGGTTTGATTCTGGGCCCGGGCAAAACCTTAAGTTTCTTTACTCCACACGCCTCTGTTTAACTAGCAGTAAGTAGGAACCTAGTTGTTAGTTAATTTATAAATGGAATCTTGTTGTTGTTGTTAATTGGCGGATTGCTTTTCTGGGAGTAATAATTGCTTCAAAAAAATAATAATAATGAATTGGTCACTTCAATCCACGACTGTTTGTGGGACACTGCTGTGCGCAATTGGCTGCCCTGTTTCGCCCCAAAAATATACAGTCAAGTCACTTTACAGTATTTTATGTGAAGCGCTTTGAGATGTAATAGGGCTCTATATGAAATACAAGGATTATTATAATCCACTCCAAAAACAATTGTGTCACTCAATCCACAATTGTTTGTGGGACACTGCTGCGTTCAATTGGTTGTCACATTTCGCCCACAAAATACAGTCAATTTACTTTACAATATATTCTGTGAAGTACTTTGAGACGTCTCAACGTGGTAAGGCACTATATCAAATACAAGGATTATTATATGAAGGATTATTATTACTCTTGGCCTATTTCATGCAAAGGAAGCAAAGAAGTGGGAGGAGGAAAATTCATGTGATTCATTGTGATTGTCACTGGTAATTTTTGTTGTAATTTACACATCCAGCTTTATAACTGCTGACTAAGATTTCTCCCCCAACCACATGAAAACGGTTGAACGCAGACACTTGTGGCAGTCGTTGAACCTGCTGCCTTGTAGCGTTTCAATATTGGCTTGTAGATTCCTGTCTTATTTAAATTTTTGGAACCCCTTACACATCTGACATTATTGATCTGGGATTACTTTTGTTATCCCAGCACACACTCCTGAGTTACCCTACTCAATTTCAACCTTAAAATGAAGCTAAAAATTGTTAGTTTATGCTTAATCAAAAATGCTATTTAATACTGTTATTAAATTGCAGCTTCAAGCAATCCATAGATTTGATATGCGCAGTGCTGACTTGCAGCCATGGGAATTGTCTCAACAGATGTTACAATTCTAGGACTATACATTTCCTGTGTGGTTTTGGAAATCGGTGAATGGCACTTTGCCAGGTTACAAACATTTATTCCACTGCAGATGTGGATAATTTTGGAAGGCATTTGTTTGACATAACATGACGTGGATCTAAACCTGTTCCTCTAGGTCTGTTGGCAAACAGATGTATTGTGCCATTATGGAAAGGATCAAGGATCAAATATTGATGGGTGGACAGTGATAAATTTGGTTGAGCAGATATGAGCCTGAATATTAAGGAAGATAATTTTTTTGTTTTCTATGACCCCTGAAATCTGTCTAACTGCTCACATTTCTAAACCAATCAAAAGAAAGATATGACTCTAATGTACACAAACTGGATCAATGGAATCTTTACCAGTTTATGTATTTATCCATGTAGAAATTCTGATGCGACTACATTCAAAATATTCCTATCTATTTCAATACTTAACTATCAATTAAAATATTTACATGAAAGATTTTAGTTATGCATTTCACAAAGTATTTTTCAAATTCGCAATGAATATCTTCAAAAACAGTGTGTGTTCTGTTCACTATTGGCTTGCAAATCCCTTCATCACCTTTTTAAAGCATTTGTGTTTGAAAATATGGATGTCAAATGAACTATTCAAGAACTTTCAACTGCAGAGTGAGTGACAAGCAGGAAAGGCTGCTGGGTCACAGTGATGTACAGTTACATAATGGAACTGGGTTCTGGGAATTTGGTTTTAATATAAACCTTTCCAAAGTAGGGTTATATGAAACCTGACGCGTGCTATTTTTAAATTAAGCTGTAGAACAGCATAATATATAAAGATCACAAGGAAACAAAGTAGAAATATGAAAAGGAATTCAGGCCATCTAGTTCTTCCTTTAGGCCAATGTTCATAACGCACCCATTACCATGTTTATTTCTTGACTGCCTTGGCGCTAAGCCATGTGCTTCTGTTCCTTACTGAATCATAAGACTGCCTGTTCATTTCATTGGTTTACGATAAGTGCCTGCAAGTACATTTGAACTCTCAACAGCCCATCTCAATTTGTCTTGACAGAAAAAACTGCAGAGTCAGTGTCTTTCTTGTTTTATTTTGGATTAACTTTTAATTCCTCCTGGGCTAACTTGTCTCAGGACAACGTTAACTGGAAGACAGTGTGTAATAAAATGCAGACAGCAACAAGACGCAAATATACACTGGTAAAGATGACTGGGGGAGTAAAAGCCTTTATTGCAAGTTAGTTAGGATGAATGTTTTAATTACAGAAGAAATGGTATTAAAGGATGAGAGAGTGTGGTGGATTTTTAGGCTTGGTAAATCATAGAAAGTTGGAGAAGTAAATCCAATTTTTCCCAGCAATTTACAAATGCTGCCACAACTGGCTAGTCTGTACTATACTAGTCTTTAGGATGAGTTCACTTCCATTTGATCCACCAATATGATCCAGAGGCGAGAATGCTACTAACCAATTTAGAAGTTGCCACAAATACACTGGAGTGGCTTGTTTCTGTTCTGTACATTCTTTGTAACTTGTATGTCAAATCCATGCACAATATGAATTCAGTGGAGTGTAATCGTCAAATCTATTCAAAACCTGACTAATAATGTGTGTATTAAAATTCAATGTTGAAGACTGAGTTTATTGTAAACCACTTTGAGCTATCTTCAAATATATTTCAATAAACTAAGTTTAAATGAATAATTCCTTTCCATTGGGTAAATGTATCTCTTCGTTGAACCTTGCTTAATGTTGCATGTCACCGATTTTACCCCCTCACAGAGATGGTCTTGTTATCTGAACAGATGATGTACTTTGTGATGTCTGGAACAGCAGGAATCTGTTTGACAGCTGCACTGTCTGTGCTGCTGAACGGCATTTCTCCATTTACAATGAAGATCAAAAATCCCCAGTAAAGCAGTCACATGGAGCATTGCCAGGATTCCCGCAAAGATACTTTCCTGAATAGTTAATTGGACCACTTTTCTGTTTTCATGGAAGAGCTCATTTTCCTCTCACAATTGACCTAATTCTGCATGCAGCAGTATCAGAAAACTTCAGATAAAAGATAACAGCTCAATTTCTCGTTCTCTTTTGTCTTCTGAATGCTCAGCACAGCACCATCTGACACACTTGCAAGCCAGCAAAACCAGAGTTTACAAGAAGGAGCTGTGGCAACAAAAGGTACACAGGGATAGCTTAGGGAATTGGGTTTACTGTAGTTAGGTGCAGTGGATGAGCTGGCATTAGCTTAGTCGAATGGCCTTTGCCAGATTGCTATAGGATTCCATGTAATATATTGGCAGTATATAAAAGTGTTTTGAGGAAAAGGGATACAATCATGTCCTTATTGAATGTTATTGTGTATCATTTGTCTGAAACATTGCAAACTACTTATTGGTCTTGAAAGAGTTTGAAAAGGACTGCCTTGGGATACAAGAGTGGGAATTCTGCAGCAAGATGTGGAACATAGAACAGGATTCAGCACACAATGAAATTGGCACGCATCATTTATAAAATGATATACGTACAATAACAACATGCATTTAGATAGTGCTCATCATGCAGGATAACATAGAGCACTACACGTTGGTGAGTTCGGACATCGAGCAAGACTGAAGGGGAGGAGGAAGTGACCATCGGTGGGGACAAAGTGATAGTCTGTAAGAGATATGTAAGACAGTACTTGAAGTAAAATGAAAATATTTTGAATTTAAGTCCCAAGATCACAGACACGATGGTCTGAATAGCCTCCTTCTGAGCTGTAATATTCTATGATTCTATGACTTAGGTTCAATGTGAGATGTGAAGTACGACTTTCATCCTGTAGTAGTACTGCTGTCTTAAATGAACAGTCCTTGAACATTTATTCTTTGTTTTTTCAGGATGACTTAATTAATCTTATACATAACATTGCCTCATACTGGTCTCTTGTTGATAGTTGTCCTATAATACTTTCACAACTTCTCAACTTTCATAAACTTTCCCTATTTGTGGTATCTCTTTATAATCTTTGTACTATAATGTTACCTGAAAGCGTTCTTCAGCTGTTTTTCATTCAGGGATATTTCTTCACCTTTCCTTTTACAAAGTTTGTATATCTAAGAGAAGATTTGGGGAAGGGAGGAAATTCCACCTGGGTTTAGGCTTATTTAGGCGCTGACACCATCAGCATCCAAGGCTGCACTCTCCACCTCTCAAAGCCAGTCAGGAACCTCGGCGTTTTGTTCGACTCTGAGCTGTCCTTTCTCCCTCACATCCGCACCACAACTGGCACCGCCTTCCATCACTCCGGAATATCGCCAGATTACGGCACTACCTCACCCCTCATGCCGCTGAAACCCTGGTTCACGCCTTTGTCACCTCAAGGCTGGACTATGGGAACTCTCTCCTCGCCGGCCTTCCCGGCACCTCCCTCCACAAGCTGCAGGTCATTCAGAACTCTGCAGCTCGTGTACTGTCCCGCACCAGGCTTCGCGACCACATCACTCCCACCCTCGCTCGCCTCCACTGGCTCCCCATCCCCCAGAGGATGATTTCAAGATCCTCATCCTCACCTACAAGGCCATTCACGGCCTTGCTCCCTCCTACCTCTCTGACCTACTATCCCCCTACCTACCTGCCCGTACCCTCCGTTCCTCTGGCTCCGGTCTGCTCCATGTCCCCCGCCCCAACCGCCCTACTATCGGTGGTCGGGCCTTCAGCCTCTCAGCCCCGAGGCTCTGGAACTCCATCCCCCAGTGCCTTCGCCTTGCTTCCTCCCTTTCCTCCTTCAAGGCCGGTCTCAAAACCTTTCTCTTTGACCGTGCCTTCAGCTCCCCTCTCGACTCTCTTCCTCCTCCTCGCTCCCTCCCTTCCCTCCCCTCACCCTGACCATTTCCCCCCTCCTCTCTCCCTCCCTTCCCTCCCTCACCCTGACCATTTCCCCCCTGCTCGGGTCATGACCCAACTGTGCAGCGCCTTGGGACGTCCTCCTGACGTGAAAGGCGCTCTATAAATGGAATCTTGTTGTTGTTGTTGTTGTATTCTACTTATGTAACATTTCAGAATGTCCCGAATTTGGCAAACTGTAGTTATAATAAATTTACAGAAAATGAATACTGCATTTAATAATTTGACAAATTCTGGTCACTCAGAAATGTTAACAGAGTAAACCTAGAGCCAGGTAATTCCTATCACTTGATGCTTTTCTATCACTTGATGGGATGTCCTCCCGATGCGAAAGGCGCTTTAAAAATGTAATTTTGTTGTTGTTTTCCATATTTTTTCAGTCCAAACTATTTGGGCCACTAGGGGTGGATGTGTAAGTGTAATGCTCCCCCTTTAACTACAGTAGTTATATAGCTTTGAATCCATCTCTATATCCGATCTCTGCAGATCCATGAAATACTCTCCGATGGCTTCTAAGGTGCATGGTGGTGTATGAACACAGCAATCTAATTGGCAGGGCATTGCATCACGATTCCAAGGAGGAAAAAATGAAGAAGGCAGGAATAATAGGATAATTTTCTAAAAGGATAACTTTAACTTGGTTAAAGAGCCTACATTATCCAAACAGAGCATCAAATAAATTCAACTGCATAAACATTTCAAGGGATTCTTGTCAATTGCAAACTCTTATCAGTATTCAGTCATCTACACACTAATTTTTATTGTGTTTTTTCCCTGAGCGTTGAGGATTAGCAGTATGGACTATAACAGCAAGGATTTTCTTAATGTGATTTTTTTTAAAATCAGGGTTATGGGGAGGTTACAGTAAAGATGCAGCTTAACTGGTTCCAAATATACCTTACTCAGTAGGCTTGTTAATAAGCTCTTTGATTAAAATAGCATCCCACTTTTCAGTCACAATCCTACTGTTTAACATTAGCAGTTGACTGCCCTTTAAATAAACTTGGAGAAAGGGGGCTAATTCTCGTATTGTTGTTTGAACTTGAAGGATGTTTAAAAACTGTCATCTGCTAGAAATTTTCAGGTTCAACATTTTTGTGCGAATATTTCATTTATCATGATTGACACTGGCAAAAGATCAAATACCAATGTCTTTGGTTGTGCAATTTTTTTTTATAATTAGGTTCATTGAGCAGCTGCATCTTGGAATTTCAAGCGGGTAGTGCTGAACCCAAACAGATTTGTTCAAAATGTCTCAAGTGATAACATGGTGCAGATGAGTGTTTTCAGCAGAATTCATCTGAATCACTGGCCAGGTTAGTCCTTTTGTACAAGTGTTTAAGCACTTGACTCAAACGCAGAAGATCATTGGGCGTGAATGCCAGGGCTTTTTGACACTTGAATTTCACCCCTAATTGTTTTGCTGGTTTTCAACTCTGCCATTGGGAGGATAAGCTGTTTCATCTCTCTCTAGGAGTGGCAGAGAGAGAGGCTCAGAGGGAAAGCTCTTGACTTGTTCAAAAAGTGCATCCTGGTGGCGTAATGATAAATAATTCTTCTGTTTGCTATCCTTGACCTACAAAGTAAGTCCTGGCTAGCAATTCCCCAAATAAAATTGGTCGCCCACTTCATGGCTGCCTCGTTCACCTACAAATACAAAGTTGCTACATTTCACAGTAAAATCCTGTGAAGTGCTTTGAGACATCTCAATAAAGTGCTATACTAAATTACAAGGATTATTATTATTATAATAATATTATTGGGACATCCTCCCGACGTGTAATTTTGATGTTGTATAAAATTGAGCAACCTCAAAGCACTCACAAGTAATTGCTATCAATTGTCATGGCAATGCTTTTCAGTTACAACAAAGCTAGAAATGAAATCTCCAAGTAAATAGAAACTGTCACGTGGTCCTCTCTGCCTATGCAATTTATATAGACTACCACTTTAGATAGCTTCTGCTACATTATTAAAACTACACCCAATCAAACCGCAAACTAAAGCAAAAATGGCTGGAAAGCAAAAGCCTAGCCAACACTTGAAATGTTTCCTGTCCTTAAATTCGAGAAAATGAGATTATCCAGCACATTGTACCACCCAGAGAAATGTTTATTGAATACTTAGCACTAGTGCTATAACAGAACATTGGATGGTACTTCATATGAGTTTCTAAATCCCTCTTTAGGCTGACCATAATTCACTTGCAGCTTTATCCATCTGAACTCAACAATTCTTAACTCTAAATGAAAAGCACAGTCAAAGAGGTATATCTTTAGATGGGATTTGAAAACCGAGAGTGAAAGGAGAGAGGCAGAGAGATTTCAGGCAAGAGGGTTTAAGCTGAAAATTCAGGAGGGTGAGGTGGGGGGACACAAACCATGAAACAGGCCTTCATACATCCGAACTTTGCTGAAATCCAAGCTATCCTCCAGTCGTTCTTTCCCAGGACCTCAAGAGTATGAATCTCTGTTTTCAATCCCTCTTACAGTTAAAAGTCTTTTAGACTTGAGGTTAGTGTTACTCACCAACTATTGTACCTCTTGTATTCTTTTCAAATGCTGTGTCCATTATAGGATTATTTGCTTTCCTCTGGTTTCTCAAAATAAATGGGTGAAATTACTCCTTGGAAATAAAAGCAATATTATTTGTAATGGCACAGAGAGACAACACACAACTCCAATGTACTATGCCACAGAATGCTTGGCTATTGGATGGAGTATGCAGGCAGATTTGAACTTATGTATGGTAGGGAAAAAGATACTAAGAAATCTTGGCTGATCATTTGTTGAAAAGGCCTATTTTAGGATAGATACCAGGAAGTATTATTTTAAGACAGTGGAAAATCAACAGCTGGAACAGGTTAACAGGATGGGTTATTTAAGCCAGGGTATTGGCCTCAAACACCATTTACGACACAGCTGGTTGCTATAATAGTAAGAAGGCAGGGTTGTTTTTCTAAAATGATATGTTTAAATGGGTTAAAGAGCCTAAATTATATAAACGTCACTTGTGATGTCAAACAAATCCTAGTATAAATAAGATTCAGAAGCAAAATGCATGAAACTGAAATTTCCTATATAACATTGACACATAATATCTAATTTCTCAGAATCTCTGCTTTTCTTCCTCTCCATCTTCCCAGGAACAAAAGGGAAAACCTTTCATTAAAGGAGAATGAAAGCAACAAATCTCAAAAGGTCATGGTATTTTATATGATGTGACACTTTCCCTTGGTGACCTGAGAGATAAGTGCTTTGAGAGGGAATCAGTCAAAGAAACACTCCGTATTTTAATTGAAGCGGAGAAAAACCTCTTTGATCTTGGTGACAGGCTCTTAGTGGGATTGTTCTTGTAAACTGATGTTACATAAATTCTTGTGAAAGTGCATTTCTGCAAGTGTGCGAATATTGATGTCAAATAAAACAAATTCAGCATTTGTAAAATAATAGTTGTAATATTTTAAACGGATTACCTGCAATTGTGCACAATTGGTCTTTTGGTTAATTTTCTACCTCAGATATTCTGAACCACTAGAAAATGTCAAATTCAAGATCCTTTTCCTTGCTTTTAAATCTCTCCACAGTCTTGTCCATCCCTACCTCTGCCACTTCCACCACCATCCCAGCCCCTCCGCAAAACACCAGGCTGCTCCATGGCCCCCACCTGACACATGCTTGCATCAATGGGCAAGCTTTCAGCTATTCTGCCCGCACTCTTGTGAACTCCATCCTACAGTCCCACCCCACATTTAAAACCCAACATGGAGCTTGAATCCACGACCTGCTGACTCAGAGGCGAAGACTGCGACCAACTGAGCCAGGTTGACACCTAGGCACCTAACAATCACAACGATAGGTCCTAGAAGATTGCTAAGATTTTATAAATGCAAAACTATTGCAATGTCTCCCACTCATTCTTTTCCAGGATTCAAGACTGAAATTGATTAAATCCCTTAGGTTTCCTTGAGCATTCTTTGAAAAAATCAATGAGCTGGCCTAGGGGTTATGTTAATGTGGGTTTATGATCAAACAAAATTTACAGTCAATTCACTTTACAGTATATTTTGTGAAGTGCTTTGAGACGTCTAGAAGACGTGAAAAACGCTATATCAAATGCAAGGATTATTATTATAATGTGACTATTTATTTGACAATATAAAATAAAACTGTACTTGCATTTGATAAAGCGCTCTATCATGCCAAGCCATCTCAAAACACCTCAAGCAAGCAATGAGTTACTCCAAAAATGAAATGACTCTGTTGGCAAACACAACATCTAATGCATGCCAGCAACTTCCCCCGAAGAGTGATGAGATGACCAGTTCAAGTTTTGTTTTGGTGAATTTGAATGAGTAAGGAACATTAGCCAGCCCACCAGGAATAAATCACCTAGTCTTAGCCTGTAAGACTATGCTATTTTAAAATTTAAGATCAAACAGAATTACAAAAAATCCTTAAACTCAGTCTCAGTATGGAAGACAGTCATTTTTAAGAAGTCTGGAAAATTGGCTTCCAAATTAAATTGGCAACACTTCCGAGAATACAGCACACTCCCAGCCCTGCATTGGAGTGCCAGCTTAGAATTGCCAGTAATTAATAGAGAAAACAATTGGATCTAACGTGCAGTACTTCTTAATAAGGAATCCAAGTTGTGCACATGGGAATTCCTTCAGGTAAATTGAAGTCTGTCGTGCTGAACCTTCAGAATTCTGTTCTAATGCAATATGGTTCTGGAGGGGTATTCTATCAAGAGGGCTGTTAAGAAATACTACTAATTAAACCCCAAAGTAAGGAAAGCTTCCCAGAGAGATCGGACCTGAGTCAATGATCCCACGGCACTATTTGAAAAAAGGGAATTTCTTCTGGAATCCTGGCCAACAATCGTCCAGGTAAGTTGCTAATTCGATACATGGATGTTTGAGACACCATCCTGTGAGGATATTGACTGTCATAAATACACAGCCAGCCTATTTGACAGAAATTCCCTGTGAAATGCTTTGAGCTGTTTTGACTGCAAGGTTTATTATCATTTGTTCAAATCAGTTCTCTGCCCTCTTCTCTTTACTCTTGTCTTGCTCCTTTGCATTGAATCTTCATTCTGGCCTGTTTCTTGTTTTCAACAACTGTGTGAGACATGAACTCCTAGTCATGTCAGCACTTTGACGAGGATTGCACACATCCATCTGGCAGAAGTGCAGTCTTTTAATAAGGCAGCATTCTACTGTACTGTGTGTGCTGGGTTGGCGATAGGCAGAGTAGTCTCAGTTTCCTTATTAATTTGCCATTAAGATTGCCCATTTTAGATTTGTTTCATTCCAGGAACTATCTGATTGTTTGTCCCAATCAAGTCCTGGGTGACATTTCTCTAGTCAACAAAACTAAAGCCAGGAGGATCGAATGTATGTGTGCAAGATTCTAAATGGGATTGAAGAAGTAAACGCAGAACAGTACTTTCAGTTACAACAAGGAACAGGAGGGCACATGTGCAGGGTTGTGAAGGGTAAGCTTCAGGACAAGCAGCAGTATTCAGAGGGTAATTAACTTGTAGAATGGGTTAACAGGAACGATAACTGTTGTCAGGATGACGGACTTGATTAAGAAACATTGCTGCCGTAATGGGATGAGGCTGTGTGGTATCCCAGAAGGATAAGATCAAACAAACCTCTCTTGCTTCTCTCTCAACACTACTTGCGTGGCTCTGGCTCCGAATCCATTAACCTTACTCTGGCTGAATCTGGTAGTGTGAAACCTCGGCGATCTGTTTCAATCTTTACTTCAGTTTCAATCTTTACTTCCAATCCATCACCAGCACTGTCTTCATCAATCTCCTGAACATCGCCCTCTTCCTCCCCCTCTTTACCATTTCTGCTGAAATAGGATGGATCTCGCCAGTGATCTCACTGGCTTCTTGACTCAATTTACTCACTTCAACTAATCCAGCACTCAGCAGCCTGTGTCCTGTTCTGGACAAGATCCTGTACGCCCAACATCTCACACCTGATCGATCCTCACCAGAGGGACAAATGTCCCGATTGTCTTAGCTTGTAAGACCACTTTCTCTTTGAATTTGGGTTTGCAAAGAATTGTAGAAAATTCTTAAATTCAGTATAAATTTGGTCTAAGTTGGATTTTACAAGTGGGTATTTGCACATGCATTCCCTAAATCTTACAGGGCAAAAAACTTTCTGGTTGGATTGCTCCCAAATTCAACTGGGAAAGAGAGGTGGGGAGGAGCTGCTTGAAATTTGTCAGAATCGGACCTTATTATAGAATGCACATTTCACAGGACAAAATAACCAAAACAGCCATTTATTTATACTTGTTTTTTGGGGGGGGGATGTGGGTGGGGGCAAGTGGGCCAAAAAACTAAGTTCTGGTGACCTGCAGCCTGCGGAGGGAAGAGTTGGGAAGGCCGACAAGCAGGGCGTTGGTGCAGTCAAGCCTAGATGTGATGAATGCCTGGTTGAGGGTTTCGGCAGCCTGAGGAGAGCCACAATAGCAGAACCGGGCAAAGTTGCGGAGGTGGGGGAAGGCAGAACGGGTCATGGCACGGATATGGGGTAGAAAGCACAGTTGAGGGTCAAACAAAATGCAAGGTTCCCGACTGGCTCAATGAGGTGGAGTGTGCATCCCTGGATGGTGATCCTGTCAGTGCCTGAGATGTGGAAGCGCTGACGGGAGTCAATCAGGAGGGACTTGGTCTTGTCAACTGTAGAAAGTTAGCTCTCATCCAACCTTAGTGGCAAGGACTTGTTATCTGACAGACATTCTGTCAGGACAGCAGTGGTCCTGGAGTCAAGAGAGATAGAGTTGTGTGTCATCCGCATACATGTGGGAGTTGACCCCATGTCTGTGGATGATGTCACCAAGAAGGAGCATTTAGATATTGAAGAAGAGGGGACGAGGGACAGAGCCCTGAGAACGCCTCACGAGATGGTGTGGGGGCTAGAGGTGAAACCCTTTATGGAGATGAAGTCACGATGGCGTGAGAGGTAGGATCTGAACCAGTCAAGAACAGAACAATGAAGGTTTAGGTGAGAGGAGAGGCGGTGGAGAAGGATAGAGTGGTCAAAGGTATCGAAGGCAGCAGAGAAGCATGACGAGGAGGCAGAGGGAGCCCTGGTTACAGATAGACAAAATGTTATTTGTCACTGTGACCAAAGCTGTTTCTAATATATCAAATGCAAGGATTATTATCATCTGAATTTTATTTGGCTTGTATTCTACAACAAACTATATATAGTTGTTGTGAATTGTCTGGGAAGCTGTCTGGAAATAAACCAGGTTCTCTGGGCCCCGTTTGGCCTTGATCTGCATTCTAAGGAAGGCTGGAAAATACCCCTAAAGTTCTCGGTGTGGCCGTTTGGAATGGCCCTGTATTTTATGAGAGGCTGTTTACATTTGATCTGAATTTTATAGGAGATTGCAATTTGTGCCAAATTCTATGGGAGACTCTTTGGAATTAAACCAAATGGTGTGGCATGCCATTATGATCGTGTCTACCTTGTGTGGGAAGTTGCTGGATTTGATCCAAATTTCTCAGGGAGGCTATTTCATTTTGGCCTGAATTAAATTGGAAGCTAGTATGTGGCTTACATTCTGCAAGAGGCTCACTGGATGTGGTTTGAATTTTATAGGAGACTGGGCAGAGCTGACATGCGTTATATATGAGGCATGTTCATGTTTACATCCTCGGTGATCAGGGCCATTACAAAACTGACTGTCGACTGGGTTCTGTTATAAGGTGGGTTGGAATTTTATGCTGAGTGCTGATGAGATTTCCTTATTATAAGTGTGCATTGCTGAAGATGCCACACACATTATATCCTTATAACTGACCTTGGCTATTTAGCATGAAAAGCTGGCCAGCACATGAGAAGAAGTGAGTAGACCAGTTATCAATGCACAATGAATGAGCTCCACAGTGCAACCAGGTTATAAGCAAGTATGTACGACAGTGAAGTGCTTTATAGCAGGGCTGCACCGTATAGATCTTTAAGGGTTTTCAAGAAATATATAATTGGCAAGACATGTAGAAATTTGGCATTAACAGAAAATACATGTTCCCAATGATGGAACATATTGCCAGAACTTTCAGTTTGTATATAAAGGGCTCATGAATTTTTTTCAGGTTTGTGATACAATGATTTCTTGACATTGGTGCATATTTCACTCAGCAACAAAATGCAATATTTTTACCAATAATACACATGGAACATAAAGTTAATTTGAAAAATACGGATTTTTATAATGTTCAATTTTAGATTATAATATGTGTATTAGATCTCTCATTACGATCACTTTTGAAAAGGTAAATACTTCAAATATTAATGCGTGGCTCACTGCATTTTGTTGTGATAGCCTGTAGAGTCCTGCTTTGTTTCATGCTAACCTCCTGGCTTCAGTCACATTCCAACACTTGCGATGACTTTACATCTCTACTCCTCAAGCAAACAGCATTGTACCTTATCAACAATAATCCCTCCAAAAAACAAAAACAATAATAAATAAGTCATTTTCAATCTACGACTGTTTGTGGTACACTGCTGTGCGTAATTGGCTGCTGCGTTTCGCCCATGGTCAATTCACCTTACAACATATTCTGTGAAGCGCTTTGAGACGTCTAGAAGACGTGAAAAGCGTTATATCAAATGCAAGGATTATTATTATTGTTACAACTGGCTATTCAGGAGAATCTTTGTGCAATGACTGAAGCAGTCTTATTGGTAAAATTGTCATGAATCTCGCAAACACTGAATGGTCAGAATGAATGTATGAACACGCCAGAATATGTGAGGTTAAACAACCTTGATTCTAAAAGGAATGAGGGCAATAAGAAACCTCTTTCTATTTTTGATGCCTCTGGGTTACGTGTGAGATTTTATTGTCCTACTTTTCCTAAGACATAAACCAAACTTGTCATGCAGCAAACATCACAACATATTGGGCAATAAACTAAAAATGATAGATCATGGCATTGGAGTGAATCCCTTTCACTCTGGTAGCTGGGTTTAAAGTTCACAGGCTCGATTGTGGGGCCTTCTTTATTCTGGCTGTAAGGCTTCCTACTGAATGAGTTTGGGTGTTTTCAACCCATTTATGCTCTGTGTATGGATCCACAGTATATGTGAGGCAATCTCACTCTGCTTCTATTATATATGCTGGTGTTTGTTAATTGTGTATCAGTTAGGCTCAGTTGGTAGCACTCTCATCTCTGCAGAAGATTTTGTTCAAAGTCACACTGACACACACACACACACACAGTGTACCAAAGTGCCTAAGCTACTTAGAGTATGCAGTTCAAGACACATTTGATACTTTGGCTGACACTCCAGTCAGTGCAGGATTGCATGAGTCCTGTAGCTCAGTGGTTAGAGCACTCGCTTTGCAAGCGAGAGACCTGAGTTCAATTCCAGGCAGAGGGCGAAACCTTGGGCAAGTTTCCTTACTCCACACAGAGCCTAATAATAATCCCTCCAAAAACCAAAAACAATAATAAATTGGTCATTTTCAATCCACGACTGTTGTGGGACATTGCTGTGCGCGATTGGCTACCGCGTTCGCCCACAAATATACAGTCAATTCACTTTACAGTGTGTTCTGTGAAGCGCTTTGGGACGTCCTCCCGACGTGAAAAGCGCTATATCAAATGCAAGGATTATTATTATTATTATGAGTGCTGCTGTTTTCATAGTTTGAGTCTCTTGGTTGAGTTATTAAATCAATGCCTGCTCTGGCCTATTCTTCAGGCGGACATTAAAAACTTCATGACACTCTTTAAAAACACGGATGTTTCTCCTGACTAGCATTCCTCCAGCTAAATTGGTCATTCCGCATGGCTGTTGGTGGAACCAGGACCTGTGCAAAATGGCTGCCAGGTTTGCTCATATTTAGAACCAGAATTGGCAGAAATCATAGGAAATATTTTGTTTGTAATTCAGAACACTAATAGTTGCCATACAGGCAACTAGGCAACACCTCTGCTGTCAGATTAAAATTGATATACCTAAAATAATTAAAGGTTGACTATTTGATTGAGGAGCCTACAGTCTGTTTGAAGTGCTTTTCAATAACAATATTCATCCTGGCATAAATGTGTCAATCTGGCTCAGTTGGCAGCACTCTTGCTTGTGAGTCAGAAGATTGTGGGATGAAGCTGCATGACTCTAGTGCAGGGGTGGCCATCATATCCAGGCTAGACTACACCAACAGCCATGCTCTCTGGACTTCCCAGCTCTTCCCTCAGCACGCTGCAGACCATCCAAAACATTCCAGCTCATGTCCTTTCCTGTATAAGGTTTCATGAGCCAATTATCCCTATCTTCACCCAACTCCACTGGCTCCCATCCCCCAGAATTGAATTCAGGATCCTCATCCTCACTTTTAAACCCCTCCACGGTTTTGTCTCACCCCATCTCTGCAACCTTCTTAAACCCTACCAATCTGCCCCCTCCCTCTGCTCAGCAGGCACCGGCCTGTTTCATCTCCCCTTACTGCCTGCCCCACCATTGGGCTTTCAGGCTATCTGTTCCCACTCCATCCTGAAGGCCCTTCACTCCAGCCCTCCCCTTGGCTTCTACAAGTTCCCGTTTATCTGAAGATCTTTCTCTTTAATCTTGCACTTCTTTGATTATCTTTTGCCCCCATTGCAACCCCCTTGGCCCCCACCCTGTCCGAATCCTCATATGCAAACCCTCAAATGTCCAGTGGGACATCCTTCTGACATGAAAGGCAAATGCAATGCAAAGGTAAATGCAATTTGTTGATATTGGTAGTGGTGGGGGAGAGCTGCATTATTGCAGGTGTTGTCCTTTGGATGAGACGTTAAACCAAGGTCCCAGCTGCTTGTTCAGGTGGATGTTAAAGATCTCATAGCCCTGGAGGGATTTCATTCATCACCAAATAAGATAAAGAGAACAAGATCCTTTGTATATGCACATCACTTACAATGTACCATCCTAACACATTCATGCTTCTAGCTTTGCTGCAGAAGATCTTGACTGAAAAATTGTGCAATTTTCCAAAAATATTCTGGCTTCCTCGGGAAGTGTTTCAGCAACAATCATGTGCAAAATTAAACCCAGAGCATTAGTTTTGCAGGCTAGCTGCGAGATTTCTGAAATTTTAAGGGGTGGTTGTGTAGAATTATCATTGAAACAGTCATTAATATGTGCACATGCACTGAATTTGTGCTGAAAACAAATCAATCTGTTGAATGCAACACATAAATTGTTTACTCTGCTACAATCATTTGCCAAGTGTTCCAAATTATGTCAAAAACCCAACCTCTATTGAATTACAGGAATTTCCTGACAGGAATTTTTCTGCAGGAGGCCATTTTGACCTGAATGTTTTCATTTGGCATCCTCTATTGTATGTTATTGCTTCCCCTTTTCATGACTCTGGGTGTTCGAATCTTTGTTTCTTTTTATGAGATTTGGTTATCCCAGACATGGTATTTTTAATATTAGATTGGGACTCATGTTGCCTTGTTTATCTAGCAATAAGTAGGAACACAGTTTTTAGTCGATTGGCGGATCGCTTTCCGGGGGTAAAATTGGTCACTCAAACCACAAATGTTTGTGGGACACTGCTATGCACAATTCGCCCATAAAAAATTCACAGTTAATCGACTTTACAATACATTCTATGAAGCGCTTTGAGATATCTCGACAACGGGATAATGTGTAATATCAAATGCAAGGATTATTATTGTCTGACTTATATAGTTGGTCCTGGCCAGGTTGGACCTTGTAATCTTTTCCAGTCCTGTCCATTCTTGAGTTTTGTTTCTCTGATAGATTGATTTACACTGTGGAGGAAGGATTTCTTCTCAACTCTTGATGAAGGTTAGTAAAATGCTTCCAAGTGGGAAACATTAATCAAATTGGCTGGTTGGTAGCTAAATGTTGTGCTATTACTAACAGAAGGAAATTAGCAAACAATTCTCATCCTAAACTTTTGTAGTACTACTACTGATTGATATAGCGCCTGCATCCGTCAAAACATGTCAAAACACTTCACAGGTAATTGCTCTGAAGTATATTTATAGGCAAATATGGCAGTCAATTTGCAGCAAAAATATCACAAGGAAATGACCAATTGATCAAAAGGATTGTGGGCCAGTATACTGGGAGGGAAACTCCCTTCTATTGTTGAGAGAAGGTGACTCAGATGGGATCCCATAAGAGGCGTTTACAATTTTAACTGGGATTGAAAAAGTAAACCCAGATCAACACTTTAGGATGTATCAAGGCAATAGAAGAGGACATAGGTTTAGAGTTGTGAAGAGCAATTTTAGGATAGATACCAGGAATTTTGTTTTAAATGCAGAGGGTAATTAACAATTTGAACAGGTTGCCAGGAAGGGTGACCAGGTCACTGGACTTATTTTATAACGCAGCTTGATGCTGTGATGGGGCCGATAGGGTTGGTGTTCTGGAGGGCTTTCTTCATTTAGACCAATCTTGTGAGCTTGTGAATAGTATTGTGGGATCTTTAGCTTTCACCTGGCCTTGGTTTAATCTTTTTTGTCAGCCAACCGAATACATTTTCTTGATTGAACATTTCTTGATTTATGGCCACACCATAAATATCGCCACACAGTAGCTATTTTGAAACAAAACATTGATTTAAAACAGACTCAGTCAGACTAGTTCGAATGTTCGGCGGGCCACTTCATGAGTTGGGCACAGGTTTAATTCCTTGCAACAATGCAGTGTTTCATTGGAATGTGAGCCTGGACTGAGCTCAGAGTCCTGACGGGAAGCTTGAACTTGCAAAGTTCGAACCAGATGTGGGTGTGCTACCAACTCAGGCAAGGCGATAACCTTTATAATAATCCTTGCAATTCATACAGATGTAATAAGGTGCTAAATTGAATGCAAGAATTGTTATTATTATCATTATTATTAGTAGTAGTCTTTTCCTCCTACAATTTCGGGCTTTTATATCCTTAATTATCATCACCTAAATACTGAGTGGTTTATCTTATGCTCTCTTTTCTTGAACCTTGATGGTCTCCTCCTCTATGGCCCTCAATAATATTATTAATCATAATCCTTGTATTTGATATAACAACTTAGAACATTGTAGAGACATCTCAAAGTGCTTCACAGAATATACCATATGATCAATTGACTGTATTTTTTGGGTGAAATACAACAGCCAATTGCACCCAACAGTGTCTGACAAGATTACATTTGCATAGCGCCTTTCAGTCTGGAGGATGTCCCAAGGCGCTGGACAGTGTACAGCATTTCAGACCCGAGCTGGGGTCAGGGTGGGAGAAGGGAGGGGAGGGGAAGGGGGGTGGCCAATGGCATGGTCGAAGAGGAGGGTATTGAGGTGGGACTTGAAGGAGGCTAAGGAGGGGGCAAGGCGGAGTGATTGGGGGATGGGATTCCAGAAGTTGGAGGCAGAGTGGCTGAAGGCTCTTCCGTCAATGGTGGGGCGGGTGGGTCGGGGGACGTGGAGCAGGCTGGGGCCGGCTGAGCGGAGGGAGCGGGCGCGTTGGTAAGGGGTTAGGAGGTCGCAGTGGTGGGGTGGGGCGAGGGCATGAAGGGTTTTGTAGGTGAGGACCAGGATCTTGAACTGGATCCTCTGAAGGATAGGGAGCCAATGGAATCGGGCGAGAATGGGGGAGATGCGGTCAGGGAGTTTGGTGCAGGAGAGGACACGGGATGCAGAGTTCTGGATTATCTGCAGCCTGTGGAGGGAGGAGTTGTGAAGGCCGACAAGCAGGGTATTTGAATAGTCGAGTCTGGAGGTGATGAAGGCATGAACAAGAGTTTCAGCGGCCTGAGGGGTGAGGTCATGGCAGAGTCGGGCGATGTTACCGAGGTGAAGGAAGGCAAATCAGGTCATGGCGTGGATGTGGGGAAGAAGACAGTTGAAGGTCGAACAAGACAGTTGTGGATTGAGTGACCAAATTATCATTTTTTGGAAGGGATTATTACCCCTAATTACTGCTAGGGAAACAGAAGCGTGTGGAGTAAGAAACTTGCCTATTTTGGCTCCACTGGGGAATTAAACCCGGGTCCTCTCTCTTATGAGGTGAGTGCTCTAACCAATACGATAAAGGACTCAACACAAACATCAACGTAAGTTTCCTAATAAAATGGTGTCAGCTTAGCTCAGTTAGCAACACTCTGGCGTCTCATTCACAAGGTTGTGGGTCCAAGACCTACGTCAGGACTTTGAATTCAGAGAGGGGTGGAGTTCCAGGGGTTGGGGGCAGAGAGGTGAGTGCTCTAACCAATACGATACAGGACTCAACACAAACATCAACGTAAGTTTCCTAATAAAATGGTATCAGCTTAGCTCAGTTAGTAACACTCTGGCGTCTCATTCACAAGGTTGTAGGTCCAAGACCTACGTCAGGACTTTGAACTCAGAGAGGGGTGGAGTTCCAGAGGTTGTGGGCAGAGAGGCTGAAGGCCCGGCCGCCAATGGTGGGGCAGGCAAGGTGGGGAACATAAAGCAGACTGGAGCCCGCTGAGCAGAGGGAGCGGGCAGTTTGGTAGGGGATTAGGAGATTGTAGAGATAGGGATGAGCAAGGCCATGGAAGGCTTTGAAGCTGAGGACCAGATTCCTAAACTATTCTCTATGTGATGGGAAGCCAGTGGAAGTGGGCGAGGGTGGGGGTGATAGGGTCATGGAGTCTGGTGCGGGAGAGGACCCGGGCTGCAGAGTTCTGGATGATCCGGGAGGAGTCAGGGAGGCCAATAAGCAGGGAGTTTGCGTAGTCGAGCCTGGATGTTATAAATGCATGTATGAGGTTCTCGGTGGCCTGCGGTGTGAGACAGTGGCGGTGCCGGGCAATGTTGCGGAAGTGGCAGAAGGCAGAGCGCGTCATGGCACGGATGTGGGGTAGAAAGGACAGTTGAGGGTCAAACAAGACTCCAAGGTTCCGGACTGTCTCAGTGAGGTGGAGTGTACATCCCTGGATGGTGATGTGTGGAGGAGCCTGAGTTGTGGAGGTGCTGACGGGAGCCAATCAGGAGAGCCTCGGTCTTGTTGACGTTCAACTGGAGAAAGTTAGCTCTCATCCAGGACTTGATGTCTGACAGACATTCTGTCAGGACAGCAGTGGTCCTGGAGTCAAGGATGGAAGCAGAGAGGTAGATTGGGTATCATCCGCATACATGTGGAAGTTGACCCCATGTCTGCGGATGATGTCACCAAGAGGGAACATATAGATATTGAAGAGGAGGGGAACAAGGACAGAGCCCTGAGGAACACCACATGAGATGGTGCGGGGGCTGGAGGAGAAACTGTGGAGATAAAGTGGAGACGATGTGAGAGACAATATAAATAAAATAATAGTAATCCTTGCATTTGATATAGCGCTTTTCATGTCTCCTAGAAGTCTCAAAGCGCTTCACAGAATATACTGTGAAGTGAATTGACTGTTTATTTGTGGGCGAAACGCGGCAGTCAATTGCGCACAGCAATGTCCCACAAACAGCCGTGGTTTGAAGTGACCAATTTACTATTGTTTTTTTTCTCTCTTGAAGGATTATTATCAGGCATGTGGAGTAAGGAAACTTGCTCAAGGTTTGCCCTGCCGGGAATCGAACCCAGGTCTCTCATTTGCAAAGCGAGTTCTCTGGTAGGATCTGAACCATTCAAGGACAGAACTATGAAGGTTGAGGTCTGAGGAGAGGTGGTAGAGGAGGATGGAGTGGTCTCAAAGGCAGCAGAGAGGTCAAGGAGGACGAGGACGCAGAGGGAGCCCTGGTCACAGATGGACAAATTGTTATTTGTCCCTTTGAACACAGCTGGTTCTGTGCTGTGGGCGGCACGGAAACCTGATTGAAGGGTTTCATGAAGGGAATGGCAGGAGAGCAAGGAGCGAAACTGGGAAGCAATGACTCATTCCAGGACCTTGGGAAGGAAAGGGAGGCTGGAGATGGGGTGGTAATTTGAGAGCAGTGGGGGGGTCCAGGGAGGGCTTTTTAAAGAGCGGGGCGGTAACGGATGTTTATAAACATCGACGCCGGGGTGTGAGGGGAAGATGGGGAGGATGGATCGTAGTAGACGATAGGGCAGAGACAGCTAAGCGGATCCCTTTGACTTTGGTGTCGAGGAAGTCCAGCATCTACTCGCATTTGGCATTGGAGGAGAGGATGGGCGTGGGAGGGTGGGCGAGAATAGGAGCCTGGGGGTTGTTCTTGGCCTCCGTGATTGTCTAAGAGGGCAGAGTGTTAAGTTTTTCACAAAGAGAAGGGAGTTTCTTTCAGTGTCCTGGCCAACAATCCTCCAGATAAAATTGGTCATTCATTCCATGGCTATTTGTGGGACATTGCTGTGTGAAAATTGACTGCTGTGTCCCCCTACAAATACATAGTCATTATACTTTGCAGTAAATCCTATGAATCACTTTGAAGCGTCTCAGCTATATCAGGCATTGTGTCAAATGCAAGGATTATTTTTGTCACCTTTGTCACCTCTCGGCTGGACTATTCAAACGCTCTCCTTGTTGGTCTCCCATCTACTACCATCCATAAAATCCAACTCATTCAGAACTCTGCCGCCCGCATTCTCACCCGTACTAAACTCCGCTCCCCGATCACCCCAGTCCTTGCCAGACTGCACTGGCTCCCTATCCCAGAGAGGATCGACTTCAAGATCCTCACCCTCGTATTCAAGTCCCTGCACTCCTCTGCAACTCCCTACCTCTCTGACCTTCTCTCTCCTCAGCACAGTACCCATTGCCTTCGTTCCTCCGGGTCTGGCCTCCTCCTTGTCCCCCGAGTCCTCTGCTCCACCCTCGGCAGCCGTGCCTTCAGCCACTATGCTCCGAGGCTCTGGAACTGCCTTCCTCACTCCTTTCGTCTCGCTCCCTCCCTTCCCATTTTCAGGTCTCTGTTTCTTTTCGACCGCGCCTCTGGTCACCTTCTCACCCCCTCCCCCTGGCTCGGCCCCGGAATCCTAAACTGTAAAGCGCTCTGAGACGCTGTCCGGCGTGGAGGGCGCTATATAAATCCAAGTTGTTGTTGTTGTTGTTGTATTATAACTACTGATAATAAAATATATAATTTTAACAATGTGTTACACAAATTGGCACAATCCTAGGAATCGGGCAGTGTCACATGATTCTCACACTTCAAATTCTTGTTTTTTGACATGATCTGAAGCACTCAAATGTATTATCCTTTCCGTTCCAAACTATCCGCTATTGACAGCATGATTATTGTTGAAACAACAAACAATAAATGATTCAAGATGCTAAGTAATTAGTCTGATCTAATATTACATAATAAAATACAGGAACTGGTATATAATGCATCCTGAATCACAATATTCTCAGAAACAAGGCAACAATGCCAACCTTCATTACAGGAAGTAGAGTAAATTACTTTGTGTGAACTGATACAAATGCAACCCAAAGATTTTATTAAACACAGCTATACCAATCCTGTGAGGGAATCTGGCAGGGGTAAGCCTACTGTTTAGCTTCATTTTGTTCTTTGATCAACAACAACAACAACAAGATTCCATTTATAGAGCGCCTTTCACGTCGGGAGGACGTCCCAAGGCGCTGTACAGTTGGGTCAGGACCCGAGCAGGGGGAAATGGTCAGGGTGAGGGGAGGAAAGGGAGGGAGCGAGGAGGGGGGAAATGGTCAGGGTGAGGGGAGGAAAGGGAGGGAGCGAGGAGGGGGTAGAGAGTCGAGAGGGGAGCTGAAGGCACAGAGGCACGGCAACAACAATTTAATTTATTACAATTTAAATTTATATAACGTCGGAGGATGTCTCCAAGCAGATCAGAATTAGAACTTTAAGATGGTTTTGAACAAGCAAAAGCCATTTGGCTTAAAAAGCTTGCTCCTTTTTGATAATGTTCAACCTTAGATAGTGCTCGATCCTACCTGATCTCTCGACCCATCCTTCTTCCAGAAAGACAGTCAGTCGCTTCTTCAATTTATTTCACTAGAGGGGAATAATCAAACGATTGTACAGTCACCACACTATTTAATCAGATGGCAAAGCTTACAAGAATCAAAATAAGATTTTGGTTCAATTACAGTGTTGATAATTCATTCATCTTGCTTTTGCTCTATATAATGCAAACTTCTACTTCTACTAGAAATGAGTGCAATCTTATAGTTCTACTAGAAATTGACAGTGTTTATTACAAATTAATTTAAACTGAGTGACAAGAATTGTTATATACAGTTCTATGCACTTATGTCAGCACGTCAGGGACCATTTGAATTCTGCTGACACAAACAGAATGTTGACATAAACGAACGAACAATGCAGACACACGTATACTGCAGTTAAAAATTGTTCAAGCATTTATTTACATGTATTTCATATACAATACTGTAAGCACAATTTCTGTACCATTTATTTACAAATGTTTCATATACTATGATTACAATTTCTGTTCAGTTTATTTACATGTATTTCGTTTTGATGTAACAGCACACCTTTTCATATGCAAAACTTGTTCTTTTTGGATAAGCACTTGTAATTTATCCAAATACTTAGCTCCTTCGTTCATTTCCTTCGAAGACTCTGATTGAGTAAGAAATGTCTGCAATCCTCCACACACGCTAAATGCTTCTTTCTTCCTCATCTGCTGAATATTGTGGTTGGACTTGTCATCATGGTTTTCGGGCTCCTCGGTTTCTTCTTGTCTGTTATCTTGACCCTTCTTTACTGAGGCGATGATATCTTCATCTGCCAGTGCCGCGATACACTGCTCATTTGCATCCACATTTTTTCATTTTGTGGCTCAACATCTTCATATTTGGCAGTTTTTCTTTTCTTTATCTGTAACGTGTATTTCCCTGTTTTGTATTCTGCCTTTATGCATTTGGCAGATTTCAGCCTGCTGTATAAGGTGTTGTGCTTCACAGTGAAGGTTTTGCAGACTTCTTTTCTGGACTTTCCACTCTCAATTACTTTAACGGTGGTTAATTACTTTTAATTAAGGTTTTCCACTCTCAATTACTTTTATATTCATCCTCCAACATTTTCAACATTTTCAAGTCAAGTTTATGTTTCATTTCAGTCTTGGTATTTACCATGGTACAGCAGTAGACTGCGATTGGCACTCCCAACATAGCTAATTTATAGACCTTACAAGCCTAACACGTATCATCTTTGAATGTCACACGTGTTCACTATTAATCACTCACGGACTCAAAAGCCATTCTTGCTCAATCACTTATGCTTACATGAGCAATACTGACTCCCTCGTTCCCTCCCACCCTTCCTCCCTCTTTCCCTCCTTCCTTCGTTCCCTCACTCCATCCCTCACTCCATCCCTCCCTCGTTCCCTCCCACCCTCCCTCCTTCTCTTGCTCCCTCCCTTGCTCCCTCCCTCCCTTCCTCCCTCCCTCCTCACTCAACCATTATGCAAGGATAAGGGCCTGTTGACATAAATGGCAATAATAGAATGCAGCAATACTGTTAGGGTCTTGGAAAGTTTGTTGATATAAGTGGCAACATTTATGTCAACGTGGACACAGAACACACTGTAAAGTGAATTGACTGTATATTTGTGGGCGAACGAAACAGTCGTAGATTGAAAATGACCAATTTATTATTGATTTTGGTTTTGGAGGGATGTCTGGAATTGAACTCAGGTCTCTCGCTTGCAAAGCGAGTGCTCTAACCACTGAGCTACAGGACTCCACTGAGCTACAGGACTCCACTGAGCTACAGGACTCCACTTTTACAGGACAAGACCTTTTACTATCATGTGAAGCGCTTTGAGACGCGATAAGACCCTATATCAAATACAAAGATTATTATTATAAGACTTGTTATATACTTTGCACTCAGTGACAAGATGTGTTATACACTCAGTAATACGTGACAAGGTGTGTTATATAGCTAGTGGGACTCATTGCTTGATCAGAAGATTGTATACATAATATATAATAATCCTTGGATTTGATATAGCACCTTATCACGTCTCTGAAACGTCTCAAAGCGCTTCACAGGATATATTGTAAAGTGAATTGAGTATATATTGTGTGGGCGAAATGCGGCAGCCAGTTGCGCACAGCAGTGTCCCACCAACAGTCGTGGATTGAGGGACACAAATTTTAAAAAAATTATTTATATATTTAAAAATAAATATTTATTTATATACTGTACACAGTATATAAATATAATATATGATATAAAATATATAATATAATATTATATAATATATAATGTGACAGGTCGCATTATATACAATGTACTGAGTATTGGCTTAAAACATTTTCGGCTGATGAGGCTTAATGAACAATATACTGTATTGTACACTAAATAGGACACCTTGAATTATCAAGGTATATGTCATGATCTCTTTCTTTGCACTCCAATGACTCCTTGTAATGTGTGAATTGGATTCTTGCCAACCTCTTGCTAAGAGGCCAGAAGCTACTTTTATTATAGAACGGCTCGCATTCCTTCGTGTTAAATGCTCATTCCAGCGTGCTGTCGAACTGTGTTAGTTGTGTGTTTTCTTGTGGGTTTAAAAGAAAATCTTTGTGGCCTTGTGATATTTTTGTTTTGCACATGAGGCCACAATGTCCCAGAACGAGACAGCAGCTGCTAAATTCCACATGATTCCTGGAAAGGCTGTGATGGGTCATCTTTCTCTATGGCACCAAAGTGACTTTTGTCTTTGGAGTGATAGTTAGCACCTCAAATCTGTTATGCAACATCGCATTTTTCCATTGATTTTTTCACAGGTGGGGTAATCCTGTCCACTTCGGCACTATGGTTACACACAATGTTGTCTCTCAGATGATAATAATTCTTTCACTTGACATGTTAAATACTGAAATCCTGGATTCGCTCTTAGAGGTAGCAGAGCCTGATTGTCAGGTCGAATTTCAGAGCAGCCATTTTTCTGACACTTCACAAGATCACCAGATTTGTTCGGATGAAGAAGGATCTTTGTCCCATTTGATCTCATATTTCCACCTCTTCCCCCCCCATCCCAGTATCAAGCTGTTTTTTTTAAAGAGTCCATCGTCCTGGCCTCCACCGGGCTTCCTGGCAATCGGTCATTAATTATCTTCTGTTGCTTGTCCTGAAATTGACGTTTGAAACTCTAAACTTGTGAATTCTTGTTCTATTGTCTTGGTGCATCTGAAAGTAATGTTAATAAGAATAATAATCCTTGATTTGATATAGCAACTTATCACGTCTTCGAGATGTCTCAAAGAGCTTCATAGAATATATTGTAAAGTGTAGTGACTGTATAAAGACGCAAATGGTGCTATGTTGTTGTATTTGTGGGAGAAATGCAGCAGCCAATTGCATATAGCAGTGTCCCACAAACAGTCGTGGATTGAGTGACCAAATTATTATTTTTTAATTATTTTTGGAAGGGATTATTACCCTGGTAAACGAAACCCCAAATGACTAACAACCGGGTTCCTACTTTCTGCAAGGGAAACAGAGGCGTGTGGAATAAGGAAACGTCTTGAAGATGTGATAAGGCGCCATGTGAAATGCAAGAATTTGTTATTATTATTATTATTATTATACCTGTCTAACATTTCGCCCTGCCCGGAAAACGAACCAAGGTCCTACCTCTTGCGAGGCGAGCGTTCTACCCAATATGCTTTAGGACACCGCAATCACAGCATACTGATTAAATTAAGCAGATATCCCATGGAACTACATGAAAAGGCCACAATCGGTGATTGATATTAATGTCAGACACTTATTCATTCGGCTCAATCATTTGTGCTAAAGCTGAGATGGCATATGGTGTGCTGTTGGTGGGGGAATCACCTCCATGGCCTGGCCAGTTATATGAACAGAAGGGAAAAAATACAATATTTCACAGCAGATTCACTTTGAAAATTTTTGCTTAGAATCTGTTATGAAACATTGCATTTTTCACCCTATTATTTCTATGAAGGAAGTAACTTTAAATTATATTGATAGATAATAATAAACGCAAACATTTAAACAATGGCAGCTCAGAGACCTATTGAAAAAATTCAAAGGAATTAGTTTGATTTATGAAAACTGTTCACCGTGGCTTTCTTGAGTTACAAACCTTGAGAACATGGGATTGTTCCCAGTCTTGCATCTGATCTGCTGGTCTGTGTTGAATTAACACTGCAAATCCTCTCATCATTGGAACTCATCAGAACTGGGTCCCACCAGCAGAGCCTGTCACGCAATGTGGTTTTTGTATCAGATCCAGCAACAAAACCTTTGCACAACATTTGCAATGCGAGTGAATGTGTGGCTCCGTTTTTTTTTACTTGTACCAGAATTTGCGCTATCCGTGTTATTTGCCTGAATAGATTTTTATTTTATATTAAAAAACAGTTTTTGGCACACTGGATACTTAAACTTGAATGAAGCAAAGCCAAAACCACAGATGCAGCTGTCTTCCTGTGTATCATGACATGCTGATAGGTAACGATGGAGCGGATGACTACGGCTGCTATTCTGGATGGCAAGCCTATTATTTTTGGCATTGACCCAACAGCATCACACTTGTGGAGCAGAATATAAGTGCTGTGCCACATTTACTACCAAGAAGCCAATGTGTTTTTTTAACAATCACATATGGCAGGTTTATTCAAAGGAATTAGTTTGATTTATTCAGCATATGCAGATTCCGTTCTTTAACACAAACGTTCTCTGGTCCCATTCCCTTGCTATGTCCTCCATTCTTCCTACTCTGGTATATTGTTTGTCCTTTTATCTCTCCATCCCATCATTGGTGGCCAAGCTTTTGGTCGCTATCTTCATTCCCCCCTCCCCCACTCTCTTGAACTCTTGCAAAATCTCTTTTCTTTGCCCCTTTTGTCACCACCTTCAAAAGTCTTCTTTGCTTGTGTGTCTTTGGTCAATACTGTCAAACTGCCTTTCTTTTCCCTGCTTCATTGTGATAGCAGCATTGTAACATGCTTCAGGATGCTCATCCAATGTGGAATACTATACAAGAGCAAGTTGTTGTTGTTGAAGATAATTGAGCAGCAAGTATTAATAATAATGATAATTCTTACATTTAAAGTATTATTATCAGATGTGTGGAGTAAGGAAACTTCCCCAAGGTTTCACCCTGCCGGGAATCAAACACAGGTCTCTCACTTGCAAAGTGAGTGCTCTAACCATTGAGCTACAGGTCTCCACAATATTGTTACTACATTCTACAGTAAATCCTGTGAAGTTCTTTGAGACTTTTGACAATGTGATAAGGTGTTATATCAAATGCAAGGATTAACAACAACAACGACTTGGATTTATATCGCGCCCTCCACGCCGGACGGCGTCTCAGAGCACTTCACAGTAACAGATTATTATGATAACATGGTAGGGGAGAACTATTTTGGTTATTAGTTCTACTTTTACAGCTGTCAAATGTCCAGGAAATTGAAAGTACTTCATACTATTCTGTTCAGGGATCTGGCCCATAAATCATCTCACTAAAAGCCAGTCTCATAAAAAGTGTGATAGAATGTGGCTTTCCCCTTTTATAAAAGGTGATCCATTAAGATGATCTACCCTCTAACTTCAATAGCAAACGTGGTTGTGGCTAATTGGATATACAAGGATTTTCTAATGTGTTTTTTCACAGGCACACAATAAAACTGCCTTTATCTCTTTTTTTAAATGATTTTAATTACTGCATTCAAACCTGTTCAAGCGACCACCTCAGTTCAACAACCACCCCTGTTAACAACCACCCGGAACGCCTGGACAGTCGGTTCGCACATCAATGAACCACACATAAGCCACCCCTATATAAAGGCCTCTTTGGCCCAGTCCCCTGAGCATTTCTTGAGGACAGATTTAACTCTATAACCTGCTTTACAGCCTCTTTGTTGCAAAACACCAAATTGTGCAATGGACAACGTTTCGGTTTATTTCCAACCCAATCTGCAGTTGGAAAATTGAATTCCCACTAACAAGTTTTTGCTAAATACCCCATTTAAGAAAAATGCCAGTAACTATTTCAGTTAAGAAGATTTATTTTGCTCTTAAAAAATTCTCTTCAGAGAAATTGGTGCTGTCATCCTGCCTGTAGCAATTGAGACTAATTTGGAAATTACTGATTTTTGCCGGATGTCTGACACAGGCGGAAACCCATTGCCATGCTTGAGGGTTAAAACCAGACTGACAATTCCACATATTTATACTACCTATGCATGGAATTTTCACCTTGTCTGTAATCTCTCTCCCCTGATGGACACACCCTCCGGGATTACTATCCAGTAATTAATCATAAAATAGTACTCAGTTATTATGCTCTGCTTTTTCGTGCTATAAATTATCACTCAATGGCAAGTTACACAATCAAATGTATTTTAGACAAGCTGTACCCATTGCAGCTATGTTTGCAACCAAAGGATCCAATGTGGAATGTAGATTGACACACTGACAGACATTTCATCTTTATCTATAATCCTGTGGGAGGACTCCTTTTCAGAGGACTCAGTGGGAGGACAAAATGTAATTGTGTTGCTGTTGTCCCAGCTTAGCTTTGTCTGTGTTCTTTGTTTTGTTCCCGCCGCTTGGCTACATGTGGCTCTGTGACGCAGGATGCTACAGCACTACTTTGACTGGGCAGCCACCAGGTACAAATGCAGCGAAAAACACAAAAAACTGAAAAAAACAACAGCAAGATTACATTTATATAGCGCATTTCACGTTGGAAGGACGTCCCAAGGCGCTGGACAGTGTACAGCATTTCAGACCCGAGCTGGGGTCAGGGGGGGAGAAAGGAGGGGAGGGGAAGGGGGGTGGTTGATGGCATGGTCGAAGAGGAGGGTTTTGAGGCGGGACTTGAAGGAGGCTAAGAAGGGGGCGAGGCGGAGTGATTGGGGGATGGAATTCCAGAGGTTGGGGGCAGAGTGGCTGAAGGCTCTCCCGCCAATGGTGGGGCGGGTGGGTTGGGGAATGTGGAGCAGGCCAGAGCCGGCTGAGTGGAGGGAGAAGGTGGGTTGGTAGGGGATTAAGAGGTCGCAGAGGTAGGGTGGGGCGAAGCCATGGAGGGCTTTGTAGGTGAGGACCAGGATCTTGAACTGGATCCTCTGAAGGATAGGGAGCCAATGGAGTTGGACGAGAATGGGGGAGATGGTTTCAGCGGCCTGAGGGGTGAGGTAGTGGCTGAGTCGGGCGATGTTACGGAGGTCAGGGAAGGCAGAGTGGGTTATCGCTATGATGTGGGGAAGACAGTTGAGGGTCGAACAAGACACCTGGGTTCCTGACTGGCTTGGTGAGTTGAAATGTGTAACCATGGAGGTTGATGCTGCCAGAGCCTGCGGTGCAGAGGCACTGTCGCGAGCCAATCAGGAGGGCCTCAGTCTTGTTCACATTCAACTGCAGGAAATTTGCCCTCATTCAAGACTTGATGTCCGACAGGCAGTCTGTCAGGACAGCAGCGGTCCTGGAGTTGAAGGTGGAGGCAGAAAGATAGAGTTGGGTGTCATCCGCATACATATGGAAGTTGACCCCATGTCTGCGGATGATGTCACCAAGGGGGAGCATGTAGATATTAAAGAGGAGAGGGCCAAGGACAGAGTCCTGGGGAATGCCAGACGAGATAGTGCGGGAGGAGAAACCATTGGAGGCAACAAAGTGAAAATAACCCCTGAACGATAGGAGATACCTGAAAACAAATATGCCCATGTCACTCCCAGAGGCAAGACCTTTCTGATGAGATATAAATTATATTTTGAAATATATTTCTCTGGAGGTATGTTAAGTGTGACATTACCTTAACCCATAATTGAAGATTTCCACACACTCTATTTGTTTCAACCATTGTGAAAATTGTTCCTGTGAGTTTATTTTCTTTATTTATAGTCATTGTGCAGTACTTATTATGAGTTAATTCTAAATCTTTCCTTTTTGCCCATCTGTCACAGATGGGTCCTACTTGTGTTTCAGCATAAACCTTGGTCCTCAATTCTGATTATGTTAAATGGGTTGAAAATGTGATATTAGCCCCTAGAAATTCCTACAGTAGACCCTCAGGAGAGAAATTGCACCTGGATCTAGATTTACTCTCTGGTTTTAACATTTCAGAGTGTCCAGAATTCAGCAAACCATTGAATTGAGTTTTGAAGTTCGGCTTTCCTTGCAGAACTTGTAGAAAACCACTTCAAAACTGAATCTGAATTTAAAAAATTCATGCTGGAAGTTCCAAAATGCTAAAGAATATAGAATAAATCTAGACCCATGTGGAATTTATTTCATAGAATCATAGATTTATACAGCGCAGAAGGAGGCCATTCAGCCCATCGTGTCCGTGCTGACTCTGAAAGAGGTATCCAAATTAATCCCACTCCCCAGCTCTTTCCCCAAAGCCTTGCAACTTTGTTCTTCCCCAAATATCTATACACTTCTCTCTTGAAAGTTGTTATCGAATCTGCTTCCACCACACTTTCAGGCAGCGCATTCCAATTCCGAACAACTCACTGTGTGAAAAAATGTGTCCTCATTTTCCCTCTGGTTCTTTTGACAACTATCTTAAATCTGTGTCCTCCAGTTACTGACTCATCCACCAGTGGAAACAGTTCCTCCCTGTTCATTCTGTCAAATCGCCTCATAATTTTGAATACCTCTATTAAATCTCCCCTTAACCTTCTCTGCTACAAGGAGAACAGTCCTAGCTTCTCTAGTCTCTCCACATAACTCAAGTCCCTCATTCCTGGCACCATCCTGATAAATCTCCTTTGCACCCTTTCCAAGGCCTTCACATCTTTCCTGAATTGTGGTGCCCAGAATTGAACACAATACTCCAGCTGAGGCCTAAGCTTGTAAAGGTTCAACATAACCTCCTTACCATTGTATTCTATGCCCCTATTTATGAAGTCAAGGATCCCTTATTCTTTTTTAACAGCTTTATCTATCTGTCCTGCCACCTTCAAAGAATTGCTTATGTGAACCCCCAGGTCTTTCCCCAATGCTTATCATGTTGATCGATCGCAAAGCAGTTTTGCAGTAATTACTGTTTTAATTAAGTGATCTGAGATTAGATAATAACCTAATTGGACAGCGACTGGGTTATAATAATTGCCCAATCACCAGAATTGTGTCACACACTAGTTTTGTAAGAACTCTGCTCCTACACGACCAAAGTACATTGTGGAGACCTGGGAGTCAGCATGGCCTATTTTGTCACTCAGAGTTATTATTGTGAATCCAGGTAGTGAAATCATATTATTGATGCCTCCATTGATTCAAATGTTTTCTTGAATAAAACTTGCCAACGTTTGGATACTCTTATTCATTCATTGCTAGAAATTAAAAATAACATTGCTTGGAAAGACCCTAGAATAGTCTAGCTATATCACTCAATACGCCTACATTGCAGCATTTTAGTTCCCATGGTTTTAGTGTGAAAATGTACAATTGGATCATTATGTTTCACTGGAAAAGCCAGAGAAAAATCTTTGGAGCACAAATGGGTGAATGAGAGTGGGTGGCTCAATAGTTGTTCTATTGTAAGCCATCCACAATTGGAAGCATTCTGATACAATAACAATAAATCCCATAGTTTGGTATCTATAGCAAAGTTTTGACATTGAAAAGATTCAGCTCACCACAGGATTTCAGTAACTGGAAAATGCTTTGCTTAATGCATTACTTTTTACCCTTTCAAAAAAAGGCTAGATTTTGAATTATTTTACCATGTGCTTGCTGAAAACCTGAATGGAGCCTTATTGCGTCAGACTGAGTCAAAGCACTTTTGCAGCAACTACTGTAAAATTCAAACAATCTGAGTTTAGATAATGACCAAAGAGGAAGCAAAGTCAGTGATTTATGAACACCTAATTCACGAACACCTCATGCAAACTCAGAAGCATGATATAAGGGTTTATGTAGACTGCCAGCAATATGTTAGGTCATTTATGTGAATGAACATATTGACTCCTACTTGCAGTGTTTTACATTCCATCACGTCATGGGTTATGAATACGCACACTGAGGCCTGGAATTCTCATCGTCTTAGCTTTTTAAAAACAAGGCTTCCAAATAAAGTTTCAATTCAAAATGATGTACAATTGTAAATGTTAAGTCTTAAGGAATCATCTTGGAGGCAAAAAACAATCCCAAAGTCCTTTTTTCCACTACCTCCTCCATGTGCCCCCTCAGGCCTCCTCAATCTTCACATCTAATGCCAAGTGCGAGGAGGTCATGGACTTCTTTTCAACCAAGATATATAATATCCGCCAGGCAGCCTCATCATGTGGAGTCCTGTAGCTCAGTGGTTAGAGCACTCGCTTTGCAAGCGAGAGACCTGAGTTCAATTCCAGGCAGAGGGCGAAACCTTGGGCAAGTTTCCTTACTCCACACAGAGCCTAATAATAATCCTTCCAAAAACAAAACAATAATAAATTCGTCATTTTCAATCTATGACTGTTTGTGGGATATTGCTGTGCACAATTGGCTGCCGCGTTCACCCACAAAAATATACAGTCAATTCACTTTACAATCTATTCTGTGAAGTGCTTTGAGACGTCTAGAAGACGTGAAAAGCGCTATATCAAATGCAAGGATTTATTATTATTATTATCCTCCTGACTCTTGGCACCCCCTCTCCGTCCCCTCACCCTCCCCATCATCAGCTCCTACCAAGACCCCCATCCTACATTCCTTCCTCCCCATCTCTCCTTCCTCCCTCACACCCACTATCAGTTCAATGAAACCCACCACCAGTTGCCTCGACCCCCTCCCCACCAATTTGCTGGTCACCCAGCTCCCTCTCCTCTACCCACTACTGGCTGATGTCATCAACCAGTCCCTCTCCTCTGGATCAGTCCCTGCCCCCCTCAAAACTGCTGTCATCACCCCCCTCCCCTAAAACCTTCCCTGGATCCCTCAAGCCCTAGCCACCACCGGCCTATTTCAAACTTGCTCATCCTAGCCAAAGTCCTAGAACCCGTTGTTGCCAATCAACTCCGCGCACACCTCTCCTCCCACTCCCTCTTTGAATCCTTCCAGTCCTGTTTCCGCTCTGCCCACAGTACAGAGACTGTGCTTGTGAAAGTCTCAAATGACATCCTCTCTATCTGTGACCAGGGTTCCCTCTGCCTCCTTGTCCTCCTGGACCTCTCCGTTGCTTTTGATACAGTCGATCACGCCTTTCCTCCGTCATCCACCTCAGTGGGACCGCACTCACCTGGTTCGAGTCCTACCTCACGAACCACCAGCAGTACATCTGCACAAACGGCTTTTCCCCCCGCTCTCACCTGGTTACCTGCGGGGTACCCCAAGGATCCATCCTTGGCCTCCTCCTCTTCCTAACCTATATGCTCCCTCTTGGGGATGTCATCTGCAGACATGGGTACACTTCCACATGTATGTGGACGACACTCAATTCTATTTTTCCACCTCACGTTGTGACCCCCAGTCCCCTGATGTTCTGTCAGCCTGTCTGTCAGACATCAGGAGCTGGATGAGCGCAAATTTTCTTCGGCTAAATGTTGACTCGACAGAAGCCATACTCTTTGGCTCTTGTCAACGTCTAAAATCACATGGTTTTCACCTCCTCCACTTACCCGACCTCCCCCTAAAGCTCTCCAAACCCAATACCAACCTACGCATCAGGTTCGACCCCCAATTATCCTTCCTCCCCCACATCCGGTCCCTCACTAGCACTGCTTTCTTCCACCTCCGATGCATCGCCCATCTCCACCAATATCTCATCCCAAAAGCCGCCAAAACCCCCATGCTTTTGTCACCTCTTGGCTATTCCAATGCCCTCCTCGCCGGTCTCCCCTCCACTACCATTCATAAAATCCAGGTCATCCACAACTCTGCCGCCTGCATTCTTACCCGTACCAAACTCCACTCCCCGATTACCCCAATCCTTGCCAGACTGCACTGGCTGATTGTCCCAGAGAGGATCGACTTCAAGATCCTCACTCTTGTCTTCAAATCCCTCCACTCCTCTGCACCCCCCTACCTCTCTGACCTCCTCTCTCTTTACAACAGTGCCCGTTGCCTTCGCTCCTCTGGGTCTGGCCTTCTCCTTTTGTCCCGAATCCTCTGCTCCACCCTCGGCGGCCGTGCCTTCAGCCACTATGCCCCGAGGCTCTGGAACTCCCTTCCTCAATCCCTTCGCCTTGCCCCCTCTCTTCCTATTTTCAGGTTTCGGCTGAAAACCTTTCTCTTCGACAGCGCCCGGCGTGGAGGGCGCTATGTAAATCAAAGTTGTTGTTGTAACGAATGCAAAATTGTGGAGGTCAGATATATACCACTATATCCAACCACCAAGCATACACAGGCATGTGATATTATCACCATTGATAGTTATCATTGTGACTAAAAATGTCTTCAAAAGCAGTCAATAGTTATCACTGGCCAGGAAGAGGATATAATAATAATAATCCTTGCATTTGATATAGCGCCCTATCACGTCTTCGAGATGTCTCAAAGAGCTTCACAGAATCTAGTGTAAAGTGAATTGACTGTATATTTTGTGGGCGAAACCCCCCATAGTTCTGCTGTGGTGTGTTTTTCTCTTCACCATGGTCATGGCCAGACTGTCCTCATTTCTCAAGCTCTTGGCTGTGCAGCCTGCATGCTAGCTTGTCTCTTGATCTCTGATCCTAAATCATGCAGGAATGTCCTGACCTCGGTTTGGTGCATGGAACAATTGCACTTCGTCTCTATGAACAGGATAGAGCTTGGCAAGGCTGAGAAACCTTGCAGCCATTATCTATAGTAACCTTTTTATAGTGCCAAATGCATTTATTTTACTTGGGAACTCTGCTGAGAAATCAGGATTAAATGTCAGGAGTGAGCATCTCATTTTTGGCTTCAAACACATTGCCCTTAAGGTGAATGTGTTTGTTAAGTTAAAGCTGTTGGCCTGAACTGATCCTGTTGCCAGATTTTTAAGCCCCACATCAGGACTTAAACTCATAGTCTAGGCTGACACTCCAATGCAGAGCTGGGGATTGCTGCATTGTTGGCGGAGCTGCTGTACTTCGGATGAGACATTAAACCAAGGTCCTATCTGCCTGGTGAGGTGGACATCAAAGATCCCATAGCACTGCAGATTCACCCTCTAATATGAGTCTTCTAGGTGAGAATACTACTAAATGAGCCAGGCTGTCCTGAAATCTGGTTGGTGCAAGTCTCTCTCAATAACTGAAGAATGAAGTGCAACATAAGCAGTACTTGTTTCTCTTGAGGGTTTTCACTGCAGCAAAGAGAGCAAAGAATTGATTGATGCCTCAACTCCTACACACAATCTATCTACACTGCCAGTCACTGCTGGTTTGCCTCAGAAGGAAAAAAGAAAGTGCATCTGAGAGATTGATAGAAACAAATTGAGTTGTTTCAACTTGGATCCAAAAAGAATTGGCTCCACAGGTGCAGGGAGAATTTTAGTTGGTTATTACAGTGAATGAAAAGCCAACTTCAATGCAAATCTGGGGATTTCAATATTTGTGCTTGTCCACCTTCTCTTTTATGAAACAGGGAATGTTGTTTTTCCACTTGAACTTCAGTCATCCTAAATCGAGTTAGGATTCCTAATGCACTCTGAAATACTTCAACTCCAAAAAAGCATTTTAAATATTTGCAAGAGACCCACCCAGTGGATAAAAAAGTGAATAAAGGAGCCTTTTACGAGCTGTAACTCCCTTTTCAAACCTGGCCCTTCATGAAAGAGGTGCACCAAAGCCACAAACCTGGAGAAAACACAGCTGCTTTTCACAATGTTTATAGAGATCATGAGGTGTTTAGAAACAAAGAACACATTAGAAATGCATGGGATAAAATGCAACTTAGGACATGATAATTGTCACTGGCAATACACAGAAGGCAATTGGAATGTGGGACTCATTGTCCGTAGAAATGGTTGAATCAGATTGGATAAATGCATTTAAGAGTAATCTAGTTATACACATTAAGAAGAAGAGAATAGAAGGGTGTGGGAGGGAGTGGGTGGAGACTCATGTGGAGCGTAAACACTGGCATGGACTGGTTAGGCAAAGCGGCCTGTTTTTGTATTTGTACAGTCTATGTAAATCTACGGAAACAATATATAGGTCAAATGTAGTCACTGTTTTGTTTTGTAGACTAATCAGCTTTCCAATAACAGAAACTCAAAATGATTTGTATCCAGCTTTGATCCCAACCATTGTGATGCTGTTGGCGGAGGTTGGGAAGTGGGAGGGCCAACATTCGCGAACTGATCAATAAGTAAGTTATTATCCCAGGCTGTAATATTTCCATATTGCATGGCTTTTAGACTTTAAGTGAGCCTTCTGATTCTTCCCCAAATCTTGATTTCAATATTCTACAGTGATCACGTGGATCAGCAGAGACCCGGTGTGCAATGGGAGGGGCAATTGGAGAGGAAAGTTAGTGCTCAGTGAACCATAAGCCTGAGAAAGGGTTAAAACCTGGAACAGTCATGGATATTGTCCGGTATGAGCCACCGATGTGAGCTATGCTAACCTTCTTCCCCCACCCCCTCCACAATTCTTTGGCTCATATTATCACAGATATCTTCTGTGATATTTATACATTAATGTATCATTTGAAAGCAATGATACTCACAGTTGAAATACTCATTCCCATCCAGCTCCATTACAGGAAACCTGGTGCGATTGCTGCAATGCCCCAGACCCCAAAGTGACTGACCACCAATGCCAATGAAAACACACGGTCTGAAGGCAGAATATAATGATGACTGTGTATAATGGCCAAAGCCACACAAATTTAATTCTTGGAATCTCAACAGAACAATTTTTAATTAGTGTCAGAATGCAGAAGCATTTTGTTTCACTGCACTCAATGGAAGCAGATTTTGATCAGTGGTGTAGTGTGTCAAATTTGATGTATAAACTGGAATGTGAAGCAGAACACTTTAAAACAACATGCAGTGGTAGTAAGGATTGGATTGGCTCAGTTGGTAGCACTCTCGTGTCTGGGTCAGGATGTTGTACATACATTTGAGCCCTGTGTATGAAGGTGAGTTTACAGTCTCTGGTGAAAATGTATCGCAGGACTAGAAGAGCACTGCATTTTCAAGGTGCTGTCCTTCAGCTGAGATGTTAAACTGAGATGCTGTCAGTATAGCCTCAGAAAGACATTAGAGATCCCAAGGCACTATTTCAAAAGAGAAGGGAGATAGATGCTTCTCATGTCTTGACCATCTTCACTCGAAATTAATTTACTCTTATTTATTGCATGGCTGTTGATGGGATTTTGTGTGCACAAAATAGCCATCAGATTTGCCTTCCACTACACTTGTCCATGATACCAGCAAAATGTTTTGTGATGTTTTGATATTAAATAGTCTTGATATCAAATGGAAGAACTATTATTTTAAGTGAAGAACAGGTTTGCAATAGTCAACAACACTACCTGCTCAATGCACTGCATAAATACAGAGAATAGTCAATGAAAGGGTCAGGTTGGCTCAGGAATCCAGCCTCCAGTGATGTTCTGTTTAATACATGATAAATCCAGTGAAACATCTATTCTCTTGTCCAATCTCACGGTTTCTTATTGGAGTCATTCCCCCTCAGCATCCAGCAGACTCCCATTACACAGTTCTGCAGTCCAGTTCTAGCCCCATTACCCAAACAACAGAACCCTCTACACAGAACAGCACACGGAGTAGCTGCAATTTAGAATGATTAATCCAACCAAGCATTCCTGCTCTATACTCCTCTCACTTGCACCATGTTTTCGTCTAACAGTCCTGAAGCCTGAAATCACATTGTGTCTTAGCCTACAAGGCCATTTTGTCTGAAATTTAAGATCACGAAAATTTGTGGGGAATCGTTGGAAGCACAATATATCATAGCCTTAGCCTTAAATGTTTGCTGGGCAGATTTTTTTTTAATTCTTAAATTGAGTCTAAATTTGGAAACGGATTTCCATGGCTCTTTTTAAGCTTCCTACGGCTAAAATTGTGAGAAATGTTGGCTCTGGGGAGTAAATATCAGTTTACGTCATACAACCAAAGCCCTGCCTCCCTGTTTGATTTTGGAATTTACACAAGGAGATGATCATATCAAGTAATCATACTAATCTTTGCATTTGGTACATGACTGTATCTTGTGAAAACTCTTCATAAAATGTTTTCTTTTTCTGTGAAGTGCAGTGACTGTAGTTCTAGGCAAACATGGCATTCAATTGCTATTGTCCCACCACCAGCCATGAAATGGATGAACAATTTCTTATCTAAGAGGACTGTCGGCAGGATAGCAGGAGACACTCCCTCCTCTTTTTGAGAAGTGCTGTGGGATGTTCAACATCCACTGGAACAAGTAGATTGGACCTCAGTTTTAACCTCTCATCTGAAGGATGGCACCTCTGACAGTGCAGTGTCACTTCCAGCACTTTTCTGGAGTGTCAGCCTATGAGCTCAACCTTCTGACATGGGTCTTGAATCCACAAACTACTAACTCAGAAACTAGAAACTGAGCCAGGCTGACACCTGCCTGCATTTTATCTTCAGATGAGTCTTAACTTAAGCACTGGGCAGATGCAAATAGGATAAACCAGTGCTGAGCTGTACCTTTATGTGAAAGCGAGTATGAATAGTAGTACTCCTATGCATACAAGAAATGTCAGGACACTTCTTGTTAGTTGCAATATAACTGTTGCCAGTGAATGCGGAGACTCTGTTGAGCTGTTAATTATAGATGCTGGGTTCTGTTTGCTTTAAAGTTCCATCAACACTTGCAGAACCTTCCATGGCTGACACCAGATAACATTCCTGGCAGCCTGTGCTGCTGTACATTCTTTGTAAATGTTTGCAACCACTTTCTGGAGAGGAGGGGATATAACTGGAGGAAAAATTGGAGAAGGGGAATAGAAAGATATTGTTTTGCCATCGGCTTTTGTGTAAAGATCAGTATGTCTAATGCTTTGTGCAATCTCTTGCTAGGGCCCACTTTATGTATAGCTTCCAAGGCAAGCATCCGTAAAGCTAAAACTCACCAGATGAAATAGTGTTCAGAAAGCAAAAGAATTGGGATTGGAGCAGTGGGAGTTCACTTGACGTGAACATTTAGTTAATTGAGTTACTTGTATTTTGCACAAGGGAACTTTGCTGCAGTATAAATGTTTCCAGAATTTTAAGAAAAATGATGAATGGATGCAGGGCTGATATGCATTTCTCAATGCATACTGATTTCTGATGCTTTCTAATTTTTGATTCCGTGAAAGGAATGAAGAAGCCAAATAATCCTCTTAATCTTTCAGATGTCACCAAATCTGACTCAGTATACTCCTTATGAATGTTGGAACATCCTCAAAAACGGCATAAGACAAAAATAGGTCAGCCGTACCTCATCAAAATGAGCTTCGATAGACCACACAAATTGGACTATGACCCAGAAGGTTCGAAGTTCAAACCTAGGATTTGACTGAAGTTGAATTTTGCCTTTGCTCATGGGGTGGTTTTATAATTGCAGGCTGAGTTACTACATGATGCACTAGGTAGTAACAAACTCCGGAAAGTAACGTACAGCACTCTGAAATGTTATCCTATCTGAAGGACACTATATAAATACAAGTTACTGTTATTGTTGCAATTGGTTGTCTTTCAAACAAGATCTGGCAAGAAGCATTTTAAATAGTTTTTAATGACATGAGCAAAGGGTTTAAACATATAAATTGTGAGAATGCAATTTTGTTTGCGGAAATGAATAAACATGTAAGACAGACTCTTTTCATGTTCCTGAAGCACTGAGCAAGCCATTTATTTGACCTTTTTTTCGGTAACTTTTCAAATAGAAATTTTCAAATGAGTGGAATAAACTGAACAGAGTTATTGAGACACAATTCCAAGATATAATAATAATATTAATAATAATTCTTAATGGAATCTTGTTGTTGTTGTTGTTCTTGCACTTGTTATATAGTAAGTTATCACATACCCAAACATCTCAAATGCATCACAGGATTCTGCTGTAAAATACATTGACTATGTATTTGTAGACAAACCAAGGCAGCCAATTTATACAGAGCAATCTCCCACAAACAGCCACGCAGTGAATAATCAGTTTTATATGGGGATTGTTAGCCAGAGCACCAGGATAAACTATCCTTTCTTTTCAACAAAAGCTTGTATTTATATACCACCCTTCATGCTCGGCAGTGTCTCAGAGCACTTCAAATAATGCCAAGAGATCTTTAATATCCACCTCAACAGGCAGACAGAATCTCAGTTTAATATCAGTTTTTCTCTCTCAGGAAAGCTGTAACATATGAAGCTGTAAAATTGTAAGAGAAAATGCAGATGTATCAATGGATTAAAATGTAGTTTAAATCAGTATTTAAATGAACTTCTTATTGTGTTGAAAAGTAAAAGTTTATTTGTGAAGGCTTATTTTATTGAGGGAACATTTCCAACTCCAAATGCAATGGAAGCCAATTTTTTTTAATGCAATTTTTCAACTTCCTTTTAGGTCAGCCCAATGTCAGGCACCAATCCCTGGCTTGCAGGCATCTGGTATTACTATTGTGTAGCTACACATTTGGAGCTCTGTGGGAGTGGGTCAGATTGACCTACCCTCTACTTTCTCTCACTCACTGTGCATTCATTACCTAGACATTCCCTTGTCACCTTTTCTTGTGTGATTGAGATCAAGAATTGTAAGGTGTTCATTCTGCCATTCTAATGCCACAACAGGAGGAGATAAGCATTGGGCTTCATGCCTGGCAATTTCAAACTGGATCTTCAACTCAGGTATACAGAAGTACCGTACTGCATGCTAACTTGTGTGAACCGAGCTGTGTACTAAGCCCTAAGCCTCTCGGTCAGTCACTTAAAGTTAATGTATTAACAACAACAAATTACATTTGCATAGCGACTTTCACGTTGGGAGAATGTCCCAAGGCGCTGGACAGTCAGGGATGTGGACCTAAGCTGGGGGTTGGGATCAGGAGGGGTGGAGGGCAGGCAGGATAAAGGAAGGAGGTTGGCTGAAGACGCGGTCGAAGAGGAAGGAGGCGAGGGAGGGAGCAAGGCAAAGGGACTGTGGGATGGAGTTCCAAAGGGTGAGGCAGGGAGGCTGAAAGCTCGACCATCGATGATAGGGGACATGGAGCAGGCAGACCAGAGTAGGCAGGCAGGTTGATATGGAGTTTGCAGGTCACAGAGGCAGGAAGGAGCAAGACTGCTGAGGGCCTTGAAAGCGAGCACGAGGATTTTGAACTCTATCATCTGGGGAATGGGGAGCCAATGGCGCCAGGTGAGCTGCAGAGTTCTGATTGATCTGTAGCTTGTGAAGGGAAGAGTTGGGAAGGCCGATAAGCAGGGAGTTGGTGTAATTGAGCCTGGTTGTAATAAAGGCATGTATGAGGTTTTCTGCAGCTTGAGGGGAGAGGCAGTGGCAGAGCCAGATGATGTTGCGGAAGTGGGGAAAGGCAGAGTGGGTCAGGGTATGGATGTGAGGGAGAAAGGATAGTTGAGGGTCAAAGAAGACCCCAAGGCTCCAGACTGATTCAATGAGATTGAGTGTGCTTCCTTGGATCGTGAAGCTGTCAGTGTCTGAGGTGTGGAGGCGCTGATGGGAGCCATTCATGAGGCCCTTAGTCTTATTGACGTTCAACTGGAGAAAGTTGGCTCTCATCCAGTACTTGATGTCTGGCAGACATTCTGTCAGGACAGCAGTGGCACTGGAGTCCAGGCTGGAGGCAGAGAGATAGAGTTGTGTGTCATGCACATTTATGTGGAAGTTGACCTGATGTCTGCGGATGATGTCACCAAGAGGGAACATATAGATGTTGAAGAGGATTAGTTTCTATAAGATCAGGAATCTAAGGATTTGAATCTTCTTCAACTCTGGGAACGAAAATGACCCTAAAGACTTGCGTAGGTCTTAAAATAAAAGAGTTTGATTCAGGGTCACACATACTGGCCTAGGACCCTGAGAGAAAACTAGTGAAGGTCACCACCTGCTGGTATGTCTTGAGGTGTTCTTTAAATAGGTTCAGGAATACTTTAAGAAATACTGCAAATTTTACCTTATTGTTTCTATATTTCAGTATTTTTTATAGCAGTGAGTTTTCAGCTTTGACCACTGGATTTCATATGTTCCATCAATGCTTTCAATATTGTTTTTCCACCTCAAACTATTTTGTATGTGCTGTTCTGCATTCTGCAGCAGGAAATTGAGAAAGATTTCTGAGATTGGAGCTGGGCTTATTGAAATCAAGCCTCCTGGTCTTCTCACATAACAGCCAAAGCTTTTTATTTTAAACAAAAACAGGATATGGAATGCAAATCTGGCCTTCGTCAGGATTCCCGTTCAGCTTTAGGAGCATTCACAATGCTTGAGATTTACTTCTGTCCCTGTGAGTGAGCCCATGAGACTGCACGAGACTTGTTTATACTTTCAGGTACATTAGGTTCTCTCTGATATCTGTACTGCCAGGGATCAGATGCAGCCCCAACAACACCAATAGGAAAAACAGAAGCTTGCTCCTACTCTAGACATACCCATTTTTCCAAGCATTTAAGCCACTTGTTTGGGCTTTGATATTAGGATTGGCTTTCTTCCCTGAGCTGCATACTCTAAGTAGCTTAGGCACTTTGGTATACTGTGTGTGTGTGTGTGTGTGTCAGTGTGACTTTGAACTAATAGTCTAAGCTGACACTTCAGTGCAGAGTTGGGGTGGGGGGTTGCATTGTCAGATGTGCTGTTCTTCAGATGAGATGTTCAACCAAGGTCCAGCTTGTCTATATAGGTGGACATTATAGATCCCGCGGCGCTATTCGAAAAGAGAAGGGAGTTTCTTATGGGGTCCTGGCCAACAATCCAATAAAATTGATCATTCATTTCATGGCTGTTTGTGGGACATTGCAGTGTGCAGTTGTGCTGCCAAGTTCACCTTCAAATACACATCACTCCATTTCACAGTCAATCTTGTGAAGCGCTGAACTGTTCTTCCAATGTGATAAGGTGCTATACCAAATGCAAGGATTATTAGCATGTAGGTTATACAACTTAGAAGAAAAAGGGTTTTCTCTCTAAATATGGTTTTAGATTAAATACCCACTTTTTCCATGATGGTCCTGATGCGTAACATTCAAAGTACATTCTCCACCAATTCAGAAACACTCATTATCTTTAGCTATTGCTGAGTTTCAGAAATAGCAGATACAGATGGCGATTAAATATATGAGTGGCAGATATTGTATATTGAATATCTGAGTGACAGACAGACTGACTATATGAGTTCGAAGTCCCGAAGAGGGGCTTGAATCCGCAACCTTCTGTCTCAGAACCGAGAGTGCTACCACTGAGCCAGGCTGACACACACACACACACACACACTGTGTACCAAAGTGCTTAAGTTACCAGAGTGTGTTGCTCAGGGAAAGCTGCCTTTGAGAGTTGAAGACTGAGCAGGCAGATTACAAAGCATGCTTGGATTAGCACAAGGCAATCAATGGTGCAATGTAGAAAACATCTGCCCAAGAGATTGCACTCTGCTTTCCCAGCTCAATTTTGTTCTTAGAAAAAAAGGAGACCGGACAAGTGCAAGGAACATTGAGAGTTTGGTAAACTACAGACTTTGTTACAATAACTGGTATTTAGTAAACTGATATTCTGGCTGTCACACACTCTGCCACCACCACCAACACCACCCACCCCCCCACTGAAAATGTACAGTTTGACATTTTCATTTCCAACACCAGTTATCCTAGTGACCTCTCTGAATAAGAGCACCAATTTAGCACTGTAGTGAGACAAATTGCTTCCTGGTTTCATGTCTGCTAGAAATAATGCTAAATAGTACCTCTGACCATACAGTGCTTCTCCACATCCCTGTGCCCCCAGCACTGCACTGAAGGGTCAGCCTAGGCTATAATAATAATAATAATAATCCTTGCATTTGATATAGCGCTTTTCACGTCGGGAGGACGTCCCAAAGCGCTTCACAGAACACACTGTAAAGTGAATTGACTGTTTATTTGTGGGCGAACGCGGCAGCCAATTGCGCACAGCAATGTCCCACAAACATTGAAAATTGAAAATGACCAATTTAATTATTGTTTTTAGTTTTGGAGGGATTATTCTTAAGTCCCACTTTTTGGCTTAAACCCACAACCTTCTGATTTGCACACAAGAGTGCTACCAGCTCAATCATTGCTCTGTGCAAATTGGCTGCTGTGTTTGTCTATAAAATACGCAGTCAATACACTTTGGAGTAAATCCTGTGAAATGCTTTGAGATGTCCTCCTGATGTGAAAGTATTTTATTAAATGCAAGGATTATTGTTATTATTAATAATAAAAATCAAGATTTAATATATAGCGTGATCATGAGGGGTAATAGCATCTTCAAGTTACTCTTCAATTGTTCACCATCCCAACTTGAACATGAGCCACGATTATTTAAGCGACTAAAACCTTGGAACTCCCTACTTCACACCACAAACAGGCAGATTAGCTTCTCAAAAACAACCAGTGAATGGGCAATAAACACTGGCAGTGCCAGCGTCAATCAGCTCCCAAGATATAGCAAAACCAAATGTTAATATTTTGGGGTCTAATATGAATTTTCTCCTGTGGCTTGGTACCATTGATAATGTAATTATGTGTTGCTTGCTGAGGAAGCTCTCTGTTTGAACCTTGAGTGAGCAGCTTGAGAAACAAAATTCTCTTGAGTACCAGAAGATCCCTCAAAGAATGCTACACAATTTTAATAACTTAGCTCCTTGCAGGAAATATGAAATCCTTGTCTCATCGGCTTAGTGATTAAAAATGTATTAATGCCAATCTTCTTCTGAACAAAAACAGAATTACTGCAAAAGGCATCAGTGACCGATTTCAAACTGACCCTAAGTAGCTGTCTGTTGCCCAGCAACAAGAACATGTACCTAATAGTACTGTGCATTCGGATTCAAATACAGCAAATAAAATAATAACATAATAATAATCCTTGGATTTGATAAAATGGTTTTAGAATTATTTTTATACAGCACAGAAGGAGGCCATTCATGTCAATTTACAGTTTGGGTAGCGCTAACAACCTGTGTGCAAAGTTTGTAGGTTGGGTTAACTGTGTACAAATGTATATGGTTGTCCTAGTGCTTTTGGTACAATTTGTTTTATCCCATTTTATCCCAATACTCCCTTAAACTGTGTTTTGAAGCATTAATCTATATCCTTTTTTGAATAATTGATAGACTTCAGGGTTGAAATTTTAATTTTCACATCCTTAAAACACTTGGGGATTCTCCCTCCTGCACAGAAAATCTTTTGTATTATTAAAAGTGCCTATTCTCCAATTGATATCTTCCATTTTATTTTGTTGTTGCTTCAGCTATCTGGTGATCATATACGACTCAAATAAACAATTTCTCCGCTTGCTCCATTTGCGCATAAAATCACAGTCAATCCATTTTACAGCAGTGCTTTGAGATGACTTGACAACGTGATAAAGTGCTATATCAAATGCAAGGATTATTATGATTGTGATTATTTTCATATTCCTCACTCAACTCTAACGGTTGGGTGGTCCTTTCATTATGTTTAGTTAGTTGATTCCTTTTGTGAAACAGGATTGAAAGTTGAAGGAATTGATGGAAAGAGTGGTGATCAAAGTCTCTGTAATGTTTGATTCTTTTGCTGCTGGGCCTCATGGATGAGTCATCCATGATCCATGGTATGTAACTGTGTGGGCTGTGCCTTAAGACCCTGGAATTTTGCCTGATTAGCCTCTAGAGTCAGTCCCAAAAGTTCACAGAGCTTAGCTTCTCAGAAATGTTTATCAGCGATTGGTTGGCTCCCTTACGAGACTGCGTGGGTTTGCAATCCATCCATGATGGGGCAAATTGTATACGGCCTTTGTTTCAATACCTTCTTAATGGTCCCACCCACCAACTGGAAGTAACGTAAGATTTACACTGGATTTGGAGTCATCATCATTCTTGCATTTGATATAGTGCCTTACACGTTGGGTCGTAGTTTAAAAACTCATTCGAAGATCTGCACCTCCCACAATGTAGTCCAGCACAATAGATAGATTATTCGTCATCTTGGACTGTTACCTCAAAGTCCTGAAATAGGACTTGAACCTACAGCTTAGTGGAGTCTTGTCATTTAGTGGTTGGAGCACTCACCTCGAAAGCGAGAGGACCTGGGTTTGATTCCCAGGAAGCGTGAAACATTAGGCAAATTTCCTTACTCCACACACCTCTGTTCACCTAACAGTAAGTAGCTGTTTGGTTATTAATCGATTGGCGGATCGCTTTTCCGTTCAAAAACAAAGAAATAAATAATAGTCTGGTCATTCAATCCATGACTGTTTGTGGGACACTGCTGTGCGTAATTGGCTGCCATGTTTCGCCCACAAAATATATAGTCAATTCACTTTATAGTATATTCTGTGAAACTCTTTGAGACATTTCGAACACGTGGTAAGGCGCAATATCAGATAAGAGCATAAGAATTAGGAGCAGGAGTAGGCCATTCGGCCCCTCGAGCCTGCCCCGCCATTTGATAAGACCATAGCTGATCTTCAGATCTAACTCTAATTACCTGCCCTATCCCCATATCCCCTAATCCCTCTATTTTTAAAAAATCTTTCAGTCTCAGCCTTGAAGATGTTCAAGATGCAAGGATTATTATTTATTATGTATACAATCTTCTGATCAAGAGATGAGTCCTACTAGTTGAGCTAAACTAGCACCTACAGAAAACAAAGATAAAGACAGATTTCAGACAAAAGAAAAAAAAATCTTGCGTTTTTTCCCTTTAAATAGTTTCCCATAAATTTTCAACAGTATTTAAGTATGCCAAGTATTTAAGATTGTCAATCAATCAGTCCAGGGTTGATGTTAGGCTACGAATGCCAAAGAACCACCAACCAGGGAGGAGTAAATTAGCCCATTATTTTTTGGGACAATGAATTAGTTTACATTAGAATTTAAAACTCCAGAAAAATGAGCATCTCATTCCAGCTTGCCTTGAAACGTTCCAGATATTTTTCATTTGTTTATTCAGTAGGAACAAACATAAAATTCATCCCTCTCTAAATTTTAATCTGCACACCAACAGTTTCAAAGATTTAAAGGCTATTATCCTAGCCCAATGTGCTAACTTGGCAGCTGGCAGATAGCCTTTTCATCTGTTTCTTTTGCATAAAGATTTGTAAATTGCAGAAGCGAATTGAGAACGAAAAACATAAAGGGATCTTGTGTATGGAGTGCTGCAATCTTTGGCTGCACATCAACACACTGAAACAGTAATATGGATAACAGCACATTCTTTCGAGGCAAAAGAAAGCCTGTAAAAGTATGGCCAATGCAAAATATCACTCCTGGGATTTGAACTTTAAGCAGCCTGCACTAAAAGCTTTCCAACCTTCTCTTTCTTTAATCTTCTGCTCCCCCTTCCCCTGCACTTGCCGAGTTTTCTGTTGTATTATAATTTTTAATCTGGCTAAAAGAGACAAACACAAGAAAAAGGCAGAAGGAAAGGCACATCTTTCCAAAGATTATCTGAGGGAATGGGAGAGGGGGGGCATTGAGGAGAGAGGGCTGAACTTTCTTCTTCTTTGGCCTGTGCTCTCTGGATTTAATCACATTTTTAAAAATCTGGTTGAAAGCACGGTGTAAATTTTTTTAAAAATGCCATTCCACCCGGGAACAGTCCTTTCATCTACCACCCACCTGCAACCTGGAGTTTCCAACAGAATACTTAATTGAAGTCAAACAGAAAAGAGATCCTATTCTAAGGATGTGAGCCAAACTGAATTCCGAAACACCAAAGGAGCCAAATTGTACCGTTTCAGGTGAAGCTCTTCATTACCAATTGTTTGTGAAATTACTCTCAGTTCAAGTTGGGACTGGCCTCTTTTCCTCCAAAAAACTTTAGACAAAATGCTCACTTGTGCCAATATCATTGAGGAAGGAGACATGATCCCGTAGGTGCATCAAACCAGGGACTTTGATAATAATAACCTTGCATTTGATAGGACCATTCTTGACCTTATCACATTGTCAAGACATCTCAAAATGCTTCACAGCATTTTACTGTGTACTGTATTCACTGTGTATCTGTAGTCGAATGCAGCAGCCAATTTACACACAGCAATGTCACTCAAACAGCCGTGAAATTAGTGGCCAATTTAATCTGGGGGGATTGCTGGCCAGGACACTGGGAGAAATTTCTTTCTCTTTTTGAATAGTGCCATGGAATCTTTAATGTCCACTTGAAAAGACACAGACAAAGCCTTAATTTAAAGTCTCATCCAAAGCTTGGCACCTCCAACAATGCGGCACCCTCCCAGCATCGCGTTGGAATGTCAGCCTAGACTGTGAGTTCAAAATCTTGACATGGGGCTTGATCCCAGAACCTTGTCACTCAGAGGTGAGTGCTTCCAATTAAGTCCGACTGACAGCTGGTTGATAAGGTGAACAGGGAGCTAGAGGGCATAATTTTAAGATGAATATCAAATGAAGTTATGAATTTTTTACACCATAGACGTTGGCTAAAGCAAAATCCATAATTGTGTTCCTAAGGGAATTGGTTAATACTACTAATAATATTAGTAATAATCCTTGCATTTGATATTGCATCATGGTCGAGAAGTCTCAAAGTGCTTCACAGGATTTTACTCTGAAGTGTGGTGACTGTATTTTTAGGTAAACGGCTAGATAACTGTACAAAAAATAAGAAATGATATGGCAAATGTGCAAGAAAATGGGATTAAATGGATAGTTCTTTCAGATAGACACTCCTTGCTGTAAAAATCTCTGATTCTATACATAAGTGAAGCTGAGAAAATACTGAAATACTGAAGGGGTTATATAGTGTGCCTTGTTTTCACAGAACAATAATATAGGCTGCCACGGCAGAAATATGGTACTTCCGATTCTGAGGTGGTGGGGGGGAGCAAATAACAAGACAGGTAATTGCAACTTAAAGGGACTATGGGAAAATGTTTGGTAAATCATTTTCTTCCATTTGCTTTTCTACAGAAATCTCACTTTGGAAATTACATTGCAATGAATACATCCGGCATGAATCCTCGCATTCTTATTTCTCACTCACAAAAAACATTTGGCACACATCAACAAAAAGTGTGCGATGCAGCCAAACAGGCTGAAGGCTGATGTGCTTGGAGTTTACACTTATGATTTCAGTGTCAATACCTGTGTATATATGCCAATAGGTCAACATTCCTTTGGGGCAGCTGAGAAAATACTCAAAATACAACACTAGATGTATAGTGTACCTTGCTTCAATAGAAGAGCAATAGGCTCAAAACAAAATTATAGTACTGGCAAAAGACTGAATTATGAGAGGGATGTGATTGTCAAGCTGGATAATAGCAGATAGGAATCAGGGTATGAGTTCCTTCTATTCCTCCCTCACCTCCACACACACACCTCCGCCACCATAACTACCCTTTATTGGACAATTCTGTTTCTACTTGGGAAATCGAAAAGAATTGAAAAGAAATACGGATGAATCTGAGGAAATGCTGTAGGTGGGAAAAACCACAAAGGCTTCTGTTCCGAGGTTCACTTGAAAGAAAAAGGCTGAATTGCACTAATTTCTACAAAGCCTCCTCTTATAATTTCCCTCGTCACATCCCACACTCTGATGAATAGGACAGAGAGTTCTTACATGGTAAGCCTGCCTTCAATAGATGCCAGGGCACACATTGAGAGCTGATGTGGGCGAGGACGATACTTAAAATCTTAGCAAGCTTACAGCACAGAAAAAAAAATCATTCATTGCATTATGTATGCAAGATACAAAAGCTCCTCAACTGGAGTTATCGATTCTAATCCTATTCCCCTGCTCTTTCTTCATACCCTTTACAGTAATTACTTTTCCTCAAGGAATTATCCAATTTCCTATTAAGTGCTTTTATGGAATCATCTTCAAAAGTCATTGGTGATAAAATATTCCACAATGTAACAACTCTGTGCAAAAAAAAAACCTTCTCCCTCTCTTTTTTTTCTGGTGTTAATTCTCACTTTAAGCCCTTTTTCTGCCGATCCACCGATAAGTGGAAGTAGTCTCTAATATGTGATATTTCTCAGTAAGGAAACCAAGTAACAAACATAGAGACTAGCTTCCTTGTAACTAGATGTACATCATTGCTAATCTACTCTCACATGATCCACTTCCAAAATGGAGTTCTTGGCGTATTGTTGGGTAATTCTAATGTGATCCCTTATTATGGAATCTCATAAGAAATATCATAAGCCAGATCCCATTGGTCACCCTTAGTTGGGGTGAATTGCCTGTTTCCATGCTGTATCGTGGTATGAGCCCATTAAAACCATTCATATGGGCTGCGTCGGCAACAACAACAACAACAACATTATACTTATAGAGCGTCTTTCATGTCGGGAGGACATCCCAAGGTACTGGACAGTCAGGGGTCAAGATCCAAGCTTGGGGGAGGTTTGGGGAAGGGACGAGGGAAGGCAGAGAGGTGGGAGGGCGACTGAAGGCACGATCGAAGAGGAGGGTCTGGAGACTGGCCTTGAAGGAGGCAAGGGAGGAAGCGAGGCGAAGGGACTGTGGGATGGAGTTCCGGGCTGTAGTGGTGGGCTACTATATGGGCTAAGGAAGCTAAACCTGGTTCTATTGGTTGTCATGCAGGAATCCCAACCCTTTTTGAGGCTAGCCTCTAAATGTAGTGTTTCTCACAAACGGAGAGAAGAGAGATTTTGTTTTAGCCTCTTCCCCCCTACCCCCCCACCCACTCACACACACACACACACACACTACAACTAATCCATTCAAGGTAGGAGCCATTACTGATCAGCATTGGGAAAGTACTCTTTCCACTTTGGAATAAAGGAATAATTTACAGAAATATTTCACGTAACTGATCTGCCTCATGCTTTCGAAATGGATTGCTTTTGGGAGATCTGCACATTTCACATGTTTTTGTGCTGGATGTGGCCTCTGGTTTCGCTTTCAACATTTCTGCAGTTCCCCATTCCCATGTGAGCTTTTGCAGTGCAGTGTGTTGCGACTCGAGCTGGTATTCTGCCAAGATAATTTCATCCCCTCAGATATGCGTAACTAATAGATCAGACAGATCGTTCCACTTGAACCAGTACTGGAAAAAAATGGAAGCGTATACTGAGGCAGTAAATGTGTGGGTGAAACAGTAAATGAAGCTACAATACCCCTATGTCTTTTGACCTTCATAAGCGCTCGTTTTATAATCATCAAAATTGTAGCATTCCAATGTGTAAAGGTAAAGAGTTGTAGCGATCCAAAAATAATTTCATTTATTTATATATAAAACAGCCAGAGGGATACCACGAGGGGAAACGACCTAAAGAAATATCTAAGGTGTGAATTTATCCTGTATTTGGGCACCCTGTGGTATAAGGATAGGGGTTACATTATAAAACGTTTAGCGACACTGACTGAGCGCAGCTGCATGACACCCACCTGCGCTGTTTGCCATCTCCACCACAGAATTAATGACAATAGGAAAATATGCCAATAATGCACAAACAACTAATGTTTCACATTCAAATTCCTCCTTGACCTCACCCCTGCCTACTTCTGTGATCTCCTGTGACCTCCTGCCCCAATTCTCACTTCCACCTTAGCAAACACCAGCCTGTTTTATATTCCCTGGCTCAATTGATGTGCACTCCTTCAATCACTTTGTTCCTAGAAGTGCCTCATCCTTCCCCCTTCCTTCTGCCTCTCTGCCTTCAAATTACACGTTTAAGACCTGTCTCTTCAACCATACTTTTAGCCACCTTTCCCCTTCCCGAACAACAACAACAAATTACATTTGTATAGCACCTTTCACGACAGGAGGATATCTCAAGGTTCTGGGATGCCTCTATAGCCCCCGACTCTCTCTATATGTAAATTGATGTTGTAAATACATTGATGGCTTTCAGCCCAACTATTGAGAGTGTGAAGCCATGACCTGGTAGTTAGCGGAAAAGTTTATTCACATTTATACGTTCCCACAAATTACACAAATTACTTCACAGTATATCCTGTGAAACGTCTCGATGACATGATAAGGTGCTATATCAAATGCAAGGATTATTCTTAACATGTTTAATACAAGAACCTATTGATTTACTCAAAACAAATCAGTGTGTCCTCTTCTGAGTCCATTGACTTACAACCCAGGCCGACACATTGCTTTCAAGTATCTGCCCAATCTGAAAGCGCCAAACATTTCTTGGAAAGTGAAGGAATTGTGCTTTAAATTCATGTGAGGCATTTAAATAGGTCAATTCTCTCATTCCTACATATTAATTTGAAAGTTGTAACCACTTAATTTCATATTTGCCTGATCAGACTCAACACGCTGTTATCTGATTGCCCCAATCTAACAGATGACTGAACCACAGAACTTCACCTGCAGATTGAGGTAATCCTACAGAAATAAGAACAGCAGGGATAGCTTGACACCCATGGAGTTATTTACTCTGTTACATGTAACATTTCACCACTGAATTTGACATTAATTGAACATTGAAGTGCTTTGCTGTGGTTGTTTCTGATGGTTATTCAACTCACTGTGAAAACATAAAAGCTATTGCATTTCCATCCATCCATTTAAACGTGCATTATGTGCAGCTTTATTTCAACTCAAGAGGCACAGTGTGCGATTTTACGTGGGTACCTGAAAACCTGTCCTCCCAACAACAGATTAAAAATCAAATCTCCAAATATCATGGAAAACTGACATGTCTTTAAAAATCCAAGACATTCTGAGCTCATGTCGCTGCCGTCTCCTAAGTGTTTTGTTCTGTTAAATCAAACTTGTATTGTATTTTTCCATTTCAGAGTTTAGGAGGTTTTCATTTTCGAGATCAAAGTCAGTTAGTGAGCATTTTTGTGCGAGGAGGGGGGAAGAATTTCTTTTGTTATGTTCCATATTGAGGGAGGAATACAGTAGAGTAGTGGTTACCGCGCTTGCCTTGCAAGCTAGAGGACCCGGATTCTATTCCCGGGCAGGGCAAAACCTAAGGCAAGTTTCCTTACGCTACACTTAGGGTTAGCAGTAAATAGGTACCTGGTTGCTAGTCAATTGGCGGATCACTTTGGGGGGGAATTACAACAACAGCAATAACAACAACAACTTGCATTTATATAGTGGCCTTCATGATGGGTAGTGTCCCTCTGCGCTTAAAATTATCCCTCTCCCTAAAAATTGGTCATTCAATAGCAATTGGCTGCTGCTTTTGGCCCACAAAATATACAGTCGATCCACTCTACAATATAACCTGTGAAGGGGTTTGAGACATCTCAATGACATGATAAGTCCCTATATCAATTGCAAGGATTATTATTATTATTACAGTATTGCAAATGCTTTTGCATATTCCTTAGAGCCAATTCCAGAAGAACATTGATAGAATCCTGGGATCAAGATTTGTTGTCTGCTGCCATAAAGATCAGCACTGGGAAAAGTTAAAACAAAGTGAATTAAATCAAATTAAAATAGGGGGCAACAAGAACACCCTAGAAAACCAAGAAAGGACAATTAGATTATCAATGAGACTGCAGTGCTCCGTGTCATGCTTTCCGGATGTTAATATTGAGGGTGATAATTGCACTGTGTGGTGGCACAATGAAGTACTGAATATTTTACAATCCAATCTGCAATTCAAATCATTTTACTGCTTTGTGTCATGTTGCCTCTCCTTTTGTGCTTCATCTGTCACATGTTCTAAGCAAGCCACAATGATGGGGGAGAAAATAACAAAGAAAGCAACCCTCTTAATGAACAAAGGACTTGAGCCTCAAAAAATTAAATCCAGCGACACAGCATTGCTGTAATTAAATGATAATTATAATCGGTTACTTTAATGCAGAAGAATACAAACTGTGTTAAAATCTCCTCTCTCGTAGAAAAGGTCTTTATTTTACTCCTATGTTTGAACAAATGTGGGGACTGTCCAAAGTAAATGAGAAACACCAGAAAACTTTTGAGAAGAATCTTGGTTTATATCAATCGACATCTGCTAGGCATTGCACTTGTTGTGGCACTGGAGTAATGGAATTACAAAAATCTGTCACATAGTAAAATATTTATTTATAACAGCCAAATCTTGCACTGATTGGAACATTTCTAAGCCATGAATACACTTAAAGGTTAAAGCAACTTGGCGGCTGCAGTGCAGAGTCTACCCATTAGCGCTTTGGCTTGAGGTCAGAGGACAAGCCTGTACCTCCAAATTTTGTCTTGGATTACTGCAGACTTGCCTGGTTTTGTCAGGAATGTCTCCTTAGAACCAGTTCAGACCCTGTTTACCACCTTCCAGTACTACTCTCAACGAAAATAGACACAGAAGGCCAACATTCCACCTAGACTTGCCTTGTCAGACCATCTTGTATTATAATTCAAGTTCACACAGAATTGTGAAACATTGTTAAATTCATTCTTGATTTGGAAGATGGTTTCAATCAATCGTAAAAAGAACTGGCTTCCAACTTGAGACCAAATTTAAAATTTTTCCACAATTTTGTAGGATCTTAAATTTTAAGAACAAATGGTCCTACAGTCTCTGATTAGATAGAAATTTACGTCTTAGAAGCTTCATTTAATGGTTCGCAGAATCATAAGAGAGGTTCGAATGAAGACCCTTCAGCCCATTTAATCTAATCCTTCTAGAATACCAACCTTATATTCTTTCCATTACTGTTTTGAATTGCTGCAAGCTGTTATAATAATAATAATCCTTGCATTTGATATAGCACCTTATCACATCTATAAGACATCTCAAAGCCCTTTACAGCATATACTGGAAAGTGAATTGACTATTCATTTTAATAGGTAAAACACGACAGCCAATTGTGCACAGCAGTGTCCCACAAATAGTCGTGGATTGAGCGACCAAATTATTATTATTATTTATTTATTTATTTAAAAGGATTATTACCCCCGGAAAAGTGATCCGCCAATAGACTAACAACTGGTTACTTCTTACTGCTAGGTAACCAGAGGCATGTGGAGAAGGAAACTTGCCTAACATTTCACCCTGCCAGGAATCTTGCTTATGAGGTGAATGCTCTAACCAATATGCTACAGGACTCCACATTTCACCTTGTAAGATCACTGGGGATCAATCTTCCTGCTATGTGGTACAATGACTCTGGGGCATTTGATATAGTGTCTACGATGCAACGTTGAAACACGTCAACGCCCTTTACAAGGATTTTTTGTCACTAATTGCCAAAGTGCAAGCCACACAAACTGTTGGCTTATGATGGGTGGTGACATGTGGCAGTGTTCCCTAGTCAACTGGTTGCCAAAAGAACACAATGTTAAATGACATATTGGTCCAAAAGTGCTCTGGAGTTGAATCAGTTGGAACTGGATCCATGAACTGGGGTTGGACAAGTGAGGAATTGCATGTTTACGTTCAAAAGTAGGTGCTGCAGTCTGGCTCAGTCAGGAATAGCAATGAGTTACTGCTTGAGGGTGGGTGGGGGAGGACACAGTACTGCAATGTGAATGTTCTGCCAGCACACTCCTAGTTCACGCCCTTGGATGAGAGAGGAATGTTGAAGATCTAGATGAAGTCATCTCAGCCGACAAGCAAAACGGAATTGAAACCAGCTACCAGCTAGGCCTGTGCAAGGTCAAACTAATAGGATCTCCTCTAGTTCATGCAGTACAAGGTTCCTGTTCTGTGCCTAATTTTTCTAAATCAGAACAATTATTGTACTGTGCGAGAAAAAAACGCTAAACAGGATGTTGATCTTAAATGAATCTCTCAAAGCCAGTCAGGAACCTCGGGTTCTGTTCGACCCTGAGCTGTCCTTTCTTCCTCATATCCGCGCCACAACTGGCACCGCCTTCCATCATCTCCGAAACATCGCCAGACTATGGCACTACCTCACCCCTCACGCTGCTGAAACTCTGGTCCATGCCTTTATCACCTCAAGGCTGGATTATGGGAACTCTCTCTTCGCCGGCCTTCCCGGCACCTCCCTCCACAAGCTGCAGGTCATTCAGAACTCTGCAGCTCGTGTACTGTCCCGCACAAGGCTTCGGGACCACATCACTCCCACCCTCGCTCGCCTCCACTGGCTCCCCATCCCCCAGAGGAACGAATTCAAGCCATTCACGGCCTTGCTCCCTCCTACCTCTCCGACCTACTATCCCCCTACCTACCTGCCCGTACCCTCCGTACCTCTGACTCCGGTCTGCTCCACAACCCCCACCCTAACCGCTCTACCATTGGTGGCCGGGCCTTCAGCCTCTCAGCCCATAGGCTCTGGAACTCTATCCCCCAGTGCCTTCGCCGCCTCCTCCCTTTCCTCCTTCAAGGCCGGTCTCAAGACCTGTCTCTTTGACCGTGCCTTCAGCTCCCCTCTCGACTCTCTACCCCCTCCTCGCTCCCTCCCTTCCCTCCCCTCACCCTGACCATTTCCCCCCTGCTCGGGTCCTGACCCAACTGTCCAGCGCCTTGGGACGTCCTCCCAACGTGAAAGGCGCTCTATAAATGAAATCCTGTTGTTGTTGTTGTTGATCGGGTGCTCCTATTCTGTGTTGAACGTTTTTTCGTAATCTGGTAATAATGAATCGTTGCAATAAAATGTTCTAGCAGACAGAATAGAAAAGATCTTTTGCAAAGATACTTTGTTTAGAAAAGTCTCAAGTGGGTGATTTTAGGGGAAGGAACACACAAAAACAATGGATGGAAGGAAGGAAACTCATTTATGAAAAGCCACAAATTTCAAATTGGACACAGGCAAAGCTCAGACTAGCAATTTGCAAGTGGAGAATGATATGGATTAGCCACCAAAGATTCATGAATTTATTGACAAAGTGGAAAATAATCCTCCGTGTGACATCATTTATATATTTGGGTGAAAATTGTGATGTTAATGGGCATCCAATGAAGGCTACTAATAACTAAAGTCATCCATTCGCCTTGTGTGTGAGCTTCCATCCCCATTCAACTCCATCATGGTTGGGCATTCAGCCAGATGATCTAATACTCTCCGGAATTAGATAAGTATGGGACATCCTTCTAAGAAGAGACTGCGCATTCCATTCCAGACATAGGGAAATTTCCATGCTCAGGTAGCATGCAAATGTGAAACTCTCAATCTGGTTTGGATACCCTTTGAGTGTGGTAATGGGTTTCTGCATGTGACAGACACCCAGCTCACCAAAAAGGAATAGCAGAAGCTGAGGACGGCTGGTGTTAATGGAGCCTCATTATCTCTGCAAGCAAAGCCTCAGCTCTCTGTGAAGATGTGATGCAATAATAATAATAAATAATCATTGCATTTGATATAGTGCCTTATCACATCTTCGAGACGTCTCAAAGCACTTCACAGAATATATTGTAAAGTGAATTGACTGTATATTTTGTGCAATGGCATCAAACCTGTGATACCTGGAAGTCTGATGTTTTTCTCACTCAGAGAGTTGATGGGATGTGGAATGCCCTGCATAGTAAGGTCTTAGAGCAAGAGTCCATTGTGAATTTCAAGAGGGAAGTAGATGGGTACATGAAAGTTAGAGGCTTGAAGGCATACGTGGATAAGGCAGGCAGTAAGTTTGCTCTGAGAGCTGGTGCAGACTCAATGGATCAAATGGCCTCCTTTTGTGCTACAAATTTCTATGATTTTAAGATCTCATTCACAGCAGAAGACCTCCCCCTTGTATCACTAGTATTTACAAATCCAGTTAACTAAACAAATAAATTCCTGGGAAATAAAGCATTTTAATAGTTCAAAGCAGTTCATTTTGAATAATTTTATGAAATATTTTGTAGGGAAGATAACAACCACAACAATTTGTATCATTCCTTTAATGTCGGGAGGACATCCCAAGGCGCTAGGCAATCAGTGTTCAAGACCCAAGCTGGGGGTTGGGATCGGGGAGGGTGGAGGACTGGGGTGAAGGAGGGTGACTGAAGGCACGGTTGAAGAGTATGGTCTTGAGACGGGTCTTATATGAGGCAAGGGAGGGGGCGAGGTAGAGGGAGTTCCAGAGGGTGGGGACAGAGTGGCTGCAATTGCGCACAGCAATGTCCCACAAACAGTCAATTTTTGAATGCCCACCCCTCACCAATTGTGGGGAAGGCAAGGCGGAGGTTGTGAAGCAGGCCGGCGTCCGCTGATCGGAAGGAGTGAGCAACAACAACAACAACAACAACAATCCATTTATAGAGCGCCTTTCACATCGGGAGGACGTCCCAAGGCGCTGTACAGTTGGGTCAGGACCCGAGCAGGGGGGAAATGGTCAGGGTGAGGGGAGGGAAGGGAGGGAGCGAGGAGGAGGTAGAGAGTCGAGAGGGGAGCTGAAGGCATGATCAAAGAGAAAGGTCTTGAGACCGGCCTTGAAGTAGGAAAGGGAGGAAGCGGCGAAGGCACTGGGGGATAGAGTTCCAGAGCCTAGGGGCTGAGAGGCTGAAGGCCCGGCCACCGATGGTAGGGCGGTTGGGGCGGGGGATGTGGAGCAGACCGGAGCCAGAGGAACGGAGGGTACGGGCAGGTAGGTAAGGGGATAGTAGGTCAGAGAGGTAGGAGGGAGCAAGGCCGTGAATGACCTTGTAGGTGAGGATGAGGATCTTGAATTCGAGCAGGTTGGTAGGGGGGAAGGAGGTCGCAGAGGTAGGGGGGAGGCAGGCCATGAAGGGTTTTGAAGGTGAGGACCAAAATCTTGAACTGTATCCTTTATGTGATTCGGGCGAGGATGGGGGTGATAGGGTCATGGAGCCTGGTGTGGGAGAGGACACAGGCTGCAGAGTTCTGATGATCTGCAGCCTATGGAGGGAGGAGTTGGGGAGGCCAACAAACAAGGAATTTGCACAGTTAAGCCTGGATGTTACGAATGCGTGTATGAGGGTTTGCGGCCTGCGGTGTGAGACAATGGCGGAGCTGGAGATGTTGCGGAGTTGGGGGAAGGCAGAGCGGGTCATGGCATGAATGTGGGGTAGAAAGGATAGTTGATGGTCAAACAAGTTGCGAAGGTTCTGGACTGGCTTGATAAGGTGGAGTGTGCATCCATGGATGGTGATGCTGTCAGCGTCTGAGGTGTGGAGGCACTGACGGGAGCCAATCAGGAGAGCCTCGGTCTTATCCAGGACTTGATGTCGAACCGACATTCAGTAAACTTTCCATAACAATTCCCCTGCGTTACCCGCCCCACCATTGGCGGGCAGGCCTTCTGCCACTCTGCCCCCACCCTCTGGAACTTTATTCCACAGTCCCTCTGCCTCGCCTCCTCCCTTGCCTCCATCTCAAGACCCTCCTCTTTGATCATGCTTTCGATCACCCTCCTTCCCCCACTTCCCTCCACCCTCCCCAGTCTCGACCCCCAGCTCAGGTCTGAAACACTGATTGTCCAGCGCCTTGGGACATCCTCCTGATGAGAAAGGCGCTGTAAAATGTAATTTTGTTGTTGTTAATGTTGGTCAATGAAATACACAAAATGCTAAAAAAAATTCCAGAAAAATCCAGTCACTAAACGTTACATCTTATTATATCAAAAGCAAGGATTATTATTGCAGTCAAGCTTGTGAAGCGCTTTGAGATATCTTGAAGACATGATGTGGCCCTATATCAAATGCAAGGATTGTTTCTCTTACTAAATTCTGAATAAATCTAAGGCTTGTGAGATTGGGAGGTGCAATGGGTTGGAACCCTCCACCTCTGGGACAAACACAACCCAGATTGATAAGATTAAAGTCACTGTTTTTCTGCTGACTGAAGGTGAAAAGATTATTATCAAATATAAGACTTATTATTATTATTATTAATAATAATGATTTGGTAGCCATTGTATTTTTAGCTTTGGTCTCTGGAGATCATTTTGAAGTCATTTGCAAGGAGTTCGTTCATTTCAAAGATGATAACACTTGGCATTTATCTCATACTGCTTGGCATTTATCTCATACTAAAAGTGCCACCAAGTCTGAGATCTGTGCAATGTCTGCAAATAATAGGTAGGGGAAAAGGTCCCTGCTGTTTCCTGTCTGCTTTGACCAAGGACTATACAGACCCTGTACAAGGCTATTATGGATTAAATCTTTTGAGAGGCATTAACCTAAATCATGTGCATTATCAGTAATGGAAATTCAGCAATTGAAGCTCAGGTTACATTTGTAATGTCAGCAAGTTTTCAAGTTGTCGCCAGACAGTTCACACATGGTTCAGGCCTTACAAATAGAACTGGTCCTTTCGTTAATTGGACACTTCATCAGATACCAGACATCCGTTAATTAACATATCACATTTTGTCAATGGAGCAGTAAGTTCAAAACATGCTTTTCACCGCAGGATTTGTGACCAACTGCAGTAAACTTTTGCATAAAATGTTTCAGAAAGCTCTTTGCAGTAAATCTTTCTAGAGAGGGTGTGCCTTGATCTGGGTTAAGAATTATCACCACGCTGATTACAAGAAGGGACATTCCATTAACAATCCTTTGGAGGCTAGCGTGGATTCTTAAAGACCCGGCAAGGCCGATATTAATATAAAGCAACACAGGCAGTGACAGATGGTAATCACATATCATTTCTAAAAACAGATGAACAAAATGTTCTCTATGAAGCTCCTCCTAGCACAACGTAAATATTTTAATGAACAACTGGGTGGATGCCTGCTCCCTACAAATGAATTCTAGGTGAAAATAAACCGGTGTAGTCTTGTGGTACTGTCAACACGTGAGCCCAAACTCATGAACACACGAGTGACTAATTTATTAATTTCTGTATCTTTTTTCAGTGGAATCATTAATTTAGGGTTGGTCTGGTCTGCCTTGATTCAGGGGGACATTTAGGGTTCTCCCCACTCAATTCTGTTTCAAAACTGGATGGAATGTTTCGTCTAGTTATGCTGGTTTATGTATCCAAGTTCACCTCCCAAAAATTCAAATTGATTTGTGGAATGTTGCTATTGCAAATCAGTTGTGGAGTTTGCCTCCACACCTTCACCTCTAATCTGTCTCATTCTCTAAAGTGTTTCGAGATGTTTCTTTTTCACAAAGGGTACGCTATATCAACATAAGTTGTTGTAGGGCAATTGGCGGCAGTGCAGGCGTCAGATTATATAAAACGCGAGTAACTTTAATAAGTGAACAAACTTTTATTTTAAAACTAACTCAGATCAAGTTAAGAGGAAGCACCCACTTTACAATGACGCATGTCATTGTGTAATGGTACACCAGTTGCGTGCAGACTCGGTTGCTACACTAGCAGCTAGGCGTGCCTCTCAAACTGTGAGGAATGCATTGCAGAGGCTGCTAAGGAGGGCGGGTCTGTAGCTTGCATCCAATTTCTTGGTAGAACAGTAACACTCGGTATTTGGTTCCCTAGCAGTCTGCAAGTCCTTTTCCTAATGGGAGCATTATCTGCTTCCCTGACAGTTTTCCCCATTTAGTTTGCAGACCAGTGCACATTCTTCTCTGGGCAAGGGGCAGCCTGGCATTACATGACAGCTGTTAATGCCACTCCAGAAAGAGGCAGGACGCAGGAGTGGCGGATGGGCAGGGAGGAGGCGGGGGAGAGAGTGATGGTGGAGCCCCTAATTCCTGCAGATGAGCTGTTTCCTCTTGACTTTACAGAACCGGAGGCCCTCCCTTGACTGTAGCTACAACAACAACTTGCAGGATAACGTCCCAGAGCACCTGACAGAGGCTGAGCACTGTGGCTGATAAAATCCGAATGGGAGGAGAGACTGGGGTGACGACATTCAGAAAGATTACACTTACAGAAATGGTATCTTAACGTACTGCTCCCAATTATTAAGTGTAATTGATGTTTCAGCACAGCAGTGTGAAAAATGTCACTGCATTGTTAAACCCGATGTCTCAAAATGCAAACCAGCCAAAGTAGCACTTAAACTGCTTTAACATTAGGACAGTCATTATGTAATTGACTATAAGTCAGCGTGAAAATGACCACCAAGAGGAATGTATTCCTTCAAAATAAGGCAGCTAAACACAAGGCACTTAAGCACTGTCCATACATCAGTGAAAAGTCAGCACCATTCCTCACAGTTAAGTCATGTCGAAAAGTCTTTTTCTTATCCTTGGATAATATTTGCTTAGTGTTGCATTAATAACACGGGGAGATTTCACAGACACATTGTTAAATTATTCCATTGACGTTCTGGGGTAAAACCGATGATTACATTAGCTTTTAAGGTACTTTTGAAGCAATCAAGGAGGTTTTTGGGTGAAAGTAAGTAAAAGCTATCATCATCAAGGTAAAGCACGTGTCCCATGCATAGGGATGGCCAATATACAGCGTGTGGGCCACATCCATGATGCAATATGAAAGTGTAGAATATGTGGCCTGTGGGCCACAAGTTGGCTATCCCTGTTCTAGGACACACTGCCTTTTGATAACATAGACTGAGTTTATTTGGTCTTGCAGAGTATGAGAGTATCTTAATAACTGTGCAATTTAGGAGTCAGGCTAGTCTCAGCATTGCTCCTTTCCTCTAATCCTCCTGCAATCCCCACAAGAAATGATTTGCCTTTGAACACATTTTAAATACTTCTTTCCCCCTCCCAAAGAAAAACATTAACCTAAAACTCGGAGAAACATATTTTTATATTTAATAGCCCTGTTTCTTTTTAAATCTAATGCAGATAACGGCAGGCCCATAAATTATTAGTAAATTCTACTCAAGCTTGGATAACTTTGACAGTCATTGGGGACTCAAGCAAAATTTCAAAGAGACTGATTTCTTTGATTAGTCTCTAGGTGGCTCAACTCACTGGCATTTAAAGGTTTCAGAATGTTTTTTATTGCTGGAAAATGCAAGGACCTATAATTATCCTGAAATGGAACATTGGAGAAAAAACAAACACACAGTCTTGGCTGACACTCCAGTGCCGTTCTTGGGGAGCGCTGCATTGGTGGAGGTTCTGTCCTTTGGGTGAGATGTTAAACCAAGATCCCAAATGCATGTTAGTGTGGATGACAAAGATCCTATTGCTCTATTCATCAAAAGAAGAGAGTTACTCCAAGTCTCCTAGCCAATAATCTTACAGGTAAATTAGTCATTCACCTCATGTCTGCTTGTAGGACAATGCACAAATTGGCTGCAATGTTTGTCAGGAAACACACAATCGCTTAACTTGACTTCAATTCCTTGGGAAGCACTTTGAGATGTTTTGACATTGCAAGCACTATATCAAATATTGGGACGTCCTCCCGACGTGAAAAGCGCTATATCAATGCAAGGATTATTATTATTATTATTATTACATGCAGGTGATGGTTCAACAGGGTTTAACTTGTGCTATTCTCAAAAGAATATGTGAACAGCAGATCCTGTAGGAACTTGGATGTGTCTCAAGCTGAACATCCTGAACTCCACTTGGAAACTTATCTCGCTGCTGGGAGCTTCCCCGCTGGTCAGAACCATAATTTTCAGAAATTTTACAAATGAATATTGCCATTTTATTATAATTGACGGGGTCTGCTTCAACAATTCCCCCATATCTGGATTGTGTAATGTCTCTCTCCCCTATCACAGGTCTGCCTCCTCTCTCCTCAATCACTGGTGGATATGTGAGGGCAGGATTGGCCTTAACTATAATTTCTTCCCTCCCTCCCAAGCCATAAAACTTACTTGACATTCACTGTTTGAGGTTCACACATGATGAATGGTTTGTCAGATAAAATGCTGGGGGGGTGGGGGGATCTAGGCTGGTGGCCAATAGCCACAGAATTGTACCTCAACAAGAGTCAGTAGAGGAGGAGGGGACAAAAAGTGAAAATTGCCAAAAATATACATATACATTTTTTTCAGCAGCAACACTGGCAAACGAACAAATCAACTGTGTGGTGAAATGAACTGGAAGATTTCATGTGTTGCCACTCAGGGATTTTAACTCCTTATTCTCTGGTCCCAACATTTGTGATGCATAAACTATGCATTGTATGGTCTCTATCCTGCATTTTTTCCTCTCTCCCCTTCTCCCCCCTCACATTAGGACTGTGGAGTCCTGTAGCTCAGTGGTTAGAGCACTCGCTTTGCAAGTGAAAGACCTGAGTTCAATTCCAGGCAGGGCTGAAACCTTGGGCAAGTTTCTTTACTCCACACGCCTAATAATAATCCCTTCAAAAACCAAAAACAATAATTAATTGGTCATTTTCAATCTACGACTGTTTGTGGGACATTGCTGTGCGCAATTGGCTGCCGCGTTCGCCCACAAATATACAGTCAATTCACTTTGCAGTATGTTCTGTGAAGCGCTTTGGGACGTCCTCCCGACGTGAAAAGCGCTATATCAAATGCAAGGATTATTATTATTATTATTATTATTAGTACCTCTGGCAAATGATCAAATCCGTACAGCTATGTAGGGGTGCAGACAGTGACAGAATTTGATATATTTTTAGATTGATTCAGTGGTCATTTTCTCACTCTCTATAAAACTCAAATCGTCCAAGACGGAAATATTTTCCCACATCAGGGGAGGTGGGTTCAACACCTCTCATAAATAATCCAAGTAATCACTTGCCTTCTGATAGACGATCTTTCTTTTTTTTTCCAGTGCCAAACCCTCTGTCTCTGTCGCAATCTTTCTTGACTTTATTTTTATCAATAATGTACCAGAAGAAACTCTTCTCTTGGCCCTCCAAAGCTTCAAATAAACCAACACTGTGTGGTCTTCCCTTTCTTTCCATCTCATGTGGAAACAATCACAAAGTCTTCATGAATAACTCATTCTTTCCCAGGACCTCAAGATTTATAAAAACGCCTTAACTCCATCAATCTTCCTTTACTTCAACAATATCCAGTTTATTCCTTAGCCCAGTTTAGCATCATGTAACCAAGTCTTGATGTTTCTGTAATCTTTCCTACTGGTTTTGATCCTTGGTCAAGGGCCGAGAGACAAAAACAGAAGGGACAGATTTGGTGCCCTGCTGATGGGGAGTTGTTAAGCCGAAGACAAATACATTATGCCAGTCGGGGGAATCTCAGCATTCTAGTAATTAACAAAAGATATGAGAACAGGTTGACTGCCTGACTGCCTTCTGAACTGCATAGCTTGGCTTTTTAAGCATTTTACGACATCCTCCCTACGTGAAAGGTGCCATATAAATTTGTATAACACTTCCTTACATATTCTTCTTCACAAACAGATATCAAATACTGTATTCAGTTCAGTTCATTTAGATTTTTTGTACGGTGCGATATTAGATGATTTACTCCCTTTCCATGTGTTATTCTGTTGCAAATGTTTTTTTAAAAATTAAATGAACTGGCTACTTTGAAACTGAGGCTTGCATTTCCAAATAGAACGGACTTTTTCACTGCGGTGCGGAGAATCACAATTTGTCTCAGTGTCTGGCACTAACACAAAGCACATAGAGAAAATATGGGTCCAGATCTAATTCCAGGAAACCAAATACTTGAGATGGCGTTTGGGGTTGCTTGTTTTCACAGAAAATAAGACAAGACCAAAACCTGAGGTAGCGATTCCATATTTCATTAAGTTGAATCGAATAATTTGAACTTCTGAAGTCTTCTACTGCAATGTTTGAGTTTCAAGGACAGTTTCTGGGTCTGTGGTAACTCCATGGCGAGTCCATACCAACAATCTCTTTAGATTAATGAATGTGACAGGTCACTGACTTCAAAAAGGGTTGAGAGAAACCGTTCTACAATGTGTGTGGGGTATAGAAGGGAGAGATGATAGAATGAAAGAGGTGCATTTGTTACACAATAAGCCTATAACAGTGAACTGTCTTACTTTGAATAATCTGTTACAGCTCTACTCTCAGTGTTGCGTTTTGAGACTGGTTTAGCACAAGCTGTTTTGGGTCTCAACCATGTGAGAGAGTCATTCAAGGTTACGTCATCACTGTTCAGTATGCTGTGGGCATTAGAATACAGTAAGTGTCTGTTTCGGTGACATAAAGGTCTTTAAGTGCCATGCTGTAATCCCATAGCTTTGACTAGCTCTTAATAGATTCATTTAATTTTCCTCCATATATAAATTGCATACTTTTAATCATGCACAACATATATTTTAGCATACAAGTGGCATAGATTCCTCTCTACTGGTTATGTTGGGTTGCCGGCTAGATGGAGATCAACTTAGTTGAATATGCCAATAAAAACACTATTGTAGAATTTTACTGTGAAGTGTAGCCACTGTGTATTTATAGCGAACATGGTAGCAGACATACGCCCAGCAATGTCCTACGAACAGTCCTAATGAGTGACCCAATTTTATTTGGGGAATTGTTGCCAGGACATTAAGTCCTGAAGAGCTGTTTCTTCCATTGGCGTTTTAATGCTCAGAATAATTGCTTCTAGAAAAGTACATCTTCATCTTCCCCATCCATTAGTCTGGCTTCAATGAATTCCAGTAGCATTCAAAGTTCTGTTCTGCATCAAGCCTTCCAGCCGAATAGTCACCAGCAGAAATATTGTTTCTATCTGTCTATTAGCAACAGACAGAAACCAGAAGTCCAGAGTCAGTTGCATAAGGGATAAAATTGACCCTTGAGAGCACAGAAAGCCTTAGAAAACTTTTCACCTAGGCACTGTGCAAGCTCTCCGGGACGCTACCCTGAGTGAATGGTGCTATAAATTGTTGTTGTGTTGTTGTTTTTACTTGGTCTGTCGGATGTCAAACAGATGCAGACTGAAACCCAACACCACGCTTAAGACTATCCTTGCATTTTTTTCCTTGCATTTTTTTTTATATAGCACTTTTCACGTCTTCTAGACGTCCCAAAGCGCTTCACAGAATATACTGTAAAGTGAATTGACTGTATATTTGTGGGCGAACGCGGCAGCCAATTGAGCACAGCAATGTCCCACAACAGTCATGCATACCAGATATGCATGCCACCTACGCATGTAAACTTCTCACTGCTTGGAATGGAATACACTATCCTGGTTATCTAATTCTGGAAAGTATGAGGCACGAGTTGGTGAGATCCAAGGATTAGCGACTCCAGAGTGTGCTTTGAGGTACTGCTGGAGTTCAACAAAAAAAACTATCTTCCCATTGAAAGCACCACCTTGCTTGCTGTTTGCCCAGCTAGAACCATCCTTCCTTTAAAGCTTTAAAAGCAGAAAACAAACTGCATGTTAATGTCCCTGTCATACCCGCAGTGGCAGAATAACTAAGAAGTGTATTAACTTGTAGATTGGCTTCTGCTTTTATTTTTAGCTTTTATACAAGTGTTTTTGCTTTAAACTTTTATTGGCCCTGGTGATACTCCATAGAATCAGTAACGGTGAACTGTGAGACGCATCAAATATCATGCAGCGAAAACACCAGCACAAACCTAGATCAACATTGTCGAAAGCACCAACACAGTACATCAGTCACAATTCCCTATACTTGGCTTAAGTTGCAATGGTACATGATCAGTGGAAACATACATTATGCCAGTCCCTTGAAGTAAAAGCTGTAATTATAGAAATAGATGGGAGACACATGTCACGGAAGATCAGATCAAAAGACTATAAAACAACGTTACTACATTTCACAAAGCCAGTTTGAACATGAGAGCCAACTGGATTGGTAATTGTTGGCTTGACTATACACAGACTCCCTTTCACTAATGGAAAAGGGGCTTTTTTTCATTTGACATTGGTATATCTGATATGTGTGTAGTACAGAGGGGGCTGCACATTCCTGTTGAACTCTTGACTTTATAGTCTTTCACTAACAAAACTATTAGCAAGGCAAACCCTAACATTTGTTATTGTCTAGTGGGGGGAGGAGGGGTGGTAGATAAGAAGTGTTAAAAAGATTTGATCTGCAGCTACAGAGAATCTCTTTCAAAAGAATGATTTGCTCTCTATGAGTACTGGTTGTGAGGAGGGAAGGCAGGAAATTGGATCTTAATTGGCTGTAAACATTTTGACTTGAAGTTGCAGAATTTAATTTTAAGTTGAGGGGAATCAAAGAAGTTGCAGAATTGAAATAATTTGTTCTCATTCAGGAATTAAACTTGTCAGAATTGCCCTCAACGTGAACTCCATAGTAATACATCTCATAACTGATGGACATCTTAGCATTTCAAAAGGTATTTTTTCCTAATTCTCTTATTAGACATATTCATATTCTGGGTACAATGAGTATATACCTTGCCAGGCAAACAGCGGGATTGGATTTGCGTTCGATTTTAAGAGATTCCTTGAGTATTGAATATAAATTATATGGTTGTTTAGGATTGTCTGCACCCTCAACGTCATTTTCAATACCAACATCTGACAGCCTGGTTGCACAGTCATCTTCTGGCTTATGACTCTGGAACTCTGCTTCAGTCCCTATACCTTGCCCTCTCCTTGACCATCTTCATTTCACACCTAACGACATTCCTCCTCGACTGTGCCTATGGCCATTTCCTCCCTTTCCCTGGTTCAGCGTCAAGTTCTGCCGCTGATCAGTGCTACGAGACACTACTTGTCCCACCAACTAGGATTCAGAGTCTGTGATCTGTGGGACAAAATGGGTGGCCTGGTACTGTGAATATTTTTCGGTGGTGGGAAGGAAAGGTATGTGTGTGTGGGGGTGAGGTGAGTCCATTTCTCACATATGCTGGTATATTTATATTCTATAAATAACACGATTGCAAGAGAGGTGCAGATGAAAAAAAACCTTCACTTCATTATAAAGCTGTTGGAATTTTGGACCCCAATTACTGTGTTATAATGGGGATCTATTGTATCTTTTTACCCGTATGGCAATTAATAACAACAACAACAAAATTGCATTTGTATAGCGCCTTTCACATCGGTAGGACTTCCCAAGGCGCTGGACAGTCAGAGTCCCTAATGACTGAAACCATTATCAGGAAGGGCATTTGAAATTTGGATTTTGAATAAACCAACACCCTAGTCTCAACCACCCTTCCTGGAACTTATTCCGGCTTTACTTTCTCAATCCTTTTTTAAAATCTAATATACCTCAATAATGCCCAGTGCAAGATCTTTCCTTGCAAGACTGAACAGTTTTAGATTGTTGAATCATTGATCATAACTCATTCCTATAACACTGGGGACCATCCTTGTTGCTCTCCTCTGCACTCCTCCTAGGGGAGTTTTCTTCAAAGGAATTACTTTATTTTGACTGCAAGTTAAATCCCAACACCAATGAAGTCTTGCTTTGCTCTATTCCCAATTGTGAGCCATGTTGAGGAGGAAGGTGCTAGATCCAAGAAATATTGATGTGAAAATCGGCTCCGTAACCACCTTCTCAGCTTCAACCACTGGCTACATTGTTTTATTTATTGTTCAACGTGGAAACATTTGACGTATCTTTCCAATTTACAACTTTGGGGTGTTCTTCATAAGTGCCAGTAACGGTTACACTTACTTAAAGCCAATTGGAAAATACTTGTAGTGCACTTGGCTTAGAAGTGTGTCTAGACACAGCTGACATCAAGTCATATTTTCTGATATGGGTTTAACTGAGAGTTCAACTCAGTAGGTGATTTTGTTGATGATTTCTACCAGGATAGTAAAGGCACGATTTGTGCCAATGTTAAGTTGTTAGATCCAATTTATTTGAGTAATTGTCTATTCTGGACTATTCCGAAAAGCTATGTGCACAATAATAATAATAATAATAATAATAATACCATGTCTATTTGAAGTAGGGTCTTGACAAATATTGACTTGCTGTAGCTTCATTGTTGCATAAATGGAGCTGTGACGGATGAAGGCAGAGAGAAAAAAGGGTGATGTGCCAATGGGAGAAGATGGGATCCCAGATGCAACCCAAGAAATCGTAAATAAATTGCTTGCATATGTCAGCAGAGCAGTACCTCAAGATACAGAAGATTAGCTAGGAGCAGATGGCTGAATTGTACCAGTTAATAGCACCTGCCTTTGAGAGAAGCTTGAGTGACTCCCAACTGTGTTGCCTCTGGCTGCAACTGAAAGCAGCCATAAATTTCCTTGCTACTGGATCAGACATCAAGCTATGATTTCACCCGCATTAGTCAAAGCACCTTGATCACAGCACTTGCATTCGAGAGGTGGTTGATGCACTGTTTCCAGAAGGCTGACAGCTCCCCCTCCAGCAGATACATTTGGTCAGCCAGCAAACATATCACGGCGAGCATTCCAGGTGTTCTCTAAGTGGCACTCATGTGGACATACAGGATCCACCGGTCAAACTCTTGGTAAATGACCCATTCACAATTTGTTCCTTGTGCTGTGCCTTCCCCAGATATTTGAGGATGATCATGGCATGAGAAAATTATGCACACTGAAATCTTCAGCCAGCTCTCAGTGACCATAAAAAATAGTGGCCCAAAATCTTGGTTTAGTCAAACACATTTTAATATCTCAAGGGTTCTGCCATATGAGGCAGAAACAGTAACAGCAGACAAAATACAGTCACTACAACAACAACAATTTTACATTTATATTGTGACTTTCATATTGTGATGACATGCCAAAGTATTTCACAAAGCCAGCTGGAAGCCCAATCTTGTGGGGGCAAGAGGAACAACTATACTTAATAGCAAACCTGTGAAGCTGTTTGTGATACTTTGACATGATAAGTCTTTGAGATCATTTTAAAACCGAGGTTTATTATTTATTGTTAACTTCAAAGAACTGAAATTTCTCAAGACCTTGGCATTAAAAAATAAATTAAAAAATTAAAATTATAAATCATTGTGTGAAAATGAAAAAAAGCATAACATTTTGGGGAAATTGTTATATTCAATCTTAATTTGCAAGCTGGATTTCCACTGTTCAAAATTATGAATTTTCCCAAATTCTGCATTATCTTAAAGTTTACAACAACAACAACAAGATTCCATTTATAGAGCACTTTTCACATCGGGAGGACGTCCCAAGGCGCTGGACAGTTGGATCAGGACCCGAGCAAGTTTAAAGCTAAGATCACAATAGATTTAGGTTGTCTAATCTCTATATCCTTATGTACTACAAAGAAAGTTAATACTGTAGATGGATCAAGCACACAAATACAATATGTTGTATGTATGTCAGATGCCCCCTTCCACTTCGTCAATCACCTTTTCTTGTTAGTCATTAAAACTCAGGCTTCAGCTAAGCCCGAGCTGATGATAGTACTTTCACATTTGGCTCAGAATGTTGTGGGTTCAAGCCTCACATCAGGACTTCAGTTTACAGTGCAGGCTGACACTCCAACCTACTACCAGATGAGACTTTTAACGGTAATTTTTAAATAACCTTATGATGTGATTCAAAAGAAAAGGGACTTTCTCCCAGTATCCTGGCCAACAATCTCACTGATTAAATTAATGATGCATCTCATCGCATCACAGACTTTGCTGGCTCCCATGTTTGCTATAGTCCCTACACTTGAAAGCAATGAAACCTGTGAAGTTCTTTGAGACTATTCAATATTATAAGCAGTATATTAAGTGTAATAATTATCATCATTAAATTCCTTTTGGGGAGGTGGGTCATTGAAAAAAATCTTGACTGATGCTCTAACTGGAGGAAAGAATTGATGAAAAGAGATGGGGTGGAAATGGGATATGATGATAAGAGACTTATTAGTGGCACCCTCTCTGACACCAGGACGCAAGTGGCTTGGGTCACTTCAAGGGCAGGCTTACTGTGTTGGAGAAAACCTTGCAACGAGGTGGTGCCCAGGCTCCTTGCCAGCATCTTATCTAAAGTGTTGGTGAGTTGGCTCACTATGGATTCACTGAAACTGAATGGTGTCATTAATCTGGCTGAAATGGAATCGAAGGACTGTTCACCTCTAGCAAGGCTTCCTTTACTGAGGGATGAAATCCCTGTCCAAGATCTGCAAGCCTTATCCCTGTTGCTACTTGGGAGAGTTGAGCCTATGTCAAGATTAAAAGACACAAATACATTCTGTACTATCAGTATCAAGTGCTATAAATTTTCATGTTCACAATCTGATGCTAACATTGCATTGAGAGATCAAAGCAATCTCTGGGGAGAACCTCTGATTTGCAAGTTGGTTTCTGAGTATAATTTTCCAAACCTTTCTGCACTCCCCGTAATCACCAGAAGCAAATATGTAAGAGCTTGTCCTCATTACATGCTTTCCACTGTACCTCAAAAAACTCTTACTCTCAACCAAGTTCCTTTGCCCATATGCTGTAGGAATGTTTTGAAGTGAAATCATTCTGTCAGAAGACTCACAATCTGGGTCATGGGTGTTTGCCAATGTGCATTCGCTATCAGTGTGCCATTGACAATTGGGTATATTCCTGTTAAATCAATGAGGATGAGAACTGGGAAGTTTCCTCACTGTTTCAATGTGATAATTGGCACGCTGAATGTGTTGTAAAACATTGTAATTTTTATCCCTATTTCTGTTTTACTGCCAAGTTACACACCAGTCATAATTATTCACTTAAGAACAATGGCTGTGAATTATCAGGTAAAAATAATAATAATAATAATAATAATCCTTGCATTTGGTAGCACAAAACATTATTTTTGGAGAGTCACTGACATATACAGTATTTATAATAATAGGTTTCCATGACACTGCACAGTGCCTAGAAGACATACAACAAGAAAAACATCTGTATTTGCCATGCTAACCTACAAATTTAATAAAATATTAGTTTTATATTTATCTGTAGAATAATTGCATTTGCTTTTAACATCCCCAAAGTCAAAGAAACCCATAGGTTTTGGGGCTAGATATTTCACCCAGTTTTAGATCATAAGATTGTATTTTTCATCCAGAATATCCATCTTACCACTACCATTATAGCGTCAAGCAGTTTCTTAAATAAGCCTAGCCTTTTAGATTCAACCACTCTTCCTGGTAACCCAGTCATGAACTATCATCTGTATAACTAAATACTTCCCATTGTTTGCACTGAAATTGCGCTTTGCAAACCTAAATTCTTGACCCTCTTAATCAGCCACCTTTGTGTATCTGAAAATATTGTTCTAGGTTTACTTTCTCAATTCCATTTAGAATTTCAGAGGTTCCATCTAAGATGCCTTTTTCAAGGGTGAAGAGCCCTGATTTATAATAATAATAATAATGATAATAATAATCCTTGCATTTGATATAGCGCTTTTCACATTTTCTAGATATTTCAAAGCACTTCACAGAATATACTCTAAAGTGAATTGACTGTATATTTGTGGGCGAAACACGGCAGCCAATTGTGCACAGCAGTGTCCCACAAACAGTCGTAGAGTCAGTGATCAAATTATTATTGTTTTTTTCTTGAGAGATTATTATCCCCAGAAAAGCGATCCACCAATCAACTAACGGTCAGGTTCCTACTTGGGTAAACAGAGGTGTGTGGAGTAAGGAAACTTGCCCAACATTTCGCCCTGCCGGGAATAGAACCCAGGTCTCTCGCTTGCAAGGCAAGTGCTCTAACCACTGAGCTATCTCATTGATTCTCACTGCTATGAGAATCAGAATCTGCCATCTGAGATCTGCCATCATATTCATGGAGGAGGAGGAGGAGGAAGCAGAAGAAGAAGAATCTCCTTTTTTCGGGCCTGTTCTTAGCTTGTATTTATTATGAGGACAATGGAAACACTTTGGCACGGTAATTAAAGACTGGTAGGATAAGTGGTGAATACTGGAGGTTTGTTTTGTTTTTCTGGCTGGGAACCATATATAGAGGGATCTTTCATCAAAGTGCCTGAAAGAACTAACAATCTGCTCATTCATTGCAAGCATCATAAAAGTCCAGTGTGGTCAGTCTTGAATTATGGACTTTGATCCTCCCAGCACTGGCAGCTTTCATCTGTATTCTGATCTTACAAGCGCTTATAGCGCATTGAGAAACGGTTTTTGAAACAGCGATGCATTGTGCTTGGTAACTAAATCCCTCAGTAAAAGTAATCCAGCATTTCAATAGTGTCATCAGTCGAAAGCCAGACTTTAATCTTTACCCCCAAGTTTTCATCTGTAGACGGGACGCATGGAACTTTCAGTTTGGTTTGGAAACTCTTAAACATGATGATGGGTTTCAGCAAGTGTCGGCTGACGACTCCCACCTCCCTGATGATACAGCATTTAAAAGCGGGCAGAATTTTCACGAGGCGAGTGCAGTGCATCAACAACAGTGGGTCAGCTGGCTCCAACACTTTCACAGTCAGGCCTCCAGCACAGGGACACAATAGATCTGACTCAAAGCCGGAGACAGGAAAAAAGAACGATTTTACAATACTAGTTGCCTCTAGAGACAGGCTTGACTCTGGAGACAAACTACAAGTATAATAGTGGCATATGAGTCATACTGTGACATTCTCCGCCACAGTCAGAGGCTACTCCAGGCACTGGTGACTCAGCAAGCAGGAAATGCACTAGACCTTTGGTTAATATGTGTCCTTAGTGATTGGTTGCAAACGCCCATTGATTTCTTTTTTCTTTGCTAAATTGTTTTCCTCTGATTTTTCTCCTCTGAGAGCATTTGACTCCTTTTTACCCAGAGAATAAAGTGGAAAAAGAACATGAACAAAAGTTGTTGGAATATATTACTGATGATGTGCTGTATGGACACTGGAGGGGGGCGGCGGTGGGTCTTGCCAGGTCTGGAGCCTGCCTTGTACAGCACAAGTTTTGTCTGGATGCAAACTCATGTAAAAGGGATATTAGTGGATGAAGTCAAGATTTCAGTAGTGGTCTCACCACTAGGTTATTGAGGGGGAAGAGAGCGAATGTACTTGTCATTGAGTGAGAACACAATCAATTTTATTGCAAATTCTTCCCTCCCTCCCCTCACCCAACTACCCACAATCAACTAGCCGGTCCACACTCACTGTTCAAAACTCACACACAAATAATATCCACTTGGGCAAGATACCCCAACAAAACATACTTAAATGCCTTCAGAAGATGGGAGAAAATTGGTGAGAGAGAAATTAAAATGTGTCCTTTCTCCTACTTAATAGAACTGCAAACATGAAGAGTGACGGGCGTGACATTACCATCAGGAAATTTGGCAATTCAGTCTCGGATTCAATGGTTTAACCCTTTTTTTAAACAAACACCTTGGCTGACTTTTTAATCTGCACTAGAACACTGAGGAGAGATTAGTGCTGGTGCACAGCTCATGCTATTTTGTCAGGCTGAGATTCTTATTATTTACAGTATTATACAGTGTGTTCAAGTGTTTCCCATAACACTTCAACTCCCAAATTGACAAATTCACGCTTTCCTTTGCTGATCCAACTTTATGACTGCTTTGTGACTATTCTGCTAACTTGTGAAGCCACGAAAGTTTGCAGTTTATTGAACATATAGCCTTCTTATTCAGTAGATTAAAAGGGTTAAAATCATTTGTTCATACGTCACCTACTGTTCATTAATAGAAGCCTTTTTCGCAGCAGATGAGAGATTTTACTCCAGTCAAACAAAGCTGTGCAAGTGAAACAAACAATTTGTCCAGAAACAAATCTTTCAAGTATTAGTGCTGTGTTAATTGTGCAGTGATTCATTGCAGCACCAGGATGCCTCTACTCTGCTTCATACACCTGATTATACAGCTGTATCCTCATCCAAAATTCCATCACCCGAATTCCCTCACTCCAAACTCCTTACTCACATTACTCTAGTCCTGGGCAAGCTCCATTCACTCCCTATCTTTCAGCGGAACTCACCCTCACCTATAAATCCGTCCTTGCATTAGAGCCTCCTTATCTCTACAGTCTTTTCCTAACCCATTCTTCTCCTTGACCCTAGACTCTGCAAATTCAGGTTGCTGCATGTTGCCCGCCCTCTTCGCACCAACGTCAGAGGTCAAGCTTTCAGATCATATGCCTTTAACCTGGAAATTCCTACCTCTACTCCTCTGTCTAACCTCCTTTCTATCTATCTTTAAATCCCGCCTTAAAATCCACCTCTTCAAATGAACCTACAGCCACCTACTTGTTCTCCCTCCCTCACCCCCCCTCACTGCCTCAGTGGCCAAACCTGTCCTCGGAAAGCTCTTTGAGACATTATCCTATGTGAAGGCCACTGTATAAATGCAACTTGTTGTTGCCTGTTAGTACAGCCATCTATATGCACCTCATCTGTTGGCACAGTGGTCATTATGTGCCCCAAATTCTGCTCCCCAGTCGTTTGGACCCAATGGAGGCTACTCCTGAGCACAAACAAACCTACATTCTTGGCAGATGACCCCATGCGGATCTAACAGTTGTGAAATAAATCATGCAGCATTAGTCTGGGCTATTTTTCTGTAAACATATGTATCTGCAGCCTTTGGAAAATTACAAATGGAATAAAGTAATCTTCTTGTCAGCTAGAATAGACACACTTCAGAATACTTTTTTTTAAATGAGCAATTTTTCTTCCTTGACTTTCACCTGAAGTCTTAGATTTGCCAAGGTTTCTCCTTAGAACATAACTTGCTACTGAACATCGTTATGGTTCAATGCGGAAATGAACCCTTGATACGAGCAGGAAAGAATTTGCCACAGAAGGGTATTTTTGTATAATTTCTGATGAGGGAAGTGTAATTGAAATAAAAATTTGTAAGACTTTCAAAGTAGTCAGTCGAGCTTCATACAGTCTAGCTGGGGAACAATGCATTGTTGCAGTTGCTGTCCGTTGGATGAGACATTGAACTAAGACTCTGCTCTTCTATTAAGATGGATGTTAAATATCCCATGATCATAAAGAATCCCAGCCAATGATCCATCAGAATAAATAGGTACTTCACTTCATGGCTATTTGTGGGACCAAGCAGTGCAGAAAATTGTCACCTTGTTTGTCAACAAAATAAAGTCACTACATTTCATAATAATAATAATCCTTGCATTTAATATGGCACTTTTCACGTCTTCTAGACATCTCAAAGCGCTTCACAGAATATACTGTAAAGTGAATTGATTGTATATTTGTAGGTGAAATGTTGATAATTTACAGCAATTATCCGAGGCATTTCGATGTAAAAGGTGATTGACATATTAAAGTTATTGTCAGATATCGATCACTAGCAATCTTTCATTACAACATGATTTCCTGTTAATATTTGTCATGAGGCACCCCAATGCATATATATGGATGTCAGCCTAGTTCAATTGGTAGCACACTTGTCTCTGAGTCAGAAAGAAGGTTGTGGGCTCAAGCCTCACAAGATTATGATAAGATGTTATATTAAATACAGGGATTATTAATACCAAGTAAGGATAATTATTACCATGTAAGGATAAAACATTTTAAAAAGGACACCATTGTAAAAAAACAAAATGCATTAATTTGAGAATTGACCCAGCAAATTCAAGAGCGGATTGGATAGCGCTTTGACAAAAATCAATATAAGAGTCTATAGCTCAGTGTAGCTCAGTGGTTAGAGCACTCGCTTTGCAAGCGAGTGACCTGAGTTCAATTCCAGGCAGGGCGAAACCTTGGGCAAGTTTCCTTACTCCACACAGAGCCTAATAATAATCCCTCCAAAACCAAAAAAAAAAAAAATTGGTCATTTTCAATCTACGACTGTTTGTGGGACATTGCTGTGTGCAATTGGCTGCCACGTTCCCCCCCAAATATATAGTCAATTCACTTTACAGTGTGTTCTGTGAAGCGCTTTGAGACGTCCTCCCGACGTGAAAAGCGCTATATCAAATGCAAGGATTATTATTATTTTTTTTAGCAAATGTTGGGACCAGCCAGCTACTGTTTTCTAGGCCTGCACATTTGTGTGGAAAAAGTCAGAAGAAAAGTTGCTGTATGCAGATTTGCTCCTTGCATTTGTGATTTGGCCTCAATAATTCCCCATGTCTCCCTGAATCAGTAAATGCAGAAAGACACATGAGCTCACAGTAGGCTCAGACTATAATGCAGCCTGGAAGGAACTTTGCATCATCATGTTGTCCTTCAGATGAGACATTATACCGAGTTTCTGTCCACCTCTTCAGGTGGATTTGAAAAAAACAAAGGGAGTTTTTCTCTGGGACTTTGTCAAACATTCTCCAGATTGATTCATTTCATGGAAGCTTGTGGGAGCTCTCTATGCACAATTAAGCAAAGGAATAAGGATGTGATGCATGTTTGTATCTGTGCACCTGTTAATGTACAGTTTCTACACTTGACATTAATAATCTGTAAAGCTTTGAAATACATTGACATTATATGTACTAAATCAAATGAAAGGATTACTTTATGTACAAACATACATTAACTCTAAATATAGTTCAATTTGTGGTTCCGCTGGTTGCTGTAACATTTTTAGCACTGCATTTCCCCCTTCAGGATTACTTGTGTCAGTTCACGTTGAGGTCCCTAAGAAAAGTAAGAGTAGGAACAACATCAAAAATGAATCTCAGGCTGTTCAGCAGGTTCCGTTGGCTTAGCTGACAACAGTAAGATCAGCTAAAGATTTTACTGCTCGTTCTGCCAGTGAGAGCAAGTCAGGCTACCAAGGCAGAAAATTAAATTAATTAAATTAATTAAAATGATTTGCCCACAAGAAAAGTGCCTGCTAAGCAATCAGCCTGAAGATTAGTTAATGCCAGCTCTAACATTTCTTCCCCACGCAAGAAAGGACTAAAGATATCTCATGTAATACAATATTTGTAATGTCATTATACAGCAAGCAAGAGAACCAAGAGATTTTACCTAATCTACCAGTATATACACAACTGCTCTTAATCTGGACATTGATGCTGTACAATATTACCATGAATACTAAATTGTGATCGGAGCCGGCTTGGATCAACACAAAGCTCATACTGAGCTTTTTTTCACATGTTTTACTTTGCACCAGCAGCACTATCACTGTTTTTCATTTAATACTAATGTTTTCTGGCCTCCTGCATTGTTCTCTTGTATACTGCCAACTCAAAACAGTTCACAACAGAGGCATAGCTGAAGAAAGCTCTCTGCTTTGTTATAATAATAATAAAAATATTAATCATACTTGCATTTGATATAGTACCTTATCATGTCATCGGGATGTCTCAAAGTGCTTCACAGGATTTTACTGGCCTGGCATCCTGATAACCTATTACAATTGTAATTACTCTCTATGTAAATAAATACAGTAGAACCTCACTGATCCAGTCACTCAAGTAACTGGGCAATAGTGACCTACTTTGTGAGGTGACCTGATTACTGAAACAGGTCAGGTGATTCAGGTCACTGAAGTAGTGTTTAGGGCATTGGTAATGGGTAGGGGGAGTGATGAGTATTCAACAACCATATAATATATAATAATTCTTGCATTTGTTATAGCGCTTTTCATGTCTTCTAGATGTCTAACACGCTTCACAGAATATACTGTAAAGTGAATTGACTGTATATTTGTGGGTGAAACGCGGCAGCCAATTGTGCACAGCAGTGTCCCACAAACAGTCGTGGATTGAGTGACCAAATTTTGATTTTTTTTGGTATGGTCCCTGATAGAAACTCCTCCACTGGATGCTCCTCCCGTCCCTCATTCAAGTCCTCAGTGGAGGGCACATCACTGTCGATGGCTGCGTACTCCTCAGCACTGAGGATAGAGATGTCCAGTGACAGGCACTGACTGGCCTGAGACAACAACTGGGCAAGTGGCACATCATCATCAGGGATTACGCGGTAGTATTGCTCTGTTAGTGAATTGATTGATTGTGCTTAATTGCCCACGCCCATTGGGAACTTGGACAGATCCTGGAGTTTAATACACACCACTCTGGTTGCAAACAGTGGCTGTGTTTGATTGGAACTCGAAAAGATTTTTTTTTCTTAACAGATTGGCTTAGTCGGCAGGATTCCCCAGTAAACAGACAAGGGAGGTACAATTAAGCCTTGCACCAGGTGTCTTAAGTGCACTGGTGCGTGTGAACGACATTCGAATATTTTGATATATTGTGTGTCGATGTGGAAATTGCGTAAGTGATGGAGTACCTTTCGGGCGTTCGAACAGTCAGTGGGAAATCCGCTATTACCTCTGAGTAAGGAGAGGGACCGGGACCGATAGTAATTGAATGTTGTTGTATTTCAATTGTGACTGTGGTCGCTGGAAATAACCTGTTGGTTATGACTGAGCTATGAAACTCGAGAGAAAGCTCATTAAGAGAGTTTGCCTCCTGGAAGTACCATCCTCCCTCCCAGGTTGTGTGACCTTGTACTATTATTCTGACTTTGTATTATCTGTCTTCTTGTACCATCAGGTTGTGTAACCTTGTATTATTTTTCTGATTTTGTATTATATTCTTCTTGTAGTTTTGTGATACCTCATGTTCATTCGGTATCAAGGTGGGGACTGTTAGAATTTACACTTTTTGTATAATGTTAGAATCATAATAGATGTTGCGAACGGGTTAACTTTTAAGTTAAGTGTGGGGGGCAACTGGACTGACACTCATGATTAACACTCAAGAGCAACAAAAGGCAACCCTCAAGAATAGCAGCTACCGAGCAAATTACTTAAACTAGAGGACCTTGGTACTATCCCGGAATACTGATAAGAAATAACCAGTCACTTAAAAGGAATGTACTAATGATCCAACCTAACAAAATAACAAGCATCAGATAACAGGACAATGGGCTTAAGGACAATGTGTATGTGTGCTGAGGCACGTACACCCCATGAGGTGTTCACGTGAACCCAGCTTGATTTCGACCAGGTAATCTAATGTCCGCACCATGATTGGACAAACATCAGTATAAGAGTTCCGCTAACTTTGTGTACGGGGCCGTCCCAGGTCGCGGAGACAAGGGTACGGGAGATGGGGCCGTCCTGGGTCGCGGAGACAAGTGTACGGGAGATGGGGCCATCCCGGGCTGCGGAGACAAGGGTACGGGAGATGGAAGACTGAGAGCTAGAAACACTAAGACTGAGGATATCAGATGGAAGATTGAAAGCTGTAAGCAAGAAGACTGAAAGCATGAAGAATCAAGCTTGTGTGCTGTAAAGGCACAGTATTGAACTTAAGATATCTACTGTGGTATTGTTCTGTTATAAGATCTGTTGATTGTACCGGCCTTTGGTCTGACCCATCGGGATATTGGGGAATAACGAATGAATAACAATAAAACTGTCAGATATCTGGTTGCAAATGGATTATGGCTGATTTTATTTTCTAACATCAGGGTCCTCCTCCACAAGTTCATCCACACTAAAGCCAGCCTTGGCAAAGCACTTCTGCACTGTTGATCTATGCACTATTTTGACTGCTGAATGAATCCAGGTGACTGCAAGAAGAACATTGATGGATTTGGTGACTTGTGAATCCTGCACACCTTCAGCCATCTCTCCAAGAACCATGAAGACTCAAGGTAGACGACTCCTCCTGTAGTGTATGTTGACATCTTGATGATGCCTTGGTCAAGTGGTCGGAGAATGGATGTGGTGCTAGCTGTGAAAAATACCAACTTGACATTGGTTAAGAGTAGAAATGCTGTGAAGGTGAGCTGGGCATTGTCCAGAGACAGTAGCATATGCTTGCTCTGTGCCCACATCTTTCTATTGAAGGTCTGAAGCCACTCTGTGAAAATGGCACAGGTCATCCATGCTCTTTTGTTGCTGTACCACAAGACGGGAAGCTGATTCTTGATGTTCAAATTCCTAAGGGCATGGAGCTTGTCAGCCTTCCCTTTCGCAACTGGCCGTACAAAATTTCCCTCCATGTTGACTGTCAAAGACATGGTGATGCGGTCTTTGGATTTCTTCCCACCTGTACGACCATCACCACGAACTGAAAGGCTCCTGTCAGGGAGTGGCCTAAAAACAACCAGATTCATCCACGTTAAAGATGTCCCTGCATGCATAGCCAGCTGTAATCTCAGGGAGTTTCTCCTTGCAGTTGTCAACAATAGTAGGCTCAACGTCACCCTTTTCACAAGACACAATTGCAGACCCAATGTTGTGTCTAGACTTGAAACAGCCAAGCGAGCCATTTGATACCTTGAAACCAGTCTTGCCAAGTGAAGCTGCAAAGCTGAGTGCTCCCTTTTGAGAATGCATCCAACCTGTGTTCTGCCAATACCATAGATCACAGCTAACTGTCTATAACGTTTGCTCTCACTGTTCTTGATCAAGTCCCCACTCTCACGTAAGGACAACTCCTTCCATGGTAGCATGTTTACAACACTTGTCAACAGTCACTAAATCAAAACAAACAATGTACACACAAACCATGTGTTCTGAATGCAGCACTTAACAAAAAATTGGCCGCAGGAGCCAATGTCCTAAATAGTGAAGTGCCCGGTTTACTGAAGTCTATCTTTTATTAGACAATGAAAGAGACTGTGAAAATGTGCCCGCAATTGTGAGCTGGCTGGATTAACCAGACCGCAAACTGGATTTCTACTGTACTTACTGGTGTCTGTTTTAAATTGGTCTTCGCAACATTGAACCCTCTTGTACTGCTGTCTTGCATACTTGAACGCATTGTTCTTGGTTTACTTTCTCAATCCCATTTGGGATCTTATATGCTACTATAAACCTCTCTGTGAGACTTATCTTTTCAAGGTTAAAGAGTGCTTGCTTATCTCGTCATGCCTCCAAGCTCATCCTTCTAGCACTAGGGATTATCCTCATTACTCTCTGTACTGCTTCTATAGGATCTGGACAACACCTTCATATTCTAGTAACCAAAACTCTATGCCCAGCCAAACTAGTGCATTGTGCAGCTTGAACATGACTCCTGTGGATCTGAACTAAACCCATTTAATAATACAGCCCAACAATCCTGAACCTGTTTGTCTTGTTTATTGCTGCCTCATCCTCTTTTCAACACTGGGAGCAACAAGTCAACTAATATCCTTAAGTCTCTTTCAAATTCCTCCTTGATAAGTCATATCACAGTAAGCTGTGCAATTTCCTCTTTTATCTTCTGACACAATCTGCCTTGAACCAATGCCCTGGGCAGTCCTTTGCATACCTTCACCACTCGCGATGGAAAGAAGTCAAATCTAATGGTATTTCACCTTCCCTGATAGGTTTCCATGATCTTACAAAGGAACTGGCTTCATGGTCCAAATGACTTGTTCTTGTTCCATTCTTTCTTATGTTCTTATTGGGAAGGCAGGAGAATGGGTTTGGCTCCCATGCTTTCTCCACTTCCTTTTGTACCTGTAAAAAGTTTATGAGAAAGTGTATGCGATTTACACAATAGAGAGCAATTTGTTTTCACCCCAGGCAGAACCAGCAGCTGTGAAATCCTATTTTCTATGCAAGACTGAACTCTTCATTTCTTGACGTGAAATTTGCAAGGCATCAATGAGAGTTACTTATTTCACTTCATGGGGAGAATCGATGACTGGAATCAAGGCTGGTAGCATGAAAAGAAAGGAAGATAATGTTGAAAGCGATCCTAATTTAAAAGCTGCAACTTATGAAGGCAAAATGCACATAAAACTTTTGGTAATAATTCTTATGAGACTTTAAGATTCCCAAACTAACCTAGCTACTGAAAACAATCAATTCATTCAGGAGAATGCATGTAAAGACTGATTTTCACCCAGAACTGAATGTGCAATTTATTGAATCCTTTAAAAACAATTTCAAGCTAAATTCATATTTTATGTTACCTTCAACATCTTAAAATTGCATCCGAATTATGTAATTATGTAATTATGGTGTGTAGGATTATAACAGAATCTATCTGTTTTTTAATTCTGCTTCACAGAATATACTGTAAAGTTAATTGAATGTACATTTTGTGGGTGAAATGCAGCAGCCAAATGCGCACAGCAGTGTCCCACAAGCAGTTGTGGATTGAGTGACTGAATTAATATTTTTTTTGATGGGGAATATTACCCCCGGAAAAGTGATCGACTACAACCACGTTCCTACTTACAGCTAGATACAAAGAGGCGTGTGGAGTAAGGAAACTTGGCCAATGCTTTGCCCTGCCCAGGAATCAAACCCAGGTCCTCTTTCTTGCGAGGAAAATGCTCTATCCGCTAAGCTACAGAACGCCACAATAATTTGTAGTGAGAAAGATTTCATTTTCCGTTCCTGATTAAGGCAACATTCAATCAGTTTTCTATAGAAATTCCCCCAAATGTTGCTTATGCACGTTTACTGGTTGGGGGGGATGCAGAATTAATAATGCAGTCCACTAACATCTTGCTTAAAGGGGAATTGTCATGTTAATCTCTCTTAGGAGAATGGACAGACAATTGCTCAAGTAAATTGATTGAACTGTTGGTCAGACTAGCTACTAAGGCACAAAACAAAACAAAAAATCCACCGTTTTACTTATGAGGGCAATGGTCCATCTGGCGATTTTCCTACCTATTCTACTCACTCTTCACCATTCTTGATGGTAGGAAATCTGCCTCTGAATATGGCTGTGAGAATAAGGTAAATCAGTGACCCAGGAAAGACTTTCCTCCTTTTAGCAGTGAGCTTGCTCTGCTTATTTTTTTCTTGTTTCTAAAAATTCAACGCAAACATGAGGAATATATCGTTGTTATATGGGCGTGATTGAAGATTGTGAAGATGACAGTTCCTAGACTTACCTGCTGCGAGCACATTGTCCATAACTTCCGCACGTGTGTAGTTACCTCCTTTCTATCTGTCTTTAAATCCCACCTAAAACTTCCTTAATTTGTGCCTGTGATCATCTCCCACTTTACCCTTCACCTTCACTTGATGGTGTCTGAACCCATCTTTGCGAAGTACTTCAAGGCATTATCCTATGTGAAGTACGGTGTTTAACAATAACAACAAATTACATTTGTACAGAGCCTTTCACATTGGGGGGATGTCCCAAGGTGTCGGACAATCAGGAATTTGATCCCGAGCTGGGGATGGGATCAGGAGGGATGGAGAGCAGGGAGGGGAGGGGCAGAAAGGAGAAGGTAGGTGCAGTCGAAGAGGAGGGGCTTGAGACGTGCCTTGAAGGAGGCAAGGGATGGAGCAAGGGGGAGACGCTGTGGGATGGAGTTCCAAAGGGTGGGGGTAGATATACTGAAGGCCCGACTGCTGATGGTGGGGTGAGCCGTGTGGGAGACATGGAGCAGGCCGCGACTTCTGCATGGAGGGAATGGACAGGTTGATGTGGAGTGAGCTTGCTCTGCTTTTTTTTTTCTTATTTATAAAAAATTCAACGCAAAACATACACATAACTGTACATTTGCTCTTGTCCTGGTAGCCCCAGGAGTGATAGCGATAGATATTTTGCAATACCTGCATCACTTTAATAAATAAATGTTTTTAAGAACAGCGGGAAAAACGGTTTCCAAATTGAGACTGAATTTAAGTATTTTCCAAAATTTTGCACAATCATAACATTTTAAGATAATGGTCTTTAGGGTAATTATCTGGAATTTCAGGACTCTGATTGCCAGTCAATCTACAGTCGATCCTAGCGGAAGAGCATATAATGGATAGAATGGACTAAAAGGGGAAAATGCTGGAGGGGAAGACAACATGCTGACTGGCTGGTTCCTGAGTCAATTCCCAAGTCAAATAGCATTGATTCCGTATAACTGTGTTTTAAAGAGAAAATGGTTTCATTGGCTTGTCAGATCATCCATTTTTATATAGAAGGTGATTCTGTACAATATTTTTCTCAGTTCTCCTGGGTTCTTGAGTATCACACTTCAATACCTGATAACTGGTATTTCATGTAGAAAGCTCCTCTGCAGTGACAGATCAATGTTCCAGTGGAAGTCATCCAAGTCCAAAATGTCACTGAAGTCAAAATTAATGATATTACTACTGGGTAACTTTCTACACAAAATATTTCCATGCTCACCCCTCTCCCAAACTGTGATGCAAGCCCCTTTCAAATGCACATTTTGTTGCTTTGAATCCAAATGTATTAATCTTTAAAATATGTTTTATTCACTTTACAGTATTTTAAACTGGTTTAGCTTCATCGGTTAATTCAGGGACTGAGAAATAATCTCTTAAAAATTACAGATATGAGGAGTGAAATGTTCCTCAAATTTTAAGTGTGATTTTTAACATTGTCTTCAGCTGTAGCCATCTTCCTGGGGGAGGAGGGAGGTAAGTGGGGGTCTCCTTAGAACTGAATTGGCTCCAAGGTTACATGTTTGACAACAGAATGTTGGAATTCAATTAATCTTCTGTGGCAGTCTCAGTAATAATAATGATGATCATCCTTACATTTCATATAGTCCTTTATCACTTCATTGAGACGTCTCAGAGCATTTCACAGAATATACTGTAAAGTGTAGTGACTGTGTATTTTGTGGGCGAAACACGACAGCCAATTGTGCACAGGAGTGTTCTACAAAGAATCATGGATCAAGTGACTAAATTATTTTGGGGATTATCCAATTCCTGAGCCAGGAGGGTCCACAGTACTCCAGGGCACTGCTGATGACAGAATAGCCAGCCCGCCTCATCTGTAAGACTTAAAAAGTCACTAGGGGCAGGGATTCTTCCCTTTCAGCTTCCGTTAACCCTGAAAGCTAATGGGTATGGTGGTCCTAGATGAACAAGCAGGAGGGAGCTTGCCAAGCAGTGATATCAACGGCAAGCTATGCTGTTTCAGCTGGTTAGACACCAGCAGTACCTCAACACAGACTCTGGGGTCCCTAAGCCCTGTGCCTAATGAATTTTGCCCACAAAAAACATAGTCAATCCTCTTGTAAGTATATCCTGCGAAGCGTCTTGAGATATCTTGATGATATGATAAGGCGCTATATCAAATGCAAGGATTATTATTAATTATTATTAATACACTTACAGTAGGTAAGCAGGAATGTGTCCCTCCAGCGAGAGAGTACACATTCTCCAGTCCAACAAATATCTGAGGAATTTCCATGAATAGGTGGGATGCATAGAACTCTTGGTCTTCTTTGGATACTCTGAAGCATAACGATAGTTTCCGCAAGTGTCAGACACCCGTTTGGCAAAAACAATCTCCTGTAGAATAAACAGAAGAGGATATAACATCACGGGCTGTGTAATCATGAGTTCTTGCACTGCTGTAAATTGTCTCCACAACTATACAATGTTAGGGCTGAAAGAAAGTTTAAAGCCAGGATGCAATCTGCCTACGGATTTCCTATAAAAATACAAATCTGAACATATGTGTGTGTAAACACTCACATATACACAAATCTATGCCTAGAAACACAATGCAGAAAGATATGTGTACAACAGGCATATTTACATAAACAAATAAGGAAAGACACACTTACAAGGAAAGTGTATAAACAGCAAACATTTAGCTGAACACTATCTCTTAATATCAAGCTCTTTGACACTCATCTCACCCCACTTATATAGATCACATGTTTTGAGATTAGTTTAGAATTAATTCATAACACTTCATGTTAATCTAGCGACTAAATAACATTTTTTTCCTAAATGTTCTGATCTGTGAAAAGCCCAGCTGACAAATAAAGATGCAGGTTCTTCAAAGTCAATCAGTGAGTCAATCCGTTATAGATTTTGTCTTTCAGATCAATAAATGTATGAATGTTAACACTATTGAGCAGGCAGCACAAGTGAGAGAAGCCAGAGGCTTCCTCTTCACCCTGCTGTGCTTTTTTTCTACTGTCTTATTTGCAAGGCTAAGAATTTAAATCCCCATCTGGTCATCTGTCATTGCTACACAGGAACAGAGCTTTCAGGTTACTCTTTACATAGTAGAAATGACATGATTGTCTGGTTTTCACAGTGCAACTGAATAATCTGCTGCTCATGAACAGTCACTGCTGCTTTTTTAGTTTAACATTGGATCAGCCCTATTTACCTCCCAATCCTGTTCCCCGTATAAAATGTTGTGTGATAATAGAGGGCTACCATAAAATTGTAACATGTGAGAATTATGAAGTGTTTGGGGTGTCCTCCTGACATGAAAGGTGCTTCAATAGTGTAAATTTTATTGTGTATTGTATTGGAACATGTTGAAGAACTATTGACCACTGGTGGAGCAGTGGTGGTGAGCAGTTTAGCAGCTCAGTAAACATAAGAGTGCACAGTTATAGGGCTGTTGCTGCACCATTCATTTGTTGGAGATGTCGTCTTTCAGATGAGTCCTGAACCTGAAGTGGACATTTGAGTAGGGAAGTTTTCCCGTGTCCTGTCCAACAATTGTCTAGGTTAATTGGTCATTCATGGCTATTTGTGGAACCTTGCTTGTTCAACTAGTTGACACCTCCATCTCCAAAACACAGTCGCTATGTTTGACAATAATCACTCGTAAAGCCCTTTAAGATATTTTAATAATAATAATCCCTGCATTTGATATAGCATCTTATCATGTCATCGAGATGGCTCAAAGTGCTTTACAGGATATACGGTAAAGTGGATTGATTGTATATTTTGTGGGCAAAATGCAACAGCCAGTTTGCGCATAGCTATGTTCCACAAACAGCCATGGAGTAGGTGACCAATATTTTATTTGGGGTTTGTTGGCCAGGACACTGGGAAAAACTCCCTTTTCTTTTTCAAATAGTGCCATGGGATCTTTAACGTCCACCTGTAGTGGAAGATAGGAAGATAGGACTTGGGTTTCACGCTTGATCCAAAGAATGGGATAAATATAATAAAAGCAGGGAAAGGCTTTAAAATGGTTTAACAAAGCCTTTTATTACTTGGAGGAAAAGTACTGAAGAGCCACAACCCAGTTAGCTCAGTCATTAGGCTTGGGACCAAAAGGCTATGAGTTTAAATCCAGGCAGATCCTCTCAACCCTTTAAGGATTTATAACATAAGTAATATGTCTAAAAGTACCTTCCTTGAGGAAAGGGAAAGGAGGAAAGTTGAGCCTTGCAGATCAGCAGTATTCAAGCCATCAGCCTGGCTGGCTCATCAATGAGATCCTCAGGCCCTGTGAACCTATTGCTCTATTGGTTACACCCAGATCCACTCTAGCTATAGGCATACTAGGCAGCTGCCTAGGGTGGAAGATTGTCCTCTCAAACCAGTAGCTATAGTTGGCTGGAGGGGTCAGGGGATAAATTGCTCTGGTTTGATTTGGGATTGGGCCAGGTCACCATCAATCAGATCAGATCTTGGGCAGTGCCTGGATTAAAGGGGGGGAGGGGGGAGAAAAGGTGTCAGAGGAGTGAAAGTGGCAACAAAGTGAAGGAGTGGGTCAGGCAAGCCATCCCTGATAATGACACCACGACCAAAGTTTGTGAGGACGTGGCCATAGGCGGCAGAAGGTTTTAAGTAGGGGGTGTAAACATACTTCTGGGAGATGGAAAGAGGGCAGGAGGGCCAGCTGCACACAGAGGTTTTGCCAAGGGTGACACGTTGCCTTGAGTGGTAAGGCAAAAAAGCCGTCCAATAGCTTGAAGTCTTAGTTGAGGAAGGGCAGGAGGAGACTCATATGGAGCATAAACATTGGCACAGACCAGTTGTTCCGAATGGCCTGTTTCTGTGCTGCATATTCTAATGTATTCTAATACCAATCTGGGGACATCTGAGGTGAAATACATTTTCAAGATTTTCAAGTTTTTCCCCTGTTTGATCATTTACAATCATTTATAAAATCTCTCAAGTAAATGAAAAAAAGCAAAACTTTATGTTCTTTGTATTGCCGTTTAATATCTAAGCAAGCCACCCTGTGATTGACCAGCTACAGGCACTTTTTGACTGAAGTTACCTAAAAGAATTCAATTCTTGGCATCTTTTTAAATTCAATTTTGTTTTAACTCAATTTATGTTTAAAGATTTTTTCCTTCTTTTTAAATTAAAAAACGCCTTAATCATCAGTTTAGGTAAAGAAGCAATTAGTTCTATTTTCCCACCATTAGTTCCTTTATAATTGGAGTCATAATGTGATTATTGTCCTGTCCAGGAGCAATCTGAATTCTAAATGAAACCATTTTCAATCTATTCCCCTTGTGGAATTCAAAGCTGGCATTAGTGCACAGAGACATTGCCTTGATCTACTTTTCACTAACATTTTATCTATTTTAATAGTTTATCTAAACTTTGTACCTATTTTAATATTTCCCTGATTTTTAAATCTATTTCAATTTTCCACCTATTTTTGTTATTTCTTTTCATACTTTCCGTAACATTTTATCTATTTCCGCAAACTTTAATCTATTTTACATTGTTTGTGATAAGTCAACAGTGTATAAGAATGTGATTTAGCAAGTTATCTGTACATCTTTGTGTGTTATGAATGTTTCTGCAAGATGTATTATTCAAATATAGGTATCTATTAAACATTTTAAACCTGCAGAGGTTTTAAAGTTCAGTTCCAACCATGAGGTAAATGATTGAATCTCATAAAATGCAATATACCTGAGTAATGAAATTAACACAAATACATTTTCTTCTTTAAAAAAACATTTACTTTCAGTTTACAATTACAATATCAAAACATCCAAACAATACACAAGAATGGGAAGGTTCGTGTCTAGGAGTACAATATGGTTTTGATCCAAACTAAAGGATAATGTGTACAGGTGGACTCTTTGCACCTCTGTTAAGATATTTAATGCAATTTCAAAAACAGTAAATATGTTTCCAGACCCACAAAAAACTCAGCTTGTTAAATTGATATCCCCCCTCCCCATAAAAAAAATAGGAAATTGCATGTTTGATTACAAACCCACAAGTTCTTGTTCTTGTGATTATAGTATAAGTTGAAGGCTTTGAGGAAAGCTCATTGAGTGAACTCAAACCTGCACCGTGCAATCTACTTACACAAAAATCTACCATTGTCCTTAAAGGAATTGTTCAACCTCCACTGACATATCTCGTTTTGTATCCGCCATCGGGTGAAGGCATGTCATCTGGGTTATTAGAGACGAATTAGCCTTTTACAAAAGGGAACATTTAGTTTAAACCTCACGCCCGTTCATCTGAGTGCTGACATAAAGCCACCCACTGAGTTTTGCCTGACTTTCTCTTCCATCTATTTCACTTGAGCGCACTTTAATTAGTCGAATTAAAGCACAAGACCATTCATTTGTCCTTCCATCACGCCATTGCTTGTCTGCAATAAAGAGGTCATCGTATTCATTACCATCACAGCCACTTTCATTAACTTGGCGTGGTTGATGATTGGCTGCCCAAGCCCAATGGAGGGGGGGAGGACAACAAACATCGTGATGTGATGGTGCCACCAAGTAAAGTTGTCAAACTCCCACCAGACGCAAAAAGGACTCTCTCCTCTGAGTTGGACTCCCAAGGTTGGCAGGATTTGGGTTCTCTTCCATAAAATGAAAATGGCTGAAGAAGTACAGCCAGCCAGCGGACAGGGAGGTAAAAGAAAATGTGATGAATATTTAGATCTTTATCCACATCATATCAATTCTGTCAGTTCAATGTCAGGTAGGTTGTTCTGGTGGTTCAATCATACATTCGCACAGTAATGCAAGGTCAGAGCTTTAAGCCCATTCAGTCATTTACAGCAACATGTTCACATGGTAATACAAAGTCATGATTAGATGTCTATGCAATAATTCACAGATAACACGCAACATAGTAATAGTTACTTATGGTCATGCACTCAGGACCCAGTGCTCCTGAAGTGAATGTAATTTTATTGTTTGTTTGTTTGTTGTAAAATAGTTACACAGTTACATAGTAGCACAATAACACATTTGGTAATACTGTCTACACTAATACATTCAAAGAGCACTACAGCTATGATCATACATCCAATTGGCAGTAATACAACAACAAGTTGTATTTGTACAATGTCCTCCATGTGGGATAGTGTCTCAGAGGGCTTAATACATGTAAAATCAGAAATCCATTTGTTAATTTGTAATATAATGTTACAGCTATACATTCATATAGCAAAGTATTCATATAGAACTGGATTCAGCCTATATATTCACTAATTTATATTAATTATGTTCACTGTACAGTCACTAATTTACTGCATTGCATACACGTACAATGATATTCATTTTTACATCCTGTTCTGTTTCATTTGTTTCCATACTTTTTTGATTGTATCATTAATTTTGGCTTTATCTGTCTTAGTGGATGTCAAGCGACACTCTGCTGTTCAAAAAAAATGTGGAGGTTTTTTNCCCCTGTTTTTTCTGGTTTATAGTCCGTACCTTATCTAAATTTTACGACCAAATTCAAATTAATTTGCTACTTATCTCATTGTTTGTTGCGCATTATTGATACAAATTAGCTGCCACATTAGCCTATATCACAATCGCTTAATTTCATCATTGTAAAGCACCTTGAGATTTTTTAGTGAAAGGCACTACATAAATGCAAGTTATCGTATATGTATAATCTGTTGTGTGAAGATGAAATCAGATTTAATTGGATTCAAAACAAACTCCATCTGAATGCTGATTTACCAGAGGTGAATGGAGTCTGCATGAAAGACCAGTCTGAAAAATTCCAACTCGTTTTATATTTAAGATTGTGCAGATTGTGGCAAATTCTTATATTACACTTTGGATTTGGTTCTCTGCAGTTCTCTAAATGTTTATAGCTTGGCTTCCATGTTAAGGCTGAATGAAAGAATTTTCCACAATTCTGTGTAATCTTAAATTTTAAGACAAGATGGTCTCAGAGGCTAAGCTTGAGTGTTTCTTCAAGCCTCGAAGGAAGCAATTAATAAGGTTGATCAATGATTTTATTTCATCAGAGTGTTTCTAAATTTTATAATAAATAATCTATCTTGGATACAGTTAATAATTCTGCCGATACCACTTTTTATGTATTATTCTATGCTTATTAAATACTTAATATTTTATGTTGATCTAAGACGTAGACTTTAATGAACTAAATTAGAACCATAAAATAATTAATTCAATAAATCAAGGCCGGTGAAGAAGTATCTGGCTATTGGAATAGTGCATTGAGAAAGCAAAAAACACCTCCGAGGATAAGTTTCTCATTCAATGGTTACTCAATGAAGTGCCAAGAAGCACTTTTCCTCATGAGTGTGATTTTTGAGATCCTGTTGTCTGAGCGTTTACATGTTTTTTTTTGTCTTAAATACTGTGAAGTCCAGTGTTGATGGTTTGCTGCCAATTCAAGGAGAAAAGGTTTAATATCGGCTCCAAACAGGAGAATTCGCTTTCTCTCCCCTCCCACTCTATTCTTAAGTCAACGGCGGAGACAATAACTGCTTGGGGGTTCATCCAGATGGTTACATTGAAATCCATTAGAACTATTGTGAAATGTAATTTACTTTATGGATTAACGGCATAAATATCTGATACCTGTTAAGCTAATTTAAAACAAGAATTTACTTGAAAAAAATGGCTGATTAGGATTAACTCACAAATGTTGTTAGACATTTTGAAACCAATATTTTAAACAAAATGTAAGCTTTATTTTCACATGCTAACCGCAATGTATTACATTTGTCATTATCTCTCAAGATTATCTCCCTATTGAAGATAATCGAGATTTACATTAAGAAAAATGTAATGCCCTTAAATCTTCTCCAATAAATTGAACAACATTTGTGAAGTGCTGACTCAAATACTGATTTTGGCTGACTTTTACTGTAGAGTTGATTTAGCCCATTTTGTGTTCTTTGGGCATTATTAGGGATTTATGGATTTGGACAAGTCAGATATTCAGGCGTTTTAAGCTTCAAGCGTGTTCACCAAATTACTTAAAAACAGCTTGCATTTATATAACGCTCTTCGTACTGGGTACTTTCTTACCGTGCTGAATCATCAGCCACCGACCGCCGTGGAAGAAACCTGTGTCTGGATATTGTGGGTGAGAACAGTCGAATAATCTTCTGGCATTCCATTTTGAGACTCATACATGAAGCATGATCACTCGAGTGAAGTGAGGTCCAGGACAGCAGAAAGTAGTGTCTTGAGGAGAAAATTGAAAGGATGAAATCGCCCTTCTCTAAACCTTCCTCTAAATGGCCCCCAGGATTCAACAATAACAAGTGGCTCTGTGGAAGTATCTAAGGCCAACAAGACCTCAGGTTTCATCATTGTGCTGAATAATCTGATCATAACTCAGGTGCCAGTTTGAGTGCCTATATTTAACTAAATTGGTGAATAGTTTAAATCCTTCTACTACCAGTGACTTAAATAATGTGTGAAACTGGCTTCAAAGTTACTGAATTTGATTTTTGTTCCAAAATTATGCATTATTCTAAATTTTAAGATAACTATCTTAAAACTAAGATCATGAGAAATGCTGGCCTCGGACGGCTGAAGGTGCTGTACAATATAGTTGGCACCCTTGTCAAGATTTATGTCAACACTGTACAGTAACCAACTATAAAGGAACCCTGTTATAATAAGGTTACATACACTGACAATAACAACAACAAGATTCCATTTATAGAGCGCCTTTCAAGTCGGGAGGACGTCCCAAGGTGCTGGACAGTTGGGTCAGGACTGACATTTACAGGGTAATTAATTATTAATTTTGGACTACCAGCTAGCTTCCAATGCTATAAAATGTCTAACTTCCAGGTCATCCGGGTTTGATCTGACAACCTCGAAGTTGGCCATTTGTTTTGCACAACAGCTTTCTGGCTCTTCTGTGGAAACAGCGACAGCATTGAACAACTTTAGGAATATGATTCATGTAACATTGTCATTCTGTACACGTGTATTGTTTATAACGAAGAAATCCTAATACAAAGAATTATCAACAACTTTGCAGCTTTTTTTATATAAAGGCATCAGCAATGTACTTAGCTACAAATGTCTTTTCAAAGTCACTAGTTTCTAACAAATTGACTTGGTGCTGCCTATGACCTTACTGCACTCAACGTAAAGACTGGTGTCTGGTGTGCACCTAGGTCAGAGGACTCATTAATGAGTCTGCACAAAGCTTGAGGTACACTATTACATTCTCCTTCTAAAGGCAGTCACTTAGTCACTCTCAATTGACTGCCTCGCTAATCAGTAGCACCAGTTAAGCTCATTGCCCTTTCCAGACAAATCAGACTCTTTTGTGTTTTTTAGCTTACATAGACTAGCCTTGGCTTTCTTGCACTTTCTCACGATATTAAATTATATGAACTAAAACCAAGCGCTTATCAAATTCCAAATTCCCAGTGAAGTTGGTATAGTGGGTATAGGAGAATTTAATCCCTGGATCCAGTGAGTGAATGAGTGTTTCCACTGGCATCTTCACGTCTGGGTGGGCAATCAGGACCTGGCCCAACGCCGTTCTGCCTCCTGTGGCCAGGGCTTGACCTATTGTAAAATGTGAAGCTTATACCTCTTTATACCAATGACAAAAGAAAGTGAACACTAGAAATAAATCTCTGTCCATTAGCCTTTCTTTGCAATCACAATTTCGTTGCAGCACTAAACCCCTAATTTTTTTTAAAAGATTGAAGCAGGTGACAATATAAGTCCATTTATAAATGTCCTGAAATGCCTTGCTTTAATTAATTCTGTTTTGCTTCCAACCTGGGATTTCAAAGTGTTCTTTTTAAACTCAAAAAAGAAATTGGATCACTTTTGGACTTATTGGGCTCTAACAGAGACCATTTGTTATCAGGAGCCATTGTTGTCTGTGACTGCAGGGATTGAAGCCTGCAGGTATCAGATGTGTCAGATGCTGACTTGCTGTAAATACACTTTCAGTTTCAACATCCATGAAGCTGGATTGTGGCCAAAGGAAATGAGGATCCTGCAGCTAAGCAGAACATGGGACCAGACAATTGAAAGCAGATTGGCCTCTGACATAAAAAAGATGTAATAAAGAAAGGTGACAACATGCTTTTTAAAAGAGAATTGGATATGTATTTGAAGAGGCAAAATCTCAAAGTGTACGGGAAACCAGCAAGGAATTGGGATTGGAGTAGATAGTTTCAATGGGGAGCTATGCAACATCCAATTAATATCCATGTAAAATGCAGCTGATGCTATACATCTTTTTAGACTTTACATGGCCCACTCAAATTAAAGCCACTCTCTGGAACTCTATTCTGGTCTCAAGATTTATCTCTTTCACTATGCTTTTGGTCATCTTTCCCCTCCCCACCCTCTTCAGCTCCCGCCTTCAACCAAGAACAGTGTGAGGCTCCTTGAGGCCTCCTTCCAAAGTGAAATTGATATGTCAATTGTATTGCAATATATAGAGCAGAGCTGATGCTGACTGTTTGCTAACATTAAAAATTAACCAGCAGTTAAGCTACAAGTTCTCGGGAGCCGAACTCGATGTCCTTCAACCTTGGCTCGGTTTGAGTACAATGCTGAGCAGGGAGTATAGTTCCAGATTTCTGGCTCGCATCCTGTTCAGGCACCTTAGATGTTACTGCAGCTGCAGTATAAAGGAATCTTGCCTGAAATTTCTCATGTCGTTAGAATTGAAGACCGTTGTTCTGAAATTTAAGGTTGCGCATAATTTTGGATACATTTTAACTTCAGTCTTATATTAATTTGGAACCTCTAAAGAAGCACAGCCTTTCAAATTTAAACTGTATTTAAGAATTTTCCAAACTTCTGCATGATCATAAATTTCCAGACGTTGATCATAAGGCTAAGTCCCTATGGATTTGGGGTCTCAATATACAATACCAATGTAGATTGATATATCACCTTTCATGTTGGGAGTACGCCCCAGTGCATTGTAATTTTGATGAGAATGCATTTTGGTCTGTTTCTTATAGATTCTTTTGTAATGTACTAAATACAACGAATCTGATGCTTCATTTCAGTTAATGAGGGTGTCTACAAGAAATTTTCTGGAGGCTCAGGCAATGCCCATGGACAATCTCACTACCCAACCCCTGCACGCAGACGTCACCGGACTACCTTCAGCCAAGAGCAGCTGGAACACCTGGAAGCCACTTTCAGCAAAAACCATTATCCAGACATCTATTGCAGGGAGGAGCTGGCCAAGATCATCAAACTTAATGAGGCACGCATCCAGGTCAGCAGATATAATAGGGGCACTCCACTTGCCTACATATAGAATGGGGGGTTATGCAAACTCCAATAGGTGTAAAGATGATAATAATCCTTACATTTGATATAGCGCCTAATCACGTCGTTGATACATCAAGGCACTTCACAGAATATACTGTAAAGTGGAGTGACTGTATTTTGTGGGCGAAACGCGGCAGCCAATTGGGCACAGCAGTGTCCCACAGTCACGGATTGAGTGATCACATTTGTTTTTTGAGGGATTATTATCCCCAGAAAGTGATCCGCCAATCAACTAATAACCGGATTCCTACTTACTGCTAGGTTAAACAGGTGTGTGGAGTAAGGAAACTTGCCTAAGGTTTCACCCCGCTTGGGAAAGATAACAGTCCTGTATTATTTTTCAGTACAGATCTTTCCATCACAGATAAGATACAGCTCTTTAGCATTGAAAAGAAACATCTCAGAGGCAACCTTGTGGAAGTATCTAAAATGCTAAACGGGATTAAGAAAGTGATACTGAATGACACTGTCAGATGTCAAAATAGCAGTAAAGAACACAAGAACAAGAGCTAACTGTATCAGGGCTATAACAGCAGCAAGTGACAGTGAGTTATTAACTACTGCACCAGGCAATGTCTGGCTTCTTGACCTGGTTATGTGCCTTTGGCTAATTCAATATCTGTATTTTCAGGTATGGTTTCAAAACAGACGAGCAAAGCATCGAAAACAAGAACGAGCCATTCAGAAATCAATCCCGCCCACTGTGATCTCAGCCTGCAGCAGCCTAATACCTAGTGTTTGTCCTGTTTCTACCTCCGCCCGCTCATACCAGTACCCGCATGCCATTAATCATATACCACGCTTCTCATCCATGGGAACAGGTGGCTACTCTTCTCCATCAGCTGTCGGCCAGTTTACCTGCACCAGCACACACGCACACTTAGCCTCTGCCCCACCTCCACCTCGGCAGCATGATGATTGGTACAGTACCCTGAGATCAATCAATTCCCCCCCTGCGGGCCTACCCTCATCAATACTTTCCCTGGGCCCCATGCCAGGGCTGGATCCACCAGTTCACTGGAATTAACCAATCTTTGTTAACCTCCCAGAAAGAAATCAAGACTTGTTATGTAATGTTGCCTCCCAAACTCACTGACGTGCATGGCTCTAGAAAATTGCATTTAAACCAAATAGTGCAAATGAATTCTTGCTTTTCATTTCAATCATCGATAAACACATGTGCGATATGTGCAGTTCATACACTTGGGGGGGGGGAAGACACTGTATGATTCTGTTTTTTTAAAAACAAAATTACTTGTTCATTACTGCTCAATTAAAAATAATGTGCTTCAAGGAACTGTATTTTGGTTCTCTTCCACATTAGATATGATTTAAGCTATTTGGCAATGTTACATGGGATCCACTGCCAATAGGAGGTAATTAATTGCATGTTAAAAATGTAGATCATTTGAGAAGTTCTGAAAGATTTTTCAAAGAAAAATTCATGGTGACCAAGAAGTCTTTATACCATTACAATATCTAATCAGTCTTAAAGAAATTATATATTTTTTTAGATAATCACCCCGTAGTTATGTTTTTGATCATAACTACACTTTTTCCCTTACTACTTTACTTGCCAGAGACAACTTTGCTTTTAAAAAATGCTGCTACATACAAAATAAATTTCAAAATAATTTTATTTCATTCTCTTCTCCCCACTTAATAAGTAGTGACTGCACACCCGGTACAATCTTCAATAAGCTTCTAAACTGTGTTAACTATTCTGTGGAGAGGGTAAACTACACTTACACACACCCAGAAGTAGAATGAATAATTTTGCAAGGTTGTTTTACAATTAGAATGATTACTTGCTGCTTCTACCCAATCTACTTCCTACTAAACAATAATTGATTAATTATTAATTTTAATAATAATTAATTTTTTTCCACCCTGAAGAAAAGGTTATGTGACCTGTTTCAATGCAAATTTATTTGAAACACATTCAAATGATCAAGACCCTTCTCAAAGAGTCAAGCTATGTTTAGGTTTCATTCACCATTAAATTGTGGATTGTGAAAATAACTTATTAATGGAGAGAAATCCAGAAACAAGAATTCTTCATCTAAACATTAAAATTGCTTTTGTCAGTAATAGTCAGTGCCCCCACGGGCTTGTTTTATTACCAGTTTAGCCTGCACTTGAAGTATGAAGTGTCTTTACTCCCTGTTCAGTCAACCATATTATTGGAATGAAAATCACAGGCTACATCTCAAATTTACAATCACCATTTGATATTATTTTCCACCTTATTTGTGTGTTATATTCTTTTCTGCAAACCCATAATGGCAGGAGAGTAATTTGTTGCTTGGCCTCCACAGGTGACTTGTTAACCAAACTTGTAGAAGTTGTATGAAGCTTATCTGCAACTACTTGAGTTGGTCTTTCTGCCATTAGTTGCAGCACTTCACCTCCACCCAGATAAGAGAGGAAAAATAGCTCTACATTTTCATTACTATACCAATGCACATTGTTAAAGACTCATAGCAATAAGTATGAAGTAATTAGCATCAGAATTATGTAGGGCTGTTTGCTCACGAGTTTGCACTTCTGAATTTAACGATAATAATCCTTGCATTTAACAAGTCTTAATGCTGCAGTTTTAAGGTTTATTTTACATTTGCTACTTCATACAACTGGTTATGTAGATGTATATGTACAGTCACACAGAAAAATAAATAGAACATTTTTTGATTACCTGGCTTCAAATTGCTGTGTGTTGAAACCAGATACCAAAGATACACTCATTTTTAAAATTACAAAACAGGCATTTTCTATTCAGTTTTACCATGATGATTCAAAGTGATATGTGGACATTGCAAAGTTTTAGTACTGCTTTATTTACTGTATAAATGTTTCATTGACTGCAAAATTTCACAAAATATGTAAATATTAAATGGACAGCAACTTTAATACTATCCTGCTACAAGTTAAGAATTGCACAAAAATATTCATGTTTCAAAGTACCCACTGAAAAGTCTTGAGTTTACAATTCTGTACAGAAAAGAATTAAAACCTTACGGTTGATATATAGGGTAATAAACAATGATTGGCTCATTTGCTTTAGGAAAATAAAGTTGACCGAACCTTGAGTACTAAAAAATATAATTGCTTCCACTCAATGACCATCAGAAAAAGGGAATATAACCACTGTTACACTGTTTTATTCTAATGATTTTGCAAACTCAGCATAGTCAATATATCCATCGTTATTTTTGTCGTCATCTCTTAACACATCATCGATTAAATCCACAATATCTTTCTCACTCAATGGGTTTCCATGGCCTCCTTCCTGCAGAAACACACACAATAGGTCACAGAATTAGAAACCAAGGGAGCATAAGTATGTAACCAGAAATGGCAAAATTTACCCTATGAATAACACATTTTCCAGGGTGGACAATTAACATTAAAAAATATTAAACTTCATTGTAGTTGTATCAATTAGCAGGTTTATCATTATAGTAGAATATTACTTTGACTGACACAAGGGTGGAGGGGGCACAGGCACTCAATTAAACAAGTTGTAGCTAAGTGCTGAATCACCTTAACACTCTCCTAGTTTAGACAAGTCAGAATATTCATTAGCAGAAAAGTATGACTTGTACTTTTCAGAATTGAATGGCTCATTGGCTAGCAGAACCTCATACACATGTACATTTGCTGAATTGCTACACATTTTAGAACAGTCAAAAATGCCAAAAATACTAAATTAAAATACTACTAAAGATGGGCAATAGAGAGGAAGACTTATCTGGGAATGAAGATTGTAAGAGGCCACCATTAGTAACTGGTGTAACTGTACTTTGTCTCTGTCATACTGCCCTCACTTCACGTCTCTGTTCGATCTATGCCTCTCCTGTCTCTCTGTAGGTTTGTTCTGTCCGTGCCCCTCACTCTGTTTTTCTGGCTATCACTGACTCTCTCTCTTCGGTCTAACAAATTGTCTCACACTCACTTGCTCTTTTCCCATCTTTTTTCCCCTCTCACTCTTCTGTTCCATATTTAGTTGCTCACACTCTGCATACGGTATCTGTTTATTCTCTAAATCGTCTAGATGTGGCCTCTACCAAAATTATTATATCTCAGTATAGGATGGACAGCATATTTGCAGGTGAGCATTATTATTAGATGGATAACATCTAAATTGCAGGAACTAGTAATACACTGCAACAATCAGTAATGCTAAGAACTGATTAACAATCAATCATACTGACTTACAGCAATGACAGTGGCTGATACCAGCTCACCTCTCAAAGTGATGATTCAGTTCATTCAAGCTGCTTCACCCCAGTTGCATTTTGAACCCTCTAACACACCAAGGTTTCCGCACACACACACATCCATGGATATCATCACCCTTCACCTGCACAATTTGTCAGAAAACAAACCAAAGATGACAGATGGTAAAGCAGTAACAAAGCATTTACCTCTTTGTATACGTGTGCAATGGCTGATATCAACTCCAGTCCATCAAGAAGGTTATTCCCATCGTAATCATGCATTTTGAAGTAATGAAGTTGAAGTTCCTGTGGCGTCATCTCCGATTCAGTTTTATCTATCACACCATCTAAATGCTCCATTATATGGCTGTAAGGTAAAACATTTTGATTACAACCGAATTCCCACATTCAATAATTGGACATGTTAATGTAATTAGCCAATCATCAACTTAGTAAATAAGTGCCTGCACTGAAACAGCGGTAATAATCCTTCCCTAGAATGCCAATCATTCTCTAAACTGCATCAGCCAAACATACAGCAATACGGCCTGTGTGGAGCTGGAGATTGCTGAATTAGCACGTGAGCCCAGGAACCAATGACACAATAATGGCTTGAAGATTGGAAACTCTAAACTCTAAATATTGCAGATGGTGATTTCAGTTTCTGTTTTCAGATTTATAAGTGTTGTCTTATCCCCTTTCCACAAATTAATAGGAACAAGTGGAGGTCAATCAGCAGATTGATCCTGTTCCACTAATTAAATAGATGTTGGCAGATCTTTTAATTCCACTACTCTGCCTTTTCACCATACCCCTGATCTCTTGATTCATGAGTCGCAGGCATTCCAACTGTACAGAAATTGCACATCACAAGGAAGTGATAATATAATATCATAGCAATATCAAAGTCCCAATGCTCTACGTTATGGAATGTTAGGTCACAAGAAAATATCCATAATATTCCACATCCTGAGCTAAACAGTAAAATCTCCCACAACAGGTTTCAACAAGGATAAAATGTGGTTCTCAGAGTCTGAAGGAGACAATACTTTAAACTGTAGTATTACCCTCACAAAAATTGAAAGCACTTGTACTAATTAGCTGATGTGAAAGAAACTTGAAACAAGATCAAATCACAATGTGAAAATGAAAAATACCTGGTGTTCAAATATTAACAAATGGATTTTATTATTCCTTATCAGCAAAGAGATGCTTTGCTTATTCTCTCTACAGAACAGAGTTGCTTACTCTTTGTCTTGAACAATATTCCTATCAAGACGAATGTTGGGTCGATGGCCCTCAGTGATTTGAGCGTCAACAGGTAGGTGATCTTGAGCGATGACTGAAAACTGCTGCTGCCTGCCCCATAACACAAGAAACAAGGAACCTAAGATGCAGCTCTTCACAATGCTACTCCAGTGTGGCATGATCCAGACCCTGCAGAATAATGCATCAGACGTTTATACCAAAAATGTAATTACTGTCAAACTCTGAGACTTTTCACAAGACTTCAAATTAATTTCATATTTACTATATTCAAGTTCGGTGACTTTTATTTCTCAATAATTCTCCAATATTTCTCAACAGACAGTAGGAACAATCAAACACTTTGGTGGATAAAGAAATCTGAATAGCAGAAGACAAATGTTTTTGCAAAAGATATAGGCAGCTTAAGGATGGACATGCTATCAAATTAATCAGCACATAATCAGTTACATATTGGCACAATACACATTGTACAAATGTAGACTGTTCTGTACTAAGGCAAACTGCAACAATTATATAACATGTCATTCATTCCAAAACAAGCCTTAAACTAAAAAATCTGTTAGAAGAGCAAATGTTGAAATAGATTATCTGCAGTAACAGAGGCCTTTGATGTAAAACTGGGTCAAACGTATTCATGTCAAACAATAGTCAGGTTTGTATGGTTTAATCTTTTAATCAGTGATTTATTCAGTGCATATAGCAATAGTACTGTAAGGAATCCCCCTGTCGGGCATCCTCTTTTATACCAATACCACAAACCCTTCATATCGAGGGGGGGGGTGGGGAAGAAGAGGTAAGTGGGGGACTCCTTGGACTGAGCTGAGCTGGCTCCGAAGTCAAGCGCCTGGCAATAGAATATCGTAATTGTCTATCCTCTCTCTGAATATCAATCAAGGCAGATATCCAGCCCTGGATATATGAGCATGTGGTCACAAATATAGACTCCGGGTATTATCTTTCAGCAGCTGTTGACCCAAGCCTCAGTGTCCTCATCAGCTATTGAACACAGTTTGTGCTATCCATCTTGATGATCCAGAGATCTAAATTCAGTGCTGGTACTAGGCTTACTAATACTGTTTAATCCAGGTCCTCATGTGAGAAGCATTGACAAGTAGACATGCCTGCCACGGAGGCGACTCCACCTCCACGATACTCAGCAACAAGGCAATATAGGCTGAAGCTCTCCATCCCTACAACTGCTTCATCTTCAAGTCCAGCCATTATGCTCAGTGCTTTACTTTTCAAATAAGCCAAAGGAAACCTTTCCATTGTTGTATATTTTGTGGACGAAACACTGCAGCCAATTTCGAACAGCAGTATCCCACAAACGGTTGTGGATTGAATGACCAATTTATTATATTTTTTTGAAGGAATTATTACCCCCGGAAAAGCGATCCTACTTACTGCTAGGTAAACACAGGCGTGCGGTGTAAGGAAACTTGCCCAGCGTTTCACCCTGCCGGGAATCGAACTCAGGTCTCTCACTTGTGAGGCGAATGCTTTAATCACTGAGGTACAGGACATCACAATGTGATGTGACTCCATCACACCCAATGTCAGGGAGGGGGAGCTACCCTCTCACCAATGCTACAAACCATCCCCATGAATCAGTATAACCTCCATCCAGCCCTGAGATTGTGTACTCAACCCCTCGCCGCTGGAGGATTAGATGGAGTTGGGGCCTACACCTCAGATTGGTTGGCCAGAGTGTCAGTCACCAACCTGAGGCAGCAGCTGGAGACAAAGCAGCAGAGGAACAGTCAGTGACTCCGCTGTGAGTGAGTGAGTGAGTGAGCGAGTGAGTCAGTCCTCAGTGAGCGAGTGCTTTCATCACAGGCAACCGTGACTATGCCAACTCCCTGCCTGCTGCGCTTCACAACTTTTCACAACCCTCCACAAGATGCAGATTACTTAAAAACTCTGCAACTCGTGTCCTCTCCCACACTGGGCTCCATGACCCTATCGAGTTCAAGATCCTCGTCCTCACTTTCGAAACCCATCCACGGTCCTACCCCTCCCTCCCTCTGTGACCTTCTAAAACCATACCAGCCCACCCTGGTGGGCACGGCACCGGCCTGCTCCATGTCTCCCGCCCTGCCCACCCCAGGCCTTCAGCCTTTCTGCCCCCAATCTCTGGATCTCCGTCCCGGAGCCTCTTCACCTCGTCCGCTTCCGAGACCTGTCTCAAGATCATCCTCTTCGATCGTGGCTTCGGCCACCCTCCCACCTGCACCCCTCAGGTCTCCAACCCCAAGATCGGATTCCAGTCTGACGGGGGTGGGGTGGTGGGGGTGGGGGGGGGTCTGACGAAAGGTCGTGGACCCCAAACGGTTGACTCACTTTCCTTTCTCCATCGTTGCTGCCCGACCTCTCCGTGTGTTCCCAGCGACTTCCGTTCGGCTTTCGGATTACAGTATAAGTCTTTTGAGACGCCTCGGAGATGCGATAAAGGCGCTGTTATCAAATTCAAGGACTATTTATCGTCATTATTATTATTATTATTAATGATCACTGCCCGGCGCCTTGGGACGTCCTCCCGACCTGACAGTGCAATCTGTTGTTGTTGTTGTTGTTGTTGTTGTTGTGAGCGAGTCTGACCTCTCCCCTCCCCCCCCCCCCCCCCCCCGTGCGACAACGACCGAAGATAACCACATTTGGGGCGGTGGGCGCGGCCGACAGTCGCTCAGCAACAATTCCCCCGGTAACGGTCTCGGCTCCAACAGCATCACCTTATAAACCGCCCCCACTCCCCCCCCCCCACCGTAACCCTAAACCCTAAACCCAGGCTGAGGGGAGGGGGGGAGGACAGGAAAACAATCAACACGTTACTCACCTTCCAGTGAGTCCCCTCTGCTCTCTCTCTCTCTCTCTCTCGGGCAGTTGTTATCGTCAATCACAACCAGTGTCGGATGTTGTCGGTCAACCGCAGGCGGAGCCGCGCGGACCGTCCGTTACTCTCCGGCTTCAAACCGCCTCTGTCACTCCCTCCCTCCCTCCCTCCCGCGAGCTGGGGGGGCGGGGCGGGGGGCGGGGCGAGCCGCTCACCTCTGACCCGCCCGCCGAGTGACGCGGGGGGAGGTGGGGGGGCCTCCGCCCCGCCCACCCGCCCTCTTTTCCCCGAGGTTTGATTGGCGGCTCTGAACCGGAGCACGTGACGCTCCACTCTCAGCTCCACTCTCAGTCTCACACGTGTGTGTGTGTGTGTGTTGGATGTCCCAGAGATAAGAGGGGTTGTTGTCTTTGTTCCTCTGTCTGTTCCTTCCCCCCTCTCCCCCCCACCACCTCCATCTTCAAGTCCTGCCTCGACACGTATCCCCTTGACTTTGCCTATGGTCACTCCCGCCTGAAAACGTGGCTCTTCCACCACACTTACGGCCGCCTCCCCCCCCGCCCCCAGCTCGGAGTCACACTCTGCCACTCTTAAGCGCTCCCGAGACGCTACCGCGCTATATAAGCGCAAGTTGTTGTTGTTGTTGTTATGCGTTGCACACACACACACGCAAGGATTATTTATCAATAAATACACATTTATCCGAAAATACCATCTACGCCCTTTCTGCAACAGATCTGTCAAAAAGTGGATTGGACCGCCTTGGCTCGTCCTCCCGCTATACAGATGCAATTTTATATTTTGTATTGATTTTTTTTAAAAACGCCCAAGACAATTTCGGACTCGGGAGAACGAGGAGACGATTGCTCTTTTCAAGCAATCAATGCACGAAGTGAGAGTCACAAAACAAATATTCTGTTTCCCGGAAAATCAGTCATTGCCGATAAAGGGTCACGCGAAACTTCAGACAGTATACCCGTTGGTGATTGATTTATTGAAGGTTTTAAGGTTTTTTTACTTTCAGATGTATCCGTCTTATCCACCAATCTTTTTCCTTTCCAACAACTGATAGGAATGAGAGATTTAACCTATCGATCCCATTCTGGCAATTTATTAGATGTTGATCAATCTTTTAATCCCAATGCCTTGGCTTTTACCATACCCTTTAATAACGTTACTAATCGAATATCTGTCTCTTTTGTTAAAACATTCTATGTTTTAACTCCCCTCTCGACTCTCTTCCTCCTCCTCGCTCCCTCCCTTCCCTCCCCTCACCCTGACCATTTCCCCCCTCCTCTCTCCCTCCCTTCCCTCCCCTCACCCTGACCATTTCCCCTCTGCTCGGGTCATGACCCAACTGTCCAGCACCTTGGGACGTCCTCCTGACGTGAAAGGCGCTCTATAAATGGAATCTTGTTGTTGTTGTTGTTGTATTGATTCTGCCTAAAAGGCTTCCAAAACCAGTTCTGCAATGCTATCACCCTCTGCTTTGAAAAAAACTCCTAAGAATATACATTTTCAACTGTGCCTTTGGCCAACAATTCAAAATTTAATTCTTTTAGTGTCCACCACTACATTTGTCAAGTGTTTTGTGCAGTTCTAATGTGGAATGCACTATATAAATGAAAATTGTTGTAATTATGATATACTTTTGTTGTATTTATGTTTTGTAAATAAAGTAGAATGGATTTTCAGTATAAACTCTGGTCTGTTTTGTCATACTGTAACTATTTGAAGAAAGGTTGGCTATTGCCAGCATACAATGCACAGTGTGGGAAATTGTTTAACATTCAGATGTGCTTTCTGCAAAGGCAGATAATACAGAATAGATTCTCAGGTCTTAAGATGGATAAGGATACCTTTTGTGAAGAACTGGTTCTAATCCATTATAAAAGGGGACAGTATTGAAAACACTAAAAAAATGGCAACATTCGATTGCAAATATAGGTTCAGCCTTACCTGCCGAGCTTCTGTCAATAGCCACAAGCTTTTAGTAAATTCTTGTTCTAATTCTTCCCTTTTGTAAAGGGGTGATCTTGCACTTTATATTAAATTCTTCTATAGTTACTCTACTGAATGCTCTTTACAAATGCCTGGTTTGCTTGTATTACAAGATTATGAAAGCAATTTCTAAAGTGTCAGATCACCAGTATTTTTCAAAGCCCCAATTCTAGATGAAGAGAATAGATTGCAGATGTGTTATATATATGTATGTATCAACCCATGTACACTGACATTTGTGTTTTCTACAAAGAGAATGAGAGGAAGGCTTATTTAACATTGGATAGTTTGCAAAGAAATCAGGTTAAACAAGACTATGTATATTTACAATCATAAATTAAGAATGTAAGATTTATAGGATCAGTGGTCCAAGGTTGCATCTTACTGAGTGTGCTAATGAGATTTTGAAGTGCAAATATTAGAAGGCAATTTTACCATATGAAATGTATATAATCCTTACAGTGAATCGTAATGATCTTGTACTTGGTGCATACGCTATGTAAACATTTATGAGCAAAGGACCCCTGACTGATCATGCAAATCTATGCTCAAAGTATTCAATCACTGTAAACATCTCCAGGAAATTGCGTATGTAATTGAATTTTTTCCAAAATACAAAGTAGGTTGAAATTAGCAGTGCAGGTTTATTAAACATTAAATAACTCGGTAAAATATACAGTTTGCATATTAATTCTTAAAAAATATATAGCAAAATAAATAATGGAATATTGGACATTTACATTGTCTGTGCATTAAATAAGATTCCCAAAAAAGTCACAGAAAGGTACCTCTTAAGATGATACAACTGTGCAGAGATGTATGCCAGATCATCTCAAACAAAAGTTATGAACTATTCCTTAAATAAAAATAATATATAGTTTGATTCTCTATTTTCAAAAGCAAATGTAAATGAATTTGTGTAACAAACTTAAATGAAGGCAAATTTGTATAATACTTGTATACTGTAATATTCTTAATGAGAATTGTTCATTATGAAACAGTAGAAAGCAATATTCACGATGTATTTTAGTCAGTCTTTGAACATCATCGCAAATCACAGCAGAGCAAAAAGTACCAATTTTCTTACAAAAAAACTCAGCTAGATAAGCTTGGCATACCCAAACTTTAAAATTTCATCTTATTTCTCTTGCTGAGTAATACAAGTGGAATTTCATCTTCATTTGTAATGAACACATAATTGTGGAATGTTCTATTCTTAAGATCAGAGAAAGCTATAATACGATGATTAGGTACTAAATATAAATTCTGTGTGAATGGGTGTCCATTAACAAAGGTGGAAAAAAGTTGTGATTACTGATCAGTCACTAAGAGCGTATGAAAGTTAATAGGACTAAATAAGTTTAATCTCCATTGGTAACGGATTACCACGTTAGCTTAACCTTGCATAACTTACTAGGTGAGTCATACTCAAAATACTGAGTATAATTTGGGGGCCCAATCTTTGAAGAGTTTCGATGCATTTCAGAGAAGAACTCAGATGATTCAGGAACATAGTATGAAAATAGATTCAAAGTTACTGAACCAATTCTCTTGGAATACGAGACGATTGAAAAGGGACAAGGTTAAGGTTTTTAAAATGAGCGGTGTAATAATAATAATTCTTGCATTTGATATAGCATCTTATCAGGTCTTCGAGACGTCTCAAAGTGCTTCACAGAATATACTGTAAAGTGAATTGACTGTATATTGTGAGGGCATAACACGGCAACCAATTGGGTCCCATAAACAGTTGTGGATTAGAACGACCACATTTTAAAAAAAACCTTTTTTTTGAAGGGATTATTACCCCCGGAAAAGCGATCCATCAATCGACTAACAACCGGGTACATACTTTACTTACTGCTAGGTAAACAAGGCAGGTGGAGTAAGGAAATTTGCCTAACATGTCGCCCTGCCCGGAATCAAACCCAGGTCCTCTCACTGCCGAGGTGAATGCTCTGACCACTAAGCCACAGGACTCCCCTAAAAGATAAATATAACAATTGTGATTGGAAAAATGTTGGACTCAGAAAAAAATCGGGGGGAATTGAAGATATAAAAAAGGTACCTCGGGAAAGGGAAATGGTATTAAATTGCTCTCGTGGAGGGAGCTAGTACAGCAGACACACACTGGGCAAATAGCCTCCATCTTTGTTGAAATTTCCATGAAACTAGAGACTGGAACAATTGTTTTCTCTCAAATAGTGGGAAATACATGGAATAGACTCCCAGCCAACCATTAATGCTGTTGATTAACTCTTTATAAAAGAGTGAATATCTGATCCAGAAGCTTTGATAAGAAGAGATAAGAATAGATCCTAACTGGTAAGATGCCAAATAAATCCAAGGATACATGCAATGCAGAGTTAACAGACCTATCAAATACAAGTGCTCAGAGTTCAGTGGAAAACAACATTTTTTCAACTGTGTCGATGGGCTATTCAACTGGGGAGGAGCAGCAATCATAATCAAGGTGATCCCCCCTATCCTCACTCAACATTCACTCATATAAACATAAACACTATCCTCTCTCAACTGTTCTGACCTATGTGCTGCTGGTTGTGACATATTATGACTGAGGGAATATACATTGTACACTGAATTCTGGCAATATCAGTGCCACCTCAGGGTGGAACTCTATGAACAGCAGTTCTTACCTGATAACTATATCAAAAACATTTACTTTTGGCTCCGAATGAAACAATGACTGCGTTTTTTGAAAGTTAAATTCCATACAACATTCTATGGCAAATTTGACGAGTTGGTTTCAACATTTTCCCTGAACTTATTGCATAAAACAGAAGCAAATACCATTGCATGTCTGAGTGATGCCAAAATTCGTCATTATATGCAAGATATCCCTACAACAGCCAGCGTAGAACACATATTAATAATATTTCTTGCATTTGATATAGCGCCTTATCACATCTTCGAGACATCTCAAAGAGCTTCACAGAGTATACTGTAAAGTGAATTGACTATATTTTGTGGGCAAAATGCGCCAGCAATTGCGCACAGCAGTATCCCACAAACAGTCGTGGATTGAGTGACCAAATATTATTATTATTTTTTGAAGGGTTTATTAGCCCCTGGAAAAGCAATCCACCAATCGACTAACAACCAGGTTCCTGATTACTACTAGGTAAGAGACGTGTGGAGTAAGGAAACTTAGCCAAAATCTTGCCCTGCCCGGGAATCGAACCCAGGTTCTCTCGCTTGCGAGGCAAGCGCTCTAACCACTAAGATACAGGACTTCACTGGTTTAAATTTCCATTTTTATTAAAGTAAGATCAAATTTTACCTTTTAATGGACATAATGCTATGGTTAATTCTTCCTTGTGATTTAGTTTCTCATTTTCAAAGCTTGACATTTTTAGACATGTAGCTGACGAGGAACCATACTGTTTCAAAGGCAGCTTGATGCTGTGATGGGGAACAGTAGGTGTTATGGAAGGATGAAATTGGATGGGACAAAGGGCCTTCTTCATCCACAAATAAATAAAGCCACAGATTGTCCCCTTCCCGACAAAGTGTTCTGAGTAGCGTATTTACTTTTCGGTTTATAAGCTTTAGACATGCACAGCAGGTTTAATAAGTAACCAATACAACACTCAAACCCTGGATGTTTATCATTCCCTTTGATATGATGCCAATGATATTTGTTTTTAATTTTCTTGTCAGTTTAATTCAACAATTTTCTCCCTTTCCCCTCCCGAAGTCTCCTTTTTATCTTGCACAGCGGTGGGGAGGGGATGGAATATGCTGTTCCATGAATTACAGTACTTTAACCATAACTCATGTGGGAGCTTTGACAGTGAATGTTGGCAGGTTATTCAACCGGAAGGGTCAATCACCATGTCCTCACTCACCCTTCACACACATCCCTGCAGCAGATCTCAATAAAAGAGAACGATCAGAACCAGGATTTCTGGGCCTTTGAGGCCAATTGCTGCCTCCAGCTGAGATCAGTTAAATATCAGTTAATTCGGAACAGACCAAGCATTCAATCCAGGATCCTCTACAATCCTACGGCTCAAAAATTCCTGATGGCCCAATGCCTGTTATTTACTTTAGATAAACCCAATTGTTTCATTGTTGTTTTCCTTGATTCAATACCTTTACATTTTGGGGAAAAAAGGGACCCTGTGTTGATACTGATTAAATTACAGACACAATCAATATTTACTTCAATATCATGGTCAGAACCTATGTGCGCTAACAGTGAAGCATTTTATTTGGCAATTTATATATTTATATCTGTATAGTGTTTTGATGTGACTTTGTAAAGCACATGCCCTTGAGTTTCAGTACTAACATTCAATACCGGCTTATAACAATGTTGGTCCTTTGGTTTGCCTGGTATATGAAAGTAATGGTTGGCTCCCCATATCCTTGGATTTCTGTCCTCCCGGCTGGACAGATAGTGAAGATGGAAGTGACATGTGATGAACTGCCGCTTTCTGCTGTTGGAAGCCATTGATGTAGCCAGCTATCAGCAAAGTGATCTCAAGAATCTGTAACAAAGCAAGATGAGTTCAGACTCATGGCACAATATTCTTTTTCAACATAAATAAATAGAACTTCAGCTCTATCTTTCACATTGAGCTGCAAATACAGTATATGGGCTATTTCTGGTATGAATTTAAATCATGGAAAGAGGTTTAAAAATAGCCATTTTACAGAAGAGTAAAAATGGGATTTTCCCTGCTGTAGTCTGTGGTGTAAATTAGGGAGATAAACATAGAATACATTACAATACAAAATGACATAGGAACATAGGAATTAGGAGCAGGAGTAGGCCATTCGGCCCCTTGAGCTTGCCCCACCATTCAATAAGATCATGGCTGATTTTCTAACCTAACTCGGTCTGCCCGCCTTATCCCAATATCCCTTAATCCCTCTATCCTTTAGAAATCTATCAATCTCAGTTTTGAATACAACAACAACAAGATTACATTTGTATAGTGCCTTTCACGTTGGGAGGACATCCCAAGGTGCTAGACAGTGTACAGCATTTCAGACCAGAGCTGGAGTCAGGGGGAGGAGAAGGGAGGGAGGGGAAGGAGGATGGCCGATGCCATGGTCGAACAGGAGGGTCTTGTTGCGGGACTTGAAGGAGGCTGAGGAGGGGGCGAGGTGGAATGACAATCCCCATGACACTCCCAACAACAAGACCTTTCCGATTAGGTATAAATCATGTCTCTAAGTCAATTGGTTATTGAGATCTTGGCTGACACACAGACAGACATTGTTGTTTTATTAGTATAAATAATATATATATTTATATAACTTGGATTTATATAGCGCCCTCCACGCCGGACGGCGTCTCAGAGCACTTCACAGTAACGGATCCCGGGACTGAGCCAGGGGGAGGGGGAGGAAGGTGACCAAAGACGTGGTCGAAAAGAAAGGTCTTCAGCAGAGACCTGAAAATAGGAAGAGAGGGGGCGAGACGAAGGGAGTGAGGAAGGGAGTTCTAGAGCCTCGGGGCATAGTGGCTGAAGGCACGGCCGCTGAGGGTGGAGCGGAGGACTCGGAGGAGGCTTCTTATATATATATATATATATATAAGCAAGAAGATTAAGAGATATTAGCAATTTAGCACACCAAAGAAAACACATAATTTTAATCAAGCGGCTGATTGGTAGTTGACCTAAGTCAATCATGTTGACTTAAATTTCTAAAAATGGGAATAAACTATTTTTTGCTGTGCTGTGCACACACACATATAATGTGGGCTAAGCACACAGATCTGATAGAAAAATATAACAACAACAAATTACATTTGTACAGCAACTTTCATGTCAGGGGTACATGCCAAGGTGCTGATACAACTGATTTCAAAGATCACCTGAAAGATCTGAAAGAAAGCAGTTTAGGAACCTAGAATAATCTTTGGCAGATCAATTTTAAAAAGATGGGCCAAGAAACTTATCACACTTTGGGTGACTGTAGTTTTACCAGACCCATTCCTATTAGATTTTGTGTGTTCATTAACCACCAACAGAAAGCTTTACATAATCTGCTGTTGCAGGACCTAACCCAACATGAGATGTTCATCATGTAATGCAGTACATTATATTTACTTAAGAACTAGTTGTCATATTTCTCATTTGTTGTAATTAAATTATGTTCAGCTTTGCAAAAAAAGGCAACAGAGTCCACAAGATTGTACACAGGATATTAAATTACATTGTGCTGCATATCAAGGCAAAGGGAAACAAACCTTTTGAGATCCCAACATAACCAATTGAGTTAGTTTGTAATCTGAATGGATATTCACATCAATTCTAATAATGTACACTGCAATAATAATAACAATCCATGCATATGTTCAAGGACTGAGCATCTACAGCCTTCTGGGGTAGAGAATTCCATAAATTCACTACCTTCTGAGTGAAGAAGTGTTTCCTCAACTCTGTTTGAAAAGGCTGACACTTATTCTTAAGACTTAATAGTTAATAGTTCTAGATTCTCCTACCAGGGGAAACAGTCTCACACTGTCTATTCTGTCAAGCCCCATAAGAATCTTATATGTTTCTATAAGATCACTCCTAATTCTTCTATATTCTCTAGAATATAGGCCTAGTTTACTCAGCCCATCCTCATAGGTCAACCCCCTCATCCCAGAAATCAGCCTAGTGAATCTACGCTGCACCCCCTCTAAGGCGAGTATGTCCTTTCTTAAATAAGGAGACCAAAACTGCACACAATATTCTAAATGCGGTCTCACCGAGGCCCTATACAGTTGCAGGAAGACTTCCCTACTCTTGTATTCTTTTTGCAATAAACGCCAACATGCCATGAGCCTTCCTAGTTGCTTGCTGTACCTGCATACTAACTTTTTGTGACTGGTTTTCCCCATATCCAAGCCATGATCCGCTCTGCCTTCCCTCATCACCGTAACATCGCCCGACTCCGTCACTACCTCACTCCTCAGGCCGCTGAAACTCTTGTTCATGCCTTCATCACCTCCAGGCTCAACTATGCAAACACCCTGTTTGTTGGCCTTCCCAACTCTCCCTCCACAGGCTTCAGATAATCCAGAACTATGCAGCCCATGTCCTCTCCCGCACCAAACTCCCGTGACCCCATCTCCCCAATTCTCGCCCGACTCCATTGGTGCCCTATCCTTCAGAGGATCCAGTTCAAGATTCTGGTCCTTACCTACAAAGCCCTCCATGGCCTCGCCCCACCCTACCTCTGTGACCTACTAATCCCCTACCAATCCGCCCACTCCCTCTGCTCAGCCGGCTCCGGCCTGATCCACGTCCCCCGACCCACTCGCCCCACCATTGGCGGGAGAGCCTTCAGCCACTCTGCCCCCAACCTCTCGAATTCCATCCCCCAATCACTCTGCCTCGCCCCCTCCTTAGCCTCCTTCAAATCCTGCCTCAAAACCCTCCTCTTCGACCATGCCTTCGGTCACCACCCTCTCCCCACCCTCTCTTCTCCCTCCCTGATCCCAGCTCGGGTCTGAAATGCTGTATACTGTCCAGCGCCTTGGAATGTCCTCCCGACATGAAAGCTGCTACACAAATGTAATCTTGTTGTTATTGTTGTTTTTGTGACTGGTGTACAATGACACCCAAATTCCTCTGAACACTAACACTATCTAGTCTCTCCCCCTCTAGAAAATAATCTACTTTTGTTTTTACTGCCTAGATGAATAACTTCACATTTCCCCACATTATATTCCATCTGCCACCTTCTTGCCCACTCACCTAGCCTATCTATATCCCTTTGCAATCTTTTTATGTCATCCTCAGAACTTACTCTCCCACCTAGCTTAGTATTATCTGCGAATTTAGATATTTTAAGTTCTATGTCCTCGTCTAGATCATTGATGTAGATTGTAAATAGTTGAGGCCCAAGCACTGATCCTTGTGGTACTCCACTAGTCACATTTTGCCAATCTGAGAAGGACTTGTTTATCCCTACTCTCTGTTTTCTTCCCGTTAGCCACTCTTCAATCCATGCTAATATATTGCCTGTAATTCCGTGAATGCAAGTATTTGTTATACTAGATACGTGTACAACACTGCAAAATCTACTCTTCTGATTAGCTCTAAAAAGACATGTATCACATGAAGAGCTAGACACAGATGAGCAAGCCTTAGTTGTTATAAATTTAAAATAGAGAACCGGACAAACCTTTGGTTTTGACAAAGCAAACAACAGCTTTTCTGTTGGTTTATCTTTCACACGAACAATGTCCATCATTTGCCCAACCACAAGCATGAAGTCATCACGACAACCTCCGAAGGTCATGATAACCTTGTACAAATATGTTGCTGTCAGACGCTGTGGAGAAATCAGGAAAGAAGGTGTCACTTTGGAACAGTGATAACAACAATGGTTAAGATGTAATGTAATGTCAAAGCTATCGTTCTTACCATTGAGCTGTATTCCAATATGCTAATTCCATCTTCATGCACAACAAGCCACACTGGTGCATTATCAGATGGTGCAGGAGGAGCAATGGGCTATGGAACAGAAAGAAAGGAGAACTGTGATACACAATCAAACCAGAACATGGTGTTAAGCCAAAGACTGAGTACAAAATCATTCAATGTATCACTGAATTTTCTTCTTGTTGACTATTGACTGTTGAATAACTGAATGAATGAGTTCAATGTTTACAGTCCAAAGTCTAGATCTCCAGCAGTGTTTCCAGTTACTGCACTGTGGTCTGATGTAACACAGGTTTATATCCGTGCTTTTCCATTCAGCAGGTTTCTGATCTCATCTGGCCACAGAAAAAGCACCAAGTAGAGGCTTGGGAATTACCAGAGAACTGAATAGTGAGAAAAATTGGCACTTTCTTGTTCTCCTTCCCTCCAGCAGAAATGTCCAGACACAATTCTGATCATTCACCCACACAGGCATTAATGTATTAGAACAGTGCAACATCACCGCCCACTTTGCTCCCACTCTCTGGAACGCTCCTAAATTCCCTCCACTTCATCTCGGTCTTCGCTTTCAAAACCAGCCTAAAAACAAATTCTTGAACTTTGCTTCCAGCCACCTCCTCCTTAATCATCTGACATGACCAATTTGATTCATTTTTGAAGAGGTAACTTGCCGAATGGACAGTGGGCATCCACTTGAAGTAGTGCAGCAGGTCCCCCCAAAGGCCTTTGACTACTCCAGAGACTCCTTTACCCCAGAGATCATACCTTTGTTGCAAACAGTTTTGCTCCGAAGAATGGCCATTTGCGAGCCACAGTCAGGTAGATGCGGACACAGTCGGCAGCAGCCCTCCCCCTCAGAGCCATCCATTTAGTAGAAAGTCGCTGACGGAGCGCTCTGTAAGTAAATGCACAGCAGGACTGAGCAGCAGCACACTTCCTTTCCCATACGTGAATACGTTTTAGTTTTTTTCATTCAAATAATCTTTTCGATAAATGTTGACAGTATCTCATAAGCGTTTGGAGACCTGACCCCAATTGAAGGCACTATATAAATGCAAGTTTTTTTTATATTTATAAGCCATGAATGGTGACTGGACACTTGCATCATTAGCAGTGAAAGGCTGATAATTCCTTTTAAACACGCAACCCAAATAAAATAACTGCTGTGTAAACCCATCTATTTCTACTTTCTACAGTAATATTATTATTATAATAGGTGTTTCCTAACAATGCTCTAAATACAAAGACGCATCTGACAAAGTGTGGAAAGCTTCATACTTACTTAAGTTGAGCCTCGGAGCAGCCTTGTTTGTATCTTTTGGGGTAGAATTTCTCTATGACTTGCTTGAGAGCCTGATTTGATTTGGACTGAGTGCTGATCTGTCCTCCTGGTGTAGAGAAAGGACGTTCAAAGTCTCCAAACTCCACCTAGTGGAACATACACAGATAGCAGATATAGCAAATAGTTCAAAACGAGAACCGAAAGATCCTATGAACGGTACCCGCTCTGTGCTAATTGAACTAATTTAATGTAATCTCCCTCTCCACTTTTAAATACTTCTCCTTTCCACTTTTCAAAACCTCTTCTCAAAACCTCTCTCTTTGACCAAATCTTCCATCATCTTCCCCTCTCTCACCTTCCTGATGTTCCATCCAGTCTGTGTGAAGCACTACTGGTTATAACCCTTTGTGAAAGACGCAATATAACTGCAAGTTATTATTGTTAATTATAATATATACATTTCCAGACCAAAAGGGCTTGGAGAAAATACTTTCAGAAAACTGGGTAGATCGTTAATGCCAAGATGACAGGGGCTGGAATGTGTGATACAGTAGGAATACATCGAGGGGTTTAGGTTCATGGAAAAAGGAAATTACATTCACATGGAAATTGTACATAATGAATCAGATCTTTTTCTACATCTGAATTTTTGTCCTTAAAAATTAGATATTTATTGCTTGAGAACTGTACTGGAGGATATAAGAATAGGTGGAGAATGAAATGAAGAAGCATCCTGGGCCTAAACATTTGTCCGAGTGGGGAAGGATAGGGTAGACAGAGGGGATTTTGATGATTCAATTTTTGCTCAATTTCCTTTAAGGTTCAAGAAGCCTCTGTTCAGGGCTTTTCAATGGGTATAGACTTGGTGATCTGTAGGCTTTAGGCTCTATGTAGAGGGAGCGGGCTTCATGACACATCACTAGCAAATTTTGTGTGTGGCCAATGTACATTCTTCATTAATGCAATCAACATTGAGCAAAGGAGCTAAGATGGAATTCAGCAGCAGGTCAGGTCCACTCCTGACAATTCAAGGCTTACCTGGGCTACGAGCGCTGACATTTCTAAAGCAAGTTCTTTGTTTACAGGGAAGTGTCCGTTCACAACTTCATCATTTGTCTGGTACATCAGTAACAGTTTTTCTCTGTCTGTCTCCCCACGAGCTTGTGTAGAGAAGTATAGCCTGTAAAAGCAATGTGAAGTCAGTATATTATCTTGCAGCAGATACATGACAATAACAGTCTGTCAATCACCATCAAGGATAACTTGGCAAGAACTAAACCCAGCCATTCCACTCAGCAATCCAAAATCTCTCAGAGAACACAACCAGCCTTCTAATGCCCAAAATTTCACCGTCTTATCCTGTAACACCTTTTGTCTTAGAATTTAAGACGGTGCAGTATTGTGGAAAATTCTTAAATTAAGTCTTAATTTGGAAGTCAATTCTTTTCATGAGCTACCCCAAAAAAAACAGCTTTCAAACTTAAGGCCAATTTAAAAATGTTTCCGCAAATCTACACAATTTTAAAATTTAAGCCTTTGAACCCCTAGCTTCTTGGAAGCGATAGTGCTACCGTTTCAGCCAGGTCTCTGGAACAAGAAGAATTTGAGATGATTTAACAAGTTCTTTCTCCCCTATTCAGAACATATCATATACGAAAACGCACTGTACCCACAGTAAATAAAGAGCAAGTTGTTGATTTTTTGATTGGAACAGATAAAAAGATATTTCAGACAAAATTGGCAAAAATTTCCTAATTTGCCATTTGAATATCATTAAATAATCAGAAAAGAGTCACGAGCTAGAAACATATCTGTAAACTCCATAGCAGAAGTGTTTTAGGAGAGATGATAAAGTAGATTTTGCATCTTAAAATCGCATGGTCAATACCTGTTTTTATAAGTCAGCCGGACAGTTCGTGTTCCCTCCAACTTGCCAGGTAGCTGTTCTTTGGAAGCCTGTTCCCATTTGGAAATGATGTCGCAAATCTGAATAAAGAAATTCTATCTGAGTGACTGACACCACCTCAACACAATTTCAACACAAAGCAAGTCCCGGCTGCAATAGGTGATACACATGTGTCTGAAATTAATCTGAAGAAGCCAAGATTGGAAATAATAAAAGGTTATTTTAAAACGAATGTGCTGTGGAAGAACAAGGTAATATTTCAATTTTGAAGAATTATAAAAATGTCAAGAGTTTCTTGGAATCTGTTGTAGATTATAAAGCAAATCGGTTTTAGAAACTACAACTTGCTGCAGAATTTTGCTTAGTAAAAAAGTGATAGACATGTGGAACAAACTACCAGCACAGATTGTGAAGCAAGGAGCACTGAAGGGACTTGCCAAACAAATTCCTGAAATCAGAAGGATTCAGGGTTAGTTGATAAGAAAGATGTGACAAAGGAATATTTTGACAAAGTGGATGGATAGGTTAGAAACAGTAGATCAATGATGTACTCCTGCCTGATACTGTTACGTTTTAATTAACAAAAATAAGCTTTCATTGAGCTGTTTTTATTTAGATGAGGAAATAGCAAGAATAAAATTTGTTACTATCGAAAAACAATTCCTGAAACTATCACACTATCTTCCCTCTGATAGCGAGCTCCATAACAAGGATTTATGTTTAACATGAACTGTTCCTCAACATGTCAGTCGATCAGAAAAGTCTCCAGCATCTTTCAGTGCCCCACCTTACCTTTATGTTTCCCTGAAGGCAATGCTCCTGATCCTTCCCGGAGGGATCGTCTGTGAATAGAGAGAATCCAGACTGTGCTGGTTTTCTCAAGCCAGTGTCTTGGTTCAGAGTGTACAAGAATTCCTCCACTGTGGTAGAGGCATCAAAACCAACCACCTGTATATTCAGAAATGTTAGTTAAAATAGCTTAAAAAATTACATAAGTCTGAAATGACTTTGTCCCTAGGCTATTGATCATCTTCTTACAATTTAAGGACAGAAACATATGGGTCAACAAGACAAATGGAAAGAAATTCCACCTGTTGGCTAGATTTACTCTATTTGTGGAGCATGTTGGAGTGTCCAGAATATGGCAAATTCATAAGCACAATTTTGAAGTGGGAGTTCTACAATTTTCTTTTAAGAACTTCCAGAAAATCGACTTCAAAATTAAGAATTATTTGATTTCAACAATTTGTTAAATTCTGAATGTTCTAAAATGCCACACAAGTGGAATTTCTCCCCTAAGGGGTATATTCTTTTTCTATTCCTCAATTATCACGATACCCACCTGGTATGTGCCATTCATGAAATGTACAGGAACACTGAAAGGTAAGGAATGGTGATAGGGATTTCTCAGGAGAATGGACAGGATTTCCATCCTGGAAGGCTTTGCTTCACGGTCTCCATTCTGTTGAGTTCTCTCCAATGATCGCTGGCAGTAAATGGCATACTTTCCGATTTCAGTTCTACAATTTGAGAAAGGTAAGAGCTTAACATTTTGGTCCAGAAATCACTGATCTTATTTATTACTCTACTTTGTAGTATAGATTTGTAGATTATAATTTACAACTGAAACCCACATGTATTGTTAATAATTCTCAACAAAGCACTTTCGCCTCTCGAGTGAGAAAGTTGTGGGTTCAGGAATTTAAACTCACAGTCTAGGCTGACATTCCAATACAATGTGAGGGGAGTCCTGTGCTTTGGATCTGATGTTAAATAGCGACCAGGTCTGCCTGTTCAGGTGGGCGTTAAAGATCTCTATTTGACACTATTTGAAAAGAAAGGGAGTTTTTTTCCTCACTGTCCTGGCCAACAATACTCCAGATTAAATTGATCATTCACTTCATGGCTGTTTGGGGAACAAATTGGTGTGCATAAATTGGTTGCGGTGTTCACTTATAAATATAGTCACAAAACTTTCCTGCAACATCCTGTGAAGGGCTTTGAGACATTGATGATGTGATGAGGTGCTATATCAAATGCGAGAGTATCTGAATCAGACTGAGAGTCCCAGATATATATGCCATCTACACATGGGAATTTCACTGTGTCTGGAATGGAATACACTCTCCCTGGAAGCATGTCAGTAAATGTAATAATAATAATAATCCTTGCATTTGATATAACGCCTTATCACAACTTTGAGATGTCTTAAAGCGCTTCACAGAATATACTGTAAAGTGAATTGACTGTATATTTTGTGGGCGAAACTTGGCAGCCAATTGCCCACAGCAGTGTCCCACAAACAGTTGTGGATTGATTATTATTATTATTTGTTTCCATAGGAATTATTACTCCTGGAAAAGCAGTCTGCCAATCGACTAACAACAGGGTTCCTACCTACTGCTAGGTAAACAGGTGTGTGGAGTAAGGAATTTGCCCAACATTTCATCCTGCCGGGAATCGAACCCAGGTCTCTTCCTTGCGAGGCGAGTGCTCTACCCACTGAGCTAGAGGACTCCATGTACTATCCAAAGGTGAATCAGATGTGCTATCCTCACTTGCTAAGATTAGGAAATGTATCAATCAGCGCAAAACCAACCCCTGTGAGGAGGCATCCATTCAAATATGTATAGGTTTGGATTTTTCTCCATATAATGTAGCACAATTATAGATGGGATTTTACTGTTTTGAGATTCTCTTCTGAATAGAAAGTTCCTGTTCCAAGGACTTCCATCCCTATACAAGAGGTCAATATTAGTCTTCATTTTGCTAGGACCTCACTGTCATTCTATTCACCTAGGATCTGCATTTCTCTTCAGGTGCAGCTTGAGAAGCCAGAGGAACGGATGCTGAGGAAGGAAGAGACCAACACACAGAGCCAACAGCTGCCACCCCTTAAAGAGAAACAACAATATTCATTGTAAGACATGCACAACATGAAAGCTACATAGACCAACCAATTCTCCAACAGTAGTGCTTAGTGATTTACAGAATTACTCCACAAACTGATCTGTGCTGCTATCATAATACACATATTGTTAAAACTCACTGTTCAATTGGGCTCTCAAGAATTGAGCTCGAGTGAGTATCTGCAACACACATCACAAGAGAGGTGCAAGTGAAGAAGGAGCTGTGGCTCATTTGATCTTATGGTTCAGCATACCGACCGTCTTCTAATTACAGCATCAAACTGTAGTAAATAATTACAGTGCCCTCACACCCATCCTGATAACCCATTCCAGTTGTTAATTATCTTCTGTGAAAATAAATATTTCCCAGCTGTCCTCAAGTTTCCATTTACAATTATGAAACTGTGCCCTCTTATCCCACTGACTTGGTATACCTGACAGCAATTCCTGCAGTTACTTTCTCAATACCATTTGGAATCTTATAACCTAAAAAACAAAATTTATTTGGTTCCCCCGCCCACCAAAACAAACATTTCTTTTCAAGGCTAAAGAGCCCCAGTTTATCATTTCTCCAAATGTAGAGCATCGGTTTTCCCCAAGAATTTGCCGTGCATTTTACTAACAGGGAACATACAGTACATTTTAATATTTTACATGTTACAATATTTTTATATTTTGAGAGAGAACATGCATATATTCATGATAATTCTTGTTCCACTGTACTATTCACTGTACCTGTATTGGCCCACACTGGTTCTGGGCTTGTCGCTTCCTTGTTTGCTTAGTTAATTGACAATAGATCTCATTTTGCAACACGGGATGTGTGAGACACACTTGCAGAGCACTCTGGCCCAGCGATACATGATAATCGATGGCAGGGGCGTCAATTGCAACATTGATAAATAATTGGGAAGTCTGGCAAATAAAAAAAAACATTTCAAGATGATAAACTATGACAATATCCATTTAATTTTATAAATATCGATATTGTGAAACTCCTCTCTTTGTTGGCTATAAACATCCTGCATGAAATAAGTCTGAGCAGTTTCTCTGAACCCAGATACAAGAAGGCACAAGTCCATATTGCTAAACTGCCTATAATTTGGTGCAAAGCCATCCTACCTATTTTAGAGGCACTATAGGATAAATTTAAGGAAGTGGGAAATGCAAAATGATCCAAGAAGAGGATTATCGTCTGACTTTGAGCACGAGACAAATTGGGGTTGAAAAAATATTCATTGGGAAAAGAGCAGGATAAATGACATCCATGAGAAACACAACATAACTGTATCTGGTATTTGAACTAACAAACCTTCTTAGTCCAAGCCCAGTGTTAAAATAAATAAGTTAACTGACACACTGTAAGCTATGATTAAACAGTACCTTAAAAAGCTTGAGTGCTTCAGTCTGTAAAGCTGCAGATGGCAGTGTAGTTAGGGAAGAAGTGATCCCATCTTTACTGTAACACAGAGTTGGATGTCTCCATGTCTGTGAGCCTGGCAAAGCAAAGAGTCAGAACAGAATCATAAAATAATCTTAAATAAAGAAATAAAGAAAAAAAACTATGATAATTTTGCTGAAGTTATCTTAGATTGTGCTTACAGGGGACGGCTGGGCTGCTTGTTCCATTCTACTTTGAAATTGAGTTGAGAAAGACCCAAACCCCAACAACAACAACAAAATTACATTTGTATGGCACCTTTCACGTCGGGAGGATGTACCAAGGCGTTGGACAGAGTTACGGACCCGAGCTGAGGGTCGGGGTGGGTAGGGGGTAAAGCAGGGAGATTGAAAGCACGCTCGAAGAGTAGGGTCTTGAGGTGGGTCTTGAAGGTGGCGAGGGAGGAGACGAGATGGAGTTCCAGAGGGTGGCGGCAGAGTGGCAGAAGGCCCGCCTGCCGATAGTGTGGCGAGCAAGGTGGGGGACGTGAAGCAGGCCGGAGCCCGCTGAGTGGAGGGAGCGAACAGGGTGATGGGGTTTAGGAGGGAGTTGGGCAAGGATAGGGTCTCGGAGCCTACTGCGGGAGAGGACATAGGCTGCAGAGTTCTGGATGATCTGCAGCCTGTGGAGGGAGGAGTTGGGGAGGCTGACAAGCAGTGAGTTTGCATAGTCAAGCCTCGATGTAATGAAGGCACGTATGAGAGTTTCTGGGGCCTGTGGTGTGAGACAGTGGCGGTGTCGGGCGATGTTGTGGAGGTGGGGGAAGGCGGAGCGGGTCATGGCGTAGATGTGGGGTAGAAAAGATAGTTGAGGGTCAAACAAGATCCCAAGGTTCCGGACTGGCTTAGCAAGGTGGAGGGTGCAACCATGGATAGTGATGCTGTCAGCGCTTGAGGTGTGGAGGCGCTGATGGGAGCCAATCAGGAGAGCCTCGGTCTTGCTGATGTTCAATTGTAGAAAGTTAGCTCTCATCCAGGACTTGATGTCTGACAGACATTCTGTCAGGATAGCAGTGGTTCTGGAATCGAGGATGGAGTCAGAGAGGTAGAGTTGGGTGTCATCCACATACATGTGGAAGTTGACCCCATGTCTGTGGATGACGTCACTAAGAGGGAGCATTTAGATATTGAAGAGGAGGCGGCCAAGGACAGAGCCCTAAGGAACACCGCACGAGACGGTCCGGGTGCTAGAGGAGAAGCTGTTTGAGGAGATGAAGTGCAGGCGGTGTGAGAGGTACGATCTGAACCACTGAGGACAGCGCCGTGGAAGTTGAGGTGAGAGGAGAGAATATGACTTCCTCTCTGCTGGCTTCTGCTCTGAAATTGCCCTTCACAACTCTTAATCCGTGCCCTTTCTCCAGCTGCTCTGGCATATCTGAAGGTACTACTTGGGTTCACTCTCTCTCAGACATTTTCTTGAAGTAATTAAAAGACTTCTATTTTTAGCAGTAGAGCATAATGGACATTGGTAAGATATATGATTTTAGCTGGTTAAATTCCAACAGGACCCCAACGCACACTCTGTGGTTTCTAAACCTTGGCTCTTATCAACCTGAGCCGAATACTCCCCAGAATTAGGTAAGCAGGGTGCGACTGGGAGAGAGGAGAGAGTGCACATTCCATTCCAGACATAGGGAAATTTCCATGTGTAGGTGGCATACATATGTTGAACTCTATCTGGTTTGGATACTCTTATACACGACGATGAGTTTCCATATATACCAGAAATCCGGATGACCAAAAGAAATGGACACTGGCATATTTAGTATTCCCAGTATAATATCTTGAAACTGAAGAATATTGAGCTACCTGGAGAGACTAGGTGGTCTATCATAAGCAGTTGCTAAACGTAGTTCATTATAAAGAAAGGGGGGAAAGAGGAAACATTAGAGATAATGCAATTATGAGAGTGTTCATCTGACATGTCTGGGAAATAACTTACAGGGATCACTGTCTGCATTCAGCAATTTGCCAACGAGTTTTTCGAATTCGGTACCCACGTTTATATCAGTGCTGCCCGCAGCTATAGCTAGTTGGTAGAGCCAGGTGTTCTATTAAGAAACAAAACGTTGAAACGCAACAAATTACCAGCATGGTAAAAGCTGTGATTTCTAATCTCCTCAGCTCAAAGATGGGTGCCAGACTGACTCAGTTGGTAGCACCTTCCCCTCTGAAGGTTGCGGTTTCAAGACCCATTTTGGCACTTTGAATTCACGTGGTCTAGGCTGACACTTCAGTGTAGTCCTGAGGGAGTGCAATATTGTCAGAGATGTCGTTCTTTGGATGACATTTTAGACCAAAGTCCCGCCTGCCCATTCAGGTGGTCGTTAAAGATTCCATGCTATTATGCAAAAAGAGAAGGGGATTTCTCCCTGTATCCTGGCCAAGAATCCTCCCAGATAAAATTGGTCAATGACTTCATGGCCGTTTGTGAGACATTGCTGTGTACCAATTGGCTGCCATTTTCACCTACAAAATACAGATTCGCTACAGTTTCTAGTATTCCTGCAAAGCCAATTGAATTGGTCCTATATCAAATGCAAGGATCATTCTTACTTTTAAATCAGTAAAAAAAAAGTGCCAGAGACTCTAACATATAAGCAGATCAGATGTGCATCTGAATCCTGTACACTGACCTAACAACACATTTACCCAGTGGTGTGATTTTACAACAAAATTTGGATGAGGATAGTCTTTGCAATCTCATTCATGGAACAGACGTTCATAGTGGTTATTATTATCACTGGTGATGGGTCAGATGAAATTCTCTATGGCCATTTGACTGTTTACTCAAATCATTGACTGTTTTATTGGGCGATGCTGAAGAAAGCTAAGGCTCTGAAATTTCACCAGGCTTCGACTTAAGTCCCTTTTGTCACAACGTTTTAGGATAGCTCAGCATTAATGCAAAATGCTTAAATTAAATTTTAATTTGGAATTTTTTAAAAAAGGAATTGCAAATAAAAAATGGCTTCCAAATTACGACTGAATTTAACAATTTTCCACGACTCTACACAATCCTCTACCTAATATTTTAAGACAAAATGGTCGCAAACTAAGCTTAGGTGAAATTTTAGGCCTTGGGTCTCAAATATCAAAATGGTATTTAGCCACATTTTAATGAAGAGCACTCATGAAGTAATCGTGAGTTTACCTTTTCATGTTTGGAGCCAATTAGGAGGTAGGTAGGACCTTGCTCTTTGGGGTAAATGGCAATGGTGTAATGAGTTGACAGCAAACTACGCCCACTTGTTTCATAGTCTTCATCCGAGTCACATGATCTGTCCACTTCCTCTATCCTAGCTTCCAGCAAATTAATCTGGCCTAATGGAAACTGAAAAATAACCAAAACAAGATTTCAACTGGGAAAAAAGCCACTATTTTGTGTTGCCAAATCAACAACTTCCATTCATGAGCATCCTTTCACTTGCAAGAAAACTTCTCAAACCCATTGTAATCTTTAATTGGATTGAAAAGTACCACCTCACATATTGCACTACTAACAATTTTAAAGCTGCATTAAATTTGACAGATTAACTGCTGAAACGGTGCAATACTATCCCAAAGCGTTTACTTGTGTGTCTTGCTCTTTGAGGATGTTAAGTTAAGGGAAGCAATTCTCTGTAAACCCATCAATGATGTGATTAACTGTATTTTGGCTGTAGATGGAAATACTCTGACTGGCAGTCTAGCAATAATATGATGGTGTGGCACAGATAATCAGGTTACCAGCACATTGCAACAGGTAACTGATGTACGAGTAATGGTCAGTGAGAAAGGAAACAAACTTTTTTGGTGTGGAATGGAGACCAACATTGTTGGAGGAAGCGAACTGAGTAAGAAAGGAAAGTAGAAGACAAGAAAGAAGGGAGAAAGAACAGAAGAAAAAAGAGAAAAAGAATTGAAAGATGAAAGGTTTATTATTTCTGTGGCGATAGAGGCAGTGGTGAGTAAAGACTTGAGCTCCAAAATGTTTCATATTCTTCACCTCAAGACCATTGCATTTAAATTTTGGAAAATAGTCCTAACTCAGCTTATTTATTAACCAAAAAACAACTTGAGAAAATTAGCTGTAGAAAGTTAAGGCTGTAGAACAGGTGTCATTTGTAAGAATGTTTTACACTAATGGTTGAACCATAAAGCCTTAACTATACCTTATCTTCTTGATTACGGAAATAGTAGAGCACTTTTCCAACAAGTGCACACCAGACTCTCTTCGAGTAGCCGTGCTTGACCTGTAAAACAATCGTTTGGGTTAGCACATGGAATGGAAGCCTTGGACAATAAGGCACTGATTCATGCCATAAACAGTCATAAACCTTTGCTCTCCTTTTTAGTCATTTATAATCATAATTATCCTTGCATTTGATATAGCGCCTTACCATGTCTTCGAGACGTCTCAATATGCTTCACAGAATATACTGTACAGTGAATTGACTGGTGAAATGCGGCAGCCAATTGCTCACAGCAATGTCCCACAAACAGTTGTGGATTGAGTCAATTTATTATTATAATTTTGTTTTGAAGGAATTATAACCCCCAGAAAAGCGATCCACCAAGCGACTAACAACCGGGTTCCTACTTACTACTAGGTAAGCAGAGACGTGCGGAGTAAGGAAACCTGCCCAATGTTTCGCCCTGCTGGGAATCAAACCCAGGTCTCTTGCTTGCGAGGTGAATGCTCTAACCACTGAGCTACAGGAATGCACTATTTTTTTCTTTCTGTAGCTCTTCTCTGAAGCTTGTGCCACTTCTCAACGGAAGGGGCAGGCAGACAACTTGCTCTCAACATGACCCCTGAGAGGTGCCTGAGAGCTACCTGGATAGTTTTGACTCTTGACTATTTTTAAAAATCACTCTGAGGAGATCAGGAAAACATCATGAGGGAAAAATCATCAGGTTCCCTACCTCAGCAACACATTGCATAATTGATATGCAGTGGGACATGTTTGGGGTGACAAGCAAGTGATTCAATTCACCGAGAAGGATGGCTGATCATTGGCAAGATTCAATTACTCCAATCACAATACTTCAAAAATGTTACCTGGGCAGAAATTAATTACTGCTAAGTTGCAAAAACTGAAATCATTGCTTTTCCACTGTGCCAGGTATTTGTAAGCATTACGAGTTTTCAAATATTTTCCAGGGCAAGAAAATAGGAACAGGGACAACTGTCTAGGTAAAAGTCCACAAAAGAAACACCTTCAGTCCTGAGGACCAGCTCTTGCCTATGTCAGAAATTGAATATTTTCTGAAGAACCTAAAGTTAAAAGTAACCCTTTGAAGAATGTCTCACTCAGCAATCATGGCATCAAGGGTCAAGCCACTACTCTTTAGACAGCGAGGAGCTGAATGCTGCTCTGTTTCTGCGCTTAGATTTAGATTCATTTCGGCAGGACAAGAGGGCACAAGTTCAAGACTGATGGCCCGCACAGAATTTAAAACAGATACTGCAAAGTAATTCTTCAGACAACCTGTGAACGAGTTACCAGTGAGGGTGGTCAATGACAGAATGCTGAAAAGTCAATTAATGAACAGTTAGACGTTGTAATCTTACTAGCTTTATGTTGTGGAAGGATGATATCAAAGGACCAAAGCACTTCAACACTCGAACAGCTCTTGTGCATTTAAATAAACATCCATTGCTGGCAGTATTCACCTGCAACTTCTAACCTTCCACCTAAAATGGTTTGCACAGGCAGTGTACTTTGAATTACAGAATGCTCCTTGTATATGCATCCCCAAACCAGTCAGATTACTTGTAATTCTGCCTGTTAGCAGACATTATTCTACTCCATGGAACTAATGAAGTGTGTACCTTGGTTAGTAAGCCCTTGACTGATGGCTTGACATCCGGCTGTGTGAAGAGGGGGCTGACAGCCTGCACATGTAAAACATTCTGTAAAACCCGGATCCACTCCTCTAGAATGTTAGGCGAATCTGCAGTCAGGTAGTAGGTCCTCTTTTCAGTAATCAGCTGGGATTAAAACACAGAAGAAACATTTAACAAGGATGTTAAAGTGCAAAGCTTTCAGTCACTAAAGCTGGAAAAATGACCGAGCTGTTGATCATATTTTTAGCTTGACTTGGCAAACAACAGCCATTATTAACTAATTTCTATTGACCTTTATTTTTTCTTTTTTTTATTGCAGTATTATGATGTTTATTTTTTGAAGAATTTTTTTTAAAAAAAAGCAATATTAAAGCTTTGTAAGGGAGAGGTAACAGAGGGATATAGGAGAGTAAGGATAGGAGAGGGGAGTAGGAAGAGTGGGGGTTCATTTTGTAGTATAAGCACAACTGGTTGGATTACCTGAATAGTTTGCTTTCCATCTCCCCTGACAATATGACTCGAGGTACTGAGTTCGACCTGGCCCTGAGGCTTGCGGATCACGTCACTCTGTATTCAGACATAAGGGGAAAGTAAGTGTTGTGCAGCAGTGTTTCATTTACAAGGGCCTTGTGCCAAAATAAAAAAATGTAGCTGTAGCGTCTGGATTTCTGGTATTTCTTAATGGCATTCCAAACAATCCTGTTCGAATGCTTGTTCAACTGGGACCACGGATCCAAGGTGATCTTGGGTCGGAGCTGATGTCTCGTGAGCCAGCGTGACGTACACAGGATTCCCTGCAGGAGAGACACTTTATGTCTCAAAGCATCCTTTGCAGCGTCAAGGTGCAACTATCCGGATGAGCAATTTTTTCAACACCCCACGTGGTGGTGGAACTTAAAAGCAAACAGAATGCTAGGATGCACAATCAGATCAATACAATAGTAAAACCGAATGAGAAGCGAGCATCAGTCTGACTTTTGGGAATGTGAAAGCCCATTTCTAAAGATTAACGGACACTCTGGTGGGGTTTCTGTCAGCTGGATGCACAGTAAAATATCCGGTGTTTACCAAATGATGTCCAATGTTTATCACGTTAACCGCACAAAAGTAAATCAACGCTCAATGTACATTTCTGGGCCTACAAGACACTACAATTAATCACAAATACCTATTGACACACCATGTTCCATTCATGTAACGAATGGAAACATTTCTCATACTTACTGGAGACTTGTAGTACAATAATTCACCACCTTTCAGGACAAACCATCGCCGTTTCCATGTCTTCACTTTTCCTCCCATTTTTAACAAATAACCAGATTTCTCTAAAGGTTCCTGTGTATGAGAGAACACAGCTTAATGTTGCTTTGCCAGCTCAGATTCTCCAATTGATTTGGATTTTAGTGAGAGGGAGCAAGTTTGTTGCATTCTTTATTGTGTCGAAAAGCTATTTACTATAATTGTGGGTCACACAACAATAGTTGCTACAGTCTAATTGCCGTATTAAACTAATGAAATACAAAATAAAGCTTTGACTGCAACTCACTGTAACTTGTCTTGCGAATGAGGTTTCAGCAGCATGAAATTGTATTATGGATGATAAGCCTAAATTATTTGTAATTTGGAAGCAAAGCTCCACACAAACCCAGAATACAGGAAGTTGGCATTTATTACACACGTGTCACCCCACTGATACCCATCTCACTAACACCAGTTGCTTGGAAGACTTGCAATCTGGGATAAAAGCGAATATTTTAGATAATTACCTACATACATCTAATACTGCTCAATGTGTGCACCTTACCCATTAGGGCTCTGGTTTGCAGGTATGAAGATAATCTATGTTTCAAAGGTCGCCTCGAATAACTGTGCACTATCCAGCTGGGTGATTTTTACCCATGGTCGTAGCCATAGGTCAACTGTGGTGTGCTGAATCAGATTGACGCACAAACTGAGACCAACGTTATATGTACAGCTCATTACACATTACTGCATATCTGCAGAACCGCATGGGGGAAGGAGGGGGCGTGGAAAATTTGCTTGGAGCAAAACTTACATTTTTTCCACTGTCAAGAGACTGTGAGGAACACGTTTTAGGAAGTTTCTGCTCCGGCTCAGAACATTCTGTATCTGTGGAATATGCATCTGGCGGGATGGCATAATCGCATTCGGATGTCATGGAAGACATTGACACACCTGATTAAGATCAAAGTGTACAGTATTTAATACCATCTGTACAAACACTTACCGTAGCTCCCCCAGTTCATAAAGCTGCTGCCCAGAGAAAAACAGAACAGATTGTGCTGAGTTATCTGATCTCAGATGAGTGACAGTATAATTATATACTGTGTTATAATTATTGTATAATTAAATAATGTTACAATTTGTTAATGGAAGTGGGTGAGAAGAGGAATTATCCAGGACCCTTGCACCTTATCTTGGCTCCTCCTGGAATGTTGTAAATGTGTGGACTTTAACCAGGAACAGGCTCAGCTGTGTCACAATGGTGAGATATTCTGCCCAGAACTCACTACATGCAGACTAAACATTCGGGCAAATTATTAGAGGGTCACTTTAAAACTGTGGGTCAACACCATCAAGAGACGAGGTGAGAAGAAAGAGTTCTCAGCCAATTGTCAACCATCTGTAACCTGATAAGACTGACTGTGGGTATATGAATCCATGTGTCTGATATTTAATAAGGTAGATACAATATATGTATATCAAATAAAAAATATGATTTATTTCCAGATCTTTATCGCTTTTTGAGATATTAATTTATATTCCATCTATTGGTGATTAGTTAAGGAACCTCCTCCTTTCTCCCATCCCCGGTTTATACAAAGAAAAATAATAACAATTTGGACACTGTTGAGTGCAATTAGCTGCCACGTTTCACCCACAAAATATACAGTCAATTCACTTTACAGTATATATATGAAGCGATTTGAGACGTCTCGAAGATGTGATAAGGTGCTATTTCAAATGCAAGAATTATTATTATTATTCTCTGCCTGATCCCAATTCACACAGTAGTTGACTATGTGTTATTCGTCAATCCACAACTCATTGTCATTCTTAAGAGTATCTAAACCAGATAGATATCCACATATTCCATAAATTCCACTTCCTCAAACCATACTAACTAACCACTCCCTTCGCTTAGCGGGCATCTGCCTGCTTCATGTCTCCCGCCCAATCCGCCCTACCATTGGCAGTTGGGCTTTCAGTTGGCCCAAACTCTGTAACCTTCTCCTGGAGTCCCTCCAAGTTGCCCCCAACCTCACCTCTTTCAGTCTGTCTCAATACCTTGCGGCTTTCACATCAGGAGGTTGTCCCAAAGCACTTGACAGTCCTGACTTGGTACTCTCTGCTCCCACTCTCAGCTCGGATGCCAAGCGTTTTGGGCACTATATAAAAGTAAATTTATATTGCATTGTATATGGAGGTCACCTAAACTTGGAAATTTTCCTGTAGATTTCTCACTTTGCCACATGTAACAGAAGCTCTTACACTGTCTACAGTAGATCAATCACTTATCTACATGTAACAGACTCTCTTACCACGTTTCATGGCTCTCGGGCTGCTGGGGCTACTGCCTTTGCGAGAGTCTGATCCTGTCATCGAAGTCCTTGAACTTCCTCTGGAGCTCTCATCTTCCTCAGTCTCAGAGGACTCATCAGAGAAGGGACTGGTGCTCACCTGGGTTGCTTTCTTGAGATCGAAGAAGAATTCTATAAACTGGCTAGCACTTTTTGTGTAAACATATCATGATGCAATTTCCTCTCCTTGGAAATACATTAGGAGTTTAACAGGTCGCACGCATCTTATGCAACTACACAAGTCTTGTTTGGTATCAACTCTAAGATGGTAATTCAATTATTTTCAATTAAAATAATGCATTGTTTGCAAACACATCAGGCAAAGAATTCAGGGTAATTCTGAAAAATATTAAAGCCCAGTTAGAGGATATTGCTATGAATAAATGAAGTGTTGGCCAGTAGGTTCAATTCTTAAAATTAAGAGAGGGAATCATGGAAGTGGCAATGCTGCCCACTCACCCCTTTCAAAGTAGTGTAAACGGGCGAGGTTATATTTTTGTAGATGAGGCTGGTGTAGGATCCTGTCATTGAATAGGAAGACATGAAACCAGTGCCTAAGAAACAATGAATATTATCAGTACAGCTCACTCTACATATCTTGAATCCTTTATGTGGAATGTCTGTACATTAAAGTAATTTAATTTTTCTTCCAAATATAAAGAGAGTTAGGTGGGATCAGTCTCAACTATGTGGTTTAGTACTTAGCCATTTGACCGGGAAGTCTTTATTTAACCACTGATACGAGCCGAGTTTGTTGTTCAGGATTAGTTATACACTTTAAATGAACATGGTTACGACACATGAAGATTAATACGCGACAACAAAATACTTCTCAGTGTATTTTATGTCAAGAAATACTTACATTTGTTACCTGGGTCCAGGCAAAAGGCTTCTGACATTCGCATGCCTGACTTGGCTACTGCGTAAATCCTGCTTTCCTGAATTGAGAAGATAACAGAATGTCAGTGTGTTTTGTGGGTAAATGCAGCAATCAATTTGTGCATTGCAACGTCCCACAAACAGCCATAAAGTGAATTTTATTGGGAGAGTATTGTTGGCCAAGACACCGAAACAAAATCCTTTCTACTTTCCAATAGTGGCAATCTGGAGCACTGCTGGATAAGACACCGAGAGAAACTCCTTTCTCTTTTCGAATAGTGCCATGGGATCTTTAATGTCCACCTGAACAGGTAGATGGGACCTCGGTTTAATGTCTCATCCGAAGAATGGCACCTCCAACAGTATTCTAAGGAATACTGAAGAGACGGCAGGGAAATGGTATTAAGGATGGTGATAGTGATGTGGAATAATCAGAGGCGGAGCGCGATTGGTGAATGGCTTCTCCTGTTCTCGAAATTTCCTATATGACCCTACCCAGGAAGGGAACCTGTGCAGAGGAGGCGTTGGGGGTTTATTGTTGGAGGCTTTGGGTGGGCTGTCTCCCGGTTCATGTTGCTCTTCTGGGCTTTGCACTTCAGAAGGGTCGTACAAGAACATTCCCTCGTCAAAGCCCATTTCCATCTTTTCCAGAATGTCACTTTCACCCTCGTCTGTGTCAATGTCTGTCTCCTGGTGAAGCAGTGGCCGCACCATACTGATGGCGTTTCGGTTTCTGCCGAACAGCCGATCCGTACACAGCTGCGGTTGGCTGAAATGTTTCTTTGTTGTGGCCAGGTTCAAACTGAACACATTCAGCTTCCGGAGTTTCGGAGACGGTAAATTGTTAAACGAGTTGGACTCAGCCGAGGAATGGATGGATTGGATACTGGTAGCCGGAGTGGGGGTCGCGTGTTTCGGGGTAAGTGCTGGTGTTACAATTGGGCTCGGAGTATTTGCCTCACTGGACGAAGATGAAGAATCTAGCCTCTGGGACTGGAATTTCTTGTTCAACTCATCGGAAGAATGGTCTTGTACCATTCTTTTGCTCAGTGGTTTTGAGCTCATCGCTGCAGCTGAAACTTGGTCCAGAGTCCTGGGAGATTCAGTCTTTGCTGCTGACACTGATGAGGGTTTTCTCTCGGCCTGCAGGACCCTCGCTGCCTCATCCTCATAGGCAGAACCACTGTCATCAGACGCTGTTAGGTATATCTCACTCCCAAAGTGACTGAGCCTTATTCCTTCTTCCAACATGTGGTTGGAGTGGTTAGATGCACATTTGGACTTTGGCCTCTTTTTCTTCTCTTCTTCATCAGAACTACCATCGCTTAGGGACATGAATTCGTCCTTTGGCCTCGGTGCAAGCTGGTGCCCAACCAATCCTTTCCGACTTTGTTGTTCGTGGCTGCTGACAGTCTGGGAGGTAGCCTTTTGAACAATTCTGGTGTCTTGAACTGCATTTATTTGCGATCTCCTGATGGTTTCTTTCTCTGCAAGAGGTGAACATGCAAAGTTATCTATTTCCAATTTCATCTCTTGAAATGCTTGTTGTAAAACTTCTTCTGTAGAATTATTTTGATACTTCAAACCTAGCAGAGGGCTGGTGATGCAACTCTCTTGTGTTCATGGAATGGTTGTAACCCAGGATTCACTATGGTTTTACAATTATTTTCACCATACATTTTAAAAAGGAAAACTAAGGACACATTTTGGACAGAAATTTCACCTGGGTCTATATTTGCTCTGTTAACCCACTTCAGAGCACCCAGAATTTGTCAAGTGAGCATTGTCAAATGCTGCTAAATACAGCATTTAATTTTGAAGCCGTTTTTCTGCAAGTTTCTTGCAAGAATTATAGAAAAAGGGCTTCAAAGTTAAAGTGGAATTCAACAATTTGCCAAAATCTGCACACTCGGAAACGTTCCATTAGGAGACCTTAGCGGAATTTCTATCCGCGATTGTATTAATGTTTTATGAAATATAACATTGCTCAAGGTATCAGGGATTTATCATTGCGTCATTGATTTTCTCTACCAAGATTAGATTTGTTTGATTATACTGCAACGTATAGAGTGAGTTTTATCTACCTGTTTGCTGTATGTCTAGGAGCTTAGCTTCGAGGCGTGATGCGGTTGATGTGCTGCCATCATTCAGACCAGCGTTCTGTTGCAGACTTTGGGGATTTCCTTGAAAGTACCCGAACGTTAGGCTGCTGAGCCGTCGAGCTTCGCCTGACGTTTTGTTTAAACCAGAAGGCGACTTTGGTCCTCGGCTTCCTGTCAGGGCTGAAAGAAAGAAAAAGCCAAGGTCCGAAATCCCATCAAACCCATCCAGCCTTACAAACAAGGCCGCAGGCAGCGGCTAGCCTGCACTTCTGTTTTCAATGTGCTGGAATTGATGTCAGCAGCGACGCGATGAGGCGGACATCAGTTATTTTTTTTAGCACTGGAGCCAGTCGTTGCGGAGGGGCATATGCAGTGAATGGGGTCCATGATCCTATGACTAAACCTGCCTCATAACAAACTATAATGGGGTTCTGCTATAATAATGATAATAATAATAATAATAATACCTTGCGCTTGGTCTTACTTTGGAAGCTAGTCTTTTTTAAAAATTGCAAAATCATGGCCTTCAAATTTAGGAAATGTCTAGTATTTTGCGAGACCTTGAAGGCCACATTCGCCTATAAAACACAGTCACTCTACTTTACAGTATATCCTGAGTATTAGTGCGGCATGCAAGTCAACAACTACAACAACAAATTACATTTGTACACTGCCTTTCACGTCGGGAGGACGCTGCAAGTCAACGATGTGACACTCATCGCGGGCACTGAAATTGCTACGGACAGCACCAGGAAGAAACGATCACATCCTACACATGTTGACGTGTCGCAAAGAGAAGAATTGGTAACCATGCACGATGGGATGCTGCAGTCACTCAGTGACCACACAGGTCTGAGATGTATGGCCTGTTACCTTGTAATTTGGTTTCAAGAGTCTGTGTGAGCTCCAGTTGCTGCTGGCTGGCGACTTTCAAATTCTGATTTTCAATTTCAAGCTGTGATCAGATTGAGAGGAAATAATGAATGTAAATATATATAAATAGATTTTGAATTAAGAACAGATTGTAGTACAGGCAGCCCCGATGGTGTAGCGGTGAATGGAGCTGCTGCTTATGGAACAAGTTGGATTCCATTATTTTTAAGGTCATCCATCTCCATGCAGAAACATACTCAACAACAAGTTACATTTATATAGTGTCCTTCATGTAGCATAATGGCTCAGAGTGTTTCACATTGACAGAGGGCAGATGCCAAGCAAGTGAGAAGGGAGAGTAGACCATAGGTGCCGTTCACAAAAGAATTAGTCAGATATGATATTGTATTGATTTTTCTGCAAATGTGCAATAACATAGAATTACCTCACACAGCTTCTTTGTGACCCACTCCTTGATCTTAGCTGCTTTGTCTTCGATTATTCTGGTCTCCTGTTTTCGCATTTGTTTCTGTAACTCAAAATCATACTCATAGAATCACACTGTCGTCACACACAAACCCTTCACTGCAATATAGTCAACCGGTTATTCGCACCATTGGCAAGTCGTTAACAAGAAGGCACAAATTTGAGATGAATTGTAAAAGGAATTGAAATTATACGTTGGAGAATATTCTTTCCACAGAGGGTGGTTGGAATGTGGAGTTCTCTGCATCAGACAAATTGAGGTACAGCCAATGAATCTTTTAAAAACGGATAGATTCTTGAAGAGGAAGAATACATAGTTATTTATTTGTTAATTTATTAATGGTCAGCCAGGTGTCTGACACATGCAGAAACCAATCACCATGCTTAAGAGTATTCAAACCAGTCAGTGCCATGAACCTACACGAGGAAATGTCCCGTGTCTGGCAGGGAATGCGCATACTTTCTCCAGAGGGACGCAGCTTCAAGGCTCGGGAACCGTAGAGGGTGCATTTGGATACTGCTGGCATTTCTTTAACCAGCTAAAGCGTATCCTGAAGGAATATCAAATGGTTTGGGGCGCGAGCAGGAAAGTGGAACCTGATTGAGGTTAATCGTGTGGAGCGAAGGACCGGTCCATTTCTGTGCTGCAACATTCTAGAATTCTAAACACTCCCAGAAGCAGAGAACAGGTTTGGTGCAGCAGCGCACCTGCTCATCCAGGTGCAGCTCCAAGCGCTGAATGATGTCCTCCTTCTCCACTATGAGAGTCTCCAGATCCTGACAGCTCTTGTACAACCGATTCTCTGATTCGCTGGTCTGCACGTTGGCTGCCTTGAGCTTCTCTTCCATAACACGAACCTGAGAACCCAAAATGGCAACGGGGGGGGAAAAGGAGACTTCAGTAAAATACCCGTCATAGTATCTTGAACTAAAAATGAAGAACTTCACCTTGTTGTATTGAAACGTCTCAAAGTACTTTGCTATCAAGGACACATGTAATTGCTTTATGTGGGCACATGAAGGAGCCATTCTGTGCACAGCAAAAGCCCACGAGCAGCCATTGAGGTGAATGACTAATATATTTGGAGGATTGTTGGCCAGTACACTGGGAGAAACTTTCTTCTCTTTTCACATGGCGTCCACTTAAAAACAGGAAAATGGAACCTTGGTTTAACACCTCACCTGAAATGCACCTCCAACAAAGTGGAGTTATCCCGCGCACTGCACAGGAGTGCCAGCCTAATCCAGGAGCTCAAGACCTGACATGGGGCTTGAACCCACACCTTCTGACCCAGAGGCAAGTGTGCTACCACCGAAAGCAGTCAAGACTTTTGATCGAACTGAGTCACAGGTTTCCCTGAATTAAAAGGAGCAGCACGGCTGTGAGTGTTTATAATACAATATCATATCTGACTAATAATAATAATCCTTGCATTTGATATAGCGCTTTTCACGTCTTCTAGACGTCTCAAAGCGCTTCACAGAACATACTGTCAAGTGAATTGACTGTATATTTGTGGGCGAAACGTGGCAGCCAATTGCGCACAGCAGTGTCCCACAAACAGTCGTGGATTGAGCGACCAAATCATTATTTTATTTTAGTTTCTTGAGGGATTATCATCAGGCATGTGGAGTAAGGAAACTCGCCCAAGGTTTCACCCTGCTGGAATCAAACCCAGGTCTCTCGCTTGGAGGCGAGTGCTCTAACCACTGAGCTACAGGTTTCCGACATTCCAGAGTTTCACTCGGGCATAAGTATTTCTACGTTACGATATTTGTATTGAAATGACAAGAAAACACACACATGAAATGGTTTGTCGAGCGAGCCTTCTGTATGATTACATTTAGAGGTTGAGTTTGCTGCCATGTAATCAAATGTATGTTTCGCACGGCAGTAACCGTATCCATGGAAACCATTCAAACCCAGACGGTGAGATAAAATGTTGGCAGTGCCTTTGAGAGAATGTTCCAGAGCGTAATTCACTGCAACACCTTGGAACGACAGACTGGAACAGAAATGAATTTCATCCCGTAGCTCATGCTGTAAAATATAAGTTTGTCGGCAGAACTAAAACAGCTTTGCTCTTGGACCCGATGAAAGCCTAAGGTTTCCAATGACTGTATGTGGGAAAGTTACATCTTTCTAAGCTGAATGTTGGGTCTCATGGAAAGCAAATGGGGTCTCTTAGCTAAAATCACGTGAAATTTTAAAACTCTGATCATTGCCCAGAGACACTTAATGGAGGTGATCGTGTATGAGCAACGGCAACTTAGAAGAATGTCTCAAAGCGCTTTGCATAGTTTGAACGAGACACTGAGCTGGGAGAGAAATAGGGGTTGATGGCTGAAAGAGATAGGTTTTTAGCTGAATTCTGAGTATGAGAGGTAAAGAGAGAGGGCAAACAAGGACTTCAGAAGAAAGTTCCAGAGAGCGAAGGCAATGTAGCTGAAAGTTCAATAGCGGTGTGGAGTACATGAAGCAGGCCAGAGTTGGCAGGGTAGAGGGTGTGTAAGAGAGAATAGGACCGCAGGTGATTGCAGAGATTGGGTGGGGCAAAGGCATTGAGGCATCTGAAGGCAAGAGCGAGATTTCTGAAGTTGATGCGCTGGTAGACAGACACAATGTGGGGTCCTGTAGCTCAGTGGTTAGAGTACTCGCTTTGCAAGCGAGAGACCCGAGTTCAATTCCAGGCAGGGCGAAACCTTGGGCAAGTTTCCTTACTCCACACGCCTAATAATAATAATCCTTGCATTTGATATAGCGCTTTTCACGTCGGGAGGACGTCCCAAAGCACTTCACAGAACACATTGTAAAGTGAATTGACTGTATATTTGTGGGCGAACGCGGCAGCCAATTGCGCACAGCAATGTCCCACAAACAGTCGTAGATTGAAAATGACCAATTTATTATTGTTTTTGGTTTTTGGAGGGATTATTATTAGGCGTGTGGAGTAAGGAAACTTGCCCAAGGTTTCGTCCTGCCTGAAATTGAACTCAGGTCTCTCGCTTGCAAAGCGAGTGCTCTAACCACTGAGCTACAGGACTCCACAAATAATAATCCCTCCAAAAAAAAACAATAATAAATTGGTCATTTTCAATCTACGACTGTTTGTGGGACATTGCTGTGGGCAATCGGCTGCCGCGTTCGCCCACAAATATACAGTCAATTCACTTTACAGTATATTCTGTGAAGTGCTTTGAGACATCTAGAAGACGTGAAAAGCACTATATCAAATGCAAGGATTATTATTATTATTATAATGTAAGGACAGAATTGGACTTGATTATACAATTTGGTCCCCAACTCCTCCTTCCCAGGGCTAAATAGACTGCCGACACCATGTGCCTGGTAATGGTGACCCTCAATCTCTTGACTAGATCTTTTTTTCCAAGAAAGGCTTTTTGGAATCAAACCTGAAATGCTTTGTAGTGAGTCTCTGAAGTATAAATAGGGGACGGAGGGGTATTGTGGCTATGATTATTATCAGCTCTGGAATCGCAATTAAAAGCAATGCAGGTCTTTCGTATCAGCATTGCCAATTGCGCAGACTAAAATAGTGGAGTTCTATATTCAATGTGCCACAGACAGACAGGTAAGAAAATATGTCAGTGCTCCTGGAGGTTAGCCCAAGTGAAGGGCATTATGTAAATGCAACTTGTAGCTGGTGTTGTACATCTCTGGATCTCCCCTGCAATACCCATTTACATCTCTGTACTTTTCTTTCCCCTTTATCTTTAGTTTCTGTTAAGTCCTTGCTTCTTGTGATCTTGACGGTATACATTGCAATTTATTGGGTTGATGGTTGGTGGTGGGGCTGGGGGGCTTGGTGGAGCTGGGGTGGGAAGAGAGGAGGTGGAAAACTGTTCATTGGGAGAAATGGAACGTAAAATTATGTCTTGCATTGGAAAAGTAAAGTGCGGAAATGCAATACTGGCCCACAAAGTCTCAGCTCAACTGAGATTGTCTCACCTCCTCTCTGTCTTATACCATTGACACAGATTTTGCACCCTTTTACTATTGATGGAGTTGTTAAATGTGAGATTGCAAATAATCAGTATGTATGGGTATTAATGGATTACATAGAAAAAACAGTGAAATGGGTTTAAAATGATAAAATTTACCCTGATACAATAATGCCCACAAGATACACAGTCACTGCATTTTACCTTGTGAAGCACTTTGAGATGTCTCGACGACATAAGATGCTATATCTTATCATGTTGTCATGAAAGGTGCTATACAAATGTAATCATGTTGTTGTTATATCGAATGCAAGGATTACTAATTATTATTACAATGCAATACAACGATAGAATTGTTTTCACCCACGAAACACAGTTACTACACTTATTGGTACATCCTGTGAAATTAGGGACGTCCACCTGACATGAAAGGCACTTTACCAAACATAAGGATTATTATTATTAAAATAGGCCGTATTGCCTACTCCTGTTCTTGCATTCCTATGTATACACTTTCCCAGAGCGCACAGAAGTAGAGCAAGAAAATCACAAGACTGCACATGATCTGATTGCATCTTTGGGGTTTAATCTGAATCCTTTGGATTTTTACCAGTTAGATCTGATGTTAATCAGTGCTAAATTTAAAACAAAAGTTGTATATTTCCAAACTTTAGTGAAAGTTTTAAAACTGTGAGTTTAGTTTTAAATGACATGTTTAATGCTTTTTATGCCCCCCACACCTTCAAATTGCAGTGTAAAGAAGGAAATCCTCTAAGCAACCAGTCATTTCCCTCTGGGAGAGCCTTAGTTCTGCGATAGTTCTATGTGGTACAATGTCAGATTGGATATCATCATAAAACGCCTCTGTCATGATGGCATTCCCAGGACAAAGCTCCAGATAATCAAAATAATAATTATAATCCTTGCATTTGATGTAGTGCCTTATCGCATCTTCTAGAAGTCTCAAAGCGCTTCACAGAATATACTGTAAAGTGAATTGAATGTATTTTGTGGGCGAAATGCAGCAGCCAATTGCACACAGAAGTGTCCACAAACAACTGTGGATTGAATTACCAAATTATTATTTTTTTGAAGGAATTATTATCCCGGAAAAGTAATCTGCCAATTGACTAACAACCGGGTTCATACTTACTGCTAGGTAAACGGGGCATGTGGATTAAGGAAACTTGCCCAATGTTTTGCCCTGTCAGGAATCGAACCCAGGTCTCTCACTTGCGAGGCGAGTGCTCTAACCACTGAACTACAGGTCTCCAGATCATTACATATGAGTAACAACTCAAACTATTATCACAACATGTTAATCGTACCAAAGTTGCCTTCTTGCTGATCTGGGCTTCCTCTTGTTCCCCAATTTAATGTGCTCTAATTGCTATCTGGAAATATATTGTTTCAGCTACCGCCACTGTAAAATTGGGAGCATTATTCAACAACAAAAACTTGAATTTATATAGCGCCCTCGGAGTGCTTAACAATGGTACAGTTTGATGCTGAAATACTACACAGAATACTAAACAATAAATACACGGTTTATGCATCTTGTGTGAATGGAGGTAGATTGGTGCGATGTACAGCTTGCCATTTATACACAAATGCAAGGAAATGCAAGGATTATATTTTATTTTATTGTATCCTTTTGAATAACCCAATTAAATACTTTAAATATTTGGAGTTATGGAAATTTGGGAGTGACTAATAAGGATAATAGTGAGTGATGTGTGGATGTAATTTAGATCACAATGTAGCAATCGACAATTTCAAGCCAGGGAACATAGCCTCGGAAACCGTGGAATGTAAGGAAAAACAAGTCAAAGGAAATCCTTGTTTGTATATAGCTCATAAAATTGTAAATGATGTGTTGTTGGCTCACTGTTCGGAGGCCTTGGAAAGCTTAACGGTTACATAAAAAAATCCAGTAAGACAGTGAGAACCGGGACCTCGTACTCTCATTTATGTATTTTTCACATCTTTATGTCTTTCTGGGCAGAAACAAAATGGAGGAGCTACTTTTGGCCAGTCAGCCTGCGCCAACACAAAATCAACACTAAGTAAACAATTGCAGCCACATCAGTAAATTCATGCATATTTTCAATCTGCAAGAGGCCCCACTGCTATTTACCAGCCTCAGGGCGCTTTTCACAGAGCGAGGTTCAGTAAAACCGTTTCTATTACACAGTGGAAAATGTCCCAATTCATAACTAAGGTCTGGCCTCCTCCTTGTCCCCCGAGTCCTCCGGTCCACGCTCGGCGGCCATGCCTTTAGCCACTATGCCCCGAGGCTCTGGAACTCCCTTCCTCATTCCCTTCGTCTCGCTCCCTCTCTTCCTATTTTCAGGTCTATGCTGAAGACCTTTCCTTTCGACCGCGCCTTTGGTCACCTTCCTCCCCCTCCCCCTGGCTCGGTCCCGGGATCCGTTACTGTGAAGCGCTCTGAGATGCCGTCCAGCGTGGAGGGCGCTATATAAATCCAAGTTGCTGTTTTTGTTGTTGTATCTCATTTTGCAAAGAGCATATGTCACCTAACAGCATGGAGCGCTTGCTGTTTGTTGGCACTAAGGACTGTTTCACAACGCAACCTGCTCCGCACTTTTACATCAGCTCTACTAAAAAGAAATCCGACAAGTGCTTTTTGGCGCCAGCCTTTAGTTTAGCTCAGAATGACAAGCAATCTTGTTCTCAGGATGGGAGTTCAACATTTCAAAATAATACTATAATAATGATGAGGAATGGTAAAAGCGCATGGGGAGGAGAGAGAGGGGCACTGAACTGGTTCATATGGAGAAAATTCACCAGTGCAGACTTGATGAGCCAAATGGCCTGTTACTATGCAGTAACTTTTGATGATTGAATGATTCTACGTTAAAATCATCGGATGGTACAATTTTTGATGTATGCTAGCAATGACGTTGTCACTTCATTTCCTTGGATGGAACGAACGTTCATCTAAATGTGGAGTCCTGTAGCTCAGTGGTTGAGCACTCGCTTTGCAAGCTAGAGACCTGAGTTCAATTCCAGGCAGGGCGAAACCTTGGGCAAGTTTCCTTACTCCACACAGAGCCTAATAATAATCCCTCCAAAACCAAAAACAATAATAAATTGGTCATTTTCAATCCACGACTGTTTGTGGGACATTGCTGTGCGCAATTGGCTGCCGCGTTCGCCCACAAATATACAGTCAATTCACTTTACAGTGTGTTCTGTGAAGCGCTTTGGGACGTCCTCCCGACGTGAAAAGCGCTATATCAAATGCAAGGATTATTATTATTATTATAAAATCAGGGTTTTTTTGGTTAACACTTTTTTAAAAAAAAATTTAAATGTTTTGTAGGATTACAGTGTGATTTATTTCTTCCTGGGTAGTGGATTATCTGTTCGGGTATTTTGGTGCGAAATGTAAGGGGGGGTGAGGGGGAGGAGAGAGAGAGAGGAGGTTGCAGGGCAACATGAATATGCATTCAAACAAAATACACAGTCGGTACATTTTACAGTAAATCCTATGAAGCTCTTTGAGACATCCCATGACATGAAAGGTGCTATATCAAATGTAAGGATTATCATTAATAATATACCTGTAATAACACACATGCAATGCTGGTGCTGGCAGTATGTGTTGAGCAAGAGCTGAAGAAACAGTCACCCCCTTTTCATGTTTTTTTCAGGTTCATAACTTTACTGCATAAAAGCATAATCAGTGAAGGCATTTTTATGCAGTCACATAGAGCGAAACTGCATGGAAAAAGGCCATTCAGCCCAATTAGTTACTGCCAGTGTTTATACTCCCCACAAACTCCCACCCCTCCTCCCTTTACTTCCATCTCCCTTGTATATGTGTTTATTTTCCCTCGTTTTAACAATTGAACTAATTTCTCCCTGTGAAGCAGTTTTAGTTACCCAGCGTCTGTTGCTTTCTAGACCTTCAAATAACATCCTGATATCAAAGTTATGTGAAATATTCAGACTGCTCTGTATGTGTTTGATATAATCTTGCCCCAGCTATTTTGAACAAGCTAGCTGTAACACTCATTAGCGCTCCCACCCATACACTACGCCTCCCACTAAATTGCTTCATTTTTCCCTTTGCTACTGAACGGCAGCTTCAATTTATGCAAAGGCAAAAAAGTACAGTGGAAGAAACAACATCAAATGTTAAATCTAGAGATTCAGGTGTGGATCAAAACCAAAATTCATAATGGCAGTTACTGGAAATAATAGTAATAATTATTGCACTGTAACACTGTACTGTGAAATGTAATCACTATGTATTTGTGGGCAAATGCAGCAGCAGAACTACACACGGTAATGTCCCACAAACAGCTATGACATGACTGACCAATTTTGTTTTAGGGGTTTGTTAGCCAGGGCACCGGGAGAAACTCTTTTCTCTCTGTGTGAATTGTGCCACAGAATCTTTAAAGTCCACCTGAACAGGCAGATAGTAACTTGGTTTAACATCTCATCCAAAGGAAACATAAAGGAGTCTAAAATGCACCATTTCCAACAGGGAAACTTTGTGCAAGTGGGAACTCTTTCTAGTTACTGAGAGGTAGGTCACATTAGCAATGTTTGACCCAACTTACTTCTGTTGTGAAAGTAGTGGTTGGTAGGAATTCCAATGGGAATAAGGAATTACATTAGTAAGCCCACATTTTAAATCCTAAAGCTTAGTACGTATGAGGACCCGCAATGTTTTTAATAGTAACTGTGACTTTTTTTTTCATTGTTGCCAAGAATTTTAATTAAGTCTACCCTTTCAATAAATGCCTACTACACAGCCTAAAATCCTCCCCAAATGTTTGGTTAAATACACTAATAAAACTGATGGTGTGTGTCCCAAACTTGCAGATGTTGTCTTAGTATTTTTTTTCCTGCTGCTTACTTTTACATCACTTAACTGTTTTTACATGTAATGTATTAGGTAGCTCTAATTTTCACTTGTTTTGTGCATTGAATGTTGCATATTTATTTGTGTACGTATGCACTGCACTTTACCATTTTAACTTATTTATTCTCTCAATGAGATATTAGAAACCACATTATTAATAATAGTAATAATATTTAAATTTGATATAGCACCCTTTCACGTTATTGAAACATATCAAAGCATTTGACAGGATTTTATCTTAACTTAAATTGATTAGAATTGTAGGTGAACGTAGAAGCCAATTTATCCACAAACTGCCATGAAGTGAATGATCAATTTTATCTGTTTTAGATAAAAGGATTGTTGACCAGGACACCAGGAGAAACTCCCTTCTCTTTAGGAATTGCGTTATAAATCTTTAACATCCGCCTGAACAGGCAGATGAGACCTCGGTTTAGCTTCTCATCTGAAGGACGGTACTTCTGATAGTGCAGTGCTCCACAGCATTGTGTTGATACCCCAGCCTAGATAGTGAGGTCAGAGTCCCAATTGTCAGGATTGAATCCACAACCTTCTGAACCAGAGTGCTACTAACTATGCCACACTGACATATTATATCTAAATTACCATATTCACAGTAGAATCTAAAAATAACCAAGTCCATGTTAAGAGATTCGGAGACCTGCAAAACAGAGTTTCTGCTAGTTGTCCTGACAGACTGACTTTTGGCCTGGCGGTTACCTGTAAGATTTTGTACTTAGAAAGTCTGTTTGAACATAGCTGCCAATGCAGAGTTACAAAGCATGATATTACATATTTACAGTGGGATAAATAAAATAAAAATAGAATAGGCTGGAGCTTCATGGCAGGTGGATTAGCACCTGAAAGTGGAAGACCAGTACAACGCTTCAGGTCTAGCCCCTCAGAGGAACTGCCAGTGAAGGGTTGCACACGAAATTTGCTCCCCCGCCCAGGAAAACATTTAAATTAAATGGGGCACAGAATAAGAGTTCAAGTCAACTCGGGGCTTCTTCAACCTGAGCGTTATTCTTCTACATGATCAAATGAAATGCCACACTCTAAGCGAGAGTGAGATATGTCTTCACAGAATACCTGCTGGTGAGCCTTCTCTGCACGGCGGTTGGCATCAATGACTTGTCTCTCCAGCTGCTGCATCTAGGAACCAGAAGACAGTATGTTAACATGAAGCACGATGCAGCATTTGTTCCACTGATACATTCGAGCCAGGAGTGGAAGGAGGCCATTCAGCCCATCGGCTCCGTTCCGCCAACTCCTTAGACCCATGGCAGATCCCTACTATTTTCTGAATACCATTTCCTTCCTTTGAAACATTTGTAGTGGTTTTATTTTTCTTTAAGGCGAGTTTAAACATACCGACTAAAGATTTTACATAAAAAAGCCAAACTAATACCTTTTACTTTCCATTTAAAAGTACTTATAGAGTGGTAAATTTAAGAATACCTTAATATTTACACATTATAGCAACCATACAGCAGTCTGTATTGGTAATTAGGGCCCACAAGACACAAGACTTTTTCAGCACTCATAGCACACTGTTGAAACCCTTAACAAATGTTACAGTACATCACACCATGACATTTGTTAAACTGTATAATTAACACTGCAGTAATCCTGGGGTGTGCTGAACATTGGATCCCCGATCCCCCACCTCACAAACTAATAGCCTTTTTAAATGGGTGCGTTGGGAAGCTGGGCTCCACCACACATTGGAATTCCGGCTTGCAAATCAAAACGTCAGAGACAGCTGGTTAGCTTCGGGCCGAGCCACTGTATCAAAACACTCCACAAAGTTTTTGTACAATTGTAGTGACTGGCCGCCAGTTTGCACAGAGTAATGTTCCACAAACAACCATGAAATTAATAACCATTGTTTTTCTGGGAGATTGTTGGTCAGGACATTGGGAAGAACTCCCTTCTCCTTTTGAATTTTGCCATGGGATCTTTAATGTGTTCCTGAACAGACAGGTGGGACCTTGGTTTAATGCCTCAACAACAACAACTTGCATTCATATAGCGCCCTTCACATGACACTCTTAAACAATGCAGTGGAGCTCCCTCAGCACTGCACTGAAGCATCAGCCTAGACTGTGAGCTCAAAGTCCTGCCTCTGGCATTGGTCATTTTGATAAAAATAAAAAATCTGCTGTATATCCCTGAAATATTAGAAATGATTCACGACAGAAGAATCATGCTGTACGTTCCAGAGCTTCGCAGGTTATTGAGGCAATTGTAAAATAAAATCAATGCAAATTCTGACAAGGGAATTGTGGAGAACATAAAAGTTTGATATTTACGAAGTTACGCCATGAAAATTAATCGCTGATCTACCCTTTCTCTAAATGTTTTTTTCTTTCACTAATTAAAGAATGGCAGTACACTGTGTCCTTCCTAACTGTTGAATGTTATGAAGGATTTTTAATTTATGTTTTATTTTGAAACCAACGATGGGAGAGATTATGGTACGTTTTCAATTTTTTTTACATAATGCCCTTACAAATCTCCTGGAAGGTCCTGCCTGGTCATAATATCTTCCACAGCAAGTTAATTTCCACTGACTGGGGAATTGATATTGTCATTGCGTGCAGGCTAATAGGAACATGAGTAGGCTATACAGCCCCTTGAACCTGTACCGCCATTCTATTAGAACATGGCTTATCTGTACCTCAACTCTAATTACCTGCCCTTGACACATATCCCTTGATACCCTGACCTAACAAAAATCTATCCACCTCAGTCTTGACAATTTGAATGAATCCAGCATCCACAGCCTTTTGGGGTAGAGGGTTCGAGATTTCTACTACTCTTTGTGTGAAAAAACGCCTCCTGATTTCACTCCTAAATGGGTGGTGCAGTTCAGCATCATACATTAAAGGGTTTATCCTTGTGTAAAAACTAATCTAGCAAATTTTTGGGTGTGGAGAGGCCGATAGAATAAATACATTACTTATTGTGCACAAGTGATGTGGTCATGCATTTTGACTCAATGTGAGCCAGTGCACATTTGTAAGCAAAATTAAAATACTTTTGCCCATTATTTGGGCTCGGTTGGTAGCACTCTTGCTTCTGAGTCAGAACATTAGTGAGTTTAAGTCCAAGTTTGGATTGAGCTCAAAGTCTAGACTTACACTCAAGTGCATGATCTAAGTTTGAAAGTCAGTTTGAAATGCACAGGATTCACGGTGTGCTGCTTTCTTCACCCCCATACGTTGAGGTGCCAGTATAGGTACAATACAATTTACGTTTATATAGTGGGAAGATGTATCAAAATGCTTGACTTTGTTCATTGTTGGTTGGGTACCCAAAGGGTTCGGGGATAGGAAAACATGCTCAAAGAGGTACATCTTGAGACGGGCCTTGAAAGAGGAGGGAAGTGAGTCTGAGGGAATCCAAGATGGGGTTCCAGAGAGAGGGGACAGAATGGCTTAAATCTCGTCCACTGATGGTTGAGCGGATAGAGAGGTAGACCAAGGATTGCTTGTACAACTCACAAGAGTGGCACCTTTTGAACCTCATTGCTGCTTTAATGCCCCAGCAGTTTCAAGAATTCTTGTGCTTGGATTTTCTGTCGAGGACAGCAGCTCCCATTGTTATTCTGGGAATAAAGCCAACTCCCCGACGCAGCTTAAAAAGAAACATTCACTGGGCGAGAGGGTTGCCAAGATCAAGGCGTGAGGGGTCAGACTGGCATCTCACCAGGCTGGTGATTGGTTCACAACTTTCAACAGAAAAAGTTTGCAGAGTTTGCAACGTAGTTCAAATATTTCAGAAATTTACGACTGTGTCAATCAGTTTAGGTTTTCCATGCACTTGCTACAGCACGTATGGCATCAAAAAGTTAAGGTAATTATTATCGGGTGTAGTGACTGTGCATTCTTGGAAAACAAGGCAGCCATTTTGGGCACAATACATAACACGTTCACATTTATATAAGCGCCTTTCACATTGGGAGCCTGTCCCAAGGCACACAGCAAAGTCCCACAAACAGCCATGACGTGAATGAACAATTTGTCTGCAACACTGTTGGCCAGCAAAAGAATGTCTGAGAAGATACGTCTGGCAAACGTAGGTACGGTTTTAGGAAGGCACTGGGGTTATCTTGCACCTTTCAATAATTACAGTGATCTTACTTCAGTAAGAGTGAGACTCCACTGTGCATAATTAATGGTTCAAAAATGTCCTCAACTATGCACAGCTCTGACGTATCCCACATGTTCCGAATCTGTCTCTGTCTCTAGCCTTTAATAATAATAATAATCCTTGCATTTGATATAGCACTTTTCACATCTTCTAGACGTCTCATAGCACTTCACAGAATAGAGTGTAAAGTGAATTGACTGTGTATTTGTGGGCGAAATGCGGAAGCCAATTGTACAGAGCAGTGTCACACAAACAGCCGTAGATTGAAATGATCAATTTTTTTTTTGGAGGGCTTATTATCAAGCATGTGGAGTAAGGAAACTTGCCCAACGTTTCACCTTGCCGGGAATTGAACCCAAGTCCACTCGCTTGTGAGGCGAGTGCTCTAACCACTGAGCTACAGGTCTCCTTTCCGGATTTTCCAATGCCATGTCAGTTTCCTCTTCCTCTCCTACCTCGTCCTCTCCCTCCTTTTCTGTCTATGTATCAAGTGAAAAAGGCGGCACGTGATGCAACAACTCGCCAGCGATGAGAGGGAATCTCATGAAACAGCACTGAAATGTAGCTCTCTGTGATCGATGCCAACAGTGGCGAACTTCACCATAGTGAAAAGGAAAGATGGTAGCGATTGATCTTTCAAACTGACTTCAGATGCAAACATTGAGCCAAAGACGGGTGTGGAAGAGTAAATTGTGTTCATTTCCAATCCGGTCATTAACTAAAGGCAGGTTCAGGATTGCATTTTGAATCATTATACATGAGAAATGTAGCTTAGTAGTTAGAGCACTCGCCTCGCAAGCAAGAAGACCTGGGTTCAATTTCCGGCAAGGTGAAATGTTGGGCAAGTTTCCTTATTCTACCCGTCCTTGTTTACCTAGCAGTAAGTAGGAACCCGGCTGTTGAGTCGATTGGCGGATCGCTTTTCCAGGAGTAATAACCCCTTCCAAAAAAAAATTATAATAATAATTTCACTCAATCCACGACTGTTTGTTGGACACTGATGAGCGCAATTAGCTTCCAAAATATACAGTCAATTCATTTTACAGTATATTTTGTGAAGCGCTTTGCGACATCTCAAAGACGGGATAAGGCGCTATATCAAATGGAAGGATTACTACTATTTGCTATTATTATACAGGGTGACCAAAAAGTCTTACTTTTCAGCTAACCGATTTCCAAAAAAATCATAATTTCTTTAGACATTGTATTGGTATCACGACTTGTGGTCACCCTGTAGAAAGGAATAGAGGAACAAAGATTAATTAGGTCAAATGGTCTGTTTCTGACCTTTAGAGTTCTATGTAATTTTATCCATCACATCCCACAATTTTTACCCTAATATGAACATTGCATTGGATATATGTTCTATCTGTACGCTACCTTTCCCTCAGATCCCTCATCTCAGACCGTCTCTTGACCAAATCTCATTGGTCTCCCTTCTCCCGTCTCTTGCAAACTGAACCCACACTTGGTCACTGTCATCAATCACATCATTGCCCCTCATCAAACTTTCACTCTTTGCTACTTCTCTGCTCATCCACCCACTATCTGTTCCATCACCCCATCCATACCTGATGCATGTATCTCACACTCCCCACCAGTTTCTCTCTGGTCCTGCTCACCTTTACATTACACCTGTTCCCAATGATAGTACTAAAGTAATTCTTGTATTTGATAAGACGTGATAAGGCGCTATATCAAATGGAAGGATCATTATTGTTATTATTAGATATAGTCCTTTCCTGTTGGGTGGACATGTCAAAGTGCCTCACAGGATATTCTGTAAAGTGTAGTGACTGTGTATTGTGTAAGGCTTAGCTTTCTCTCAATACTGTACTCCCTGCTATTTGTTCACAGAAACAGGCCACTCGGCCCAATCAATCCATGCTGGTCTTTATACTTCAAATGATTCTCCACCCTTCTATTCCTCCCTCCCTCATGTAAATGTCTAGCTTCCTCTTGAATAAAGATTTAAAATTTTTATTCCTTTTGAATAAAGATACACTGAACTTGTGAATCTAACGAGCAAAGCAAACGTGCAAAATGACACAATAATGTACTATACTTATTGTGCAGTACTATTTTATAGCTTACAATAATGTAAGTAAAAGAGTCAAATCGTGGTTAAAGATCAGCATTTGGATATTAACCAACTTGCACGTGGATTGATCAGAATCTAAAATCTGACAAAAANTATAATCGTATGTGTGTGTGTCAGCGTTGGACCGATGCCTTCTTTCGTGACTTTCTCCAATAGACAAAGGAACTGAGGCATTCTCTCCCTTACCAAACCAACTGCACATCATAGACACTCAATTTTTAAATGTATATGTTCAAATAGTCATAACATTAATAATCCTTAAATTCGATATGGCATCTTTCACGTTGGGAGGCCATCTCAAAGGATTTACTGTAAAGTGCAATGAATGTGCATTTTGTAGGCGAATGCAGCAGCCAATTTGCACACATGAAGAGAATAACTAATTTTACTGGGGGTGGGGGGGGGTTGCCCATGACATGAAAGGCAACTTGTTTCTCTTTGTAAAACGATGCACTAACTCGAATTGCTCCCTTCCAGCCTGCAGGTGTGACTTTACAGAAACAGGACTGCTCCTCTCAGAAGGGGATTGAAGGCAGTTAATTGCCCCCATGTGCAAATATGGTTCCACGTTTTAGAATACATGATGTAATTCCAGATATCCTAATTTGGATCAGATTCAGAATTTGGCACTGAATGTATATGTGATTACTGATTATGCATTCTGGAACCCGTCAAACAATGTGTAATTCTTACCATAGAGAGTTCCTGTTTACTCAGCAAAGTACACTTCAGTAGCCATTTTAGCAATTCAAGCGTCAAGAATTGGCTGCTTTTCAGATTGGCACCTAATGCTTACGTCTGCTCTTGTAAGCCTCGCATCTGATGTAGCGTCTGCAACATTGAAACATCTCAAAGTGCTTTTTCTGGCAATTATGATCAAGTGCGAGGACTGTTTTTTTTGTAGGCAAACTTTCAACTTGAATATTTTAAACCTGGCAAATTTCAGTGTAAATGCAACATATAAAATAGTGAGCAGAGTGAACTCGGAAGAATCGAGAAGTAACAGTAAATGTTCGTTGGGGCGAGTGTTATTTAGCAAAAGTAAATGTTAGCCTTCAGTAACCTCTCACAATGTCATTCATCAACACAGGCACAGAAATCCCCAAACTATGAAGAGATCCTTGTTAAAAGCTCCGTCTCCCTCTCCTTGTCGCCCGCAATCTGCCAATTACTACACCATTCCACAGATTCCTGCAGCAGCCTCTGCCATGTAGTAGCGTAAGCCGAAACATGCAACAAAGTCCCTTTCTTTACATATGGAAAATTGATCCATCTTGTACTAAGATGTGGAGTGATACTCCCATTTATTCTGATTAAAGCAAAAATCTACCACTCACTACTCACCGCAGAGAGAGATTCAGGACAGATTTACATTCTAAGGTCAGAAACTCTTTTCCTTTACTCCTCCATCTTGTCCTCTCTCTGTCATAAAGTCAAGGCTTAAAACCTAGTCTTCGACCAGATCGTCATGCTCACCTCACTCCTCCCTTCTCCCCTGATCGGTGTCCGACCCTGTCTTTGTAAAGTGCTCAGAGAAGTTATCTTATGTGAAAGATGCTACATAAATGCAAACTCCCTTTGTTTTTCAAATAGTATCATCAGATCTTTAATGTCTACCAGCACAGGTAGATCTGAAGGACAGTACCATGCACATGGAGTGTCAAGCTGAATTATGTACAAGTCCCGACACATAGTTTGACCTTACAACCTTCTGACCCAGTGGCGAGAACGCTACCAACTGAGTCAATTTGAAACCTTGGCTAACATCAGGACAAACACCACTTTCCTACCATGGAGAGGATTAGTGTCATGTGGTGAACTCTATAGATAAGGTAAGTTGTTGGAACATCGCATTTACTGAGGAGGCACCTGAAATTCATTAACTGCTAACATCTCATTCAAATGCTTAAACAAAATTAGCTGAGATCAAAATCAGACAGAAAGTTGAACATCTCCTTCAAAAGCTTGGAATAAACTTGAGTGTGATCCCAGTGCCAAATTATTTCTTTTAAAATTGCAATTGGAACCTGATGGGAACATTTCATGGGGAAACAAGTACACCATGTCTATGACCTGGAGCTTGGTCTCCTGATGTTCTTCGATATTCAAATGAAACTTCATATCTGGCAAGCGATGATCTCTGCAAAGGATCATTCCCATCTGACTGCACTGAATATGCTGGGACACCGAGCTAAAGGTTCAATGTCAAATAAACCAGCGCCTTGGGTCATCCTCCCGACGTGAAAGGCGGTACAAATGTAATCTTGTTGTTGTTGTAAACGTCATTGTGGGAAATACACCTGGCTCCAATAATAATAATCCTTGCATTTGATATAGCGCCTTATCATGCCTTCGAAATGTCTCAAAACGGTTCACAGAATATACTGGAAAGTGAATTGACTGTAAATTTTATGGACAAAACGTGACAGCCAATTGTGCACAGCAGTGTCCCACAAACAGTCATTGATTGAGTGACTCCATTGTTCTGCATCAAAGAAAATTTCGATCCCAATAGCTTGGCAGACAATAAAAATTGACTGCTTGCATTTCTGTGTCAACGCAATGCAGAATGAAGTCACGGTAATCGGGATGCAATTTCAACAATCCATGGGAGGAGGGGGTTAAAGGGAGCATAGAGGTTTACTATTCTAGCCACGGTGACCTGCTAACCAGAAATCCAATGCTGTGATTAGTGACCCATTAGGCCAATGTACAGTATAATTGGCTTCTGAGATATAACCAGTCAATGTGTTAGATACCAAAAGATTGCTATTTTGTCTACTATGACAATACGGCTGAATTCCATGACCCCCCACACCCCAACCGCACAATTGACTACGAAAATTCAGTCAATTCATTTCAATTCATTCCTTTGTTTCATCTGCCAAAAATTCTCTCCTGGCGAGGCACTAAGCTTGGCAACCCAAGTTTAAATTTCCAAAAACAAAAAGTGTCGACGAACTTACTGTTACACTAACAATAAAATTGACCGGGAGACGAAAAATAACCCCAGCTAAACTTAGCAAAATGGGAGAAGTACAATAAATGACTCATGTGACTCCGAGCCAATTTAATAGATAGACAGTGAAAACAACATGATAAGGCAAACACATGATTGTCTCTGGAGATCAAAGCCTTTGTGTCTCCCAGAATAAACACAGAGTTCTTATCTATTCTCCATATCATTTCCTTTATGTTACAATAACACATCAAAATTCAAAGAATTCAGTTTTGTCGAGTTCCATGCTGTATATTTTGGGATCTTTGTATCACTTTCTTTCAGATAGTACTCATGTTGGTTTTACCTTTTTTGTTCTTAGATTTTTTTTCGATTTTCAGTGATCGGTTTGACCACAAAAATAATAATACTAATCCTTGCATTTGAAATAGCGTCTTATCACGTCTTCGAGACGTCTCAAAGCACTTCACAGAATACACTGTAAACTGAATTGACTGTATATTTTGTGGGCGAAACGAGGCAAACAATTGCGCACAGCAGTGTCCCACAAACAGTTATGGATTGAGTGACCAAACTATTATTTTTTGGCCCAACTTCCATGGCGGGCTGCATGTGCTTGTTATGACCTTACAACCTCAGCCATTGTTCAGTTGACAAAAAAAAGTTTAATGATTGGAATTGATTTTATAATCCTTGTAACTGATACAGCATCGTTTACGTTAAGAAGACATCTCAAGAGTGCTTCACAGGATTCACTGTAAAGCTGAGTGACTGTATTTTTCTGGAGGAATGACAATAATTACCAATTTTTAATCAATCAACATTGGAAACTGGAAAACTTGCATGTGTGTTGAAATCCCATTTATTTGGGCAGAGTCAGTTTTATTTAAATTTGAGGCTTCGGGCTTCACATTAGCAGTGGCTGGATTGCATTTGAAAATCCGCTCTGTGCTTATTCCCGGGTTTTGGTCAGTGACTATTTTTAAACACCCTGCAAAGATGCTTTTAACTCTGCACCTGCACATGTGCATAGAATAAATACAATGAGTATGCGTTGGTACCAAAAAGTACCTCACGGTTCAATGGCCTTTTTGTAATTTGCCACTGCTAAAATTGTCCAGCAAGAAATATAAATACTGTACTTTCAAAAGTAATTAAGATCTCATCAAGCGTCTACATATTATGCAGATCTTGAAACACTTCTGGCTTTTAAAACCTAGAAAGATCTGAAATTAGTGTCCACAATACATACTTCCTGTAATCATTTAGATTGTGCTAGAACAAATACTTTGCACAGAACAAAAGTTAGTGCCTTTAAATTCCTGAAGAATACCTTATAATAATAATCATCCTTGTATTTAAGATAGTGCCTTATCACTTCGTTGAGACATCTCAAAGCGCTTCATAGTATACACTGTAAAGTGGTCTTGACTGTGTTTTGTGGGTGAAACATCAGTGATGCTCACATAGACGGACCAAGACTGCACTGGATGATGGAAGGAATTTATTATTTGTACCTGAAGGGTGGTACATTTTTACACGTGGAAACGTTTATTTGGAAGGGACTGTACTGAAAGGCCTTTCTTGGATTCATTTACCGCTCAACTGTCAGCTACAATCTCGGTTGATGCCAATCTACAAAGTTTAATTTCTCTCACTGCCCTTCAGAAAAAAAGATGAAAGATTGGACTAGGAAATGGCACAGAACACTCATTACCCCAATTTGAATGAATTTTACAACAAGCTGAAGAGTATACTCCCTCTTTACTCTAATACTGAGATTGTGAACAGTGACGGCTTGAAACAGGAGTCATTAATAGCAACTCAGGGTATATCACAGCAATGACTCGCTCATAGCAACAAAATTAGATTGTGAGGTTCCCACAAGTCAGCTGCGATGTTCTCCAACTTACTGTCAATTACCAGCACCATTCCCGCCACTGATTCGAGTCAGCCTAGACGTACTGTCAGACTCTCTGAGTCACTATTAGTGAATCCTGTTGCAAACTGTCACTTGTTAGACCAAAAAACATTATTGCAAAATATTTTTGCTTTAATTATATTTAACGAGCATTAAAATACAGCAATTTCTAATGGGGTTCCTAAATACGGATTTCGAGTTTCAAATAGGGATTTTCCTCCGGGTATCCGGGAGCACATCATACAAACTCCCTGGAGCAATGCTGTGATACAATCCACTGTACTTTCAGAGAAGAGTCAGTTGGAAAGTTGGTTTTCTGTTTGAGGGATACAGCTGTGCATGATTAGCTGCCGGGTTTCACCACAAAATATAGTCAATTATAGTATATACCGTGAAGAGCTTTGAGATGTCTCGAAGATACGATAAGGCGCTATATCAAATGCAAGGATTATTATTATTTACTTGCTTCCACTTTAGGAGTGAATTAAAGAATATTTCATACTTCTCCACGGTCTTAATTTTTAAGACAAAGTGACTAAGACTGGGTGGGTGGTAGCTCAGACCTCTGATATCTTACACATGTTCACTTTCGAGCATTGCTCACTAGACAGCAATCAGTAGTGGGAAACTGTTGACTTATTTCCCTTCTACCTCCCTAGCCTCCGGACAATGAAGCCAATTGGAGCATCCCACAGTAAAATGTGCTTTTATCATCAGTAGCATATGAAAGCAAACTGGCAATAAACTAAGTGTGCACCGTCTTCCGTTGAGCTGAAGGAAATTGCTAACAATAAACTTAGTTTCTTCACCGAATAATATACTGCAGCCCTTTAACCACACTAAACATTTAATCGAGGAACAAAACAGTACTGAATAAAACCCGTTGTGAAGTTGCCTCAATTTGACGATGATTTATTATTAATTTGACAGTCTTAACTTTCTTTTTACTGCAGTATTTTTTTATTTTGGTTTTGAACAAGAAATGATTAGAAGTTTGAAACAGCCTGACTTCCTCCATTGGGATTTTAAGACAGCCTTTGGAGTGAAATAGCCTCCAAGTTGAGTAGTTAATCCCAGGACACATCGATGTCATGCGGAGATTCATTTCCTGACCTGGCATCAGTAACAAGAATCTTACTAATACTCCAGAAAAATCATGAGGCAGAAAAATAATGACTTTCGAAAAAATGTGTTTCTACCTGGCAGAAAAGCAAGTTATTTTTCTGCCCATTGTTTATAAGAAAGATTATTTGGGAATTTGTTGGCAAGAACAATGGAAGAAACTCCCTTCTCTTATCAAATAGCAACATGGAATTTTTAACATTCCACCTGAAGAGCAGACAGATGGAACCTCACTTTACCATTTCATCTGGATGATGGCACCTCCAGCAATGTTTTTCATTTGTCTTTTGGTCAGCCACAGAAGGAATCTCATTACCACTCTTAAGAGTATCCAAACCAGACAGAGTTCCACATTATGTGCGTTGCCTATTCATGGAACCTTCCCTGTGTCTGAAAAGGAGTGCGTATGCACTCTCTTCCTGGAGGGATGCACTTTTCTTACCCAATGATGTATTAGGCCTGTAGTTCAGTGGTTAGAGCACTCGCTTTGCAAGTGAGAGACCCGAGTTCAACTCCAGGCAGAGGGCGAAACCATGGGCAAGTTTCCTTACTCCACACGCCTAATAATAATCCCTCCAAAAACCCCAAACAATAATAATTTGGTCATTTTCAATCTATGATTGTTTGTGGGACATTGCTGTGCGCAATTGGCTGCCGCATTCGCCCACAAATATACAGTCAATTCACTTTACAGTGTATTCGGTGAAGCGCTATATCAAATGCAAGGATTATTATTATTATAGGCGCAGGTTGGCTAGGTAAAAGTGCAAAGCGTGCCTTTGTAGCACTGTCTGTCAAGCTTTCCACTGCTTGTCACGTTCAAGACCACCCTACCCATTAGGACTTTGCTTGGAGGGTTAACATGAGACAAATGGGAAGAATCATTGTCACTCCAAGTCCTGCCAATGAACCATAATGACTGATCTGTTATCAACATTGCCTTGGACTACAGCAGACCTACAATGCTGTGCTGCCTCAATACTGTACTCAAGTGTCAGCCTGGTCGATGAACTCATAACCTAATATGAGGATTGAACACAACAATCATCTGATCCACAGGTGAGAGTTTTACCAAATGAGCCAAACTCTTGGAATGATAGAAATGAAAACATTTCTAAACAAAGTCACAGCTCATTTTGCACTTCAGATGCAAGGATTGCTTACATTATGGCTATAAGGTAATAAAAACAAACATCAGGCCCTAGATGTTACAAATCCACAACAATAGAATTTTTAATGTTAGTAAGCGACACTGCAAAAACTCAAATATTTTACTTTGCTAGTGTGTATTCCATGAGCTGTATTTTCTCACTTGGCTTCAGTTCCCACTGACTTGGCTACATAAACATTGGCCCATAGCTGCCTCCAATCTTTAACACGCTGTGCATACTAGTCCCCTGCAGCATCAAATCCCTTCCTGGCACAGCTCCACACGGTCAACCACAGAGGAAGAAAAAATCTGCGTGGAACAAATTTATCAATCATTACCATTGTATATTACGCGAAGAAAGAAAAACCTTATCTTCGCCGCTCTCAAAGCCATTCAATTCCAATACCTGGACCCCTTGTAATGGAATTCCAACCTAGTCTTCTTTCTAGATATATAATTATTATATTCAGTTGTTCAAACATTGCCGGTATGGCTTAGTGGGTAGCTATCTTGCATCTGTGTCAAAAAATGGGGTTGCAGCTTTTATAATCTAGTACTAAAGGAGCACTGAACTGTTGGACTTGACATTTGAAAGCACTTAAAATGGCCTCGCTAGTCTTATTCACAGATTATTGTTCTAATTCAACGATTGAGCTAAGACAGTAGGCCAAGAATCAGCTCAAAAATACCATTGTTTTTCACAACTGATCCCCATTGAGCTCAAATCCAAGCTGGTAGTACCCAGGGCTTTTCAACCAATTTTGCTGGGGTGAGAAGTGGAAAATTTAAAAACCTCATTTCTGAAATAAGGAACAGAATACATTTTGGAATACTGTCATTTTGCCCCATAATAAAGAAACTGGAAGGATAGATTTAATAAGAACCCTAAGATGACAAGTCAAGTTACTTCTAACTCAAAAAACCTTCAACTCTGAGCAAAATCCTTCCTGATATTTGGTTCTAATACCAAACAAACATTTTCCTCAGCATCTGTCTACTCGCTTGGGAAGAAACTATGTGTGGGTGGGAGTTTTGAATTTCACTGAATCACATCCTGTTGTCTCTAGGTTTCCTTCAGGGGGGAGGAGGAGGAAAGGAAGAAGGGGCGGAGAGCGATGTCTTTCAGTGACCCTGCTGTTGTAGAAATACTTTCTTCACAGTCCCATAGCAGTTTCATCCCCTTAAATATTTAGCACTAACGTGAAAGGAATAAACCACTTGAATACAAACGCTATTGCTCTGTGTGCAGCTTCAGCACAGGTCACTGCTAATATAACCACAACTCTCAGGAACCAGGCTCTGAGAGTTTTTCTCCCCAAGTATTGTAAAAAGTATTACAACACAATTGATCAATTTCTACAGGTCCAACAGAACGCTCGCTGGTTCCCCAGCCCCCAGGCGTTGAATTAAAGGTCCTTGTTCTTTCAGGTCCGAGATCCTTGTTCTCATTTTCAAATCTCTTCACAGTCTCACCCTCGCCCACCCCCGCCCCCTTCCCCTGTGACCTCTTCCACCCACACCACCCTGACCATTCCCTTCACTCAGCAAGCACTGACCAGCTTCAGCAATGGTGGGCAGGTTTCAGTCATGCTGCCATCACGCCTCTGGAACTCCATCCCGGAGTCCCTCTGACTTGTTCCCTCCCTCCCCTTATTTGAGGTTTATCTCACAACGTACTTTGACCATGCTTTCAGTCACCTTTCCTTTTGCCACCCACCTTGGCTCACACCCCCAGCTTGGGTACCCAGTCAGTATTGTCAAGCACTTTGACATGTCCTTACGACGTGAAAGGCGCTATGTAACTGTATTGTATTGTACTGGTATTTCTGCAAGTCTAGATCCTCCGAATACAGGTGCTGCAACACGATATTGTTGGAATTTGTAACCTCTTTCAGTTTTTACTCTGCGCCAGCATTAATCAGCACATTATTTCCCACACTGAGCACCAGGCACCTGGGTTATGCCATTTTAAATCTAGTTTGGGGAAGGTTTGTGAAAGTGGCATAGGTAACTAAACACCCCAATTCTCCCCCTCCTTTTCAGCTTGTTACCTGTACAGGGTTTCACTGTGGCAGAAAACTGCTTCACTGTTCTATGCCACTCCATGACAGAACTGGGGACTGAATATACACCTTGTCCATTCCACTTTTTGGGGGAAGTGGGTCAGCCCGGTATCTGATGCAGGCGGAAACCCATCACCATGCTTAAGTGTATCCAAACCAAGCTGATATTTCCATGCATCCCACCAACACACGGAAATCCTAGAGATAGGAATGCGCACTCTCTCCCTGGAGGGAGGCATCCTGCATACCTAATTCCGGAAAGTATTAGGCGCAGGTTGGCAAGAGCCAAGGCTTGGGGACCCCAGAGTGCGCTGGGGTACTGCTGGAGTCTAACCAGCTAAAATCGCATAGCTTGCCATTGATATTGCTGTCCGGCAACCCTTCCCGCTGCTTGTCCAGCTAGGACCACCCTACCCTTTAGGGCTTTGGCTTGCAGGGTTAACAGGAGCTGAGTGGGATGACTCCCAGCTCTCAGTGTCTGGCATGCGCTTCAAGGTCCTGCCGACGAACCAGTCTGGCTGTGCTGTCATCAACAGTGCCTTGAAATACTGCAGACCCGCATGGCTCAAGAACCAGACTACTGAGACCGCCACAGAGGGATGGCTCAAATGCGACATTCAACTGCCAGGCATGTCACCTTGAATTCCACACATTTACTTTAAATGAAGTACAATATGTGACAAGTGACAGTCATGAAATGATTTCCTCTAGTCCAGCCGTCTCCTCTAAATGTGTGGACTGACAATATAATTGAGGGAACTGGCTGTAGTGGGTTGAGGAGCATCAGTTAACAATTATGAGACCAAGAAAAATGCAAAATCACAAAGACAAAATGCTCCAAACTGGACTTTCTCCTCCTCACGCAATTCCCAAACAATGTAGCAAATTGTAAACAATTTTTTGGAGGAATACTGCGAATAAACAAACCTTTCAAAATGTTGAAATAATTGAAATGTGCTGAACCAGAGGACTAATGTTTTTTGAAGCAATGCAAAATCTCAGTGTAAAAGAAACAATTTAAACATTTAATGTAATGTAAAGAAACAAATTTGATAGCACCAAACTGTGTTCCTATAGAAAGTGCGCGGAAGAATGTTACGTTATGTTAAAAGGTAAAACTAGATAAATATCTAAAAAGGAGTGAACTCCAGGGGTATGGGGATAGGTGGGTGGGATGGAAAGGATTGGTCTGTACACAATGGGCTGAATAGCCTTCATCTCTGCTGTAAATTTCTACAGTGCTTGCTTAACCCTTTATCAGATCTGAAATGTTAACCTAACTCACATACTGATCAATCTGCTGTGCATTTATAGCACTTTCTGCATTTACTTAACATTTCTCGCACTTCCAGGCTTTCTTATTATCCCTAATACTTTCACAATCCAATGAAAGTAACAATGCCATCGTCGCTGAAAGATGGCGACTGTGTTTTCATCCATCTTATTATCCTCCCTCCAGAGGCTGCAGATAATCCAGAACTCTGCAGCCCGTGTCCTCTCCCACACCAAACTCTGTGATCCCATCTCCCCCATTCTCGCTCGACTCCATTGGCTCCCTATCCTTCAGAGGATCCAGTTCAAGATCCTGGTCCTTACCTACAAAGCCCTCCATGGCCTCGTCCCATCCTACATCTGCGACCTCCTAAACCCCTACCAACCCACCCGCTCCCTCCGCTCAGCCGGCTCTGGCCTGCTCCACATCCCCGACCCGCCTGTCCCACCATTGGTGGGAGAGCCTTCAGCCACTCTGCCCCCAACCTCTGGAATTCCATCCCCCAATCACTCTGCCTCGCCCCCTCCTTAGCCCCCTCCAAGTCCAACCTCAAAACTCTCCTCTTCGACCATGCCATCGGCCACCCCCTTCCCCTCCCCTCCCTTCTTCCTCCCTGACCCCAGCTCAGGTCTGAAATGCTGTACACAGTCCAGTGCCTTGACGTGAAAGGCGCTATACAAATGTAATCTTGTTGTTAAATCGCCTACCCTATCCAAATGGATCTGGACACTCAGCTGAAATGGAGCTTTGAATAATGCTGTGCCATACAGTTGTGTATACAGTATGTATGTACCAAGTCTGTGGCACAACATGGTCCATTCAAAAGTGGTGCAACCTTTACAGATTAAAGCAGCCTTGGGCCTTAAGCCACTTTTCTTTCATATCATTTACAGTAATTGTTTTTTCCTTTTAAGCAATTACCCACGATGTGTACGCAAAGCTTTTACCTCTGTGCTCCACTTTTCAATAGGACTTTAGATAATGTCTTACACCATCCCAAATGTAAACTTGTTGTTGTTGTTCTCTGGGACTACCTCCCTAAATCCATCCATGTCACTCCCTGCCTTTAATAATAAATACTCCTTGCATTTTTTTGATATAGCAACTTATCACATCTTCAAGAGCGTTTCAGAGAATATGCTGTAAAGTGAATTGACTATCTTTTGTGGGTGAAAAGCAGCAGCGAACTTATAATGTATAAATGTATTTTCTGATATAAAACATTATCCAGAAATTTAAAACCCTTTTAAGAACTACCTCTTTGGCCAGGCCTTCGATCACCTCCCTACACCCCAACTTCCAATCCTGCTCCATGTCCCACACATATAAAGTGCCTCAAGACGTTTTTCCATTTGAGAAGCAAATTGTCATTGTACACGTAGCAAGTTTTGTTTTTACATTCACTTGGCTTCAAGTTTCTGAAATCTAGTTCACATCAGTGGCTTGCAATAAAGCTTTTGTTCGGAAGATATGGCTTCCAATAGTAAGCAAGTCTCATCCCTTGATAAAATGTAGAGGGGTGAAAACATAGAGAAGAGATGGATAGGGTTATTCACTGGTGACACTGGGCTTTAACGTATACACACTTGCTGCTCATCTTATTGTTAAACGGCGTCTCCTCGGAGCTGAACTGGCTCCAAGGTGATCATGCCTGGCAATGGAATATCGGAATCTGTGGCAGTCTGGTTCCTGAGACAAGCGGGTCCGCAATATTCCAGCGCGCTGCTGATGACAGCATAACCAAACTAGTTCATCGGCAGGACCTGGAAGGGTACATCAGTCACTCGGGGCAGGGAGTCATCTCACTCAGCTCCTATTAACCCTGCAAGCCAAAGCCCTAACGGGTAGGGTGGTCCTAGCTGGACAAGCAGTGGGACAGCAATATCAATGGCAAGCCATGTGGTTTTAGCTGGTTAGACTCCAGCAGTACCCCAACACACACTCTGGGGTCCCCAAGCCTTGGTTGCCACCTGTGGAGAGGGAGGGGGAGCGGAAACGGAAAGGGGGAAAGGGAAGAGGGAAAGAGGGATGTTAGGTGTTGACTCCCAAATCCGCAGTGAGTTAGATGGAACTTTTTGATAACGTATTTTGATAACTGTCAAAGGGCACCTGCAGTCTGGGGGAAGGTAATAATGAAGGAATGGAAGAGAAATCCGCATGCCATATAATGTACATGACATAAAATTAGGGAATGTGATAGAGAAGAGTGGGGAGTCAGGCCTCATTACAGTCTGCCAGTAGTCCAGCTTGTTTAGATTCGTCAGCAGAGTTTTTTGTAAGCACTTTTTATCACCAGGCGGTTTCAGGGAATTAGAAACTGCCTGGTGATAAAAAGTGATATAATCAGACAGCATTCAGAAGATGACCCGTGTGGCCCAAGGTCACCTGAACACGCAACATCGATGCCGATTGAAAAGTGCAAATAATGTACGGTAACTTCAAGACTCACTCAGATTCATTCTGAAACTGAGGCAGAGGAAAAACTTTGCAATTTTTAAAGCATTCCTTGTGTAAACGAACACAAAGAATGCTCCGACAATCATAAACTTTACCCACAATAGCTGTACTGTAGCTGGGAGGTTACGTAATCATTTTTTCCCAGTGAATCTAAATATTTGGTTCACTCTTCACAAGTGGCCAGCAGGCTGTTGAACGAGAAGTGATATTTAATGAAGAGTAGATTTCCCCTTCACCCTCCCCCCTACTTCTCTCCCCCAAAATACCTGGTATTGTAGTACTAGGCACTGATCTTTGCTTATTTTAATGTTTAAAGTAAGTCCCCGACTGTTCATGCCTTGGGACGGCCTCCTGACATGAAAGGCGCTTTACAAATGTAATTTTGTTGTTGTTGTTTTTGCTCTGTTTCTCTCCTGCACTGGAGACACAACTGGTCTCTCTTCTTCCCTGTTAAATCAGGAATTTATTTGTTCATCTTTTGAATTCTTTAATCACACTTTCTTTCACAGGCCCCTGTAAGGACTCTATTCTGAGATGCTCAGTGTTCCGAAACGTGAAGGATGTTAGATAAATGCAAGTTGTTCTTCTTCCAATAAGTTAACAACTTCAGCACAAGAATGAGAAAAGTGCATTCATTAAGCCTTGTAGTTTTGTTTCTGAGTTGTGTAATTTGACACCAATGTCAAATTGACAGTAATATTAAAGAGGACACGGAACTCGAATAGGGAACCAATAATACCATCAGTCTAACATCATCTAATATTATCCCAAGCACATGTGCAGACATACCTAGAGAATTTTAAAATACCCAGGGTTTTAAGACATATCCATGGTACTTTACACCGAGTCTATAATTCTACCATTCAGTCGTAGAGAATATTATTCCAACCTCATGTGGCTACACAGAGAAACGAGGACAACAGAAAGACATTATCCTAGAACACCACTGTTGCTGATTTCGAACTCCTTTTACAGATACTACCTCTTTGACTGTACCAAATGTACCTCCTCCCCATGCTCTCGCACAGTATATGGCACAGTCTCTGTAAAGCATTGCAAGGCTTTACAGGAAGCTGTTTGTTGTTGTTGCTGTTTAAATGCACAAAGTTCGTGCACAAAATGCACAGTCAATTCACTTTATAGTATATTCTGTGAAGTGCTTGGAGACCGCTCAAAGACGTGCTAAGGCACTATATCAAATCCAAATACTATCATTATTATTGTGAGTATTTCAACTTTACAAACCTTGAATCTTTTCAACGAAAGGGGATCTGCATTCAGTTTGGTTTGAAAAGCTTGGTTTGGTATTTCTACAAGAATTGCAATTTCGAGTTTTACAAGACAAAGTGATGGAAAAATACATCTTTTTGTTTCTCCAAAAAAAGTCCAAGGAACTATTGGAAGGTGGCCCAGCGTTGTTAGAGGTTAAGCAGTTCATTCCCACTGTGGTCGTGAGCTCGAATTCTAAGGCAGACCAACATTCTGTTGTATGTACTTAACCACATGTGTGCGGCCAGATGCCCAACCAGCGAGAGAGACAAAAAAAAAAGCTGACACACCCCAATCTGTCTGGATTTGGGCCTATTTAGCCTGCTTGTGGGGTAGATGTGGAAATGGGGAAAAGTAGAACTGGGTAAAACACAAATTGTCTAAAGGACAAAGTAGAAATTATTGTACATTATTGTGGGGAGGTCACCAGCTTATGTCTTGTCACAGTATGAGTGTCTTCACTTTTTAGTAAGTTAGTAGGTAGGGGAAGGCCCTGATAGTAGGCAGGGTGTCCCCCCAACAGGGTAGTGGATAGAGTTGCCAATATAGACCAGGAGCTCACTGGTTCGAATCTATGCTGAGTTCGCTTGTCTCAGCTGGGGTAGCAAGAGGAGGCTGAACTGGTACTGTAATTTTGTTGTTGTTGTTAGGTGGAGTACAACACCTTGGTTCCTGCTTCTTGTCCCCCTTCAATACCATCAACTATTAGTGCACGTAGGTGCTAGCCAAGTGAGGAGAGGTCAGGCTCAGTTGTGATGTCTTTCTACAGTCAAGTGGTACTCTGGACACTCTGTCAAGGCTCACGCATGAACGCTGACCATTTGGGTGGGGCACCAGCAGACAACCTGCACTCATAGAACTGCATCCCAGCAAGAGGAGGCTGGGAACCAGGAGCAGACAGACATAATGGCAATGGGGAGAAAATGTCCCTTAATGTCCATCTGAATCATAAAGCAATTACCCAGTGGGATTGCTATAATAATAATAACATTTGCATTTGAATATAGTGCCTTATTGTGGATTGAGTGACCAATTTTATGTGGGGGATTGTCGGCCAAGAAACCCGGCAAGAGAGAGAGAAACTCCCTTCTCTTGTTGAATAGCACCACGAGATCTTTAACACCACCCACCCCAAACCCCCACCACCACACACTATGTCGTGAGGAGAAAATATGCAGGGAGGAGGAATCTTAAATTCAGCGATTTCAAGTCACCACATTTTGGATCCCATTAAAAGTTTAGTGAAATTTCTTTAAAAAAGAAAAATCCACATAAAATTTAATTTTAAAAGGACTGAATGTTTGGCCGTCTTCACAAACACTTCTCATCAGTTGGCTTTGCTGCATCATCCTGCAAAATCACATGCTTCTTACTAACTTCAACACAGAATAACTATTATGAGTGACACAAAAAAACAGGAAGCTCTTTCTTACAGCGAGTTTTTAGAGGGGTGCTTTGTGCATTAATGAACAGTAGTTGTCTCTTTTAGGAAAGAGTAAATATGTTTTTCGCTCAAAATCATGTCTGATGTACTTTTCACCTACAACTCCCACCCACATACTCACTGTCTTCCTCCACCCCCCCACCCCAACCCATCCATTCTCCCTCTATTGCCACCACCACCTGATCAGATTAACTCATTTAAAATTCACCCTTGAGTTGGGATTATTGTAATTCACCCACTGTTGAAATCAGCACCGAGATAGCAAATTAAAATTTTTTGGGGGGCGGGGAAGTTGTAGCAAAATATATTGTACTTCTTTTTAAAGAATACTGTTATAATGTGTATTCCCTTACTTCTAAATAATGGTAGTTCTCAATCCAGTCTAAAAAGCCTGGTTGCAACAGTGTTGTATTCATGTTTAATGGAGATTATTTTCAGGAGCCAAAAAGGGGCCGTTCTGACCTCACTCAGGGATTTAACTCAATTTGCAGTATCCCGTGAATAAGCATGAGGAAACTCCTTTCTTGCATACTGCAATGTTACTGAGGCTCGGTTGGGTTTGAGGATTTCAGGAGGCCTAGATTGCAGTTTTAATGTCATTCCTTGATAAAGGAACGGAATGTGCTTAACAATACTCTAGTTTTGACTCCCAAATGTAAAGGTGTGTATTTTAGTGAAAGGAAATCAGTTTATTCCCAAGTCATAAACAAAGACCAGACTGGAGTGGTGCCTCTCCATCTCACTTGATCTTATCTACTTGCCTTCTCTGCAAGAAGCTCTCGGATTTTGCTGGCTTGAATACGAAACTTAAGCAGCTGTGACTCCAGACTCATGCACCGCTCTTTCCAGTCAATGTCCCCAGCTGCCTCCAAACCCTCCGCCATGGTTAGTTTGTGTTTTGTTACAAGGCAGAAATCTTGATATCCAGTATTCTGTGAACAAAAATAGGATCAAAGCGTGAGCACAAGTCTGTATAAAAATCCTAAAGGTCAGTGTGAAGCAATACTAATAAATACTTCTGCAGGAGAGTGGGTTGGAAAATGTCTTGGAAGTCTATACAGCCATGATCTTCTACTGAGGAAGAATAAAGGGTATTGACCAAGTCAGGACAGAGTCAAAGAGAAGGGCTTTCAAGAGGACTTTGAAGGCAGGGAGAAAGCAAGAAAAGGGAATTCACATCATTAGTGTGACAGACGTGAGGTTTTTGATGGATGAGCACTCGCCACAGTCAGCAGATGTGACAATCAGCCTAGGACCTTGAGACGATAACATGCCAAATGTGACACATGATCTATCAGAGAAAAGAATATCCCCAAACTACTTTGTCAATTTTCCACCTGACTTAAACAATTAAGTCAGATCACAACTTGACCTCTCAGCTCTAGGGAAAATAACCCAAATTTGTCCAGGCTCTCATCAAAGCTACGGCACTTCATCCCAGCTACTAAATCTGCCATCCAAGGCCAGCATATGCATGGGCACCTAATACTGTACTTCAAATAAGTCTTTAAGTTAGACTCACTTCATTGGTCTTGTGCTTGTGAACATAATACCAATTGTATCATTCCTATAATATCAAAGGGTTTCAAAGTACTTCACAAGTTAATTGAGTAAAGTGCATTTATAGGTGTTGCAGCAGTTAATTTGAGAACAGCAAACACCCACAAACAGCCATAAAGCAAACAACCAAATATATTTGGAGGATCTTTATATATATATTATATATATATATGCCTTTAATTGTGAATTTGGCTGAGATCCTGGCTTCAGGCTAGTCATTTTGATCACAAAAATTAATCCACCCAAGATCAGTATGAAACATTCTCATAACATGTACATTGTTTATTCAACATTACTTGTGCAAGATATACTGCAGGATCTGGGCGAACTGAGGCATTCATAGAATCCAGGTTGCTGGTCAGTACAGTACATTCTATTGTATATACCACTGTGCGTCAGTACATTTCGCCCACAAATATACGGTCGATTCACTTTACAGTCTATTCCGTGAAGCGCTTTGAGACTGCTAGAAGACGTGAAAAGTGCAACATCAAATGCAAGGATTATTATTATTATTATAATACTGCTGTATGTCTCTGATCCACTATTCCACCTCCCTGGTGTAATGCCTGTATTGAAGCAGCTTTGACCTATTAGGACACAAGATGAGCTGGTCAAAAATATAAGCCATAGCATTTGATTTCTCTTCTCACTCTGGTAATAAACTGGGCTTCCCACTGTCATGAACTGAATCAAGCTCTAATATTCACTGGCAAGAGTCCCACAGTTTCTGTTCAAAACTAGTTACGATATGTGTACGTATATATATATAATATATTGTTTGCGAGATTTTAACATCCGAATGGTTCACAATTTCTCACCTTTGCTGGAAGCTATTCTGTGTTCTTTGCTTTATCATGGATTATGTGTTTTATATTATTTAAAAATATTGTTTTCTTTTTAAAGAAAAGAATCACTCAGTTGGTAACAAACTTACCACTGGGACAGAAGGTTGTGTGTTGAAGCTACACACAGGGTCTTGAGCTCATAGTCTAGATTGACATTCTTGTGCCACAACAACAACAACTTGCATTTATATAGCATCCCTACATGTGGGGTAGCATTCCAGAGCACTATGTAGTACAGAGTACTGCATGTGTGTGTGCGGTGGAAGGGGGGGCTGCAATGTCAGAAGTGTCCTCTTTCAGATGAAACATTAAACTAAGCACCTGTCGGCCTGATTTTCAGGTATCATGATAAATTACATAAAGGTGATAGCCTGGCTCATCTGGTAGCACTCTTACCTCTGCATCAGACGGGCATATATTCAAGCTCCCACATTGAGACTTTGGACTCATAGTCTAAGTTGATATTCCAATACAGTTGGTTATTACATTTTATTATTATATTGTATTATATATATTATATATATTATATTGGTTATTACAGTCTGCGTTACCAGAAGTGCTGTCCTTCGAGTGACACGTTAAACTGGGGGTCCTGTCTTCCTGTTCAGGAGGGCGTTAAAGATCCAAAGGCACTATTTAAAAAGAGAATGACATTTCTTCCAGTGTCCTGGCCAACAATTCCCAAGTTAAAATTGATGATTTACTTCATGGCTATGGGGAGGAACACTGCTGTGCGTGAATTGGCTGCCCTGTTTGCCTACAAAACACAGTCAGTACACTTTACAGTAAATCCTGTAAAGCACTTTGAGACATGATAAGCTGCTATATCGAATGCAAGACTTATTTATTGATACAATGTTGAAAAACAACAAGGGAGTCTCCCAGTGTCTAAGCAAACAACCCTGGTGTCAATGGCTACCCCGTTTCCTTACAAAGGACTTGACTGTAATCATTGTGGGGTGCATGGAGATGTTTCGACATAGAGCACTATTTCAAGTTTTCTGCTTGAAATGTTTTTTCCAAAATGAAAGGTGTAGATAGGAAGCATATTGAAGGACCAAAAAAGGGAAAGGTCAGAAATGCCCATAAAATATATTTAGTGCAATTCATCATGTTTGAAAGGAACCATAAGGATCCGTTACACCAGCCCATGCCTCATACTGAGTCATAAATTGTGCCGGGCTCTTTCAAGTTCTCTGATGTTCTGCAAACCTACCGGACAAGCATGTGTTGTTTATACAATACTTTGCATTCTGTAAGGAGGGGAAAGTTGAAAAGGGCATGAGCGATTGCCCAGTGAGTGGGGTAGCACATAGTCTGCAATACATCAATGATTAAGTGATGTCCCAACTCAAATCCACACGTTTTTGTTTGTAATGTATCATTAACCTCTCAATTTGGGCAATGTCACTAATTTACCAAACTGCATGGGTTCAATAAACAATTCTGCATGTAGTTAAACGAATGCTGCAAAATCAATCTTTAAAACTGTGCGATTTGAGTGACTGGAGGGTTTGTCCAATTGGCAATCTCAGCAGTTAAATAGTTAAGAGAACCACTAAATAATAAAACAGATAAATGGTTTCCAAAATCTAGTTTTTTTCTTTTTCCCCCCCAACACAAGCACACAATGCATCAGCACTAAAACAATGCCCAAATTAAACAGCATGAAAATAATGCTGCATCTTCTACTACTATAATTGGAGTCCTGTAGCTCAGTGGTTAGAGCACTTGCTTTGCAAGTGAGAGACCTGGGTTCAATTCCAGGCAGAGGGCGAAACCTTGGGCAAGTTTCCTTACTCCACACAGAGCCTAATAATAATCCCTCCAAAAACCCAAAACAATAATAAATTGGTCATTTTCAATCTACGACTGTTTGTGGGACATTGCTGTGCGCAATTGGCTGCTGCGTTCGCCCACAAATATACAGTCAATTCACTTTACAGTATATTCTGTGAAGCGCTTTGGGACGTCCTCCCGACGTGAAAAGCGCTATATCAAATGCAAGGATTATTATTATTATTTATTATTATTATAATTCCCACCATCAGAACAAGGCTGCAATTTCGGGTAATGGTTACCAGTGGGAAACAACGACTTAAGCAAACAACCAGATTCTGCTAACATCTCATTATATAAAAAAAAACACAATTACTGTACACATGGCTATGTTTCTGGTTTACTTGCAGCAGAAGAAACCCCCCCCAAAAAGGGTGGTTCATTGATGCTTGAATATGGAGGACTCTCATTGTCAAAGTAACTGTGAATTGCAATGCCAATAGCCTCCCCATTATTAGTATGTAACATAGATATGGCACTTCCAGCCCTATGCTTTCACTGCTGCTATTTTTGGTCCTTAAGATTTGTCGCACCTCTGGTTCAAATTCAGACAGGTCGGGATTTATTTAGTCCTCAACGATGCTGCTTTTTCCACTGATTCTTTGCTGTATCGCCGAAAGGATCGAGTCTGCTGTTTGATCTTAAAGATCTACCTCCTGTGATCTGTTGGCACTGCACTGAGCAAACAGCTGCTCTGTCTGAAGAGACGTACAGTAACTCCTGATCGTGCAATTGGTGTTTTTTTTCTGCAAACGTTATTCCAACATGATTCAAACGTGATGCAAACAAAACAAATGACAATTTACAAATATTTGTAACCCCGCATCCTGTGGTGCAGGATGATGATAATAATAATAATAATAATAATAATAATAATGATGATGATCTTTGGTTTGTTAAACCTCGATGGGTTAAATTTGGAGTGTGAACGTTTTACACCGATGGGGTTTGGAAGTGAATGGGCTTCGCATCAGATCTTTCCTCCGTGAATGTTTTTATCGGCATCAGTACGTTGCATTGCAACGAAAAACGTCCGCTGCCACAGCTCTCGAAATTTCCAATTCCCCCCAATCCCAAAGTATTTAGTGCCGATCCTCATCTTTTTTCCACTCTCTCTGTGAATGACATCAGATACGAAACATCCAGGGAGCAGGAGGGAGGGAGGGGAGGGAGGGGAGGGGGGGGGGAGGGAGGGAGGGAGGGGGGGATGGGGGGGGACAAAAAAAAAAGATGCTGTACAAACCCAAAAGACTTTCACTGAACACACATACACACAAAGCTCTGATAATATTCCTCCCACCAAAAAAAATAACTAAATAAATATAAATGAACACCCACCTGGTAAAACACTGCATTCTCTGCTTAGAAGAGAAAGTTGACAGAGTAGGAAAATAGCGAACAGCAGTTTAGCGGACGAGGTCCCCCCACTCCATCATTGCCCTATAACTTTCCCTCCCTCCCTCCCTCTCTCCCTGTGTGTGTGTGTGTGTCTATCTGCTCTCTCCCAAACTCACTGTGTATCCAATTTGTAACTGGGGGTGGAGCATCCGGGCAAAGGTTCCATGATTGACGGCGCCCAACGACCAATGGGGCTGTGGGAAAGCCGCCCACTGACACCGCGGTAAGTGCCCAGGAGCCAATGGGAGCGGTGCGAGGAGGCGGGGCGAGCGTGGGGGGCGGGGCGGCAGTGACGTGTGTGGGTGTGAGTGAGTGAAGGGACGCCGCAAACATGGCCGCCCCCTGTCAGCCCGGCGTGGGCCCCCTGTCAGCCCGGCGGGGCCCCTGTCAGCCCGGCGGGGGCCCCCTGTCAGCCCGGCGGGGGCTCCCGCACAGCGAGGCAAGAGATTGCAGTTGCTTCCCGTGTGGTGGTGAATGTTCAGTAAAGTTTCCGGGGGTTTAGCGGTGTGTCCTGTGGGAGGGGTTTGTTCTGTTTGAACGAGGCTTCTGTTCAAAGGGGAGAGAGAGAGAGGGAGAGAGCTGTCTCGCTCTTTTTATGCTCCGTTGTCTTAAGGTACCGGAAGCAACATGGTTTTAAAGAAGAAGAAAGACGTCGCCGTGGGTCGTGTTGTTCTGGACGAGGAGAAGCTGAAGAGCCTGAGGGGTAAGTGTTGTTATACTCTCCATGTTAGTAGCTGTGGGCAGTGCAAGTTTACACGAGCACCGGCGGATCCTGTACTGTACTGTACTGTTGGGATACCATTAATTGTGAAGGTTGTACGCGCACCGAATCTCTGTCACGGTCCTGTAAATGGTTTGTTAAAGCTGTTTGTTGTCTCAGCTTCTGGAAGACATTATAGACAGGTCAGGGCGAAACCTTGGGCAAGTTTCCTTACTCCACACAGAGCCTAATAATAATCCCTCCAAAACCAAAAACAATAATAAATTGGTCACTTTCAATCCACGACTGTTTGCGGGACATTGCTGTGCGCCATCGGCTGCCGCGTTCGCCCACAAATAGACAGTCAATTCACTTTACAGAGTGTTCTGTGAAGCGCTTTGGGAAGTCCTCCCGACGTGAAAAGCGCTATATGAAATGCAAGGATTATTATTAATATTATTATTATTATGCAGCCGCCGCTGTCTGCTAAATTGCGGGATTTGATGTCAGTTACTGGGGTGTATGTGTGTGTGTTGGGGGGCAGATAGAGGGGCAAATACATTACTATTTGGGTATAGACAGTGAATTTAAAGAGCCATCAAATACTTTGTACAATGAGTGCAGTTTGCACTTTTTGTTATAGCATTAAGCGCTCCGCGGCGCGACACTGCGCGAAGGGCACTATATAAATGCAAGTTGTTGTTGTCATGTATTTTTACAGTTGCTTACCTTGACAATGTTTACTTCATATCTAATCGAATAGATTGCACAGCACAGAAACCGGATATTTGGCCCAACAGGTCCGTGAAGTGTTGATACTTCACATGAGCCCTCTCCTAAACCACACGGGTCCCCCACTCCTATATTGCTCAAAGCCCTATTTACAATCTTATATTATCAAGTGCTTTGAGAGGTTTGTTTCTGTGAATGACGCAATCAAAATTCTGGTCGATCAAACAACCAAAAACAGCAAACGGGTTTCATGAGCCTTCTATTTTGTTACTTTAGATGCAGCAGCCAGTATTTTGCAATGGGCTGCTCGATGTCCGCTCCGCTGTGGCGTGCATGGATTCGTCCTGCCCGGCCGCGCTGAGCGGGGGCCTGGCAGCCTCCGCCGCCACAACGCACAGGGCTGTCCGCCTCGTCCGAGCTGTGCAGAGGTCTGCCCGCCCCGGCCGCACCAGCCTGTCCTCCCCGCTGCACTGTGCGGGGCCTGTCCTCCGTAACTCACACTAATGTTATTGCATGATAGAGAAAATGCAGAAAATGCGAATGAGTTGATATGATTTTAAAACTTTGAAACCCTTAATGGGCCAAGATCGGCACAGCTTACTCACCTTCTACTTCTCTTCGCCCACAAATATACAGTCAAATCACTATACAGCATATTCTGTGAAGCGCTTTGAGACGTCTCGAAGACGTGAAAAGCGCTATATCAAATGCAAGGATTATTATTGTTATTATGACTTTTCCTCACCCTCTTCCTAAAGCTGTCAAAAGATTCTCTTCCCCTCCTTGACTATCATTATCTCTTCTCAGAGCCAACATATCTTGCTACATTAAAATAACTGTGGTTTCCCGCCTTGCAATTGCTGGCTGTTGATTCTCAGCGCACGGGGCTGAGAATCGGTCAGTCTAAAAAGCCATGTGAAGATTTTGCCAAATCAAGCGTCATTAAGCTGTCAAAATCGTCTTTGCATTTGATACAGCACTGATTGATGTCAAAATATTTCAAAAATGCTTTATAGGTAAATGTTGTTGAGTGTGCGTTGCGTGATTTAGTACTTTTGTAGGTAAGTGTGACAGCCAGTTTGCACACAGCAAGGTCCTACAAACAGCCTTGAAGTTGACGAATTTATCTAGAAAACCCAGTAACGTCTCACCTAAGGATGGCACCTCTGGCAATGCAGCGCTGCCTGAGGACTGCACTGGACCATCAGTCTGGACAGTAACCTCAAACCTGATGTGGGGGAACCCAGGTTTTGGGGTTGGAAACATTGTGTAATATTGAAAACAGTTCTCTTATTTAAAATGCTAATCTTTATTGAATGAGCATATTGCAAAATGGGAGTTTTTAAGTTATTAGTAAAATAATTACATTTGTAATTAAATTCCCCCCCACCCCCCCAGCTGGATTTGAAGCAAATAACTTTGCTTCTGGGACATGTAGCCAGGAAGTTCTTGTGACCTTTACCACTTTGGATGGGGTGGGGGGGGGCAGTGGGAGGGGCGGGGGCGGGGGGGGGGGGGGGCAGTGGGCGGGGGGCAGTGGGGCAGTGGGGGGGGGGGGGGCAGTGGGAGGGGCGGGGGGGGGCAGTGGGAGGGGCGGGGGGGCAGTGGGAGGGGGGGGGCAGTGGGAGGGGGGGGGGCAGTGGGAGGGGAGTGGGGGGGCGGCAGTGGGAGGGGGGGGGGGGGCAGTGGGAGGGGCGGGGGGCAGTGGGAGGGGCGGGGGGCAGTGGGAGGGGCGGGGGGGGCAGTGGGAGGGGCGGGGGGGCAGTGGGAGGGGCGGGGGAGTGGGAGGGGAGATGGGGCAGTGGGAGGGGCGGGGGGGGCAGTGGGAGGGGAGATGGCGGCAGTGGGAGGGGCAGTGGGGGGGGCAGTGGGGGGGGAGATGGGGGCAGTGGGAGGGGCGGGGGGGGCAGTGGGAGGGGAGATGGGGGCAGTGGGGGGGGAGATGGGGGCAGTGGGAGGGGCGGGGGGGCAGTGGGGGGGGAGATGGCAGCAGTGGGAGGGGCGGGGGGGGCAGTGGGAGGGGCGGAGGGGGGGGAGATGGCGGCAGTGGGAGGGGCGGGGGGGCAGTGGGAGGGGAGATGGCGGCAGTGGGAGGGGCGGGGGGGGGGGCAGTGGGAGGGGAGATGGCGGCAGTGCCGGTTGGGGACGGGGCTCGGGTTGGGAGCTGCTCGGCTGCCGGTGACGGTGATGACCTGCGGTGGGGGCCTCACAGCCTCGGGGCGGGTCCGGTCCCTCCAGACCGGGAGACCTGCAGCAACAGCGGGAACTGTGCAGCTGCAGCCGCCGAGCTGCGGGGAGGGGGAGAGGGAGAGGCCGGGCGGGGGGAGGGGGAGAGGCCGGGGCGGGGGAGGGGGAGAGGCCGGGGCGGGGGGGAGAGGCCGGGGCCCGGGAGGGGGTGTCGGAGCCGGGAAGGGCAAGGCCTGGACTTCTCGTTACCGGAGGCCTCGGGCCTGAGGGGGAGGCGGCGGAGCGGGAGGGGCCGCCGCGGTTGCCCGGGGCAGCGGATCCCGACACCAGTGACTGTGACCCGGTGACCTCTCTGCTGTCGGCGGCCGGAGCCACACAGGGCCCCGCCCACAGCACTGCTCTGCTGCTGCCCCAAAGCGCTCAGAGAGATGCCCAGGACCAGGGCAGCGCAGCACTGAGGTGGGGGTCCGGCCGAGGCCAGGAGAGCGCGGCACTGAGGTGGGGGTCCGGCCGAGGCCAGGAGAGCGCAGCACTGAGGTGGGGGTCCGGCCGAGGCCAGGAGAGCGCGGCACTGAGGTGGGGGTCCGGCCGAGGCCAGGAGAGCGCAGCACTGAGGTGGGGGTCCGGCCGAGGCCAGGAGAGCGCAGCACTGAGGTGGGGGTCCGGCCGAGGCCAGGAGAGCGCAGCACTGAAGCCGATCAAATTGGGAGCCGATGCAACACTGAAGACCAAACGCTGGGAGATAGCGGCGGGAGATGCCGAGAACGATACGCGTTGGCATTTGGCTTCGTTACTCGAGGAGCCTTCGACCTGGAGAGAAACAAAGAACCTGTGCAAAGAGGAGGCCGTCTCCCAATTCTTCAGGAATCGTTCCTATTCAGAGAAGGAGACCGGAGGGAGTTCTGTTTCAGCATCTGGTGATCTGGAGTTGCTTCTTTGCCGGCTGGAGATGGAGCATCTACGAGAGCATTTTGAGGCGAATGATGTATCGTTGAGACGTCTCCTGACACTGGGGATGGAAGACCTGGAGAAGATTGGAATCGCCGACCCGAAAGACCAGAAGAAAATTTTGGATGCTGTTTGCCCAGTGCGGCTGGAAGCGTTGCAAGTTTCTCAGTTACTCGCCTTGAGCACCCCTGAATGCAGTGAAGAACTTGTGAAGTTTTTGGTGAAAGTGAAGGCAGACTGCGGCCAGCTGACTAGCACGGTCCGGAAGGTGACTGATCAGCTCGTCGCCAATTCCGAGCAGAAAGTACTGGATATGGACTGTGTGGTCAAATCTGCTCTGGTCTTGGATGACTTGAATCGATGCATTCAGGATCTGGATAAGCAAGTGGAGGCACTGAGGAAAGCTCTGCAAATGGTGCGGGAAGATCAAAAGCGAGCTCCCACTCGTGTGCCATCACTGGAAGAATATTTTGGTCGGACCAACCGTTTCCTGAAGAATATAATGATGGGCTTCTTTGGGACTGGGGTCGCCTTTCTCTTTCTAAAACTTAGAAATTAAGCTGGGATCTTTTTAGATTTTTGACTTTTTTGTAGTTCTACTTTTCTCTTACTCTCTTGAAGTTGATTATTCTTCTCCCCGTTACGTGGCACTAGAGTTCTGTAAATGCCAGTTTCCCTACTGGTGCCTAGCTCAAATTGGTATGTTGCATGTGTGGAGCCCTGAGTGAGTGTTAGTAGCCTATCTGACCACAGAATGCCATCACAGCCAACCCTGATCAAGTCCTTACTCACTGCCCACATGTTATCCTGACTTGAAAGGCGCTATACAAATGTAATTTGTTGTTGTGTACCTTCAACGGGGTGTTGGTTTAGGAGTGGGAACCTTGGTTAACTTTCTCCCTCACCCCTCCTTCACCCCCACACACTTTTCTCTGCCGGCCCCTGATACCTTCGTTCTGTGCTGCCTGAAAGCTGCTAATAGACTGGCGATTAAACCTAGAACCTCAGCAGTTAACTGAACGAAGGAACTGAGGTGAAGCTATTTAGTTATTTGAATAAATGGGTGTATATTTAAATGCTCTGTGTTGCTACCCTGTGTGAAGGGCGCTATATAAATGCAAGTTGTTGTTTCGACAGAAAAAAGACAATATTGATGTTTTTCCAATTTGTGTATCAGGACACGTTTGCTTGCATAAAATTCTGTTTAACTACAAGTTGGATAATGTCAGAAACAAACCGTCAAATAAAGATTACTTTATGGGTTATAAACCGTTTTGCTGTAAATTTGATCACCAAATCTACCCGTCACAGAAAAACGCAATTTGCGCTGCCAAGTGTTTTCCACCTAGGAGAACTTTTTTATAATACAAAAAAAAATTGTGCTTTGATTTCTCCATTCAACTCATTAAGCAGGATTGCTGGCAGCTGACTCGCACGATCATAATGCACCACCTGCATCGGAGTGAAGTAGTCTTCAACTACACTGATGTGGAACAGGGTTTTTCCAGCTCTTGTGTATTGTGTCATAACAGGCCAGGCAGTCAGTGAATTAAACTTAAAAACCTTCGAATTATCATAAAGCAGGGAGAGAAAAATCAATGAGTGCTGCCAACAAAGAACTAACCTAAAAGGTTAGCTTAAAATTCACAAAGTATTACACTGCAGGCTTTACGCAGTTCATGTATTGAGCAGCGTTTCAGAGCCTTTAATGTAGATTTTGAACAGGACTAAAATTTGGGTATCTGGTCATTTAACAAAAATATATTGGAAGGACCTTGGCAAATGTTAAATGTTTTTCCAGGAATAGTAAACAACTGATATCTGTGAAAGCAATGCAAGTTTACGATTTGATAGATGATTGGAACCACAAGTGAATTTTAGTATATTTTCCTCCACGTCATATGGTATTCACTTTTTTTTCCAATCTGGAAAGGGAGCATGTACTTATACCTCGCTAATAGTCTTGAGAGTTTTTTTTAATATTGTGCCAGGACGGCATAGTTATTAATATTACATGCAGTCACTACACTTCACAGTAAATCTTGTGAAGTGCTTTCAGACATCCTCTTGACATGAAAGGCGGTATGTCAAAAATGAGGATTATTATTGCCTTGACTGCGCACATGATGACTGGACATTCACGCTGTAAATGGGTGTCAAATCCTGATACTACTTATCAAAATGCATGGATTATTCATTTATTTGACGATCATCTCGTTGGGGAAATTTAAGAAATATGGTTTCCCTCCCTTTCTCCCCCCACCCCCACCCAGCACTTGTGTATTTATTAACTATATTATGGATTCCTGTAGCTTGGTTAGAGGAATCGCCTTGTGAGAGACCTGGGTTCGATTTCCAGCCGGGCAAAATGTTGGGCAAGTTTCCTTACTCCACACACCTCTGTTTACCTGACAGTAAGTAGGAACCTGGTTGTTGAGTCGATTAGTGAATCATCTTTCAGGGGATAATCCTTAGAAAAATAATAATTTGGTCACTCAATCCATGACTGTTTGTGGGACGTTGCTGTGTGCAGTCGGCTGCTGTGTTTCGCCCACAAAATATACAGTTAATTCACTTTACAGTGTATTCTGTGAAGCGCTCTGAAACGTCTCGAAGACGTGATAAGGTGCTACATTAAATGCAAGGATTATTATTATCACCTTTTTTCTGAAAAGAACGTGCTGAGCTTGGTCTCATCAGGTGGGCAGTGGGGTTCACTCAACCTTGAAATTCCCTGTCGTGGAAGCAACACTTAACAATGGCTGATAGTGACTGGATTTTGTGGAGGGAGAGACGGAGTAAAGTGCACAGTGAAGTCCAATTGGAAGCGATTCAGTCAGAATTATCCATGTGACAACTTTTCCCTTACAAGCAATTAATGTTCGGTCATGCAAGATGCTGTTGAATTGTCCAGCGGATGCTGGATAAGTATTTGTGGGTTCAGTTGTTGTTGGGTAGGGGTGCAATCATAAGGTCTGCAGCCTCATCCACAGACTGACCAGCTCCCAATCCTCCACCTCAGTGTTATCTGTTCTCCTCGGTCGACCAGTGGAAAAAGCTGGGTCAATGACCCAAGGCTAGGATTGAGTAAACGCAGCTCATTTTGTGTCACAACTATATATTTGAATGTTTTATATGCATAATTTTTTTAATAGATTTATTGCATTGTTTCTCGTGCAGCATTCCAGCCCATGTGTTCAGTAACTTTTTCCTCTTCTCATTATAATTTATAAACTAAGTTACTGTTGTTTATAATAATTTAATAGTAAAGTAGTCCTTGCACTTTGCATTTGTATCCTTGCGTTTTGCATTTGCATCATAACAAACCGTATTCATTTTATAATGTTATTTAAGTCAAAAGTTACAATGGACCGTTTACGAACATAAGATATTTTATAAGCTTTTTGTTTGTAAAACATGCCATTACAGTTCACATCTTATCAAAGCATTTTATCATACCAACCAACAAAATATGTGGGAAAATACCATGCCTTTGTTTTATTTGTCGAACACCATTCATTATTATGGTTTCAAACATTGTTTTATGTACAGCTTTCCAATGACCCCCTGAATAAAAAAATTCTAACATGATTTTTGGCAATGATTTTTTAATTTAAGCCCTCTAGTCACTGACTTACCGGCCTTTGGAAATAATTTCTCCCTATTTGCTTTATCATAATCACTTTTCCCTTGGTTGATGTCCTCTTGGCAGATTTCACTTAATTCATTAGTACAAGTAAACCAACAATGCCAAGATACCAGCAAACCTCATTTATAACCATGCCTTTTGCCATAATATTCTACACTTTAGACCAGTGTGAAAGTCACTGGAGCTTTAGTCTTGTAGATTGTAATGTCATCAGAGTTCTTTGAGTATGTTACAGTATGTTGCTTTATGAGTTTTATTTCAACAGCACACCACATCTTTCAGAAACATTGCAACTGTTCATTCTGTGTTATTGAGAAATGTTTACATTTTTTCCTCCCCAGCCATTGCAGTCGATGAGGAGAGGAGTTTGGCAGTTTTGCTGTTGGAATGTGCAGAGCTAACTGATGGGGTGCAGCAGTTACATTCACTGAAAAAGGTACTTGTCATTTGTGGTTTGCACAAGTTTACACAATAATTATTACAGAAGAAATGCATGGTTAATAAAAACGAGATAATTACCTAACTCTTAATGTATTGGCAGTCAATTTTTAGCCTCTCTGAGCTCTGTTACCAGGGGAGATCTACAAACAGAAAAAAAATTCCCTCCCTCACCTCTTTCAAGGTCCATCTCAAGACCTTCTTCTTTGACTGTGCTTTGGATCATCTTTCCACTCCTATCCCCTTTGGCTCCCGCCTCAGGTCGAGTTCCAAACCTGTCAAGTGTCTGGGGACTTGTCCTCCCGATGTGAAGGGCTCTTTACAAATATAAAATTAGCATTTTATTGTATTGGGGAAACTCAATACAAGACAAGTGCACGCATGCAGGATTTTTTGTTTACATGGAAATGTCTGTTACAGGCACCAAAATCTTCAACGTCCAGATTCCCATGTTCAAATTCACAACTAATATGAGCATAAAAAAAGCTGCCGTAAATTAATAAATGCTCGATCAACTGAACAGCCCACCCCAGTTCCTGTTTTGTTCAGCATTAAACCGTCTTAAAGAGAGAGAGCAAATATAAGCAAGAAGTTGCATTTTTAAAGTTTTCAAGGATCATAGATTTCTCATTCATTAGTTCAGGCAATGCTGCAGTAAAACATGTTAGAGATTCTATATTTGGGTCAATTATTCTGATTGCTGAAAAATTGCTATTTGTGTGTTGCATATGCTCATGTTAATTTCCAGTGGCTCAAGTTTCATGTTGTTTTATCGATTTTGTTTTGCTGCATAGCCTTAAAATTTAAGTACGATTTAAAAAAATATATAATTTCCATGTACTTCACCAATTTCTTCTTCTTTGAATGTTAGATCGGCCCATTGTTACAAAAGCTGGACAGAGACCCTGTGCGCTTTTCCCAAACGCACCATTGCTTAAAAATACTAGTTGGAATTTACTGGGATGTGGAATCCAAAAGTCCCTTGAAAAGAGCAGTGGCAAGGTAAGCCCTGGAGTGGGGAGCATTCTTTGCAATTTGTCTTTCAGAACAAGGTCTCCTGGAATTTCAGCTCTTCTCCAGCAGACTTTTCTTGTTTATCAATGCTTCATTTGGGTGATGGACAACCGAAAATTGCTTCAAAGAGAGACCAGCTTCTGGTGCCCTCCAGTAATTTGCTTTATTGTTTTACTTGCACAGTGAACTTGCAGACACTGCTGCCAATATAGAAAGCAATCCACAGGTGCCAATTTGGGTGCCCACTCCAGTTTCTTTCCCTCGGGTGCGGATTCAGGACTTTTTTTTTCTATTTGAAGATCTTCCCAGATAACAGAACTCAGTAATGCTGTTCTTGACCATGAGCAATCCCGAGCTTCCACAAACAAAATAGCTCATTCGTGGCTTCTCCAGCTTTCCTAGTAGCCGCTTGGAAGTCGTTTCTGTCCTTATCCAATGTTCAGACATTGGATAGTCAACAGCAGTGGGAGCTTGACTTATTCTGTCCCCCCTAACCTCAATTTGCTGAAGACAATTTTAATGCCTCAAATTGAGCACTGATCATGGTTCGCAATTATAGCATTCCAGTGTATGGATTTGTGTCTACCCACTAGGCCACTAGGGGACCTTTGTACCACATTTCAAATACTTTGATGTTGCCGTCTGACATAATGCACAGTCAGTAATTGTTATACAGTACTGGAGCTCCATAGCTGTGTGCATGTGTGGGGGTGGGGGGTGGGGAAGAGATTATATGGCATCTATGTAAATGATCTGATGCAAAAGGGTGTAATGCACTGCTGAATTCCATATAATAGATAACATATATATTAGATTTAAAACTTTTTTAAATATTCCTCACACCAAGGTGTTTGCTGTCATTGTTTTCACGAAAAAGGTTTAATTCATTCTCAAACGCCATTGTTTCCTTGCAGCTCCCTTAGCAATATTCCTGAAAGCTGGAAGGAGGAAGTGATTGGCTGCCTTGTTAGTTGCCTGAATGAAGAACTGTTGACGGCGGATAAATGCTGCGTTCGGAAGGTGGTGGAATCCATTGCAGCAAGTATGGAGAATTTTAGCCTGGGTAAGACTGATGGAACACACACAATTGGACACTTTTAGATATTTATGGCAGATTTATATTTCTAAGTTGCTCTTCAGGCTGCAGCAGCAGTCCAGATATGACTGTCTTTTCTTTCTCTCCCTGCCTCTTTGGGAAGCATCTGACTTGCAAGTTGCTCTCGCGTGAGACATTGATTGTGGTCCCATCTGCCTGTTTAGGTGGATGCCCCATGACACTACTCAAACAGAAGTGAGATTTTTCTGGTGTGCTGGCCAACAACCCCCAGATAAAACTGGTCATTCACGTTATGGTTCCTTGTGGGACGTTGCTGTGTGCAAATTGTTTATAAATGCCCAATCCTGTGAAGCACTTTTGAGACGGTTCAATGGCATGTTAAGGCACTATAATCAAATGCAAGGATTATTATTCATAACTTTGGTTTGTATATTGCACCAGGATAACACCTCTGAAATTGCAATGCTTTCCCCAATACTGCAATGATTGTCAGCCTGGACTGTGAGCTCAAAGTTCCTATGTGGACCTTTGAACTTGCAATCTTCTTCTGAGATGAGTGTGCAACCAACTGGACCAAAGTATGACCATTTCCTACCGTGTGTGTGGGTGTAATTTCCTTTTCCATTCAGTGGATACTAGGGTTTCTAGTTCCAATGTGCTGTCACTATGACAGATATTTTTGAGATCCTTTGGTGAGGTCCCGTTTTGTTTGCCTTGTGTATAGGTTTGTTTCTTATTCTGTAAATTGAATTGTGGTGTGACCTCAATAAAATAAATTTGCCCTAATCTGGTATTGTATCCTTGCAGGTGAAGAATGCATGCACCATCTGTACTTGGAGGGTAGGTTATTCTGTTTTCTTACTATATTTTAGCTCCAAATTTGCTTGGCCACATGGTATGTACAATAATCACCACAGCTGCAGAACTGCACTGCACCTCAAACCTTTGATAACTCACACCTATGGGGAGCAAGTTCTCTGTCCACTTATGAGTTCTGCAGTAACATCGCAACAATTAAATAACTATGAATAGACCTCCCCAAACCCCTCAAATTCACATTGGGCCTTTGGTCAATTGGTTATATGCTGTGGGAAGGATTGTAAGTGTAAGCCTGAACATTTTTCAATACCCAGCTTCAAAAGTCCACGAACAGAATCATATTTTATAAACGTGCAACAGGACAGAAACTAAGCTCTAATTAGTAATAGCATTTACCACTTATTAAATATCCCAAACTAAAAGGATCCTTCATACCTTTAGAACCTGGAGAGTGCACTTTTTTGTATAATTAAAGCCACTCTAATTGACCAATGAATAGCAATTCAATAACTTACTCTCTTCAGTTAACTTCCGTGCTGTTGTCTGGGCTGGAAATAACAATCCAATAAATTACTTTTTGATTTTTATTATTCAATCACAAACCATGAGATCTGATTTTATACTACAAAGTCGCTTGTTAAGTGCTCTGAGACGCCACCCGGTGTGGAGAACACTATATAAGTGCAAGTTATTGTTGTAGTTTTAAAAATGTTCTGTTTTGAATGGTTGTCAAATACAAGGTCTTGAGGTAAACTGCAGGCAACACTGACCATCCTTCACCTGAGGTCGTAAGGCAAGATGATTTTGATCAACCTTGTTAGGAATGACACAATGCTTCATGCCTCTTTCTCTTTTTTCAGATTTTCAGTTCGTGAACCAGACTAATTTGGGGAAAATTAGGATTGTGTACCCTTTGTAACTAATTCTGCTTTCCATTGTAGTTCTTCAGTTTCTTCATAAAACATTGGTGGATTTTAAATTGCAAAATAAGTAAGTATTTCTGCCTCTTCTCTTCTGCTTGCAAATACAATGTTTAACAATAAAATATTTGCAATGTAATCAGAAGTTACATTTTGTGTTTTCATTAAACAAAGATCCCCTCCACCCACTTACAAGAATTTTGCATAATGGGTGAATTTTGGTTATTACAGTGCATTAATATTGGTAGTGATATGATATTGGAATTCTTATTTTTTGAGAAATTGAGTGAAGGTGCAAAGCCCATAGTGCAGAACAACATCTGAGTCCAAAAGAGCAGCTGAGAAGCTGGGATAAATCTTGCCCTGCAAGAGGAATGAAAGGCAAATGCACGGAGGATTTGACATTTGAAGTAAGCTGAATGCTCTCTACACCTTAATGATTTCTCGTCTTCAAGCATCAAATTTCCTTTAGAAAAGAGTTAACTATGCCTCAGCAATGGTTTGTGGCAATGAATTCCACATTCCAACCATGCTCTGTGTCAAAACATTTTTTTTCCTGAATTGCACTTTGATCATTAATGCAAAGATCCTATGACTATTCAAAAAGAAAAGGGAGCCAACAATTTCCTAAGACAGACCAGACAATTATCTCAGGCTGACCATGCCAAGTTCAAAAGTACCAAATACAATCTTTACTGTTTTGCTACCGAACATTCAAAAGAAAAAGATTTTGCAGTTATGAATCTACTCTCCTAGTGAATAGTCAATGGGTAACGTGGTAATACAGGAAATAGGATGTTAAATGACTGCATATTTAATCTCAAGTTGACCTTAAACATGATCCTTTTGTATCCGGATGAATATTGGTCCTTTTCTCAAGGTGTTAAACTCCAAACAGACTCCTATCCTACACCATAAAACATTAAAAAGAGAGAAACAGAAGGAGGCCATTCAGCCCCTCAAGCTTGTTCCGCCATTCTGTAAGATCATGGCTGATCTGTATCTCAAGTCCAATTACCTGCTCTTGCCCTGTATCCCTTTATACCCTGACCTAACACATATCTGTACAAGTCACCATCACTTTGCATTAATGACCAAAGGGGAAGTTAGGGAAAAATGTTTTGACGCAGAGGGTGGTTGGAATGTGGAATTCCTTGCCCCAAACCATTGTTGAGGCATAGACTGTTAATTCCTCTTAAAAGGAAACTTGACATTTGAAGAGAAGAAATCATTAAGGAAGCCAGCAGGAGAACAGGTGGAGAAAAACACTAGCGCAGACATTTTAGGGCTGTTTCTGTGCTGTAATGTTTTATGGTTCAATAATCAAATTCGATGTAGAGAATAACATTCAAACTGCAATTTTGAGGTTAGAAAAAAATACATATTTTTTGCTTCAGGAGTCTTGGTGGGCAACACATTCTACAAAACCGTCTGATGCATGATTCACTAGTGGCTCTGAAAGCTTCAATGGTCCTTGTTCAGAAAGTTCAAGAGAAAATACACGGATGTTTCTGTGGAACTGCCGAGCCTCCTCTCTGGGAAGTGATGTGCGGGCTGCTTACGTGTTTTATTGAAATACTGGTTGATGGTAAGCTTATGATTGATGGTGCTATTAGATTAGAATATTCTCTGCATGTAAATATCGCTGGCCCAAAACTAAATACTTCCTCTTAGAATAGCTGATTGCAGACGACGAGTTGCGATCTCTCCTTCTTTCCCATCTTGAATGAATGCTGTTTAAGCGCTCCGCACCACTGCATAAAGGGCACTGTATAAATGCAAATTGTTGTTGCTGTTCTCAATCTAGCCACACAATTATAATTGGTTTATATTGGCATCCGTTTTGGATCAGTTGGTCGTGCTTTCCCCTCTGGTCTGAAGCTTGCGGGTTCAAGCCACACATTGTGACTTAAGCCTCACATTTCAGATTGACACTCCGGTGGGGAATTGTGAGAGTTACCATCCTTCAGATGAGATATTAAATCAAGGTCCACTCTGTTTGTTCGGGTGGACATTAAAAGATCCCATAGCATTGTTACAATAAGAGAAAGGAATTTCTCCTGTTCTTCTGACCAGATAAATTCCTCCAGAAAAAAAATAGTTCATTCACCTCATGGCTGTTTCTTGTGCACTAATCGACTGCTGCAATGGTTGATTTATGCACAGTCACTCCACTTGACAACACAGAATTGCTATCGCATACACATCTCTCAGGCATTTTGACATTCTGGAATGTTGTATCAAATGCTAAGATTTTTATTATTGAAAGTAATAACAAACCCTTTTCCTGTTATGCAGGTGATTTCTTACAGGCTGTTCAGAGTACAGCGGGCATGGCTGCTGTTTTATTTATCAAGACCATTGTGCATCAGGATGAGGCACTGCCAAAGCTAGTAAGTGAACTGCTCTTTCCTAGCAAACTTCTTGTGTTTTAACTTGCGCAATGTTTATCTAGCAGAATCCGCTAGAGAGATTTTTCTATCTCCCAGATACACAAAAAAAATCTGTGGTAAGCAGGATGTGACCTGAACAAATCCCCACAGATGCTTTTCCCACAATAAAAATAAATATTTGATGTGTAAGGTTAAGTAATGAAAGTGACAGGCAGACTTATTTTAATAATTTGCAAATATATTACCTGAACAGAATGGATTAAACTTTAATGTTTTAGCCCGTGAACAGTGGTGGTCTGATTATCACTCTTGAATTATATTGGAAAGGTTGGGGGGGCTGGGGTGTGACGGGTGCTAAAGCAATTTGATTTTAATGGATCGTGGATTTGGCCATAAAAATGATTTTGTGTGTCACTCCAGCTCAGTTGGTAGTGCTCTCGCCTTTTGAGTTAGAAGTTTGTGGGTTCAAGCCCCATGTTGGGACTTTGAACTCAGTCTAGGCTGACACCCCAATGCAACACGGGGTGGGGGGGGGGCTGCATTGTTGGAGATGCCGCCTTTCGGATTTACACCCAGATCTTGTTTGCATGTTCAGGTGTGGGTTGGGGCATGCAATAGGATTAATGTAACAGCAGCAACTTGCATTTATATAGTGCCCCTCACGCAGGGTAGCATCTCAGAGCGCTTGACAGTAGCGGAGCACGACACCGAGCCGGGGGTGGGTGTAGAGTTTACCCTAGACATCGTGTGTCGGGTAAACTAACCTGTCTCACGACAGTCTAGCTCACGTTCCTTGTTAGTGGATAAACAATCCAACGCTTGGTGAACTCTGCTTCACACTGGTAGGAAGAGCCGACATCGAAAGATCGAGAAGTCCTTGCTATATATATATTGTACGCTTGACTTCCACAAGCCAGTTAGCCCCTGTGTTAACTTTTCTGACACCTGCCAAAAGCTAGAATGCATGGTACTATTTGAAAAGAGAAACAAGTTCTTCTCAGTGTCCTAGCCAACAATCCCTCAATTAAAATTGTTAATTCACTTCATGGCTGTTTGTGGAACATTGCTGTGTGCAAATTAGCTACCGCGTTTGCCTACAAAACATACAGGCAATACACTTTACAATATATTCTATGAAGCACTTTGTGATGTCCACCTAACATGATAGGTATTGTATCAAAATGCAAGGATTAATATTTTATCTACAGTAACTTACAATGATTTTTTATAATTGGAATTTTATATATTAATGTTAGCACCAAATAACATTTAAGTAGGGGCCTCGTCTGTATTACATTCTGCTTCGGATGATCGTTTCTTACCCTAATATTCAATGGCATCCCACACAGGATTGAGTTCCTGTCCCAATATGAGTGTTGGCAGGGCAGATTGTCCAAAGAGTTGTCAGTATGTTTGCTCGGCCGAGGTAAATGTCTTGCTTTATAATGCAGCAAATTTGACACACAGTAAATCAGTCTGCATGGTTTACACTTGGAACTGAGCTGCAGACCTTGCAAGAAAAAGAATATATTAATATATTAAGTATATGCTGACTATGTACTTCTTGATAGATCTGAGTGGCTACCTTTTTCTTATCGGGAGTTTGTGGGTTCAAGGGCTGTATCTGGTTTTGAGCTCACAGTGCAGTAATTGGGGAATGCTGCATTGTCAGAGGTGTCATCATTTGGATGAGGTGTAAATGAAGATCCCATCTTCCCATCTATCTGTTCAGATAAACTTCAAAGATCCCCTGGCACTCTTCGAAAAGAGACCCGTCTTCTGAGCTCTGTGACATGCCCACATTCAATGCGTTCAATATTGATTTTACTGCTGGACTGAACCTATTATTTGCTTTCCTGAAGATTCACCATCTGCTTTTTAACACATTGAGAAGAGTTCCCGATGTGCCCGAGTGGCTGATTGAGAGCTGTGGGGAGCTGTGTAGAACAGCACCTTCAGATGCGTCAGTCCTTTTCCTATGCCAGGGGACACTGGCAATGTTGGATTGGAGAAGTGGAAGAATGAAACAAAGCGGTGAACAGCTACTTTTGGAGATGTTGACTGTTCTGCTGTCACTTAACACGCGGTAAGCCAATGTTGTGTGCCAGTGGTGCTCTGTAGCTCTCAATCTATACATTACTTTCTTTATCTATTAAAAGCAATGCTTATGAACTTTAGCACTGTATTAAAATGATGAACAGATTTTATGTGAAAAAACACCAACAGAACCAGAATTAGTTCTAACAGTGCTGGCAAACTCTGCTCCACCTATAATTTTGCAATATTTTTGCAATTTATCATTGCCATTGTCAAAGCGAGGGTGTTAAAGTACATTTGCGTGGCTTGGCATTCATCACCTCCTGCCTTGATTATTCTAATGCCCTCCTCGACGGTCTCCCTAGCTCCACTATCCACTAAATCCAATCAATTCAAAATCCTGCCATCCATATACTGCCCCGCACCAAACTCCAAACCCCCATCGCCCCAGTCCTTGCCAGGCTCCACTGGCTCCCTCTTATAGAACGGATCGACTTCAAGATTCTAATACTTCCTCTTCGATGGAGAAGTACATTTGGGTACATGTGGAAGTTAAATCTTGTGTCTGCGGGTGACATCGCTGAGAGAGAGAGCATGTAAATGTGGAAAAGAAGGGGCCCAAGGATGGAACCTGGGGTATTTCAGTACCATCATGTTTAACTTCAAAGGAAAGCCTCTAAGCATTAGTCCTGTAGAGTGGATTCCTGTAGCATATTGGTTGGAGCACTTGCCTAGCAAGTGAGAGGTTGGATTCTCGGGCGCGAGCAAAACTTTAGGCAAGCTTCCTTATTTCTCAAGCCTCTGTTTACCTTGCAGTAAGTACGAACCTGGTTGTTAGTTGATTGGTGGATCGCTTTCCGGGGGTAATAATCCTTTTTTAAAAAAAATAATAATAATTTGATCACTTAATCCATGATTGTTTGTGGGACACTGCTGTCCACAATTGACTGCCATGTTTCTCCCACAAAATATAATCAATTTACTTTATAGTATATTCTGTGAAGCATTTTTGAGACATCTCAAAGAGGTGATAAGATGCTATATCAAATGCAAGCATTATTATTAATCAAGTGTGGACATTGAACTAAGTTGAATAGGTCTCTGAACTATGAAACGCAACACAGCAACTATGAACTTACCCAAAAGCTCTTATATCCTAACGTTAGAGTTGACTTCAGCACTCAGTTGACAGCAGTTTTTTTTAAGGGAGATAAACCTATTGAAAGATATACATATCGGAGTAGAAAGTTGTGGGAGGGAGTAAGGAGTGGAGATGTGTGTGGAGCAGTATATGGGTTGCGAGGCACTGTATTTTAACATTGGTTGTTCAGTCATTATATCTGCCAATTCTTTGTTGTTGTAGCTTGAAGGAATCCAGCATGGCAATGTCCATCTCCAGAATCCTCACTCTATGGACATGTGGCGCCTTGGAAGCACTCGATTCCCATTCCTGCTCCCAGCACCTGAAAAACTCCCTGAGCGGAAGCTCTGAAGCTGTTCAGAAGCTGCTGGAATACGTGTGGACACACTGGGAACATCCTCTGGATGGAGTGAGGCACCAGACAAAAGCCCTCTTTAAAAACGTTTTGAAGATTCACCAGAAAGCCGCCGGCTGTTGCGGAATGACGGATCCCTTCTTCGTGCGTATGACCAGGACATTGTTGGATCTGGAGTGGCACGTCAAAGGGAAATATGCTTCGCTCAGTTGCCTGGTGGAATATTTGGGTACCCAGCATATCCTGGACGTCGATGACTCCATTCCGAAGCAAGTCCTGGGGGTAATGCGTGAGCAGTCTCTGGCCAACTATGCAAGCGACCTCCTGGAAAAAATGTTTGTCAGTCACAAGAAACAACTATCCTCAACACAGCCGAGCGCTTGGATTGACCAATGGCACGAAACATGGGTGTCTCCGTTTCTCGCTGCACTGTGCGAGGAAGAGCCCGGCCACACGACGTACATAATCGATTACTATCTGCCCAAACTGCTCAAATGCAGTCCTGAGAGCCTGACTCACATGATCAAAGAGCTGCGGTCTTCAAGCCAAAGCAGAACCATAGGTAAATAGTATTAATAATCCTTGCATTTGATATAGCGTCTTATCACATCTTCGTGAAGTCTCAAAGCGATTCACAGGATATACTGTAAAGTGAATTGACTGTATATTTTGTGAGCGGTTTCTTTAAATAAATCCAGCATCCAAGAATGTACCACTCTTCCTGGTAACCCATTCCAACTGTTAATTGCCCTCTGTGTAAAGAAATACTTCCTTGTGTTTGTCCTGAACTTGCCGTTCGCATTCCTGAACCTCTGCTCTTTTACTATCCAGCCTTGGCATATTAGAACACATTCTTCCAATTGTCTTGGATACAGTTACATTTTGGCTTCTGCAAGCTTTCTAACTGACTTCCTTCCCACCTTTCTGTAGTATTCAACCAAAACAATTTAAAATATGTGTGTTTAAATATTTCCTCTTTCCTTTTATCCTCCATGTGACTCATAGTATTAAGGAAATTTCATGGTTTTAGGACAGTTTTTAGCACTATTTCCCCTCTTTTTGTCCACAACATTCACAGTCATTCCATTTTGCAATTCATCCTGAGAAGCGCTTTGAGACCTCCTCCTGACCTGAAGGGCGCTATAAAAAATGTAAGGATAATTATTATAATTTCCTCCCGCCCACACACCCCACTGAGATATTTACTGTCTGAAGTCACATGAAAGTCACTGTAGCAATCCTGCACTGCAAACCCTTGTGCCCATTTTGGAGTGCACATTGCTTTTTCGACAAATATAGTCATAATCCCTGCATTTAATATTACACCATAATTCCAAAATGTAACAAAGCGAGGATAGTGACTGTATACCTGTAGATAAACACAGCAGCCTTTTTGCATCCAGTAAAACCCCCCAAATAGTCATACAGCACTCCGAGATGCCATCTGGCCTGAAGGGCACTATATAAATGCAAGTTATTGTTATTGTAAAGTGAATGACCAATTCACCTGGAGGATTACTGGACTGCATGTCATGCTAAAGCTCCCATAATATCTTTTATGTACGTTAACATTGGTTTAATTTTTTAGCTGAAGGACAGCAGCTCTGACGATGTATTGCTCTCACTGCACTGAACTGGAGTCTTGAGGTAGGGCTGAAATGGGTTATCAGCAAGAGTGGTTCAGGCTTGGAGGCTTGACTTAATTGAAGAAACAGTGCGATAGTGCGATGAGAGGACATTAGGATTGGTTAATGTGATGAGCTTGAACACCCCAACCTTCTGAAGCAGAGATGAGAATAAGGTTACTATATAAGAACCGTTTTGTGTACCTCCTCCTGATCAGTGGAATGGTGCAGTGAAAAGTCTTCATTAGCTTTTAAATCTTCCTCAATGTGATCTTTGGTATCGTTATCGTCACACCCAGACTGGAGCCATGTGAGTTTGAAATTGTGTTGTACAGAGGGAGAGAGAGAGTAACTACCCAATCTTCGATGTATCTGTTTCAGATCCGTTCAGTAGTAGGGGAGCGCTTGGAGCCCTGATGACCTGCCTGAGAGCGGCACGGGCACGAGGGCTGTGGAACGGAGATGAGAAATGGGACCAACTGGTGCCCGTGAACCTTGTAAAGCAGGCTCTGGTTCACAAACATGAACAGGTGCGTTTCACTTCACCATTTGAGATGTTTTACTGTTGGCCTGAAATTCTGGAAAGTTTTGATTAATTGCAGATATAGGTTCAGGCTCTGGTGGAGATTTACTATGAAAAGCGCCAGAGAGTACGGTTAGAATGAGTTTTGAAAGTCACTTGCATTTGATCTAGTGTTCTTCACGTAGGGAAGAGGTGTCAAAGCATTTCGCAGGATTTATGGTAAAGTGTAGTAACTGTTTTTATGTAAGTAAATTCGGCTGCCAATTAGCATAGCAATGTCCCACAAATGGCCATGAAGTGAAGATTAATCAGAAGTGAAGTGAATTCTCTCCAATGTAGTACAATTTACACTTCTATAGTGCCTTTCACATTGGGAAGACGTCTCAAAGTTTTCAAAGCGCTAGTTGCACCAGCTCGGTCTGTATCTACTAACATCCTGAAACATCAGATGAAAAGTCATTTCATTTGAATTGGAGGTAAATTTGAATGAGAAGCAAATATAAACTAGGATTATGGGAGGGAATCTTCCATTTCTTTGACAAATTGGCTAGGGAGTCTTTGAACATCTACGTGAATCACGAGGCTGACAGAACCTAAACAAATGACAGTCAAAGAAAGGATGAACGAGAAGTAAATAACAAAACTAAAGAGAACAGATTGGAAAACTCTCAACCTTTCTCACTGCAGGTGCGTGTCGATGCCTTGGGCTTGATCTGCGAGACTCACCGAAGTACCCAAACTCTGTCCTCGCAGGAGATGGCTTTAATAAAATTCTTCCTCCCGTATAATCTGAACAGCCAGTCCCCTGGGACGAGGCAGCAGATTGTGTGGCTAATGAAGAAGGTAAGGTGAAGATTCTGTTTTACTACTCAGCTGTTAGCTTCCGCCTTGTGGCCTGCTTATAGCCATTACAGTCATCAAATGCAAGGATTATTAACATAGTAGAATTGTGTTACATATAATAATTTTAATAATTTTTTCATTTGGTGAAGTGCCTTTTAACATAAGGGAAGACATCTCAAAGTGCTTTGTAGGATATACTGTAAAATGGAGTGTCCATGTGTTAATTGTGTTCAAAATTTTCACACGCTTTCATGAGTTCAGGAAATCATACCAACTGATCTGTTATAGCACAGAAATTGTTTTTTGCCATTCACTTGATTGAAATATAGCTGCGGATTTTTTATGGCATTTTCTTAGTTATTCTGTAGACTGCGGGACAGTTCTCAAGTGCTTCATAAACAAACGCAGAACAAAGTTGGACAGAAGAGGGCTCCACGTGAAAACACCTCCACTGATCACGATCCAGTTGTTCAACTTCAGCAGTACAAGGTACAAAACTGTTGAGTTAGTGGTTGGCACATTTATTTTTAACACGTGATCACTGTGTGTGTGTGTTGGATGGGGGGGTGGGTGAGGGGAGGTGGTCAGGTATAGTACGTGGAGGAGGGGTTGTGGGGACTGTGTGTGTGTTTCGGTGTGGGGTTTACTGGTCGTTGCTGGGTGTGTTGGGTGGCAAAGGGCACCTAAGAAAAACATTCTGCCTCATGAGTTTGTGCTAGTGTTTTACTCCATATGAACAAACATAATCCCACCTGGCTTTGATATGACACAGTTCGCTATCCCTACTGAAAGTCGGGAGGAGGGGCAACCATTCTGTATCTTACTATCTTTGAATTTTGCAGCACAGAAGGAGGTCATTTAGCCCATTGTGCCTTTCCAAGAGCTTTCTGTTTAGTCTTGCTCCCCTTCAAGGAAAGCATTGATATTTTCAGCACAGAAGCAAGCCATTTTATATAGAGCCATGAAACAAAAACAGAGAGAGCTGGGAAAACTCAGCAGGTCAGGCAGCATCTATGGAGAAAGGAAAGTGAGTCAACGTTTCGGGTCCACGACAGTTCTGATGAAGGGTCGTGGACCCGAAACGTTGACTTACTTTCCTTTCTCCATAGTTGCTGCCTGATCTGCTGAGTTTTCCCAGCTCTCTCTGTTTTTGTTTCAGATTCCAGCATCTGCAGTATTTTGTGTTTTGTTTATATAGAGCCATGTTGTTTCGTCTTCCAGCATTTTATGTTCTGGACGTGTGACCTGCTCTTCCAGGCTCTCTTTCCTGGCACCTCGTACCCCAGCAAATTCACTGTCCTGAGTCTGTTGGGAATAATTGCTGAAGTTATTGAGTGCTCAGAAGGTAAGTTGGAGTTTGACAGGAATGCAATGCAGCAGCATGTTAAGCCTGGTGGAGAGTATATGAAGCAAGGCAGGCAAATTTATTTTTATATAAAACGTTCAAAGTAATTGCTTTTAAATTATGTGGACACAGTGGAGTCAATTTAAATTTAATATTAAAAAATCCATGACATTTTTCTTAGGATTTGTTTTCTACTGTATGAAACTATTTCCTGGCACATAATTACTAATGAAAAATACCAAATCCTAGTTTAGCTTTTGTTCCTCTCTCCAGGCTGTAATTTAGGTTTGGGCTATTTCGGGTCCAGTTTCCTGGCGTCTTCCTCTTTCACAGCAGCCCCACATTCAGTCTTCAATGTAATCGCTCCAGTTTCATGGGATTAAAATAGCTTTTTCTTAGCAAATAATGAAAATATCAGAAACGTCTAGTGCTAGATTCAATACGTCATACATTCAACAGGTCAGCTTAGCTCAATTGGTAGCACTCTCACCTTTGAGTTAGGAGGATTCAACCTCGTGTGGGAGAGTTTAAACTCTAGGTTGATTTTTAAAAGAAGTAGAAAGTTAACTCCCAGGATGATAGTCACTTGTGGTCTGAATCTGCCTGCGTGTGTGTTCTGAATCGAGCTGTATTTCCCCCCCCTCCCTCTCTCCAGGTCAAACATACAGAGTACTAGAGATGACCGATGTTCTACAGCCAACCTACACAGATGCTTTGCTGGCATGTCTGACCAGCACTTTCGAAGAGTTAAAGATGTTAGCTTATGACCTTTTAAAGAGGTTTCCAGCTTCAGTGCTAGGATTAAAGGTAATAAGCCTCAGATGTTGGAGGCGAGTCAGTCCTCGGTGGAATTTTAGTATTCGAGATTTATTTTTTAAAGAGAAAAACCAGGCCTGATCTTTCCACATTTGTCCCGTTCGAAAAACGAAATTAACCCAAGTTGTTCTTGTTGAATCAGGTGTGATTTCAACACTCATTTAAAAAGGCCGAACAGAATATCCTGCACAGCTCATCTGGTTGAACACTAGATTTGGGTCCACCTGATCAGCCAACATTTAACTCTTTCAAGGTTGATAAAATGAATATTGTACCTTTGTGTCTAAGATAGTTTGGGGTGGGGGAAGAAAAGAAATGATATAATATATATCTATGTATAAAATAATCATAATAATCCTTGCATTTCATATAGCGCCTTATCACGTCTTCAAGGCGTCTCAAAGCGCTTCACAGGATATACTGCAAAGTGAATTGACCGGGTTTTGTGGGCAAAATGTCCCACAAATAGTCATGGATTGAGTGATAAAATTATTTTTTTAAAAGGGTATTTTACTCCCGGAAAAGCGATCTACCAATCGACTAATAACCGGGTTCCTTACTGTTAGGTAAACAAAGACATGTGGAGTAAGGAAACCAATGTTTCGCCCTGCCCGGGAATTAAACCCAGGTCTTTTCACTTGTGAAGCGAATGCTCTAACCGATAGGCTACAGGACTCCATGATATGAAGCTGTCAGCAATACAGAACTCCAACCAATTTGACTTCAGATGTAAATGCAACAACTAGTCTAGAATTTCGCCCACAAAATATACAGTCAATTCACTTTACAGTATATTATGTGAAGCGCTTTGAAACATCTCAACAACATGATAAGGCACTATATGAAATGCAAGGATTATTATAACTGAAAATGACTAATTTAATGGGTCTCAAACATTCTGTTTTTTTGTGGGGTGGGGAGCCGTTATGATAACTGTTTCTATTATTTAAACATTTCCTCCCCACCCGACATTACTCTCTTTCCTCCCCATGTTATTTTAGGACACTGAGAAATTGCAAACTCTCTTGCAAGCAGCTCTGGATTTGATGATCAGCACCAAACCTTATGACTGTATCACTGCTTCCTATCTCCTGGCTTTATTGACACGACAAGAAGGGTTACAGGCAGCACTGCATGCTTGCATTGGTAACCAGCAAAACACTGACTGCACATATGGTTCGAGCAGCAAACTTGTTGGAAAAAGATCTACCGATCAGGAGTTACTAGAAGCCAATATTTTAGCAGGTCAGTGTCAGTGTCACACAATTCAAAACTCCTTTCTAAGGCAGGTCTGTTCCATTTGCTTCCAATGTCCAAGTTCTACTAAATTGGTGTAGACATCTCCTGAATGCATTGTGTATAACGGGAGGATCGGAAAAGGCTTGGATAGCAGCATGATTTCAAATGGGAAGGCTCAGTAGGTTTGGATAGGTAGAAAACAATGTAAAGACCAGCTGAGACTATTGTGAGTCTAGGAATCTAAAGCCCATCAATTCCTCATGCTGCAGAGTTACATTGTACAGTTTCTATTCCTTAACTGCTGAAATGTGTGATCAGCTCATAATTGCATAGCTGGTTAAACTCTCTGGGGTCTCCAAGCATTGGTTCTTGCTAACCGACAGCTAAATTCTCTGAGATCAGATGCACAGAAATCATATGTGCAACTCTATAGGAGGGTTCTTGGAATTATTTTGAAAATTTTACTTGTAGTTGTTCAACTCACTAGATGAAGTGGGTTCTTGCAGATAGAGTGTAAAGTCTGTGGTGGCTGTTGGAAAGAGTGGGCTTGATGTTCTTGGTGTTCTCCTGCTTTAGCTGAAGTCTAGATACACATCCAACCAATGTTTCCTTTGGTGTAAGAAAGATCTATAAAGAGAATGATAGTAAACAGAAGCCAGCAGTACAGTTTAACTAAATGATTATGGATAATATCTGAGGTTAATTTCTAAACCCCATCATTGTGAATCATTTAATAAAGAAAGTCTTGTTCTTGTTCCAAAGTGTATTACTGTACAATTGTTATTAGCTAATTAAGATTACAGCAAAATTGTGGGCAGCCATCAACCCAGGGCGAAACCTTGGGCAAGTTTCCTTACTCCACACGCCTAATAATAATCCCTCCAAAAAAAAGCAATAATAAATTGGTCATTTTCAATCCACGACTGTTTGTGGGACACTGCTGTGCGCAATTGACTGCCACGTTCGCCCACAAATATACAGTCAATTCACTTTACAGTATATTCTGTGAAGCGCTTTAGGATGTCTAGAAGACATGAAAAGCGCTATATCAAATGCAAGGATTATTATTATTAACTTCTGTCTTGTAAGTTGCTGATAACACCGACTTTGTGTATAGAGAACCTTTGGTTGCATTGTAATACTTTGTAGATGAGTGGGTTTGCTGCATATTTAATGCTCTTAAAATCCAATGCCAATTTTTTATGAAATCAGAACTCTGGTGTAAAACGTAATCCTTTGGAGGACTGGGTCAATTGCCTGCAGATGTTTAGGCTCCTATCGCCTACTCCCAGTGTTGTACAGGCAGATATAAGGACTGGGACATGGTTTGGATGCTGCACAGAAAATGGCTCAACTCTTAAAGCGACCATTACTAACTGTCTCTCAGGTTTAACCTCAATTAATTTGTATTTGATCTTTTCACCTATTTTAGTCATCAAAGTGCTGCTGAACATCCTGTCCACTGAGATTGAACAGGCTGAAAGATCCCTGGTGCAGGCAGCGGCTTCCAATCCCTTATATGGAAGAGTTCATTGCATCATTGGAGCTCTGCAGCAGTTGTCTCTGAAGTAAGTGAGTTGGTCTTAATACGGAAATGACTCCTCGTGAGCAATCTCAAATCCAGACTCTGTGAGTGAGAGGCATTTCCAACCGCTGTCCATTCTCTTTTCTTGTCCATCACAACCCATGTGTGTCTATCTCTATGTCTTTCCAATATATGAAATCTACAAATTCCAAATGTGCTAAAATGTTTAGGACAAACAACATTGTTGCTTAGATTTAAGATGTTCATGCCACGTGAAAGTGCATGTTGCTGTTTTGTGTCATTAACTAAACCTGACTCCCTTTACACAGGTCTTTCTTTTGACCATACTTTTTATAATTTTTTTTTAATCTTTTCTGAAATGTGGTTCTTCCTAACATTGAATGGTAATGAAGTGGGAACTGCACTTTAACATAAGATGATCGAGTAGGTATACGAACCACATTGAGCACTGAACCCGTGCAGACCAGAAGGTTGCAGGTTCCTACTGCAGTCTGTGTTGAGTTTGCTGATCTCAATTAAGACAGTAATTCACAGGCAGGGAAAAACGTTACGCATGTTTCCTTACTCCACCCCTCTGTTTACCTAGCAGTAAGTAGGAACTCACTTATTAGTCGATTAGTGGATCACGTTTCCAGGGGTAATAATCTCTTAAATAATATATATGTAATATTAAAAAATTGGTCACGCAATCCACAACTGTTTGTGGGACACTGCTGTGCGCATTTGGCTGCCGTGTATTGATCACAGAATATACAGTCAATTCACTTCACAGTATATTCTGTGAAGCACTTTGAGAAGTCTCAACAACGTGATAAGGCACTATATCTAATGCAAGGATTATTATTTAATTGGGGCATCACAATTGTTTTTCCTAAATTAGGGGGTGGGCGAGGGAAACTGTCTTGGTTGCAGTTTCTAGTCACTAAGCAGAGATCCCTTGTTTAAAATGTGTAGAGCTAGGGTTTCTGATTTCACTGATGCCTTACAGTGGAATAATCTACCAGCATTCTTTTGTCAGTAAGTTCATAAGTGAGTAATGATCATGTGGATGAGCTGGAGGATGGTGCCCAAAACCTGTGGAATTGTTGCCCAGCTGAAGGGAGAGAAACAGCGGTCAGAAGCCTCTAGGACAAGAGTGGAGAGGGAACGAGAAAATTGAAGGGAAAAATAAATAAGCTCACAATAGAAACAAAACAGTTTTCTAGATAAATTTACTAGGTCTGAATTACTGGTCTCTTGAATGGCAGTGATGGCTTGATATCTGTTTTGCAGGTCACTAATAAAAGTATCGGAATGGCGAGAGACTGTGACAGAACTGATAAAAGTGGCTTTTCGTTTGTCTGCAGTCGTGTCCCCAGTTGTCCAAAGCTCGTCTCCAGAAGGACTAATTCCAATGGATACAGACTCTGGTAAGACACTGCAACCAAATTGTAAATGCTGCTTGGAGTGCTGACTGTGGTCTTTGGAGCTCAAGGACTCTCCCACCCAGCTCCCCTTAAAGAGGTGAGCTGTGGATGGATTTCGGGGGTGGGGGATGCTGAGGCCTCTCTAATCCTAACCATAGCCTATGCCAATGTCTAGTAATATTCCATCCATCTGATGTTGCCCATGTTCATTTTGCGCCCCCCCCGAAATATAGTCAATTCACTTTACAGCATGTTCTGTGAAGCGCTTTTGAAACATCTCGAAGACGTGATAAGACGCTATATCAAATGCAAGGATTATTATCGTTATATTTATTATGTCAAATTAATGTTTCTCTTTCCCCTTTTAACAGAGTCTGCGGCAAATCTACATGTGATTCTTAATGAAATAAAACCCCGGGACAACAATGACTATTTTGCACAAGCGAAGCTTCTGAAAAATGAGCGGGATGAAGAGTCGGGTGAAATCCCACCTGAAGACTGCAAACCCGCTGAGCATCTGAGCGTGACCATGACCGGTAACTGAGAAAAAAACTTTTTTTAATTCATGAAAGAAATATTCCCAAATGACTTCCCAGTTCAGACAGTTCATGTGTCAACCTGGCTCAGTTAGCAGCATTCTCGTCTCTGTGTCAGAAAGTTGTGGGTTCCAGCCTGTCAATGAGAATTTAAACTGATATAGTCTAAGCTGATACTCCAATGCAATACTGGGGGGGTGTTGCATTGTTGGAGGTGCCGCCCTTCACGTGAGATGTTAAACCGAGCTCCCGTCTGCCTGTTCAGGTGGATGATAAAGATCCTGTTCGAAAAGAGAAGGGAATTTTATGTCTAACGCTGCCTCTTAGTGGTCCAAGATATACACATATATCATACATTCTTAACTCTTTGAACTCCGTAGCTAACCTTAGAGGGAAATTCCTTTTTAATTCTGTATTTTCCTTCTGGCTTTCTCCCATTTCCAATCCTCTCTCTAAGGCAGTGATCCATTCTCTCTGGAATTACAATGCAATGGCCCCACAAGATGTTTATTTTCAGTTTCCTTCACAGTTCTTCCCCTTCCTTACCTCTGCGATCTTTGTGCTACCCTACTCTCCCAGCCCCTCCCTCCACTTCAACACTGACCTGCTTTAAGCGCTCCGAGACGCCGTCTTAAGTGAAGGCTGCTATATAAATGCAAGTTGTTGTTGTTGCTTTATGTATCTACCCATTGGCAGATGAGCTTTCAGCCATTTTGCCTCCACCCTCTGTAAGGTCTAAAATCTCTCTGCCTTGTAAAATCTCTCACCCCTGCCCCCACTCTCAAAACTAGTCGTCAAACCTGTCTCTTTGCCTGCCCATTCTGCCAGCATCGCCTACCTGCCTATCTCCTCCTGGGTTCACCACTCCGACTTTGTGAAGGGCTGTCAGATATTCTTTGGGAATTGAGAATCCTTTGCTTTAGATTCCTTTTCATCTCAATCTAATCTCCCCATTCTTAAGAGTGCCTTCTTTTGGCTTCCCCCACCTTTGGGTTTTGTTGTAGTTGCGCCAAGATCTGCTTTGAAGGAAGCGCAAGGTAATAGTGAAAAGTGTTGTTGGTGGTGGACTCCTTATTCAGTTATGGTGCGCCATCTAGTTGCACACTTTTGAACTACAGCTCCCCCAATTTACCCAGACTGGCCTGAATGTCCAGCAGTCCACAATTTCACTCAATGACTGAAGGAGCTCAGTGCACACTCAGCTGCATTGGGAATGTTCTGCTTTTTACGTAAATTGCACCGTGTTCCTTGATTAGATGTTTGATCTTTGATTGGGGTCAACAAGTATAGGATTTTTCTTATTGTTTTTCAAAAGCTTTGTTTAGGAATTGAATTATTACAAAATTTGCATTTATAATAATATAATAATAATAATCCTTGCATTTGATATAGCGCTTTTCACGTCGGGAGGACGTCCCAAAGCGCTTCACAGAACACACTGTAAAGTGAATTGACTGTATATTTGTGGGCGAACGCGGCAGCCAATTGCGCACAGCAATGTCCCACAAACAGTCGTAGATTGAAAATGACCAATTTATTATTGTTTTTGGTTTTGGAGGGATTATTATTAGGCGTGTGGAGTAAGGAAACTTGCCCAAGGTTTCGCCCTCTGCCTGGAATTGAACCCAGGTCTCTCGCTTGCAAAGCGAGTGCTCTAACCACTGAGCTACAGGACTCCTAATTGAGCTCTACAATCCTAACTGTGAGCCAGCGAGTGGTGTTGTCGTACGTTTAAATTGTGGCTCCAGGTTTTCTCATTAAGAATTTTTATGTGTGAACCATCTATGAAATTCACTCATTCAAGAAAAAAAACCTAACTCAACAGTCTGCCAGTGTCAGCCACGTTTAGTTGATACCACTCCCTCCACTGAGTAAGAAGGTTGCAAGTTCAAGCTCCATGTTGGGACTTGGAACTCTTATAGTCTGAGCTGAAACTCCCAATATATTGCTGATGGTGTGCTGCACTGTTGGAGGTGCCATGTTTCGGATGAGATATTAAACCAAGTCTGCCTGTTCAGGTGGATGTTAAAGATCCCACGGCACTATTCAAAAAGAGAAGGGAGTTTCTTCCAAGGTACTGGACAACTATCCCCCAAATAAAATTCAGCATTCACTTCATGGCTATTTGTGGTACGAAACTATGTACAAAATGTGGCTGCTGTGTTTGTGCACAAAAGAAACAATCAATGGATCTCACAGTAAAACCCAGTGAAGTGCTGTGAGATGCCTCCTTGATGTGAAAGGCTCTATACCCGATGTAAGGCGTATTATTAAATCTTGTGAAGCATTTTGCAATGTCCTCCCAACATGAAAAGTCCTACATCAAATGCAAGGATTATAATCTATTTACTAAAGTTTAAAAAAAAATTAGCCAGTGTGATCTGTGATATTGGGATATTTCAGGGCTTTTAGTTTTCTGATCTCTGTAATTTCACCAAATCTCTCATTTCTTTACAAAATCAACCTGCTCCTTCCTAATCACAATCCAGAACCCTGCTTGTCGTGTCCAATGTAATGTTGGACACGACTGTGAAGAGTAAAAGTTGAGTACCAACCCCCAAAAAAGCTTTTAATTATCATCGGAAACTTGTGCAATAAACTCGCAAAACTTGTCAGTACTGCCAACCAACCTGTGTGCAGACAATCATGAAATGAATGACCATCGTTGTGGTAAGTGTCACCCTTCATATTGTGATCTCTTTATTTATTGAACGCAGATCAGACCGGCCAAGCTTTCCAGGTCACTGCCCAAATGGTTCTGGTGTGTTGCTGGAGAAGTATGAAAGAAATCTCTTTGCTCCTGGGATTGTTGTGTCAGAACTTGCCGCTCCAGTCATCGTCTGACTCCGAGGATGGACTACTGACAGTTCCCCAGGTACTTTTCATTATCTGTTTTTGAGCAGTTCCTTGTAACGATATTCAGTACTTTTTTGTCCTGTGCATTGAGTGACAAACTGTCTCTTTGTGCTTCATCGGTCGGACTGTTCTGATGCTTTTCTTGGAGGCTGGTGTGGACTGGTTGGTGGCTGTGCGTGTGGAAAGGTGGCTGGCGACTATGGAGGGGATGGCTGGAGACAGGGGGTTGAGGGGGAACAATGAACGGAGGCTGGGAGTGGACAGGCTTTAGGTGCGGCATAGTCTTGCACTCGATGGTACCTTTGTCCATTTAGTCACTCAAAAAATAAATGAGACGGGTAAAACCCTGTGATAAATGGTGGAGCGGAACCATAGAGCACTTTTTTTTCGCAAAGATTTTTTTTCAACACGTGATGAAACTGGCTCTCTGGCTGCTCTTTCATCAGCTGTTTGTACCCTGTTGTTAATGTCCTTGCCACACCACTTAAACTTTCATCATTCCTGGCCTAACTCCGTTTCCACAGAGGCCCCAACAGAGCTGCAGTTTTTCTTGTTGTTTAAATGTTGGAGGCATTTTAGGTGAAGGGTCCGGAAGATGTAGAGGGAGTTATGGAGGGTGTTAATTTAACTGAGTGGAGAGAAAGCAGTCCCTTACTAACCCAAACTTTTTCCTGATGTTTTTCTCTTAGTTTAGAATGCAATTGGAACCTCTGGATTGAATTTTAGAGTCACAAGATCTTGCCTGCCATCTACTATTTCCTGTGTATTTCTGCTGCCTGTAAATTGTTTAACAATACCGGATGCAAGGATTGCTTTGCTATTCCAATAGAATGTCTTCTGTGTGTGGAATTATCCAGGATTGAGTTACATTTTATTATTTAATTGTGTTTGTTTAAACTGTCGTACCAGTGGTAACATGAAGCTTCAAAGTACTTGCAGATGTGCAGTTATATTTGCATTTGATATAGAGCCTTATCATGTCATCGAGACATCTCAAAGTGCTTCACAGGGCTTACTGTAGAGTGCAATGGTTGTATATTCTGTAGGCGAATAAACAGCCAATTTGCGCACAGCATCTTCCCACAAACAGCCATGAAGTGAATGACTGATTTTTATCTAGGAGATTATTGGCCAGGACTCTAGGAGAAACTCCCTTCTCTTTTCAAATTGTGCCAAGGAATCTTTCCCGTCCACCCAGAAGGACAGACGGGACTTTTGTTTAACTTTTGTTTTAAGGACAGCACTTAGATTACAATGGTCCTTTCTGGTCCACTCCAATATTCCCCTCTGTTTCCCGTTTAATACTAAGATTGGGGATTGAACTAAACTGGGAGCACACTCACCTGGCTTAAGTCAGGCCGGGCTGTAGGCATCTGTTTGGCTCATCAGTGAGACTTAGAGGAGTGGATTGTTGGCGTGACAGTAGCTGGACAAGTGCCATTAAATGCTCCGGTGCAGCAGGATTCCATTTGTTATACAGTTGGCCTGACATCACCTCTGATGTGGAAGTCGAGTCAGGCTGCAAAGTTGTAAATGTTTCTCTTTTAAATTGTGCTTGAGAAATCTAGCGCCGTGATTTTAATGGAGCGGTACTGTTACCAAGCAGGGAGAGGGAGAAAAATCCGATTCAGATATGTACAAGACAAGAGAGAGAGAAATAGAGAGGGAGACACATATACACGTACACACGCAACAGAGAGACAAATTATCTGCATGTCTTTCATATCTGCGATGGGGCCTATCCCAATTAGCGGATATGCTGGATTCTCTAGTGCAACTAATGTTATATTCAAGTTAGTTGACCTGATATATTGCGGACTGTTGAAATTAATCTTGGGTGTTGAAGCCGGTAACTGGTACAATTGAGCAAACATTTTAATAGAACCCATGATCAATTGCTGCTCCTTCTGGAATATTGCCATCTTGCTTTCATGTGTGCTTTATGGCTCCAACCTAAAACCACTTTAACGCGGCAACTTCAATAGAGATTTGGGGTGAAAAGATGTTCCTTATTTCACGCTCTGGAATCCATAAAACAGGAGATTTGGATACGTGCCCCCTTCACCCCTTACAAAATGCTCTCAGCATTCCTCTATCCTTGCAATCTGGATGGGATTTGTGTGTTTTTTTAAAAAAACGATAGATTTGGGGGTTGAAAATACAGTGATCACGAACTGGAGATCCCTGTGCTAAAAGCAGCCTGCAGTCCGTAACTGAAATGGCTACCAAACTGGATAGCAAATTTACTTTAAAGAAAATAATTGTGGGAAAAAAATTATCATTGCCAAAGCTCAGGAAAAGGCTGTTTTGCTCTCCCACTGTTTTGATAGACTTTTTGGACCTTTTGTCAGTGCAAGAAATGAAAGAGTGTGAAAGCAGAACATCGACCATGACCTTCAACCATAAATCCTGTAGCGTAATGATTAGAGCGCTCGCCTCGTAAGCAAGAGGACTTGATTTTGATTCCCAGGTGGGTCAAAACTTTAGGCAAGTTTCTTTACTCCACACCTCTGTTTACCTAGCTGTAAGTAAGAACCTAGTTGTTAGTCGATTGGCAGATTGTTTTCTGGGGATAATAATCCTTCCAAAAAAAAGTCACTCAATTCACGGCTTTTGTGGGACACTGTTGTGCGCAATTGGCTGCAGAGTTTCACCCACAAAGTACAAAGTCAATCCACTTTACAATATATTCTGTGAAGCACTTTGAGATGTCTCAAAGACTTGATAAAGCTCTATTTTGAGAAAGTGGGTGCTGGAATGTTTGTGGTGGGCAAAGTTATGGTGATTCTAGATTTTTTTTATATAAAAGCTGGTAATTCATTGACGGAGATGTCGTCTTTCAGATGAGATGTTAATCTGAGGTCCCCTCTGCCTGTTTTCTGTTGGACTTGAAAGATCCCATGACATTATTTGAAATGATTATTTGAAAACTCCTTTCAGTGTTCGTAGCTGCCACCAGAGAGAGAGAGCGCTTAATCTCTTTGTTTTAACCGGGTTCAAATGCAAGTCACGGAGCTCTCTGTTACATGTTCTTGTCCAACCCCTATCCCACCATGTGGTGCTTTCAATTTTAATCCTCGTGCATTTCTGCACTTTGAGTTAATCAAGCTATCGGAGCAGGATGCCTATTAACCCTGCTTTTACTGGCGGGATCATTAATAATGTGAATCTACCACTAACAATCTGTCAGATGCAAGGTTTTAAGTAGAAATTAATTGGAAGTAAAACAGCACTTTTCTTCCCCCCCCCCCCCAACCCCTTCACCCACAAGCAGAGGTGCTACTTTGAATGTGTGTGGTCTGAGGACTGTGTGCTGGTGTGTTCCATCCCTCCCGCAGCCTGACCCAGGCAGAGCATGATACAGTGAGATGTGCGTCAGACTCACTGTCAGGAGTATCGATGTGCCTGACTTCAGAGACTAGCTGAAGGGAAACAGAATCCAGCTGGGTCAGGGAGGGCAGTAGCGTGAATAAATTGAACTGTTATTTCAGATAACAAATGTATTTGCTGTATGAACAACAACAACAACAAGATTCCATTTATAAAGCGCCTTTCACGTCAGGAGGACGTCCCAAGGCGCTGCACAGTTGGGTCAGGACCCGAGCAGGGGGGAAATGGTCAGGGTGAGGGGAGGGAAGTTAGGGAGCAAGGAGGGGGGAAATGGTGAGGGGAGGGAAGGGAGGGAGCAAGGAGGGGGGAAATGGTCAGGGTGAGGGGAGGGAAGGGAGGGAGCGAGGAGGGGGGAAATGGTCAGGGTGAGGGGAGGGCAAATTTTCAGCTCCATGCTTATGAAGAAAAATCCATTACACAAAAGAAGGTCCGGTATCAACAAATGGTACGTGTTCGACACTGCATTGTTACTAATTCCTTTTTTTAAAAAACACATACGTGGAACCATGTTTATCATTGCTTGTCAGACTGCACTGACCTTACTGTTTGCTGTAGTGTTGTTAATCTGCATTTGATACAGTGCATCCGAAAGTGCTTCAGAGCAAATTGCTGTCAAGTGTAGTGACTGTATTTGTCGCCTTTTGCACACAGCAAGCTCCCACCAACAGGCAAGGACACCAGGAAAAACCCTTTATTCTTTGTAAATTTTATCATAGATCTTCAGTCATCACCTGATCAGACAGAAGAGATACGACCTGGCTCATCAGAGAGTGGCTCATCCAAAGGATGGCATCACTGGCACTGTATCAGTATCTCACTCAATCTCAAAGAACCTCAAAGTAGAGACTACAAACTGAAGCAATGTGAAGATTTTAGGTGGTGCATCAATCATAGAACCATAGAAATTTACAACACAGAAGAAAACCATTGTGCCCATCGTGTCTGTTCTGGCACTTTTAAGAGCAACCCTTTCAGTCCCATTTACCTGCCCTTTCCCCAGCCCCCTGTAGCTTGCTTCTTTTATTTATCATTTTGTTATCCTGGAAAGGAAACATTTAGGCACGCACAACTTGAATAAATGGCGTAGGTTTCCATCATTCATTATGAAAGAATTATTTGGAAGCTTTGCTTTTTTTTTTCTTGCTCCTCAGATTGAAGACATTGGAGTATACTTTAAACGACAACTTCTACAGTCGAGACACAGAGGTGCGTTTGAGCTTGCGTATGTTGGATTTGTGAAGCTCACCGAAATGCTTACCAGGTAAATTATTCTAATGGTTCTCCAGAGCCTCATATTTCTTAGTTAAATCTAATCATAGTCTCGTTGACAAAGAATTGCTAGGTGATACTCACTGAGGAGCATTGGGTGAGTTTAGATGTCCAGAATTATATCATAAATAATATAATAATAATCCTTACATTTTGATTTACCCCCTTGTATTGCTGGAAACCTCTCAAAGTCCTTCAAAAGTTTTTTGTAAAATGTAGTGACCTTGTTTGTAGATGAACGAGGCAGCCAACCTGTGCACAGTAATGTCCCACAAACAGCCCTGAAGTGACTGATCAATTCATCTGGAGGACTGTTGGCCATATGCATCGATTGAAACTCCCTTTTCTTTTTGAATAGCGACTTTCTCCATAAAGAAGCTTATTTTTAGGAGGGATGTGAAGAGATCATTCCTTTCAGTGGCTTAAACCCAAAACCAATGAAGGTGTGTTTGGCATTGTGCCTTGGACGTCTTTCCGAAATGAAAGGCGCTATGTAAATGTAATTTTATACTGTAGACATAATTATCTTCCTGAGCTGGAACTTGTTTATAACAGTACAGTGGATACCATACTGACTTGCCTCTTTTATTTCTCCATGCAGGGTGCTTAATCCAGTTAATATTCATTCCATCCTGGTCCTGATGTTATTGTTTAAAGTTAAATGCATCTTTTGTCTTGATCTATTTTGTCCCCCAAAATACACAGTCACACGAGTTTCACAGTATATCACTTTACAGTTTTTTCTGTGAAGCGCTTTGAGACATCTCAAAGACGTGATAAGGCGCTATATTAAATGCAAGGATTATTATTATTATTATCTGAAATTGGATTTACATTGATATTTATTGGATTTTCTTCAATAAAATAAAATGATTTTTCTCTCTCTTGCAATCATGCTTTCCTCCTCAAATTGGTTTAAAAACACGATAATCGGCCTCAGAGCCCCATCAATGCTGACCTTTGCTCCACCTCTAGCTATCTCATCAGGAGTGGAACTGACCACTCCATCAACCCTGCAAGTTTTCCTCCTCCTAACGTGGCCAGGTGAAGATTGCCGAGTTTCACACTGGTGAAGGGGAGAGAAATTCAAATGTAAATAGCAGACAAGCAACCGAAACTAATGGTTGTAATTTCCGGTCAGGAGTACACTGAAATCACTGCCTCACCTGTACTGTAATGAAAATGAACGTTGTACACCTGGCAATGTCCTGGTGATTCTCTTTCTTCTGAGGGGCAAAGAAGGTTGTGAGAGCAGAATCATTGTTTGTTATAGAGCATGACAAAACCCATTCTCTTTATGTTTTCTCTCTTGCCTCGCCCCACCCTCCAGCTGCAATAACAGGAGTTTGCAGAAGTTACCTCAGTGCTGGTTAGAAGATGTTCTGCAGGAAATCAAATCCAGTGACCCAGCCTCGAAGCTTTGTGCCACTCGACGAAGCGCTGGGATTCCATTTTATATTCAGGTATTTTGACGGGGAATACACTATTGCTCACACCTTCTTGGTTGTCACTGCCTCTCTGAGGAATAGGAACAGAAGAAGGCCATTCAGCCTGTCAAGCCCGCTCTACCATTTTATTGAACCATGGCAGATCTTGCAATCCCCTATCCTTTATTTCCCCCCCTCCTATATCCCTCTTTTCCCATTGATCGAGGGTGGGGTGTTGGGGTGTGGAGTCGAGCTGAATTGACTCCAGGGTGATCTGATTGGTAACAGAATGTCAGAATCAAATCAACCCCAGCGGGGTGTTCTTGGTAGTTCAGTTCCAGGCAGGTCTGTAATCTCCAGGGCACTGCTAATGACTGACCAGCCACGAGCAGGACTTGCAGGGAAAGACTGGTCACAAGAAGCAGGAATTTGTCTAATTTGGTTCCTGTTTAATCAATCAAATTACGTCCCAAAGTGTCCCAGTGCTTTGGAACGTCCACCTGATGTGAAAGGTGCTATACAAACGTTGTTTACCTTGCAAGCCAAAGTGCCATTGAGTAGGATGTCCTTGTTTGACAAGCAATGAGGAAAGCTTGACACAGTGTACTTAAATAGCAAGGTTTTAACTGGTTTAAACTGCAGCAGTACCCCAATGAGACTTTGTGGTTGAATAACCTGATATTCTTCGGAATTAGGATAGCAAGGTGAATCCCTCCAAGGGAAAGAGTGCGTGTTCCATTACAGACATGGAAATTTCCATGTGTAGGTGACATGCACGGAACTAGCAAGTCTGGTTTGATATTCTTAAGCATAACGATGGGTTCCTGCAATCATTTGATTAAATTAGATTTTTGAATGATTTCATGGACCTGAATTTTTTTTATTCAAAATGAAATCTTGTTGAATAAAATATAATAATAATCCTTTGATTAATCCATTGATTGATTAATTATTCCTCCTCTCCCAGGCGTTAGTATCTTCTGAACCAAAGGGCTCCAACTTGGGTCTTCTGAAAATGACAATGAAGGAGCTGATGCCATTGGCCTTGCCATCAGAAATGTGCCAAGATGATGCCAGCACCATCCCACAGGTAGTAGATAAGCAGAGATAGAGAGGCTCTGGCTTTCCCATTGCATTCTTTCCAAGTGCTGTTCAGCTGACTTTATGCAGTATTCCAAAGGGTGGGTATGTAATGATAATCATTGCATTTGATATAGCGCCTTATCATGTCTTTGAAAAAAACTGTAAAGTGAATTGACTGTATATTTTATGGGCAAAACACAGCAGCCAATTGCACACAGCAGTGTCCCACAAACAGTTGTGGATCCAAGTGACCAATTTATTTTTATTATGGAAGAATGAGATCAAATGGGTCGAAGGGGCTTCTTCATCCGTATCTCTCTTGTGAAGGCAAATGTAAGGTTTTTTTTTGTTTCTGAGGTAGACTAAGTCATAATGCAGTGTTATTCGTAGATCACTGCAGCTCATAGTGTCCTTTGCTCTTTCATTCACTCTGGCACTTGTGTGTAACTTGATTTTTTTCATTAAATGGTCGAGCTTGTTTGGTACGCTCAAAAAGCTATGCTGTTAAATATTAACCAGCCTTTACATAGTAAGTGATTTTGAATGTGCAAGTGGTGAGGGTTTGCAGATTATAATTCAACAATGAGGCTCATTTAGCAGTGAATTCAGAGCTCCCTTTCTAGTGTAGAAAATGGGTTACAGTATTTTGAGTCATTCTGTGATATGCTTTTTAACAGGGGTACCACAGAATTGGTAAAAATGTCAAAACTGTGACCGAACATTCATTTTGATGCTGGTGGTGGGGAGGGTGGCTCTCCCTCAGCACAGACCTGACATGACACATTTGCTTTGTGTTTGCTCTGTGGAGCCACATTAAATATTTCCCTTTCACTGTTTGCTAACGTGTTAAATATTATTTCAGTTTCAGCAGGCTGCAAAGGTTTCTGGCACTATTACCCAAGCACAGCAACTAGCTTTGTTTTGCCTAAAAAATATACAGTCAATACATTTTTACAGCGTACGCTGTGAAGTGCTTTGAGACGTCTCGAAGATGTGATAAGGCGCTACATCAAATGCAAGGATTATTATTGCACAAGCTTTCCTTTATTAGTATTGTCCTTTTTTTATCTATTTAAATAAAGCCTCATCCTCAACCACGATTCTTGGTTTAATTGAGAACAACAAAGATCCCAGAGTCTAAAGGAAAGCTTTGTTAATCATTTTTTTAAAAAAATTACCTGTGTCTGTTTGACTGGTTCCCAGCATGTTTTCTCTGCTTGAAGGACCTGAAATTGATTAGCGTCAGTGTAATTGACAAGAAGATATGGACAAAACATTTCTGGTGCCTGGCAGAAACCAGAGACTTTCAAAAAAAAAGGCAAAGACTTTCAAAAGAAACTCGGGTGTCTGTGTACAAGTACTTGATTTAATGAACCTTTGGGAGAATCAGTGGTGTATTTATAACAGGGCTCTATCACTTTAATTTTTTAATGTCTTGCACGGGAAAATTGGCTGTCTGGAAATGTAGTCACTAGTCTTGGTACAAGTTACCTGCTGAGCCCTTTAAGATGTTTCAATGTCATGGACCCTGTATCACCTGCATGGATTATTATTAGATTTTTTAAGGTGTCAAGCTTGCCTTAGTTGGTAGAAGTCTTGCCTCTGAGTCAGAATATTGTTGGTTCTAGCTGCACATCAGGACTTTGAGCTCATGAGCTAGTGGTGGAGTGCTACATTGCTGGAGGTGCTGTCCTTCAGCAACAAGTGAAACTGAGGTCCCACCTGCCTGTCTGGCTGAGTGTTCAAAGATATAATGCCATTATTGAAAAAGAGAAGTATGTTTCTTCCAGTGTCGTGGTCCTCAGATAAAATTAGTCATTCACCTTCTGTCTGTCTTGTGGAACATTACTGTGTGCAAAATGACTGCTGCAGCTTTATAAATTGTGCCCTCTACAATCAAAAGTGTGGTAGCAAAGACTTGATGCCATGGCTGTGGTATAATGTAGCCATTTGATTCATAAGAGGTTTCAGCGAGAAAGCTGCCGGGCTTTAGAATTGTGGAGTCCTGCAGCGTAGTGGTTAGAGCACTCACCTTGCAAGCAAGAGGACCCAGGCTTGATTCCTGGACAGGGCGAAACGTTAGGCATGTTTCCTTATTCCACATAACTCCGTTCACCTAGCAGTAAGTAGGAATCCAGTTGTGTAGTTGATTGGCTTTCTGGGGGTAATAATCTCTTAAAAAAAAAAAAAAAAAATTTGGTCACTCAATCCATAATTGTGGGATGCTGCTGTGCGCAATTGACTGCTGCGTTTCGCCCACAAAGTATACGGTCAATTCACTTTACAGTATATCCTGTGAAGTGCTTTGAGACGTCTCAAAGATGTAATAAGGCCTATACCAAATCCAAGTGTTATTATTATGGAATTGTGAATTATTATGGAGTTTCGGATCATCCAGCACTTCCTGGGTTTAGAAAAAAGTGGAGAGGCTTGCTTCACGTGGCACCTCTACTCAACCTCCTGGCACCAGTTCAGAGTCTTAAAATTAAATAAAACCATTGCTTGGAAGCAGTAGCTTCCACGTCGGCTTTGCCTCTGGCTGTGTCCCTTCGGTGTGACTGAACCTGTCAGCGAACACCTAGCGGCTCTGGAACATGAACTGGAGATTCACGAGGACCCTGCCAACATAGCAAACGCCCCCGAGTGCAGTCATAAACTTACAAAGGAATTGAGGATCTGCATTGGAAATATTTTGATTGCAAAAAAAACTGCTATATTCCTCAGAATTTCCAATATTTTATGTCTTTCACAAGTAGCTGCTTACGCACAATCTTTATATTTTTGGCAGGTTCACGCTCTGAATGTCTTGCGAGCATTGTTCAGAGACACCAGATTAAGTGAAAGCGTTATTCCATATGTGGCAGATGGAACACAAGCAGCTATCCTTGGCTTTACATCTCCTGTGTGGGCAGTAAGTCATAATCCTTCTTCTTTTGTTTTGGAAAACCTAGTACAATAATTGGATTTCTTTCAAAACCAAAGTGTCTGCTTATTTTAGTCCAGAATTGAACAAACATTCAAGGAACTAGGGATAGTGCTCCGCGATTCTACTCGTGTTGTCTGTTTTATTGTTGAATGTGCAAAATGGACCATCATTGAGGCTTATCTAAATGACAGCAATTACATTTCTACAGCGCCTTTTCTGTTGGGAGGACATCAAAACTCTTCGCACAGCTGACTGGAAGCCTGAGCTGGGGGGCACGGGGCTGGGGGGGAGAAGGAGGTGAGAGGGTGACCAAAGGTGCAGTCAGAAAGATGGGTCTTAATAATCCTTGCATTTGATATAGCGCTTTTCACGTCGGGAGGACGTCCCAAAGCGCTTCACAGAACACACTGTAAAGTGAATTGACTGTATATTTGTGGGCGAACGCGGCAGCCAATTGCGCACAGCAATGTCCCACAAACAGTCGTAGATTGAAAATGACCAATTTATTATTGTTTTAAGGCAGCTTTTGAAGATGGGGAAGGAGGGAGCAAGGCAGAAGGACTCTGAGATGGAGTTCCAGAGAGTGAGGGCAGAATGGCTAGGCATTCACTGTGGTCTATACATGGGATCTCTCACATGATGGCCATCACACCACACAAACTATATATGTTATTAGGAGGTACTGTTATCAGAGGTTATCACACACTGGGAGGATCAATCACACTTTGGGCATCACTGGGCTGTATCAGTAAAAATCATAAATTATATTGAGTTCCTTCAGGTCAGCATAAGATGTATCCCGAAGGATTGAATCGTTCCAAATCAATTGCCCTCTTCTGCTCCCCCCCATCCATTTATTACCCCCTCTCATTAAAGTTTGAACTCCCATCAACCAGAATTCCAGTCAATTGAGCATAAAATTGCTTTGAATTTAGTCAATCATAAGAATATCAGGAAAGTCAGGGTGACAAAAGCCTATTCAGCCCAACTGGGTTTTGTCCCTCTGGGACTCCATCCCATTTTCACCTTCACCTCGCCCCCTCCCCTGCATCCTTCAACAACAACAAAATTACATTTGTGTAGCGCTTTTACCATCGGGAAGACATCCCAAGGTGCTGGACAATCAATATTTTGGACTCGTGCTGGGGTTCGGGGAGGGTGACTGAAGGCATGGTCAAAGACTGGACTTGAGACCAGTCTTGATGGAGGGGATGAGGGATGGATTTCCAGAGGGTGGGACAGAGAGGCTGAAGCCCCACCCGCCATTAGTGGGGTGGGCTAGGCAGGGGATGTGAAGTAGGCCAGAGCCCACTGAGGGGAGGGAGTGGGCAGGTTGGTAGGGGGTTAGGAGGTCGCATAGGTAAGGGGAGCAACACCATGGAGGGTTTTAAAAGTGAAGACCAGCATCTTGAACTGTATCCTCTGTGTGATGGAAAGCCAGTGGAGTCAGGCGAGGATGGGGGAGAGGTGGGGGGAGTCACAAAACACTTCACAGAATTTATTGTGAAATGCAGTCACTGTTTATTTTGTAGCTGAACAAAATCTTGCTTGTTCGATTATTCCAAACATTTATAAATCTTGAGTGGGCACTTTTCTTTAGTTGCTGTTCTGAATGTATTTTTTTACTAATTTGCATTTATTTCCTTTAGGCCTATATTTTAGGCCTATATTCCTTGGCATATATTTTGATAATGTGACCTGAATTTAGCTCATCTACTGCATCCAATATTGCAGTAAGATTCCATTTTTAACCACCTTCTTTCCAGACTTGTTCCTCTAATCTTTCTTGACAGTTCACCCACTTTACCCCAGGGTTAAGTGTTGTGTTCCTTTGAACCTCTCGCAATGATGGGCGTTTTTTTTGTGGCAAAGTTATTTACAATGATATTGTGAATAGAAACTTGTGCCCTCATCACTACCCATAATCAGTGGAATCCACTTTTGCCAGATGTCGGTTAATCCTGGACGTCGGGTAAATGGAACAAAATGCCCAGCCCCCGGTTCATTTGTATTCTTACCTGGTGTAAATATGCTGGTTGATTCAGACAAAAATCCAGTTACTCCGGGTAAAATTTGACCCAATGCACATTCAAAGAGGATTTTGAAGGCACAAAGAGAAAGAGCAAGATGATTAGATTTTGGAGAGAAGTTGCAAAGAGCGGGAATCTTGTGGCTGAAGGCTTGGACGCTAAGGAATGAGCAGTAAACCAGTTGGGAAGAGTGGAGGGCATGGGCAAGGCAATAGGAATTAAGTTCTGACCTTTATTGGTCATGTGTGTCCATTTGACCGTTCATATTTTCATCAATTCTGATTGAATTTGATAAATCAGGAGCTGGGTAAACTTGGATTGTATTCCCTGGATAGATAACTTAAGGGGTGATCTAATTGGGAGGTGGAAGATATTTTTTCTTCTGATAGGCAAATTCGCAACAAGGGAACTGTAATTCTAAACTTAGAGATGAGCCAATTAAACAAAGAACCAGAAAACATTTCTTAAAGGTATAAAATGAGAAGAAATCTAGAATGGGCTTTGGCTGAAAAATGTGGTTACCGCCAACAACACTTACTGTTTTCTGCATATGCTCAAAGTAGGAAGTGACATTGATGATGACTCGATGAACCAGAAATTGGCTTGTTTTTAGCGCTAGAAGTGGTAGTCGTCTGGGACACTTCCTGCTTTTGCATGTGCCCGACAAAGGGTAAACTCAGGTGTGACACAGAAGTCTGCTGCTTTAATACGGAAAGTTGGCTGACCCGTACGAGCAATGATCGGGTCCACAGTGCAATTGCGTTATAAGCCAATTTACACTATGGCTGCACTGCTTTTGGCATGTGATCCCGTTTTTAAAAATTAGCATTATACGATATTAATAGAAAGTGTTCTGGTGAATGGAGAAAGAACTCCGAAGTTAATGTAAGTGTGCCATTAATGGTTCGCACATACAGCCATCAAATTGCAAGGATATTTTATTAAATGAGTCCCCGTCGTGTTACATTTTGAATTCTCTGCTAATATTTCACTCCTTGATGAAATTCACTGAGTGCACATCCTCTACTTCCCATCCCAAGCACATTCATCAGCTGTGCTTTGGGCGGGGGAGGCAGGGGAAACATTGGCCGAGTGCATTTCTTTGCAATGCATCTGCTTCTTGTTATTAGCGTCCGTGGGATTGGTCTATTTTTTCCAGACTAATTGCAGACAGTTTAGGTTTTTATTCCCCAAACAGTCTTCAATAAGTTTAGCAAATAGTTGGCAAAAATCGAAGGCAAACGATTGCCTGTGATCAGAGTTCAAACAGCGTTTTTATTTTCGTAAACAAATTGCTTCAATTTTCTCCCTACCTTTCCCAAAGGCTTTGTTCTGGGTCAGTTCCAGGTCCCTGGCCACTCTCCCTTGTGGTCACTTGTGAAACTCCAAAGCTGAGCATCACCAGGCTGTGTGGTTATGAAGCTGAGACTGATCCAGTCCTTGCCCAGCATTTGACTTCCAGGATAAAGTCACTGGATAATGGTCAGCACAGGGCAACTCTGCCCCGTCTAATTGAGGGTTTCTGAGACCAATTGTGTTGAATATTAGCCTTGCTCACTTGGTGGCACTTTCTCACCTCTGGTTTGTAAGGTCGTGCCAAATATTGAGCTCATAGTCTAGGCCAGGATGGTCCAACCTTTTGGCTGCTGAGGCGCCAGATGCCCTATTTGAGAAACGTTGGTAGGCTGTATAACCAATAATTTTGTGTTTCTCTTCCAGAAACATAGCATTTATGGGTTATGGAGGGAGCGGGTGGGCCAGATAAAATGGGTGGAACTGCGGGGGATGAGATGAAACCTTCCCACGTGCCGGATGCAGCCTGCGGGCCGCTAGTTGGACCACCCTGGTCTAGGCCAACACTCCAGTGCAGCACAGTGCTATTGGAAACATCGTTTTTTCAAATAAGGCGTTAAACTAAAAGCCTGTCTGCTTTCAAGTGGATATTAAAGAGCAGGTGAAAGCAAGGAAATTCCTTCTGGAAACTTTTCTGGTCTGTTCAGTTTGTTTCACACAGAGTCCCAGCGAATGTTTTTTCATCTTTTAAGTGAAGATCTAGGGTGAACCTATTTGAACGTATTTCCATTATGCTACTTACATCCCAGGATTAGGGAGGAGAAAATTAACCAGAGTTTCCTCTGTCCCGGGACCTCCTTGTTTGCATATTGGGAAATTCGAGCTCGGACGAGGAGGGCTCAGGCTAGGCTGTGATGTACCCGCCAGCTGGCACTCATTGGGGTTGAGCCTCGCATGTAAATAATGGTCGTTTGAGCAAGGCAACAACAACAAATTAAATTTCTATAGCGTCTTTCATGTCAGAAGAACATCCCAAGGCGCTGGACAGTCAGGGATCTGCACCCGAGCTAGTGGTTGGGACCAGGAAGGGTGGAGGATAGGAGGGTGACCGAAGGCACGGTCGAAGAGGAGGGTCTTGGGACGGGACTTGAAGGACGCAAGTGTGGGGGGGTGAGGTGGAGCAGAGGTCCCTGGCACATGGAGCTGTAGAAGTTTTTTTTAAAAAAGGAGTCAAACCCTTTCTGTCGAGGAACAAGGAAGGGAAGAAAATTGGCAGAGAACCAAAACTCTTGCACATAACGTCAGTTTCCTCATTAATTTCACTTTTTTTTCATAAAAAAGAATTACGGTTTGTATCTGTTATGTTTCTAAACGTCTTTGTTGCAACAGCAAGTGCTGATAACATCATTGTGGGAACTGACTGTGAAGGGCTACTGAACTCAACAGTTCAAGACATCTGCATTAATTTTAACTGCCATTACTCAAGACTGCTTTAATGAACTTGCCATTTCAACGTTTCAAGGCTTGTGCAGAGCACTTCCCAAAATCTCAGTGTGCAAGCAAATACACAATTCACAATTTATTCTTCATAGAGCGCGTTTGCCTGCTATTTACATAGTCGCTGCACTTATAAATAATCTGAAATGCATTGTTGCATTGGGGGAACATAGTATGATGGTATCTCTGTTCGATGGTATTGATCTTAATGTAATATTTAACAAGGGGGCACGAACTCGAGCCCAGAGCAGAGAATGTGAACCAGACAGTTTAGACTTAATGACTTGACACAGACAGTTGTGAACAAGTGGACTGGACTAGCCAGGGAGGCAGTAGAGGCAACAGCAACGACCAACAATTTACCTTTCACGTAAGGGGGAATGAGTCAACACTTCACAACGATTGAGTTGGAGATCAAATTGGGATCGAATAGGGTGAGGATGCAGTTGATGAGCTCACAGAGACTAATGTGGGAGAATGTAAGCCTGCAGAGTCCTGGATGAGTTGGAGCTTGTGGAGTGTAGATTTTGGTTGTCTCTCGAGCAGTGACTATGATTTTAGAAACAACCCCAACAGCTGATTTACTCACAACAAGATCCCACAAAGTGACTAATGAATTTATTTTGTAGATTGTTAGCTAGGACAACGAAAGAAACTCCTTTCTCATTCGACCAGTGCCTTTGAGGTCTTTAAAGTCCACATGAATGAACAGTCCTTGGTTTAATGTCTCACCTGATTGACGACAGATAGACAAGCTCCTTTGTTCTCCATTAGAGTGTTAGCCTGGGCTGTGAGCCCAAGTCGTGTCATGGGGTTTGAACCCATAACCTTTTGACATGGGGGGCAAAATAACTGAGACAAGAAATCCCTACAATGTTGAATGTGCAACTTGAAATACCTTCAAGAGCAGTTGTATTTAGCATGACAGTAATTCTGCAAAACTGAAATGATTGTTTAGTTTTCGCTTCCACCAGGCTTGAAATGTGTTCAGAACTGAAAGATAGTAATAATAATAATCCTTGCATTTGATATAACTCGTTATCGTGTCATTCCATAATTGCTCCGTGCTTTTGCCTTCGCCAGGTGAGGAACTCCTCCACACTGCTGTTTAGCACTTTGATCACCAGGATATTCGGAGTGAAAAAAGGAAAGGATGAGCACTCCAAGAAAAACAGGTGACCGTTCAATTCCTATTCACCTGACATTTCAGTAAAGTAAAATAATCACACGGTCAAATGAATGACCTTTAAAGGAAAATGGTGGCACAAACGTTACCCTGTTTTTTTGCGGCTACTTTTTCGCAATGGAGAAACGTGAAAATGCAGCGATCAATGGCTACTGGAGCTCAAAATGTCTATAGAATTCATCCCAAAAGAATTGTGATTTTATTTTGTTCCTTCTCCCCTCTTTCAAGGCACGTGTCAATTCGTATCCAAATCTTTCTCCTCCCCACCCATTCGCATCCTACCCCTAGCTTACGTGCCCATCCAGCTCTATGAAGAGCTTTGAGACATCCTCTGACGTGCAAGGCACTGGATAATTGTAATTTGTGTTGTATTCCATGTGATAATTTTTGTCATGTACAAATGTGAGGGTGTGTATGAGTGCATGCGTACACACAAGCAGATATTGATTGAATTTGGTTTGACTTGTGGTTTGTTTCGGTAACACACTAATAACAATAGATGAACTTTAATTTTGACCATACAGTGTGGATCAAGGAACTGTACTGTACAAAGCATAGACAGTAATGAGGTGTTGTGCAATAATTGAATGCCTGAGATCCTCCAACATCCAAATGTTTGCCCCTATGGGATCCTCACTCTTTGGAGAAAGACAACTAAAACGTCAAGCTGGTAAACTTCAACACTATTCATTAAAAATGTCAAGCTGGTGCCCTGTTATATAAAGAAGATACGAGCTAGCTGTCAGTGGGTGAGACAAGTAGTCCAGACTTCAGGCTTCTGCTGACAGATTGTAAACCAGTTAGGAGTAATGCGAGCAGTTTGCAATGTGATGTGAACTCCTCGGGTGGATTTGTGCTGTCATTTACTGACAGACATTCGTCATCCGTTCTGGCAGAAATAACTGACAGTCATGACTTGTGAAAATATTGCCTTACTGTCGGACAGTAAAAGACTGTTTAATGCAAATTTAATATGCAAGTTTTTCTCGGCGGGAATGAAATAGATGCAGTTGCTTATTCAAACCACTAGGTGGTTCCATAAGTACAGTTTTGTGAAGTTGACAGAACCGGGAAAGAACAAAGTAATTAAATTGTATGCAAAGCACATCATTCTAAATTATTAACCGAGAAACTCTACCTCTGTTATTAATGGTGCACCTTTCTTTTTGTGCAGTATTGCTTTACCCTATTGCTTGTGCCATGTGACTTATTGATTGAAAGTTGGAAGTCAAGGACCCAGCGTTAATGTTTGGGTGTGTATGGTTGTTAAATTGTTAAAGTGGCGGATTGCAAGGCAATTTTACGAATGATGACTCAGTCACTAATGGGCAATGCAACTTGACTCAGGGGATCTACTTCAGCGACTTTGGAACGGAATCCCATAAGCCATGAGGAATTTTGTGCCTCCCGTTTCTCCTGACAGATCATAAACTAGGAGAGTGTAACGTGAACAGGTTGTGATGCAATTGAACCCCAGCTCTTCCTAGCCATTGTATTTGGATTTCTATCCGTCAGAAACAATTATGAACTTGTATTTCGTAAGATAATATTCCAGTATGGATTATGTTCTTTGCCCTTAATGTAGAAAAATGGCTTAGTAATAAGGCAGTTCTCAGACCCACACCAACTGGGTTTTATTTCTGTCAAAGAAGAATAAATCTTTTGTAATGCCTAATTGGAGCCATGGATACTTGACAGTGGGATAGTGTTGCTATAATCTTCACCAGGTGCCTCCATGGTCAACATGGATCAGGAACAGCCAGGCAGTCACAGATGTGAGCCCACATCTTCTCACTGAGTAGCCCTTACCATCAGGACTGCAATACTATATTCTGCTGTGTCAGCTCTGATACCCTCATCCTGTCACAACCAGGCCAATAGTAAAACGGCAAATGTCTTAGAAGACACCTCAACTGGCTCATTTACGATTTAAAGTTAAAGCAACACGAATCCTAATTTACAGCATTTTTAACTGCACTCGTTTTGATTTGAAACAATACGCTTTCTTACGAGCAACCATGTTGGCCTCATTTATTTTCGTAACTTAAGGATTTCCAAGTGAAATGATAAACGCTCAGTCCAAATGCTTATGTTGGTTTTGTGCCCAGTTGTAACTTTCAGTCAGAGTTCATGTATTCAAGATAAGAGATGGCAAACGGAGTATTTTTCCCTCTTTTCCCTCTCTTACCTAGCATCAGTTTCCATGACATGGGTCGTTGAATCACTTGCCTTCTTTCCCCTTGAAAAGAGAACAATACGTTGATACAGGCCATTCAAAAGAGATTGATTATCAACCCTGTTAGTCTCCCCGCCAGCCTGTCTGCAGCTGATGTGCAATAATGGCCATTCAGCTACTTATTGATCGAATTACGTTTTTTTTGTATCAAAATGAGTAACGAGTAAAATACATACGCAATAGATAAAATTTCAAGTCCAGAGTGATTCACCCTAAATTGATTTTATTTTGTATGTTAAATATTCGGTGTAGCATGCAGAATTCTCCAAACATCTGTGAATTTACAGACCTTGAAATTGAAGCTGAGTCCATAACACCATTTAGAAATAGATTGGATAAATAACATCTTTGAGGAAAAATACTATGGAGTAAGGGATAAAGCATGAGAATCGGGTTAGAGCATGCAGTTTCATGGGGGGATCTCAGAGCCACCTTTCCATCACACAGAATGGACCAAAAGGCCTTCTTCTGCTTTGTAAACTTTTTATGATTCAATAAACTTTATAGTCTGGTAAATGCAGTCATCTTGAGCATCACCCCTACAGTGTCCATTGAATTGAGGTTTATATATAAACACTCGTCTTTAACGTGCAGTAAATTAAACTAACCAACTGAGACCCTTTACCATGGAACACTTCTACCTGGGCCTTAATAGTGTCCAAATTATTCAATAGACTATTGGCTGAGTTGCTGTTTGGGAGCTGAAAGCAGATTGAGAATGTGTAAACTCTTGAAAACTTGTCCTATTAAACGTGGTTGTGCAGAACATGTACAAATCTATCTGTTTTTATAGGAGAAGAAGCAGAGAAATACTTGCCCTGTATTTATTGGGTGAATAGGTCAGGGGAAACAGCTTGTGTTGGTGCTTCTTCTGCTGAATGTAGCGGGTGGGTGAGTGTCATGGGATGGTGACCTCTTGTCACGGCACAATGTGTTCTACTGCCCCAATATTAGTCTTTCAGATCTCTGAGGGAATGAGGTAAGAATCCGTTTTACTTTCATTCTGGAGCGCATAGGATGATTTTGGAAGGAAATTGATGAAAATGAGAGCAGGTTCTTCACAATATTTCCAAATAAACAAAGTTCTAGTTATTCTTCATGCCTTTCTGTCAATATTTCTGAATTATCTGCACGGATAACAATTTGCAGTTATATTGAGCCAAGGAACACAAGCGATGTGCTATTCACTGTCCCAGAAAGTGATGATAGATAACTTTAAATGGAAAACGTAGCTCTCCCTCTCTCGCTCTTTCTCAGAATTCACAAACTCATAAAATGACAACAGTGCGACAAATCGAATGCATAGTAAGTCTGAGTATTCGTTTATTTTTTAAAAAATCCAATTGTTTTCCTGTTTGGTTTTTTTCATGGCTGGTGTGTGTCTCCTTTGGTGCTGGTTTCCCTCCGGTTATCCCCCCTCCAAATGGCCTTTGTTCACATGGCAGTGAGTGCCAGCCAGCAAGCCTCTGGACTCTAGAGGGCATCAGAGACAAGTCTGCCTCTCTTCACCTGGCTGCCTGCCACACATGTGCTATCATTCGAGGATACTGGAAGGGATCAGAACAGAAGTCGCAGCTGATTTTACCCTCCCAAACCCTAGGATGGCTGAGGCAATGAGGCTGGTCCATAAACTGCAACTCTATCCACGACACTAGGGATGGCCAACATGAGGCCCAAGTGACTATTTTATGTGGGCGTAATGTAGCCCATGGGCCGCATGTTGGCCATCCCAGAACTACACCATCTGAGTTAACACCCCTCCAAACATTTGTTGTTTTATCTGGAAGACCATATGCTATAACAATTATAATAATAGTAATAACTTGCATTTATTATTTCACATAAAAATAAACTTATTCAAGCGTTTTACAAAATAGAATTACTTCAAATTGAAAGTGAAGATGAGAGTAAAACATGATGACTAATATCTTACCTCAACCAACCCCCCCCCCCATATTATCCTTAAACTTTTGAACTTGGTGGTAAATGTAGAATGTAAGAGGAGTTAAACGGGAAGAATGACTCCACATTTCTTTGAAATTACAAAGATTAGGGGAAGCCGAATTAACATTAAATTAACCTCCGCCCCACCCCACTCCATCAGTGTAAACACATTTACCGATATTTTAGTTGTCTCTTTTGTTGTAATTGGCATCGCTGTCTATGACTTGTTCTTGTGACAGGCAGGTTTGATTCTCATTCTTTATCGAGGTCTCAGACCAGAATAGAATTTTATTCCTTGGCCAGTGATGTAAACCGTGGCAGCCAAAGGCAATGAATGAGTGACTTATTGCCCCTCTCAAGCAATAATTATCACTTGAGTTCTGGGGACTTCACTGATTTCTGAATGAATGCTCCTTTTAATCATTTACCAGGCATTGGTATATGCTGTACCTGTATTAAAGTATGACTGAGATTTGTTTTGGTACTAAAATGTCCAACTGTGTCCTGTTGGTAAGTGATTAGCTTTGTGCTTGAAATTTCCTGTATGCTGCTGCTGTTTGTTGGTCATAATCTGCTTCTGCAGGTTATATTTAACGAGAAATTATTGAAAAGTGTCACCGAGTGCCCTGAGAACTTAAACTGTGACATGTGAAGAGATTCCCCATTTGCTCAGAAGACTTCATTTACAGTTTTGTGGCATAGCAACATTGCTAAAAGGATTTATGAAAGTGCAGCGAAATAATGGGTGAGGCAAAATGCCGAGTGCAATAAACAATTATATTAATGTAATGTACGTACGTGTATGACCAAAACACCTACAGGGCATTTTTTTTGTTTTAAAACGCAAGCTCCTGTCTTAATGAAACTGCATCTAAAACATTTATATGCTTGGAAACAGACATAGGCGCAGAGAGAGTGTGTGTTTGTGTGTGTGTATATATACCGCACGCTCTCTCGCACATGCATGGACAAAAAGACAAGACTATCTTTCACACACATTCGCATACGCTCAGCGCATGCACGCGCGCAAAGATAGGCACACACAGACCCAGAGATTGGTAGCACCCCTCTTGGGAAAATAGCTTGCCTCTATCCTGCCTTCTTTGCTTCCTGAGGGTGTGAACCCAATGGCTCACTTCTCTGTGGCACAGTAAGTCATTGGTAAAGCTACATTTAATAATTCTTGAAATCTATTATGCACCAACTTCCAACTTTTAGCCAATGCTAATTGTCATTATAATCTCAACTTTTATGAAAGATGATTTACAGACTTTAATGAATACAGTAGTTTTTTAATTCTCTCTTAACTTAATTTGGAGGTATACGTCAGAATTGGTTGGCAATAATTGAAACTTGCGAAGCGAGTGCTCTAACCACTAAACTGCAGGACTGCACAACCTTTCACATTGTTGTTGTATATCTGAAATGCTTTGATCTGGTACCCTATATGAAAGTGCTATGTAAGTGCTTGTTATTGTTATACAAGTTTCGGAGCTATTTTCTATTTCCTTCTATTTCTGGGCTTTGGATGCTAACATGGGTATCGGGACCTAGGAGGTGTACGAAGTTGGCATATGATCTCCACCCTCAGGAATGAAGGACTTCCCCAAAACATGGCAAGTTAATAATAAGTGCAGTCTATGGTTGATTACTGGAGAAAGCACAGCCAGTGTAATATTTGTTTTAATAGAATGCTGTTGGTTCCCTGGGGAGATTTACAGGAGGTTTGGTTGGGCTTTTGAGAAACAAAATGCTTTATTCTGACAACTATGTCAACTCCATGGTAAAGATGGTTGTACTTGAACCTCGGAATTCGTGGTTTACTTTTTTAACTAGTTAATTCAAACTCCAGTTTACTCTAAATGAGGTAATATGTCGGAGACTGTGTTGTAGTCTGAGATTGACACTAAATATTGAACCTGGGCTTCTCCTTCTCAGGCACTGCTTTGATGACAGCTTGACATTTTGCCAGTGAGCGCCGTACAGACCAATAAATGGTTCTTTTGAGAACACTCACTCTCTCCTCCTGAACTGATCACATTTTCCTGAAGCTCTGCACCTTGAAGTCCTCAGTGCTGAAATATGTAGACATTTACTAATTGTAAGCAGATGAAAACTAACAAAGCAATGAGGACATGATAGACTTGGAATTCTGTTCTAGCTGACATTGGCTTGGAAACATGAATTGATCTGGTGAAATGCAAACGCTGTATTACATTTTACTGGGAGTCTAGTTGCTAAAAGGAGCTGAATGAATCCTGTAGAAGTGATGTTTGTCTTATTATGTTTTTTAAAAAAAGGTAGAAAACTTAATTATGCATGGTATCTTCCAGGAAAGGTTCAGAAACGTATCTTGATTTATATGTGTTTCTTGTTGGTTTGAAGATTGACACTTGATGGGAAAAATCTACGTATTCAATGTTTAAATGTCAGGAACTCTATAAATTTACCAATGCCGCAAGCCAGGTCTTGAAGTTGGTCCAATGGCCAGACATATGAAATACTAGATAAATTGTCTTGTTTGGAAGTGAGTTCAGACCTCTTTAAGGGAACGGAAACTGGATTTGAGAGCTGGGGAAAAGGACAGCTCTTTTAAAAACCCAAATATTTAAATCTTTCCCATTTTCTCTTCCCTTCCCGGAAGAAAAAAAACAAACTGTACAGTTTTACTGAAGGCCAGGGTTCAACAGTGATTGAGCAGAATAACAATTTCACAGTGTTATCATTGAGGCAATTCTACGTTGCATTTCTTTTTTTGCCAAAGAAATGTCATTGTAAATTGCAACATCTGTGCATAAGGTTGTTGCAGGGAGGTATCTTTAACTGGGATATCTTAAAATAAAATGGCAATCATTGTTCCAGAGAGCAGTTGGAATATCTATCCGCAAGAAGTGTAACCCGAATGATACCGATAGAATGATAGGATCTGCTGACTGGTGATCCATTGCGCTTTTTTTTGTTTCAAAGAATGTGCTCAAATGCTATAGATATATACTTTAAAAATCTTATCAACTGAGTGTTCAACTGTGGAATAGGAACAGGAGTAGGCCATTCAGCCCCTCGAGCTTGTTCTACCATTCTGATTTGTACCTCAACTCCAATTACCCACATTTGCCACTTATCCCTTGCTATCCTTACCTAACAAAAATCTATCTACCTCAGTCTTGAAAATTTGAATGGATCCAGCATCCACAAATCCACATATAGAGCTTGAACTTCTGTAGAGCCGGGCACTCTGCAATTCCACTTTGACCTGTTCCACAAGCACAAACCTATAATTACTTTTGAACAGACTGGGCTGCAGACAGCATTTAACCTGTATTTTTATTGGCACTGTCACATTTTGTTTTGTGGTGTTCGAAGAGAACTTCACATCTGTGTGATCTGTTGTAAGTAAAACATACAAGAGCACGGTTGCACACAAAACAAAATAGGTGCAATTCAGCTGTAATTTTTGGCAAAATTCAAAAATATTTATTTTAAATTTTTGAAGACTGGGGAAGGAACATCAGAAGGTAGCTGCTGAAACCGGGTGCCACTCCAAGATCATCCACTCCATCAGTGAGTGCGTTCTGTACGTAAAGACGGCTGAGGTCTGTCTGCCCATGACCCCAGGGAACAGCTGATCCTATTATTTGTACTGCCATCCATTCCGTGTGCTTAAGCAACACAGTGATTGATGTTGTAAAAGCGTAGCTGGTTTCTGAAGCTTAGAAAAGCAAAGAAGCTGTGTCCACTCGTGTAAACAGAGTCTGTGTTTTGATGGATGTGAATTGCAGGTAGTTTTCCAGGAAGTAATGTTTAAATTCTGGTTTAAAAATTGAACTGCAGTCATTTTAATGGTTATTGTTATAATGTGCAGTTTTATTTGCTGCAGAATTAAATAATAATGTCAATGTTCCAATGGGGGATTTCCTTTGAAACAAGCAATGGGGGATTTTCTCTTACTCTGCGAGGATAGACTCATTGTCTGATTTCGTAAAATGATAAACCATGTTTTTGGGAAGAAATGGAGCAATTGTGCATTTTTCAGGCAATGTCTCTCCAGCTGTTTGAAGAACACTGCAACTGAGATACAAAGGCAACTACTCTTCATCATACAATTATTTTACATTATAATTGTCTGGTGGCACATAGACAATCTAGAATTCTTGCGTAAGATACAATTCTTGGCCACGTCGAAACATCTCAAAGAGCTCACAATGAATTATTTTGTGGTGCAGTGACTGTTATCAGCCACGATCTTATAGTAGGCCATTCAGCACCTCAAGCGGAACAGGTTTGAGGTGCTGAATGGCCTCCTCCTGTTACTATGTGGGCAAACATGGCAGCTCATCTGTGCGGGCAACATTTCATGTACTGCAGTGGGCGTAAATGGCCAAATTAATCTGGTGATTGGTGAATGTGGACAATACAATATAATTTACATTTATATAGTGGCTTTCATGTTACGAAGACACTTTATCATGCACTGCACTGCTGTCTGGACACCCAAACCTTCTGACTCAAAGCACAAGTGAGCCAGGCTGGCGCACAGTAGTAGATCTGATGGGGAGTTTAGGAGGAACTTCTCATTCAGAGGGTGGTGAGAATGTAGAACTGATTGCCGGAAGCTGTGGTTCAAGCCAACATCATCAATGTATTTCAGAGAAACTTTGCTGAATACATGAGGAATATGTATTAGGAATAGAAGGGAATGTGTGGAGTAACACTGGCATGGACCAGTTGGGTCAAATAGTCTGTTTCTGTGCCAATTGTTTTATGGGTATCATTGTGTATCAGCCATTAGTTGGGGGGGGTGGGCTGTGGAAAGAAGCTTAGCTCAGTTAGTAGTATGCTCGACTCTAAACCAGACCTTGTGGGTTCAAGCCCTACATCTGAATTTGGAACTCAAATAGTCTGGGCTGACACTCCAGTGCAGTGTTGGATGAGATATTAAGCCAACATCCCATCTGTTTGTTCAGGTGGACGTTAAAGATCCCAAGCCACTATTTAAAACGAGAAGGGAGTTTTCTCCCAGTGTCCTGCCAACAATTCTCCCAAATAAAATTGGCTGTTTGTGGGACGTTGCTGCATCAAATTGGCTGCGCCTTCACCGGTAAAATGCACAATCACTAACTACACTTTGCACTATATCCTATGAAGCACTTTAAGAGGTCCTCCTGCGCGAAAGGCATGATATAAAATGTACGGATTATTATTGTAAATCAGTATAATTTCCTTCTCGGTTCTGCTCCCACTAACAATCAGCAGATCTAGCATTTCAGAATCTCATATTCCATGAAAGGAGGAGTTTTGACTGTCAAAGCCACATTTTCATTGTGAAAGAATGAGAAAGCATTCAGTTTTGCTGATTTTGTATTTATTTATATAACATATATATGCACACACACGTACATACTTGCAATATTTTTGATATAAATTCAAATCCACCATCCAGCTTTTCATTCAGGAAGTAAAGAAGGGATTGCAAAATGAGTCCCTTTCCATTCGAAAATGGTGCTAGCCTTTACAGAATCATTCCAGTTAATTTAACCAGTCATCTGATTGTTTGTGGGACAATGCTGGTGCAGGTTGGCTGCTACATTTGTGTGTCTTCTCAGTTGGTAGCATACTTAGCCTTGAGTCAGAAAGTTGTAGGTTCAAATAATAATAATAATAATAATCCTTGCATTTGATATAGCGGTTTTCACGTCTTCTAGACGTCCCAAAGCGCTTCACAGAATATACTGTAAAGTGAATTGACTGTATATTTGTGGGTGAACGCGGCAGCCAATTGCACACAGCAATGTCCCACAAACAGTCGTAAATTGAAAATGACCAATTTATTATTGTTTAACCTCAAACCTCGCAACAACAACAAAATTACATTTATAGAGCGCCTTTCACGTCGGGAGGACGTCCCAAAGCACTGAACAGTCAGGGATCGGGAACCGAGCATGGGGGAAGAGTGGGGCAAGGGTGAGGGAAGGCAGAGAGGTGGGAGGGTGACCGAAGGCACGATCGAAGAGAAGGGTCTTGAGACCAGCCTTGAAGGAGGCAAGGGAGGAAGTGAGGTGAAGGGACTGTGGGATGGAGTTCCAGAAGGTGGGGGCAGGAAGGCTGAAAGGCCGGCCACCGATGTAGGGCGGGTCGGACAGGAGACATGGAACAGACCGGAGCCCGCTGAACGGAGGGAGCTTCTCCTCCAGCCTCTGCACCATCTCATGCAGTGTTCCTTGAGGTTCTGTCCTCATCCTCACTTTCAAGGCCATCCATGGCCTTGCCCCATCCTATCTTGGCTGCTGTGTTCTACTACAAAGTACACAATCAATACACTTTACAGTAAATCCTGTGAGGTACTTTGAGACATCTTCCGAGGTGAAAGGCACTATATCAAAAGAATTATTTTATTATTTCTTTCCAGTTCCAATTTGTGTGTGATTCAGGTTGATGTCAAGTGACGATCTTACACACACACCCAATCCCCAATCTTACATCTATTTCCTCATGGTTATCTTTATGTTCCCTACTTGTCGGAATTCACTCCAAAAAATCAAATTAATTGACCACTCACCTCATTGTTGTTTGTAGAAAGATGCAGGTGAAATTAGCTGTCTAGTTTGCCTCCATGATGGCATTCACTTCATTTCTGAACAATCTTATTCTGTAATATGCTTTGAGATGTTTCTTTCACATGCAAAAGGCACTATATCAATTTAAATTTAAGCTGTTGAAATATTGATAATTTTCCTATGAGTACTCCAAAGTGAGCATGCATGTAGTTGCTCTGTAACTTACCTAACCAAAATGACTAAGATGTCAGAGGCTTGAAATGCCACCCATTTTATCTTTTTGGGTTCTTTTGTCAGGACGCTGGAAGAAAGTTCCTTACTTTTCAATAGGCCATGAGATCTTTACTCTCCACCTGAACAGACAGAGGGGATCTCGATTTAATGTAATCTCCTAAACCCCTACCAAACTGTCCGCTCCCTTCGCTCAGTGGGTTCCGGTCTGCTTCATGTCCTCCGCCTTGCCCGTCCACTATTGGCGGGCGGGCCTTCAGCTTCCCTGCCACCACCCTCTGGAACTTCATTTCCACACTGCATCCCCTTAGGATGACCCATCACAAGACCTTCCTCTTTTACCATGCCTTTGGCCACCCTCCTACCCCTAGCCTCCCCTTCGTCCACCCCTTCTGATCCCAACCACCAGCTCGGGTGCGGATCCCTGACTGTTCAGCACCTTGGGACGTACTCCTGACGGGAAAGGCGCTATACAATTGTAAGTTGTTGTTATTAATGTCTCATCAAAAGGACAGCACTTCTGACAATCCAGCACACCGCAGAACTGGAGTGTCATCCTAGACTGATTCAATGTCCAATGTAGGACTTCAGTGTCGTTGACATTTTGCCCAGAAAATACAGTCAATCCACACACAGTAAATTCTGTAAAGCTCTTTGAGACTTCTAGACGTCGTGATAAGACGCTATATCAAATGCAAGGATTATTATTACAAATCCAGGATTGTAAGTGGGCTAATAATTCAAAGCTACGAGTAAGACTTTTGTCTTAAAGTATTTTTAAAATTGCACAGATTTGTGGAAAATTGTTAAACTCGAGCCTTAATTTGGAAACTAATTCTCTGCAGTTTTAAAAAAAAATCCTTCTTTAGATAAAATTTTCCAGTTCTTAAATTTAGGAGCAGGACCTTGCATTTTTTTAAGGCAGAAGGACTTAGCCTTCTGCCTTAAAAAAAAAAGACATATCCTTCTGAATCCAAAAAGAATACATCAATACCTTTTAATGTAGTATGCATTGCTTCAACATTAATGCTGGAAGTCTCTCAGGTGTCCTTCCCAGAGGTTAAGGCTAGACACACAATGAAATCCGCCCCCACCACACACATAAACAAATTAGTTGTTGTACAGACTGGTACTTTGTCACCTCTCGGCTGGACTATGCAAACACCCTCCTCGCCAGCCTCCCCTCCACTACCATCCATAAAATCCAGATTATACAAAACTCTGCCGCCTGCATTCTTACCCACACCAAACTCCGCTCCCCGATTACCCCAGTCCTTGCCAGGCTGTACTGGCTGCCTGTCCCAGAGAGGATCGACTTCCTTGTCTTCAAATCCCTCCACTCCTCTGCAACCCCCCTACCTCTCTGACCTCTCTCCTCAAAACTTTATTCCCCCAGGTCTGGCCTTCTCCTTGTCCCCTGAGTCCTCCGCTCCACCCTCGGCGGCCATGCCTTCAGCCACTATGCCCCGAGGCTCTGGAACTCCCTTCCTCACTCCTTTTGCCTAACCTCCCCCTCTTCCTATTTTCAAGTCTTGGCTGAAGACCTTTTCGACCGCACCTTTGGTCACCTTCCTCCCCCTCCCCCTGGCTCTTACTGTGAAGTGCTCTGAGATGCCGTCCGGCATGGAGGGTGTTATATAAATCCAAGTTGTTGTTGTACTAATTCGTTTTCCCGTTCCATCCTGAACTTCATGCTTCAAACCACATTAACTGCTGTTGAATCCAGCGTGTCAGGTCTGTTAACTTTCCTGCTGTTCAGAACATTGCAAGCAAATTAAGAGTGGGAATGGTGCCAGGGATAGATTATTGGGTGTACTGGGAACTGAAAAAAAAGATAATAAGTCCTAATTGATTTTATATTGCAACAGCAAGAGCGTCCTATTACTGTGATAACAGGTTAAATTGACTTTGTTTAAAATGGTACTATGCAGTGATCCTGCCATTCCTGTGTATATTAGGTCATAGATTTTCACAAGTGGGGCAAATCAATGGCTTCATTGTAGATTGTATAAGTGGTGTAAAACTTCAATACCTCAGTCCGGGAGTAAAATTGTAGATTAATTATCACTACTTTTGGTGCATTTCACCAAGTGGAACACATTGCCATCAAAAAAAGACTCTTGAGTGTGTTTCTTTTAGTCAAAGCCAATGGCCTTCAGCAGAGAATGATTTTGTCACCAAGAAAATCATCTGGTTTCAATTCTGGCTTTGGTTTCTGATTTTTGGAAAAAATAATTGCTCAGATTAAAACTAGGAACAAAAAAAAATGCACACTTCAGAAGCCTGAAAGGTCTTGAGGTTCTTGTTAATAACATGATATTCAGGCTCAAGATTGTACACAATTTTGGAAATTTCTTAACGTAGATCTTAGTATTGAAAGCTGTTTGCTGCAGTTCTTGAAAATAATTTAGCATTTTCAAAAATTGTGTGTGATCTTGTATGTATTTGTGTGTTATATGTTGTGTCAGGCTGTCTCATTTGGTAGCATTCTCTTTCCTCTGAGTCAGAAAGTTGTGGGTTCAAGCCCTACTTTGGGACTTAGCTTAGAGACTATATAACTTCTAACACTCCAATAGTGTCGGTGGTTGTCATCCTTCAGATAAGATGTTAACCTGGGGCCCATCTACCTGTTCAGGTGGCCATTAAAGATCCCTTGACACTATTTGAGAAGAGAAGGGATCATCTCTCCAACTGGTTGAAAGTCTTGCTAATTAACCTACAAAGACCATGGGGATCACTGAGAAGGAGAGAGAGCTTGAGAATGTTGACTAAAAGCAAGGTCAAAGACACAGATTTTTAAGAAAGTTTTGAAGAAAGGGAGAGAAGGCAGTAGCATTTTGGGAGAGACTTTTAGAGAGTCCGGCCATCAGTGATAGGAGCGAGCAATAAACCGTAATTGGAACAGTGGAGAACCGGGGAGGAAAATAGGGCTGAAACAGCCAGTGGAGCCTAGTGGAGGTTGGGGGTATTGGGTGTGCATTGCCTAGTGTGGGACAAGATATGGACTATGGAGTTGTGCCTCCCTTTCTCGACATTTACTTTTTTAAACAAGAAAGGAGTCCAAGGAAGCAGATGCAGATGCTGTGTTAATGTGATTTAGCTAAGAAGAGTTTCATTTTGTTTTAAAGTCCAGCCTTGCAATGTGAGAAGTAAAACATTTAATCATTTCTGCAAAAGTCTAGACCAGCCATAAATCATAACAGTTTTGAGTGCCCTTAACTTTAAAAAAAAGCAATCGCTGCTTGACCAGATGTGTCCTAGAAACCTGGTACCACATATAAGTATATCAAAATAGCTCTCGCAATCAGGAAGTAACGTTAGCCCATTGGAAGAAAAATTCAACACTTCAAAACAAAATGCTTTTACCATATGGTGGATGACAACTTGTGTTAATTTTTTTTGCTTTTTTTTAAAAAAAAGCCTGAACTCAGACATATGATATTGTTTTCTGCACAAACTGCAGATGTATTTAGATTTGTATTTGCCTACTGGGTTACACTGGTGGCTGAGACATTCAATTCAGGTGAACATGTAAATATTCAAATAGTGAAATACCAGAAGCTTTTGGTCAGACACCATGGTTTTACATTGAAAGAAAATCCTTTAGCAATGTGCCAAAAGATTATTTTGATAATCGACCCCTCTTTCAAATAAACTGAGTCGTCTGTTTTATGTTAGGTTCCAGTGCTGGCCAAATGTTTGACAGTTGCGGGGAGAGTAGGCCCCACAGCCTGGAGTTGTAGTTTAGGAGTTCCCTGTCGTTGTACGGGTGGCAGTCGGTTGTATATTAAGAGTAGTAAGACCCCGTGCAGTCTATCTGGAATGGAGGGGTAAGTGGAAAAAAATACTGCATTTTTGATGTGTTGGATTTGGAATCATGGCCATTACTTTTACATGAAGCAGAAGTCCACAAATTCTTTAGAAAGGGAATTTGATGTCGAAAGTGAGGACTATTGAAGGGTATGGGGAGCTGACAGAGAGCTGGAGAGTGCAATTGGACAACGCAACCTCTCAAGTGGAGGAACACACCAGGAAGACTGTGGATCGCACGGTCTGTTTCTGTAATATTTGTAAGGTTGCATTGCATGTATTTCACCATACCTCTGCCAACAATAAATATATCTACTGACTTAGCAAAAACAAGCTGGTGTTGCACCAGTTATTTCAATTAGCTTAAATAAAATCTTGCAAGTCTCATTAATTTTTGCTCCTATTCTCCTTAAATCCTTATTCCCACAATATCGCTGGTTCCACCAGTCATTAGGCATTCTGGACATTTTCCAATCGACTCCTCGGGTTCCAAGATTAAATTTAAACCAACTGAACTTGTGCCACTAAATGAATTCTGCTGTAAGATTGGCCGAGGGCTTGGGTGATGTGGGCAGGACAGGGCAAGTTGGTTAGAGCTTTAAATAGTGCAAGTTCTTACTTCCAAACCAAGATCAAATTTTTAACAATTTTAGTCCAAGTGCTCATTCGGAAGATATTAGGACTGACGATGCTTCTAGCATGTACTGAAGTTATTGGAGAGAAATTCACAGTTTTTAATTCAAATTAAGAGTACTGTATTTGACCAAAAAAGCTGTCTTCTATCTTCCATCCCGCCAAATAATCTGAATTTATTTCCTACTTTATCTTTTCGTTGGTTTCACTTTAACTCTTGACAGTGTATGTTTGTAAGACACACATATTTACTGATAAATATGCTACTGCACGTGGCCTAATATTATTGTAAATTTGTAAGAATCGGAGGCCTGAACCTCCGGATGACTATTTCTGGCCTTAAAATTGAATGATGCCACTGAAATGACTTGTACAGCAAAGGAGTCTTTGGGTGTTGCGCTAACCCTTGATAAAGCAACTGTAAGTAGATATTGACACACATGGACGGATGCACACAAGCATACACATAGACAGAGTTCAATAGCACAGGTTTATTCTCACAGAAGGGAAACCTCAGTCACCCCAAAAGCAACACGTCATATCTGTATCTTTTCTACATGTTCCATAGGAACAGGAATAAGCCATTCAGCCCTGCAAGCCTGTTCGGCCATTTAATTAGATCATGGCTGATCTGTACCTCAACTAATCCTTTCAATTCCAATTTCCCACTTTCTCCCCATATCGCTCAATACCCTGACCTACCAAAAATCTCTCAACCGCACTCTTGAAGGTGTGGATGAATCCAGAATCCACAGCCTTTTGGGGGAGAGAATGCCAGATTCCTACCACTCTTTGATCCCATAAAGGTTCAGTCATCTGAACTCTGTTCAGCAGAAGGCATCCTGCAAACCCTTTTACAAGCATTCGCCCTCACAAGACACTCAATAATCTACAATAATCTACAAACTGCCAGCCAGCCATGCGGCATTGGTTGTTACATTGTTCAAAATGCACAACAGGGCCTAAACTGAGAGATTCACAAAAGAATTTGTAAATGGCAAATCCCAGATTTGTAAATGGCAAAAAGACCTTTCTAACTATCAGCCCATTTCCAACCTCCCTTTTCTTTCCAAGGTCCTCAAAAGAGTCGTTGCTTTCCTGCTTCACTCATTCCTCTCCTACCACTCCCTTTGTGAGCCCCTTCAATCGAGTTTCAGTGCTGCTGACAGCACGGAAACTGCTCTGGTCAAGGTGACAAACGGTTTCTCTTCCAGCCCCCACACAGTCTCGTGTGCTGTTCCTCGGGGCTCTGTCCTCGGGTCCCTCCTCTTCAACCTCTACATGCTCCCACTTGGCGACATCATCAGCAGACATGGGTCAACTTCCACATGTACACAGATGACAGCCAATTCTGTCTCTCTGCCTCCACCCTCGATTCCAGGACAACTGATGTCCTGACAGATTGTCTGTCTGACGTCAAGTCGTGGATGAGAGCTAACTTTCTACAGTTGAATGTCAGCATGACTGAGGCCGTCCTGATTGGCTCGCGCCAGCACCTCAGGTACTGGCGGCATCATCATCCCCGGTTGCATGCTCCACCTCACCAAGCCAGTCAGGAACCTGGGCATCTGGTTCGACCCTCAACTGTCCTTTCTCCCCCATATCCGTGCCATGACCCGCTCTGCCTTCCCCTACTTCCGCAACATTGCCCAACTCCACCACTGCCTCACTCACCCCTCAGGCCACCTCAGGGCTCGACTACGGAAACTCCCTCCTTGTCGGCCTCCCCAGCTCTTCCCTCCACAAGCTGCAGATCATCCAGAACTCTGCAGCTCGTGTCCTCTCCAGCACCAGGGTCCACTGGCTCCCCGTAAAATCCTTGTCCTCACCTTCAAGGCCCTCCACGGCCTTGGCCCCTCCTACATCTTTGACCTGCTGACCCCCTATCAAACTGTCCGCTCCCTCCGCTCAGCAGGCTCCGGCTTGCTCCACGTCTCACGCCCTACCCGCCCTACCATCGGCAACCGGGCTTTCAGTGTCTCTACCCCCACCCTTTGGAACTCCATTGCACAGTTCCTTTGCTTTGCTCCCTCCTTTGCCTCCTTCAAGACACGACTCAAGAGCCTCCTTTTCGACCGTGCCTTCAGCTCTCTCCTACCTCTCTGCCCTCCCTCACCCCAGCCCTGCCCCCTCCCACGCTCTGGTCCTGATCCCAGACTGTTCAGCGCCTTGGGACGTCTCCCGACATGAAGGGTGCTTTACAAATGTAATTTTGTTGTTGTTCATGGAAGTTAGAACTGAGATTGTCGCAGGAGCAGATTTCTAGAAGCTCAACCTGCACTTGGAATTTTCTATTTAAGACTTCTTTTGACAATGTTACAATTTAGAATCTGTGCATTTTGAGTGGTGTACTAGTGTAGGAACAAGTGGAACGTTACTCAACATAATGATTATAGTCCTTCCATTTGATATAACGCCTTCAATTTCAGGAGGTTTATCTCAAAGCGCTTCACAGGATTTATTGTAAGTTTAGTGAAGATGAGCTCTATATTATGTGAAGAATCATGGCATGTCGTATATAGGGTTGGCGTGCAAACCATCTGAGATTCAATGGTTAATAAACTATGTGGATCTCGGGTTGTGGATTTTGTCCAAAGGGAATTGATTTAGTGTGGCATCAAACCTAACGTATTTTCAGATTTACATGGCACCTTGCCAGTTCCTGCACTTGCAACAATTATGGGTAACAATGCACTTAAGAGAAATTCCTCTTCTCTTCATGTAGCATTTTAGAGGGTGGAGAATTTGGCAAATTCTTAAATGCAGCCTTAATTTTGAAGCCAAATTCCTATTAAGTTCTTTTAAGATCAACAGAAAACTGACTTCAAAGACTGAATTCAACAATCTGCCAATTTCTGCAAGTTCTAAGATGCCACATAAATAGAGTAAACACATCCAAATCTCCATGCCCACATCCACACCCACACCAAACTGTATGTCCATCTCCCAGTCCTTGCCAGGCTCCACTGGCTCTCTGTCTCTAAATGGATTGATTTCAAGATTCTTTTCCTCACCTACAAATCCTTCTTGCCCTCTCCGATCGACAAATTTGGTCTAACCCACCCCACCACCAAGCTTTCCAATTCAACTCTCAAAGCTCTGGAACTCCCTTCCTAAACCCCCTCCGTCTCCCACTTGGCATCTGCCCGCCAACGTATAAATGCAAGTTGTGGTTGTAAATCTGGACCGAGGTGCAATTTCTCGCTTGTCATTTTTTAACATGCCCAAATTCAGTTTGCTGTTCACCGCTCATTATTTATGTCAGGAATCTGCTGAGATAATTGTGAATATTTATGCAGGATGTTAATGTTGGTTTCCCATCCAAAGGTGACCGGCAGATAAAACAAGGTGCAGCACAGGAAGAGGCAGATTGACATAATACAATCTTACAGTTTCTTATTATTCGGTGCCTTCAGATGACAGAGCCAAATTTATGCCAGTTTATGCTTTTTGGCTTCGCATAAAAAACATTCAAGTCACACCTGGTTTAGAATTAAGATTGTGTTCCTTTATTACAAAATGTGTTTTGACAAAATGTAAGGTTTGAAAATGTGGTCAGCTGAAATTCCAGCAGCTGCTATGTTAAAAGTTAAAGTGTGCATTGGGAGGGGAGGAATTTCAGAAAAGGTTGGAATATTCATCGCAACCTCAGCAGCCCTGGAAAACAATGTGTCACAGAGCTCGGACTTGACCTGGACCTGTCAGTAGTTTCACTCCTTGCATTTGATATAGCTCCTTGTCACATCGTCGAGGTATCTCAAAGTGCTTCACAGGATATGCTATAAAGTGATGCGACTGTGTATAGTTTATGAGTGAAATCGTTAGCAAATTTGGGCAAAGCAATGTCCCACAAGCAGCCATGAAGTGAATGACCAATTTTATTTGGCCAGGACACTGGGAGAAACTCCCTTTCTGTTTTGAATAGTACCATTGGGATCTTTAACAATCCATCTGGACAGGCATATGGGATCTCAGTTTAACATCTCATCCAAAAGGTGGCACAATGCGAACATTGCACTGAAGTGCCAGGATAGACTATCTGACTTGCAAATCCCTATGTGGAGCTTGAACCCACAACCATCTGACTCAGCAAGAGTGAATATGTCTTTGTGGTGGTTAATTTAACTGCTTTGTCTAACCAAAAGCAATTGTGACAATGCGTTGCTCTTTATTATTGCTTGTCTTTCAGTCCGTGCATTTGTATTGAACCTGAAGCTATTCGTACCATTGCGTACCTGTGCGACGGAGACGCGAGGCTTGCTGCCGTAAAACCGTATTACAATGATCAATTACTGAAGTCTGGTAACCCTCCTAATAAATTGCTCATTCACTTTGTGGCTGTTTGTTGCAGTTACTATGTCAAATTAGCTGCTATATTTGCCTACAAATGCGCAGCCACTAAACTGGTTAGTAATTACCTGTGAAGCGCTTTGGGACTTTTTGATGTATGCTATATCAAGTGCAAGAATGAAGATTATTATTTCTACAATGCTCTGTTGGTTCTGCTTTTGGATTTAGGACTGCAGAGTGGTAGATTTAGCAATCCCTTCTCGTTGGAAAAAGACCGCAATAATAGCAGTTCATTTTGAAAGGAAGAGTTGTACACCTTAGGTTTGAGCCCCGCACTAAATCAATTCCTTTTGGGCAAAATCCACATCCCAAGATCACAGATAATAGCTGGTTGCATTCACTCCTCTTCTCCTCCACCCAGCACCGCGATCATCATCACCGCCAACAGCTGAGCAAGTCTCATCCTGATAATGTAACTCTTAAAAGTGAAAGATTACATTACATTAGGAGTATGCCCTTGGTAATTGATACTGTACTGGAAGCTAAATTGAGGCTTACTCAATTGTTATCCAACCAAATGGAAAAAGACTTGTATTCTTGCGCTTTAATTACAATTTTCAATACTTTCAACCTGTGAAATTTAATTTCTTGTCGAGTGCTTCAGTAAGTACTCAGTGATCAACTTAAACCTTGTTCCATGAGAGTCAATGAAACAACCACTTCTGCTTTTTAATATAGTAATGATCGTTTGATAATCCCTTTTTATGAAGCAGCCTTGAAAATCTCATATTTCTTGACCTGCCAATGTTCCACTATGGGATCTAAATTTGTTTTTGCGTATCATTGTTTAACCCTCTGCTTTTTTCATAATTTTACACAATACTAAATTTCAAGACAAAAGGCTCTTATAGGTTAAGACAAGATGGAATTTCAAGGCCTTTAACTTTGTGCTTTCAGAATGATATGTTCCTCCTTTGGTAGAAGTATTTGGGCAAATCTAATACCAAACGTGCACTCTGTTGGTGCGCTTGTGTGTGTGTGTGTGCGCGGGGTTCACCGTAGCCACCTGCCAGCAGCTAGCTCTTGGTGATAGTAAAGCCTCTTTCCAGTTGATCCATTGCATGGTGCTGGCCTTGCTTCAGAGGTTTGTTTTACGAGTAAAGACATTCCATTCTCCTTCTCCCGTGTACTTTCATAGCTGTTTAAATTTCACAGGTTCAGGAGATTTCCAGTTTAACGAATTAATTCTCAAAGCATCACTAGCGATTCAGCATTTTCTCCATTAACACTCCCCGCCACCCCCCCTCCCCATAAGACGTCAGTCATTAATCTTGATCTGGTCCTCAAACTTCAAGTTATCTACAAGATGCTTAGATCCCATTGCTAACCATAAAGTACCTAGTGTTAGTTGTGAAAATTAATCCCCCTACTTAATCTTCCTTAATCTTACTCATTGCTTACAATTTGAATAACCTGAATTGAACTAAACATAGGAGTGAACCATTTTAAACTCTCCACTACCTGAAGGAAGAGCTGATATATATACTATAAATATGTATATACTTTGTGACCAGAGGATTACACGACAACTTGCATTACTATCAGGACCTTTCACATGGATTGAGCTTCTTAAAATGCTTCACAGAGATGATGGTGAGAACATTAATCTTGTACTTTTTGTAACTTTACCTACATTGAATATTTCACCTATAAAATGCACAGTCATTGCACTTTACAATGCATTCTGTAAAATGCTTTGAGACGACCTCCCAATGTGAAAGGTGCAATACCAATGTAAGGATTATTTTTATTATTTGGTGGAAATGTTAGAGATTAAAGAAATATTTAAAGTCTTCTCCATAGTAGAGATTGTTTCCCAACCTATATCTAACTGTTTTGTTTAAATTCCTGTTGCAAAGTTATTGCCTTTAAAACCTTTACGAGAGTACACTTGATGGATTATTTTTGTAACTGGTTGTGTTTAGATGTGCAGAAGTTTAAGTACGTGACCAAATCTCTCATGCAATTCTAATGCATTTCTTCAGTTTCCTTTTTCTTGTGATCAAGTATTTAAGTCTCTACATGCACTCATTTGTTTGACACTTGGAACAGAAATTTCCTTTCTGATATTATCCATTGTTTTTTTGAGCAAAGACATCTGTATCCTGTCATTAAGTTTATGGGGGGAGGGGCGGAGAGGGAAGCTGTGATAGTTAAAATAATGCAATGCAGATGTGACATTCAATTCTTCACCTTATGTTCCCCTACACAGAATGACGGGCAGAGAATTCTTTGCTCGTTTTCCTACACTTTATCCCTTCCTTCTGAAACAACTGGAGACCGTCGCAAACACAGTGGACAGGTAAGAAACGCCCAGTGCCATTCCCAGAAAACTGTCCCTCCTAGAAATACCCGTATCTACCTCATTTTTTGCAAAAGTTGTTTCCAATTATTTTTTGTGCCTTTGGCTAAGTAATTAAATTTAACCCTAATAAACGCTTGGCTCTATGCAAGGCGTTAGGTTAGCTCAGTTGGTAGCATTCTCACCTCTTAAGTGCATCTTAAAGATCCCATGTCACAACTCAAAGAAATCCTACAGATTAATTGATCTACTTCATGGCTGTTTATATAGCTTGCATTTATATAGCGCCCCTCACGCAGAGTAGCATCTCAGAGTATTTTGCAGAAGTTAGCTGGCGCTATTGGTTGCTGCATTTACCTACAAAACCAGTCACCACATCTGAGTAATTATCTGTGAGACATTGTCACGCTTGATGAAACAAAAAATCCAAGCTCATTTTTGCTGACTCTTCCAGTCTCTGCACCTGTAGTGTGACTGCTTCACGCTTTATGTGGTGGACGTGGGAGTATTTTTGTTACACCGTACACATTCAGGAATAGATGCAAGCGATAATACTGGGGAAGCTCTTAATTGTTTACCTGAACCGTCAGGCCTAGAGGGCTATAATTAACCCGAATGTTTATTGGTTGGAGAAAATAAGTAACCACTTTTACCAGAGTGACTGTTAATATTTCCCCGAAATGAAGTAAATGTGAGGTGCAGTTTGTTATGGTAAAAGCAGAAATTTGCACGTTATGAATATTTTCTACACTCAGGGTAGCTGAGCGTTTTCACGTGAAATCACTTTCTTTTTGCAAGCTCAGCATCTACCCTGACTGATCCAAACCTCTGCTCCCAGTGTTGGGCTTGAGCCGCTGCTGCTCTATCCTGGCTTTGGCTCGACCCACTGCTCCCAGTTCTGAGCCGTGACCCATCCGGATTCAGCACACTGCTGTTTTATTCCTGGTTCCATTTCTATCAACGATATTTGTTTCAACACAAAATTTACATTCACAGACAAAACAACATTCTACATCCAATGCAAGTTTATTGATTTGCTGGTGGTGATCCCTTTTGCAATTGAGCCACAAATTTGGTCCCACTGCCTTGTGATTCACAAAGATGTGAAAGTATCCCCATGTTGCTATTTAATGTGAAAATGAAGTTAAATCTTGGCTTACATTCTCAATAGAACCCCCCAAATTCTAATTAATTGGCTGCTCATCTCTTTGTTCTTTGTAGGACACTGCTGGCAGAAGGGGGTTTCAAGAGGAGTAGACGGCTATATGAAAGTTAAAGGCTTGAAGGGATATGGGAATAAGGCAGACGGGGTTGAAGGACAGCTTGCTCTGAGAGCTGTTGCAGACTCGATGAGAATAATAATGATCCTTGCATTATTTTGGCCTCATGCGCTATCAATTTCTACGATTCTAATTTATCCATCACAAAATTCACCTCAACTCTAACCAATCTCACTGTTTGGTCACTCAATCCACAACTGTTGTGGGACACTGATGCTGGATTTCGCCCACATAACATACACTCCACTTTACAGTATATTCTGTGAAGCGCTTTGAGACATCTAGAAGACGTGATCAGGCACTTTATCAAATTAAGCGATTATTATTATTATAAATGTAGGCTGCTGACCTTAAAATGTTGTAAATTGAAATCTAGTTTTAAGAATTTTTCTTGCAGAGTATGTTAGAGCGGGTATTCCCTGGTACTCTGAAGGTACAGACAATATCAGTGGTTAAATGGTTATTAAAAGGTTTAAATAGTTGTAGATTCATAAAGCATCTGATTCACGGAATGCGTTGGAGAGCACTGAACAAAATCAGAGTGAAAATAACAAATGGAGGAGGGGAAGGGCATCTGACCGACATCTTGCACTTTGGACGGAGGGCAAGCACCAAAAGATTAGAAAATGGATGGATTTCCAAAAATTCATTTGACCAGGTTACTTAGGAAAAGACTTAGTTAAAGGGGGAGTAAATGGGATCAAAGAGACAGCTGAATATTGGGGTAGATATCAGAAAATGTAGGGCAATATATAATCATGAATAATGCTAAAATGGTTAACTGGTGACCAGATCTGGGATTCCAATGATACCATTGTGTGTAAAATGTCTCAAACTGTGGGCAATACAGATTGTATGAGAAAATGATTGGTTTGGAGCTGAGGGACGTCCTTGGAAGGGACCTATTGATTGAGCTCCTAAACAGATAAACAAGACAGAGAGGTGTAAGAGCTGGTAATATATCCACTGTATTAATAATAATAATAATCCTTGCATTTGATATAGCGCTTTTCACGTCGGGAGGACGTCCCAAAGCGCTTCACAGAACACACTGTAAAGTGAATTGACTGTATATTTGTGGGCGAAGGCGGCAGCCAATTGCGCACAGCAATGTCCCACAAACAGTCGTAGATTGAAAATGACCAATTTATTATTGTTTTGGTTTTTGGAGGGATTATTATTAGGCTCTGTGTGGAGTAAGGAAACTTGCCCAAGGTTTCGCCCTCTGCCTGGAATTGAACTCAGGTCTCTCGCTTGCAAAGCGAGTGCTCTAACCACTGAGCCACAGGACTCCTCAAATATAACAAGTATATTAAATATAACAATCAAATGAAACCATTAAGCTCATTTGAAACTGTTGCTTACAACTTGTTTTGGAATGTAATTTATCTCGTGAGATTACAATGCTGAAATGTTTCTCCACCATTCCATTCCTGAGAGTTCATACGCTAATTTCACTGCATCAATGTTATTGGAGCTCTTGCGCACTACATTGATAGGACCAAGGATCTTTGTCATTCTGGACAACTATTTGCTTCCCTAGGTGATAAAAGTTTAAACCATTCCATAATTTTAGCTGTGTTTTGAACCCGAAGAGTTGAATAATCCCTTATTTGGGAATTCTTAAAAAGAATACAAACCCATTTTACTCAAGCACCTGAGGTTAAGGTTTATAAATTTTGCCTTCTGCGTGTATTTGAGGAGTTATTTCCATGCTTCTTATAGATCTAACTCTCAGGAATGTGCACTTTTGGATATCTCAGTGCTAAAAAAANTTATTTTGATCAGCCGATATCTGACACGTGTGGAAACTGTGCTTAAAAGTATCCACACCAAAGTGAGTTCACATTTGTATACCATCTACACATGGAAATTTCCCTGTGTATAGAATACAATGCACATCTCTCATAGATGTCTACCTAATTCCAGAGACTCTTTGGTGTAGGTTGGCAAGAGTGAAGACTTGGGGACTCCAGATTGTGCATTTGGAGTACTGCTGAAGTTAGCTAAAATCACATAGCTTGCCTTTGAGAGCACTGTTTGGCAAGCTTCCCACTATTTGTTCAGCAAGAACCACCCTACTCATTTTTCTCACAGTGTTAACTGGTGGGGAAAAAAACCCTCTCCCTGGAATAAAACAATTTCTTCATATAGTCAACCAACATGAGAAAAGATGGAGAAATGAAATTAAAAGTTCTACTTTGCCAATAAAATGGCAGATAGATAGCAAATGGCCTTCTTCTGTTCCTATGTTACTAACCTGTATTGCAATCTCCTCCCTGGAAAACCAGAGGATCGTAAGTAGTTCAGAAGATCAGATCTTGTGAGGAAATGCACCATATGTACTTTAGCATTCAAACAGGCAGAAGAATAATGAGTAAAAGGGTACTTGAAGGGTGAAACAATAAATGCATGTTGTTTTATCCAAAGACTTGCCCCAATTGTGACCCCTAGCTATACATTAAAAAATAATATTGTAGTGTTTTAGAGGCTGCTACACAATAAACTACTAACAATAGTTTTATAAAGAGCCTTTCATGTATTAAAAAAAAGCCTCAAAGCGTTTTACAAAATAAGATTAATTAGAAATGACTTGAATCTTGTTATGCAGGTGAACTTGGCAGCTAATTTGCCCCCAGCAAAGTCCTATGATTGAGATGAGTAGCTAATTGACTATGATCCTTGGGATGAATTTGGATGAGTAGGAGAATATAAGCTAAGAGATAACCTGAAGAAAAACGTGGGGACGCTTTCACATCTTCCAGTATCTCATGGCAGATTGGAACCTAAATTAATGGCTTGATCGAAAAATAAATAAAAGTATAAATTTGCACTTAATAACAAAGGTCATTGCATAGAAAAACATTTGAAAACAGAAGGGAGTTTCTCCCGGTGTCCTGGCCAAAATTGATCATCATTGGCTGTTTGTGGGACACTGCAAATTGTCTGTTGCATTCGCCTACAAAATACACAGTCACTACACTACACTGTGCATCCTGTGAAGCACTTTGAGATATCCTTCTTGTGTGAAAGGCACTATACCGAATGAAAGAATTAATATTATGGTAGCTCATCTGCACCATTTTATAAAAAGCTTGTCATAACTTTCTTGCATTTAACATAGCAATTCTCTTTCATTTTCCACAAGCCCTCACGCCTAATTTATTCTCTTTCTCTTATTCCATCCATGCAGCGAGGCTGGTGTGCTGAAGCTCCATCCTAGCCTGTTCTTATTGCTTCTTGTACTGGGCAGATTGTTTCCATCTCCCATGGATGGCACCTCTTCAGCTCTTAGCCTGGCCCCATTTGTGCCATTCATCATAAGGTAAGTTACTGTATTTCACAGAAATACTTTGTGGGGGGTTCCACAAATGTATCCGAAAAATAATGACTTAAGTTAATGAGCACATCCATATATTACTTGTTACAGGGAAACTTAGTTAATGTCAAAGGTAATAAGTTATTTAGCCTAGTAGCATTATATTTCAAGATCCATGCCATGTTTTCCAATATGTAATGTGTTGTCTAGATTGTCATGAGCAAAATATAGGTTCAAATATAGATGTTGTGACATCAATACAAAGAAACTACCGTAATGCTTTATCCAGGTCACTTGAAACATTAGCAGACTTGACCTCTTAATCTAGTTTTTATATTGATGGTCTGCTTTCTGCCCACGTGCAATACGATACAAATATAAATTTACATTGATGTAGTGCCTTTCACGTCCCAAGGCACCTAATAATCCTGGTTTGGCATTGAGCTGCGGGTGGCAGCTGAGGGGGGTAGGGAGGGGACAGATGACTGAAAGCGTGGTCAATGGGATAGGTCTTGAGACGGACATCGAAAGAGGTTACAGATGGAGAGAGTCAGAGGAACTCCAGGTTGGAGTTCCGGGTGGGTGGTGTGGGGGGATAGGCTGAAAGCCCAACCACTTATAGTGGGGTGGGTAGGGAGGGAGAAATGAGCAGGCCTGTGCCCGCTCAGCTCAGAGAGTGGCCAGGTCAGTGTGGTTTGAAGAGGTTGCAGAGGTAGACTGGGGCAAGGCCATGGAGAGATTTAAAGTTGAAGATGAGGTTGCTGAACTCGATCTGCTGGGGGAATGGGAAGCCAGTCTAGCCTGGCGAGGATGTGGGTGGAGTGACAGGCTCACAGAACCCAGTATGGGAGAGTACATGCACTGCAGGGGTTGTCTGCAGGTCATGTGGGCATCGTGCAGTTTAGTTACTTGCTATTAAATTTCCTCAGAGCATCTCATCGAATCCTGTAATAACTCACTCTTTCTGGCACAGAAGTTACATGGAGCAAAAATGATTCATTCAAAGCAAAATCTAAAACTGTATTTCGGTTGTTTGGAAACCGTAATCATTTCCATTATGGTGACATGAAATACCATGAGCCACTTTGACAATGTTCTAAATATTTCTTCAGATTATTAAGTCGAAGATCTCGCCACCCACCTTAATAAGGGGGTGAGAGATATGTCTGTAACTTCATTTTTAAGTTGGAAGCTGTCGAAAGATAAACACCAATGCATTCTATGCTTCAGTTTAACAATGGAATTAGCACATTTCGCTGAACCACAGGCATGCAAAGAGGAACTTATCAGAAGTAACATTTCTGGACATTCATTTAAGTGGTCGCGGAATCTGAGTTGGATCATTAACGTAACCAGCTCACAGCAATTGCTTCATCTTGAAATCTTAAGTTATCAAACATTTGTCCAAAATGCACTGTTTACTCTGTAGAATCCTATAGATTCTGGTTAGAGCACTCGCCTCAGAAGTGAGAGACCTGGGTTTGATTCCTGGCAGGGCGAAACCTTATGCAAGTTTCCTTACTACACACACACACACACACATATACATAACTCTGTTTACCTAGCAATAAGTAGGGACCCATTTGGTCATCGATTAGCAGATCGCTTTCTGGGGGGTAATAATCCCTTTTTTAAAAAAATTTGGTCACTCAATCCACAACTGTTTGTGGGACACTGCTGCGTTTCGGCCACAAAATATACAGCCAATTCACTTTACTCTGTGAAGCACTTTGAGACATTTCGTTGAAGTGATAAGGCATTATATCAAATGCAAAGATTATTATTATTAACAAAATTACCAACTCCTATCTTTTCATTTATGATTTATTTTTAGATGATTTTAAAAAAATTGTGCAGATAGAAATTACATAGAAAGGGTTAGTGTGAATCCAGTTGAAGAATACTAAGCCTTACATTTGATATCGCACCTTCCCACATTCGCAGGAGCACCTCACAGGATATACTGTAAAGTGAAGTGTGTATTTGTAGGCAAATCCAGCAGCCAATTTGCATACAGCAATGTCCCATAAACAGTTTTTTTTTATTTGGGTGGATTGGTGGCCAGGACACAAGGGGGAAAAACTTCCATCTTATTTTGAATAGTGCCATGAGATCATTAACATCCAAGTGGACAGGATGAATGTAGAATTAACTGTATTCTGTATCCTGGGACAAAAAATAACTTGCATTCAACCTGAATCTTGTAATGATTGGTACAACATCTAAATGCTGACAGCATCTCATTGAAGATCCAAAGTGCAACATTTGCCATTTTGCTCATTTCAGTAGTTTTGAACTTTAGAAGCTTAAAAGTCCTTTGTCAGTGTTTTTTTTTAAATGAGCACTTAGTGATTCACTACATATTTCCTGCTATCGCATCAAGAATGAATGCTGTATGGCATCCACCTCCGCCACATTGTCTGCCTCTGAGCCTACCTTACCACAGAGGCCACCAAAACATTCGTCTATGCATTCATCATCTCCCGCCTCGACCATTCAAATACCCTCCTCACCGGTCTTCCCAGCTCCACCATCCATAAAATCCAGCTGATCCTAAACTCCACGGCCCACATACTTACCCATACGAAACTCCTTATTTCCATCACAGCAGTTCCAGCCAGGCTCCACTGGCTCCCTCTTGCTGAACGGATCGACTTCAAGATCTTCACACTCGTTTTAAAATCCGTTCATGCCCTGGCATCTCCCTAATTCTCCGACCTGCTGACTCCCAACTCACTTCTTTAGTTTAAAGAAGTAATATGTTCCCTAATGTTAGCAATTTGGAAAGATGTAAACTATTAATCTCTCAGTAGTGTTAAAATTGGTGCAATACAACTTCTACAGTGTATAAGTGGGCAGAATATAGTCTGAATGTATAGTTGGATGTGAGATTCTTCACTAAGCGAAGTCTGTGACTAATTGGTTGCATTTATTGATAAAATCTGCTCCAGTGGAGAATGAAGAATTATAAATGTGAATTGCATGGAGGCCAGAACACCCACTTGGTCTTAGCCTTTCAGACCATTTTTCTCTTAAAAAATTTAAGATCCCGCAGAGTGAACTTATTTGAATTCAGTCTCAGTTTGAAAGCCGTTTTCCTCACTTAGCACCACCTTATAAATACTTTTAAGAGATACTAAAGCGTTTGTTACTAAGCCGACACACTCATGGCAAGACTGCATCAACAGCAAGACGTCGGGGAGATGGAATGGAAGAGAGCTCACTAAATCACCCACCCTATCCAAACACATCCAGACACTCAGCTGAAATAGAGCTTTGATTGATGCGGTGCCTCCCTTTTCTTTCATTCTTGTTCTTAAACAAAGATCCAGAAGATCAGGCTAAATGGGGATCCTCTTGCTCCAAACAGTCTCAAGAGAACGTTACTTTATAAATGAAAATGTCTCCATCAAAGTGTAACTAAAATCTCGCTCCAGACCAGCTGAAAACAAAAGGAGTTTGGGTGGTGTTAACAGTATATTTGCAGGCTAAGAGTAGGTGGAATTTGGGGTCCAAGGTGAATCCTGAAAATAGCCCTCATTTCCACTCACAAAAAAGTGCAGACAGAGGCTGACATTCTAAAGTGGTAAACAGATGCTAATTGATGTAAGGGTCCGTCCGAGTCACAACAAGACTGTGCTTGTACTTGTACTGCAGGGATACTGTTACAGTGAAATGCCAGACCCAAATGTGTGTGGCACTGCCTGTGCGAGCAGTCAAACAACTGTCATACACTTCATGTAGAGTAGATGAAGGAACGATTGAAGAAGGTGGGGATATGTTACATTAGCTGACTCCACAAATAAGAGAATTTAACATGGCCCACAGTTTGGTAGTCTGAATTACATTGCGTGCAGATATTCAAGCATTTGGATCTGAGTTTGGAGTGGGTGGTGGGGGGTAAATGACTTCAGTAGATTTACCGATCAAGTTGCACAAGTGAGGAATAAACGTGGCTTAACTCTAATTGGATTCTTCATTCCTTTTGCAAATCTCGCAATTAAGATCCCCATTGTGAATTGGTAAAGTGATAAACTGCTAGAGAAAACTAAGCAGTTTAAATTTCGGCATTATGCTGAGCCATCCAGTGGCTTTCGGGAATTATACATTTGCCATAATCTTAAATACAAACATTGGATTCTTCATAATCTCTATTAGACCATATATTGTGACTGATATTCTGAGAGCTCCTTTGATAACAATAAAAGAACAGAGACTGCACTACATTAGTCATGTAAAGATGAGATAAAAAGGGAGTGATTCACTGCTCATATCATGTGCAATCTGTTCTATTTGGTAATTTTGAAGTTTTGGTTGTTTAATGGAAATATAGAGCAGCCCTCTCTGATCTGGACTAAAGTTTGCATTTGGGCTTCCCCCGGAGAAATGAGTCTGCCTTCGTAATGTTGGCTATCTGGGGGAAGAGACTTTCATTCCATCCACCCACATAATACTGTAACTGCAACACTTTACTGCTTTGCTATATAGTTTGTGATTAGCGCTTAGGACAAAGTGGTAAGTGGAGCCTTGCTTGCAGCACCCCAGATTTTCAATTAGTTTGTGCCATCTTTTTACTCCAGGAACATCAAAGATAAAGCTTCATCCTCAGATATTGCAGGTTGGAGAAATGCAACCCAAGTGGCAAGAGGTGCCTTGAAACCTTACATTGGCAGCTGACTAGTCAGAGCACCCTTAGACCATTCTAATTAATCACAATTAATTTAATTCAGGCAAACTTTTTGTCAAACATGTGTTTGTAGTCTAATTTATCAAGAATAAACAATCCCTGGGGAGGGGAAGGTGGGGTGTCTCTTGTGACAGACTTTTGTTTGTTGGAAATAATGGGTGGTTCCATGGTTGTTCATATCAGGAAGACAGGAATATAAGCAGAGGAAAGCTAAGGACCACCTTACAATTACTTTCAAGTGATGCTACAGTGCTTGTTAGTAAGGCAACACGCTAGTGGCAAGACCACATCAAAAGCAAGCAATTGGAGAGATGGAATGGAAGAGAGTCCACTAAATCGAATCCTATCTCTCTCACCGTCTCCACTTTGTTGCCTTTAACGGTTTCTCCTCCAGCCCCCACATTATCACGTCTCGGGTCCCCCAGGGCTCTGTCCTTGGCCCTCTCCTCTTTAATACAATGCACCCCTTTGGTGACATCATCCACAGACATGGGGTCAACTTCCATATGCATGGGGGTGACACCCAACTCTATCTTTCTGCCTCAACCCTCAACTCCAGGACCACTGCTGTCCTGACAGGCTGCCTGTCGGACATCAAATACTGGATGAGGGCAAATTTCCTACAGTTGAATGTGAACAAGACTGAGGCCCTCCTGTTTGTCTCGCGTCAGCGCCTCAGCACCTCAGGCTCTGGCAGCATCAACCTCCATGGTTACACACTTCAACTCACCAAGCCAGTCAGGAACCCAGGTGTCTTGTTCGACCCACAACTGTCTTTTCTTCCCTACATCCAAGCCATGACCCGCTCTGCCTTTCCTCACCTCCATAACATCACCCAACTCCACCACTGCCTCACCCCTCAGGCCGCTGAAACTCTTGTTCATGCCTTCATCACCTCCAGGCTTGATTATGCAAACGCACTGCTTGTCGGCCTTCCCAACTCCTCCCTCCACAGGCTGCAGATAATCCAGAACTCTGCAGCCCTTGTCCCGCACCAAACCCCGTGACCTTATCTCCCCATTCTCACCCGACTCCATTGGCTCCCTATCCTTCAGAGGATCCAGTTCAAGATCCTGGTCCTCACCTACAAAGCCCTCCATGGCCTCGCCCTACCCTACCTCTGCGACCTCTTAACCCCCTATCAACCAACCCGCTCCCTCCACTCAGCCGGATCCGGCCTGCTCCACGTCCCCCGACCCACCCGGCCCACCATTGACGGGAGAGCCTTCAGCCACTCTGCCACCAACCTTTGGAATTCCATCCCCCAATCAATCCTCGCCCCCTCCTTAGCCTCCTTCACGTCCCGCCTCAAAACCCTCCTCTTCGACCATGCCATCAGCCTTCCCCCCTTCCCCTCCCCTCCCTTCTCCCTTCCTGACCCCAGCTCAGGTCTGAAATGATGTACACTGTCCAGCGCCTTGACGTGAAAGGCGCTATACAAATGTAATCTTGTTGTTAAATCGCCTACCCTATCCAAATGCATCTGGACACTCAGCTGAAATAGAGCTTTGAATAATGCTGTGCCACTATTTCCTCTCATTCTTGTTCTTATTCAAAGATCTAGAAGATCAAGCTAATGGTGATCCTTATTACTCCAAACAGCCTCAAGAGAATGTTGGTTTAGATCTTTTAAAATTAAAATTTCTCCCTCAAAGAAGAGATTTTGTTTTCAAATTGTAATTTAAGTAGCTCTCCAGGTTGAGTTGTGTATACAGTATGTATGTACCAAGTCTGTGGCACAACATGGTCCATTCAAAAGTGGTGCAACCTTTACAGATTAAAGCAGCCTTGGGCCTTAAGCCACTTTTCTTTCATACCATTTACAGTAATTGTTTTTTCCTTTTAAGCAATTACCCATGATGTGCACGCAAAGCTTTTACCTCTGTGCTCCACTTTTCAATAGGACTTTAGATAATATCTTACACCATCCTTTGTTTTTAATTGTCCTCTCCTCCTCCCCGCACCTCCCACATGCCCTTATCTAACTTAAATAAATATTTCCTCTAATCTAACCCATACCTCTAGTTTGCTCTTAAAGTTCCATTCAATCTGCCCTCTATCAGTCACTGCTCTGATTTGCATTGCATACATTGTTTGGAGTTTGAACCTCTTGAGTACCAACCCACTCTGTTTCTTCTTCAGGCCAACTGCATCTTCTTTCAGTCCTGTTGCAGTACATATTTGGGAATGCCATTGATATTTTTCCAAAGTTTGGACTCACTGTTAACTAAAGTTAGAATTCAACACAATCTGAATTGCCGGTGGCCAGTGCCTGCTGTTATTTTCCTCTCTCTAGTGATAGCCGTTTACTCCAGAAGCGATCTTGATAGCAGCAATCAAGTCTTCACTGAAAGAGATTTTACATTTTCATGCAGTGAAATTTACGTTCTTGACCTACATGCAATTTTTTTTCTTCAAAAGGGAGATTGAGTAATACAACAACGATAAAAGGAAAATACTCCTGTGTAGCAGGAGCTAACAGCAGTGGAGGCTTGATGGGCCAAATGCCTTCCAATTGTGCTGAAGCTTCTCTGGTTCCGTGAGTGATGGTGGAAAATTAGAATTGTGGTAAAAATCTAACTGACCAGGTCTGGGCACGTGGGATCCAAGTTCTTGAATGAGGAGCATTATGTGCTTCAAGCCAACCAAGTTTGAGTTATCTTAAATTTCATAGAGGAGGAATTAAATTAAATCTGTGTCCTTGCCAACAAAGGAAAGGGCCCGAGCACATAAGCCAGAATGTGATGTGAGGACAGCCAAGCACTTCCAGCTGCCCAAACAAAAACAACTAAACACTACACCAAGGACCTTGGGAAATCAATCTAGCTCTGTATTATTGAAAGTATTACCATCACTCCCAAGAATTCATAATGTGCTAAGGATTTACTCAGTGTCAACTGTTACTTTATGCCCCGGGTATTTTTGGACGACCCAAGTTGTGAATGTTCAGAAACCTAGTGTGCCAATCATTTGGTGAATGAAAGAACATTGTCATTTTACACCAGCTTTTCTTTTTAAAAGTGTGTTTTTTGCAATTGTTTAAACTGTTACAAAGTGAAATTGATGGAGAGTTTAGGTACAGAATCCCTCTTTTGAGTGGTTTGTTTGTCAGAAATTTAGCTGCAATGTTGGAAGAGACATCACTGCACTCCCTTGGAGTGTTAACTTGAGTCTGGGCAAAGATGGAAACACCGGATTGATCAGACTTGCCTTGCAATTTTGAGTAAGATGCTTAGTGGAGCAGTCTGCTGCTATACCGAGCATCTCTCCAGAGTAATCGTTTATTAGCAAATAACGTGGGTAATGTTTTGCTTTGACATTTTTCTGCTCTCCTCTTTTTCTCTCTCTCTCTCTCTCTCTAGTTAGCTGTCAGGAATGTGCTGAGCCTAAGGCTGTTCCACTTCAGCAAAAGTGGAATTTTCCATCAGTGGGAGTAGCATTAGAGCATAATGAAATCAGTTACAAAACCTGACTGATCAAGCACCCCAAGGACTCCATCCCCTCCCCCTCTCATCTCTCCTTTTACTTATTGTAATTTTATTTCTTAAATTGCTTTGAACAACCCATAGCTATCGTGGCTACTTTACCTTTATTCTGCCTCAAGTGCCATTGCTTTTTCACTGAAATCCAAAACTTAAAATCCCTTTCAAAAATGAATGATGCCTTAACTTTTTAGATTCGCTACTAACTGGATTCACTATCTAAACAAAATAATAGACATGATTTGCAAATGTTGCCTGCCTCTCAGTGCTCACACGGAAAGCACTGGAGGTTGATGAGTGCACATAGATATATTTACAGAATTTAACGTTGCTGTAGACAGCTCAGCTCGCTCTCATTCACTCGATTTATCATTGTTCTTCAGGGAATTCTAGTTAACTCCCACCATAGACCATAAGTGGTCAAGGTAGTTTGTACGAGTTCTGGCACCAATCGCTCCCTGCTTCAGAGCAGCACGGGAGCTGGCAACAGTGGGTTTCTATCACCGTTTGCCGGCTGTTGGGTATTTGGGGCAAAGCGGAACTCTTTGCTTTCAGGAAGTCATGAAGAGCTCTCCAGCAGTGAAGTTGCACCTTGAGACTTACTCCTAACGTGAAAGTCGCTATATACAATACAAAATTACATTTGTATAGTGCCTTTCACATCGGGAGGACGTCCCAATTATATATAAATGTAAATCGTTGTTGTTGTCCCAGCTTTTAATAATTCGCACAGGATGGTGGGGGGGAGGGGGGACGTGGAGATCAGAGAGCATCACTACACATGATAGTAATTACCTCTAAAGCTCTTTGAAAACGTCATAGATTTATATCAAAGACAACTATTGTTATTAACTTGCTAACACTGGGTCTTGGTAAAATGAACAGTTGTCTATTTTAGTTAGTTTGAACTCTTTTCTCCCTCCCCCACCCCAAAATAATTTTCCTGGATAATGGATTATTGCCCAACCAGAGAGCTGAGCCTCTGTGTTTAGTGCGGTCTACTTGTTCTGCACATCTCCCTCTGTAAAATTGGTTGCTCACTCCATGGCTGTTTGTGGGACGACGCTGTGCGCAATTGGCTGCTCGGGTTTCACCCACAAAACACAGAATCAGTACACTATTCAGTGTATCCTGTAAAGTGCTTTTAAGACGTCTCAACAACGTGATAAGGTGCTGTATCAAATGCAAAGATTATTATTATTATCATTGGCACCAGTGTGAACCAATGTAGGTGTGTAGTTTAGGACTAGAAACATGGGGCACTTCGTAAATTTCCACCAACCTCCGTGTTCTCTGGCATTTAAATTAAATTGCATAGCACAATATTCAAACAGAAGATAAGGGTGATTTTATATTAGATAACACACACTGGAATGAATGCAATAATCTTCCACTATCCTTTTTGACACCACGCTTCAAAGTAATTCTTGAAACACTTCATTGTGACTAGATGCTAGATCAGATGCAAGTATTGCTGGCAGGGCGAAACCTTGGGCAAGTTTCCTTACTCCACACGCCTGATAATAATCCCTCAAGAAAAAAAAAATTTGGGCACTCAATCAATGACTGTTTGTGGGACACTGATACGCGCAATTGGCTGCTGCGTTTCGCCCACAGAATATGCAGTCAATTCATTTTACAGTATATTCTGTGAAGTGCTTTGAGACGTCTCGAAGACATGAAAAGTACTATATCAAATGCAAGGATTATTTTTGATACAGATGTAATGAAGGGGAGTGATTAAAATGGTGCTTTAACTCAGTCTGTGAATGGGAAAGGGACAAATCTGCTCCATCGCGAATATTTCTGAGAGTGAGAAAAGGAATTCTGTTACAGCAACATCTTTTCTATCGGGAGAAATTCAGGCAGTATTTCAGAGTGTCCAGAATTTGGCGAATTCTTAAATACAGCCTTATTTTGAAGCTGTGTTTTTGTTCCTGTAAGTTAAAAGTTAGGACTGAATTCATCACTTCGTCAAATTCTGGACGCTCTATAAAAAAAGTAGATCTAGACCAATAATTAATTGATCGGCAGGAAAAATCCATCTATTTCTGTATTTTGGTTGCAGGGTGTCCTGGAGGCTAACAGTCCACAAAGTCTTAACCTCCAAGACTATTTTGTCTTAAAATTTAAGATCAAGCAGAATTGTGGAAAATTCTTATATCCAAAATACAGGTGTCCCAGGCTGAGACTAGATGGAATTTTGGTCCTCTGGTGTGTGTTCAAATCCTGCCCTCCTTTCCTTCCACCGCCCCCCCCCTCCGGCACCACATGCCAGACTCCGCTGAGTAAAGCAATTGTTTATTCACCTGCTAGTAATAACTGGTTTTCATCTCTGTGCTGCAGGCTATCAAGCAGAATCTTAACATTACTCGGGGGGAAGGGGCAGTCAATATTCTGAACCTTGATGTCGCTCAGTAAGTTCCACATTTAGACCAGGCCATGGAAACCAACCTTAAATATATATACAGTATATGTGTATATATATATATACACACACACGTGGGTTGTATGTTTGCTTTACTGTTTTGCATTAGGCCTGTGCATCAGAAAAACCACAAAAGATAAAGGTGCAAAGGTTTACTGTCTGAAAGGAACAGAACAGTGCTAAGATTGCGGACTTTTTCTTTGTAATGTAACTTTTGATGTGTCATTTTCCCAGGGAATGTGCGGGGCAAACGCCGGCCGAGCAGTGTGATCCGAAAGGGAAACCTGCTGGAGCCAGGTTAAGGCGATGATTTTGGGGTCAGGCCAGTTGTTGTGTAGGCTCTGATCGGAGCATGGACCCTTATGATCGGGTCACCGTACTGCCCTGATTTCTGGGGACAATCCCCGGATGAGGTATGGTGTTCCTGGCCAAATTTGCCCTGTGTTGAGTTCAGCAACAAACTGAGCAAGAATAATAAAATTCTAAAACAGATACACTCATCAGAGAAATACAGCCATTAATCCAACACACTTCTCCAATACTGCCAGCATCAACAATTTTTAATGTGTCCCCGGATTTGCTTTACAAAATACGGTTACCCTTTGACCTCCCCACTGCCTGCTCTGCTGTGCAGCTCAAGAGCATTAAAACAACCATTTTTTTAAATGCTATTGAAGAGCCCGTCATGCTCTTCCATAAATTTCCAAACCTAATACAGTACTGCACCAAGCTACCCTTAACTCCATGTGCAGAACATGCCTCGGTCACTGTGATTAGAGGCAGGAAGCATAAATCAGGCTTCCTGCTCCTAATCACACTGCTCTTAGGCAGTGTTTTGTTTCCTTCAGTATAAACAGGACCTAAAGAATTAAGAACGAGAAATGAGGTATGTCCTATTATAGAAGCGTTCGCCCACCAGAGCCATGGAATTTCCTATGGACTCAGCTTTAAGACTAATGTCTTAAAATGTAAGATTTTGCAAAATTTGGAAATCTTCTTTAAATTAATTTTTAATCTGGGAGGCGGATTTTTAAAAAAACTGAGAAAAACAACATCAAGGTTAAATCAGAGTTAGAGTTGTTCAAAACTTACATTGCACGAAGTTACAAGGTTAAGACAATTTAAAGACAGTGAAGAATTTTGTGTCTCAGGTTAGTAACCTCCCCCTTAAGCGTGCTTTTACTCAATTAGTTCTCTAGATTTCAACTTGCCTCTGCCTTAACATAATATGGGGATTGCTATTTAGACACTTATAAAGCACACAGTGTTTCTGAGTTTGGAAATTTATAAATCGTGCACTGTTTTCCTGTCACAGTAAATCAAGGGTCAAATCTATTTTTTCATCCAATGTTACTTAAATCAGGAAAACAGTATGTGTGTGTGTGCGCGCATATATTCGTGTGAGTGCATATGTTCGATGCCCTGCCAGGAATCAAACCTAGGTCTCTCGTCTCGCAAGCGGGAGACTTCGGTTCGATTCCCAGCAGGGCAAAACCTTGGGCAAGTTTCCTCACTGCACACGCCTGATGATAATCCCTTAAGAAAAAAATAATAAATTGGTCACTTCAATCCACCAGTTTGTGGGACACTGCTGTGCGCGATTGGCTGCCGGGTTTCGCCCACAAATGTACAGACAATTCACTTTACAGTATATTCTGTGAAGTACTTTGAGATGTCTAGAAGACGTGAAAAGCCCTATATCAAATGCAAGGATTATAATTATATTATTTATATTGTGTGTGTGTGTATATATCTTCTATTATCTTCTATATACTAATAAAATGACAATGTCTGTCTGCGCTTCAAGAAGGATCTCAATAACCAATTGACATATAGACGTAATTTATTGGAAAGGTCTGGTCACTGGGAGTGACATGGGCATAATTGTTTTCGGGTATCTCCTATCGTTCATGAGTTATTTCCAGTTTTACATTTTTCGCTGCAGTTACGGCTGGTGGCCGCCGAGTAAAAGTGGCGCTGTGGCATCCTGCGTCAAAGAGCGCCCCCGTAGCCAAGCGGCAGCGGAACAAAATAAAGAACACAGATGAAGCTAAACCGTGGCAACAACACCAAAATTACATTTTTAAAGCGCCTTTCATGTCGGGAGGATGTCCCAGTGATTATAAATTATACATTTATATTTATCATTATAAAGATGCCTAAGTGATAATCAACCTTTTCAAGGATAAATAAAAATGCTAGACAAAAGAGAGAAGGCCTATTAAATGAAACTGAAGAACAAAGAATGGCCCGTCTGCACTTCAATGCTGAAAGGACTGCAACAGTGCAACAAAATGAGTTGCCCACTCAAATGAACAGCATGGACAAAATGAGAGTCCTGCCAAGATGAGTATAGATAAAGATGAAATGTCTGTCTGGGTGCCAATCTATGTTACATATTGGATTCTTTGGTTGCAACAGGTACAGCTAGTGTGTGTGTATGTATATATATATATAAAATATATGTATATGTAACTGTGAGCTGTTGATTGCAAGTCTGAATTATTTGTGAAGGTGAAGGCAGATAAACATCTGAGAGGGTAAACTTTCCAAAGATAGTGTATATTCAGCAAAATAAGTGCCTGAATTGAAGTGCCTCAGTTATTAGGACAGAAAGGGAAAATGCAGCTCTACTTCCATGGACATAGCTTGAGGAGTGATCTGTCAAAATGCTTAAGATACTAAAGGGAGTTGGTAAGAGTGTATAAGGAGAAACATTTTCCTTTCGCTGCAGAATCCAGAACCAGGGGGCATAATCTAAAAATGAGAGCAAAACATCTTAATAATGATGAAATCAGAGGACATTTATGAATTAACTTCCTCAAAGGAATGATAGTGCAGTCGGTGGGTTAGACCGACAGATCAGAAGGAAGTAAATAGGCTGGTAAAGGCATCAGAGGGTATGGAGAAAAGGCAGGTAAATGGTATTGAATTACAGATCAGCCATGATCCAGTGGAACAGACTTGACTGGCAGAATGGGATACTCTTGCTCTGAGGTGCATTTGTTTTACACTAGCTAGGTGGCTGCAGTATTTAAGAGTGCTGGACTTTTTGAGTGAGTGAATACAGTTTACAGCCCATCCTCAAATACCAAAGAACACAAGCTTCTTCAGGGGAAAGCCTTTTATAAGCCTCAGTAAATGTCGGTGGTAATGGTGTGTGTGTGTGCGCGAGTGTGTGCATTGGTGAAGGAGAGAGATGGTGAGAAGGATTGATCTTACACCTTCTTTATGCAATGACTCTAAATGACGTCTCATGTGAGTTGACTGAGGAGAATGGTGATGACTTGAATAGAGCTGGCAATAGGTTCGCTTACAGAAGTGTAAGGCTGGCTCAGTTGGTAGTCAGTAGGTTAGAGTCACTGCAGTGCTGGGGTATTCTGCATTGTCAGAGTTGCCATCCTTTGGTTAAGATGTTAAACTCGCTAGTCAGTACCCACAGGCTTCCTCCGGGAAGGTATGCGGGTGCAGAAGTCGATCTGGGGATGATCAGGCTGGACACGAGAAAAACGGCCTCATCTTTTCAAATAGTGTCTCGGAATCATTAGCGTCTGAACAGTTTAAAATTTCATCCAATGTACAGCACCTCCAATAATGCAATGCTCCTTGTGGTGCTGCATTGGAGTATTAGGGCTCTGGGACGTTACCCTGCGTGAGGGGCGCTATATAAATGCAAGTTGTTGTTGTCAACCTCGACTGTGATCTCCAATGCCCAATGTGGGATTGAACTCACAACCTTCAGACCCAAAAGCTAAAGTGCTACCAACTTTAGGAGTCCTGTAGCTCAGTGATTAGGGCGCTCGCCTGGCAAGCGAGAGACCTGGTTCGATTCCCAGCAGGGTGAAACCTTGGGCAAGTTCCCTTAGTCCACACGCCCAATAATAATCCCTCAAGAAAAAAAAACAATATTAAATTGTCACTTCAATTCACAACTGTTGTGGGACACTGCTGTGCGCAATTGGCTGCCGCGTTTCGCCCACAAAATATACAGTCAGTTCACTTTACAATATATTCTGTGAAGCGCTTTAAGACGTCTAGAAGACGTGAAAAGTGCTATATCAAATGCAAGGATTGTTATTATAACTGAGCCAGGCTGACATCTAATTGCAGTGATTGGTGGATTTGTATTTTGCTTAAAATTCCAAACCTTAGCCTGATCACACTTTCACTTAATTCCGTTATTTAAATATAAAGTCGTGCCCCCTTGTCTTGGATAAATCACTGACTATCTGATTAATTTCACTGAAAGCTTAGAAAGTAAACAGAGCAGTGTGATAAATTAAATCCACTCCACCTTATTCAGGTCATAATTTACAATAATAAACCTCAATAAATACTCAATAAATCAAGACTGACAGACTCACTGTACCGAGCAGCCTATAAACTGCAACCAACAGACTCCTGTGGACAGCAAGATCTCCACCCCAGTGCCTCTAAATTTACTACAGGTTACAAATGGATGACCGGTCTTTTGGAGGAACAGTTGTATCCGAGCGAATGGAATGGGATGTTTTCCAAGGAAAAAAATGTCTCGCACTGGACTCTTCCAAAGTTTCGCTTTTTGTTCAAAGTAACTTCTGGGAATTTGACTCAGTTCCTCTTTAAGGTTAATAATGATTGTTTGAGAGAATCTCTCTTTTTCTCATTTCCTTCCCTGACTAAACACTGGCCCTTGGAATATGAGAGACATGTGTTTTTTATCTTTAATCTCTGGAACTCCCTGCCTCCATTCTTCCACTTTATCTATCTTTAAATCCCATTTTAAGAACTATCTCTTCAACCGTTACCTCTTCCTTCCTTTTCCCCCTTGCTCAGCATCTTGTACCACCACTGTTTAGCACATATTATCATATGTGAAGGGTATTATACAAATGCAAGTTGTTGTTATTTAGTATATATATATATCTTGAAAAGAAAAAAATTGCGAGGATATGGGGAAAGAGCGGGGGAGTGGGACTGATTGGATAGCTCTTCCAAAAAGCCGGCACGAATGGTCCGAATGGTTTCCTTCTGTGCTGTAATATTCTATGATTTTATTATATTATTTATATTGTCATATGCAATGATTATTATATTATTTTCTAGTTTTGGGTTGGGAAGTGAAAGGAAACAAAAAAGGATGATCTCAAATCAATATTTCTGACATCCATCTTCAGCACTGCTTGAAGTCATGGTAAATATATGTTTTGAAGCTCCAAAAAATATAATGTTGACTATCCAGATGTTTTACTGGTCATGGGTAAAGGAATCCCTAAAATGCACTCACCTTCACTACCTCATTTGATCTGGAAGTCAATTCGGGTGATGTGAGTTGCTGCATGTTTTGCATCTGGTGTAGCGACACCAGTGTGAACAACATGCACTTCTATTGCTGTGTGTGTGTGAGAGAGAGAGGGTTTTCAACGCAGGAAGAAGAGAAGGAGCAAGGCAAAGGGATTTTGGAAAAGGCGTTCCAGAGGCTGGAAGCATAATAATCAAAAGCTTGACCACTGATGGTGAGATGGAGTGAGGGAGTCCAAGGTGAGTTTGGGTGAGGGTAGCCTCATACTACCTTGTTGGCACAAGAGTATTATGACATAAAAATCATCTACATGGCTTGTAAGATTTATAGAGCTTCATCAGGTTGAAACTTCTCAAAGCACTTTACTGTCAAGTGAAGTGACGGCATTCATAAACAACTTGGCAATCTTTTTGCATCCAGCAAGATCCCACAAATGACAAAAAGGTGAATGACCAATCATTCTGAAAGATTAGAGGGGAAAAAAAACTCCCTTCTCTTTTCCAGTAGTAACATGGGATCATTAATGTCCACTTGAACAGGCAGGTGGGACCTCAGTTTAACACCTCACATGATGAGATGTTAAAGACAACCCTTCCGGCAATGTAGTAAACTTTTTATTTGCAGGTTTCTAAATATTATCCTGAAATAAAGTGCCTTAATTGCATTTAAGGCAATAAAGTGCGTTCAGTTAAGTGTTGGTGTGTCCAGAAGCTATCATTAATTGTTTGAACAGCATGTCGGTTAACCCTGCCATAATAGTAATTTGCCCAAATAAGTTGAAGCTAGTACAGAAATGTACATTTTATCTCTCTTCACTGGTGTGTTATTTGCAAGTTTACAACATAATAAAGTATTGTTGGCAAAGTAGTCCTGTGAAACTTTCGGAAGCATCATCCTGTGAATCAACCCAAGTGCTTGTTTATTTTGAGAGCCTTCATTTTGATTATACATAGTTCATGCCAAGTTTATTTACATCAGTAACATTTACAATCCCACCAAAAAACGTACCTCTGGCCTTTTAACAAAGAAATTTTATAATAGTTTTCTTATGAAGATTTTGAAAATACAAAAAAAACCTCCCATCCATTCTGCTTAAATGACTCTTTTGAGTAACCATTTCCTTATTGCCTTCCAGCGCCTAACAGATATGATTGTTGTGAGATACAGCTGTTGCCCACCAGGTATCATCATGTTCCCAGTTTTGTTGTTTGCAATCATTGGACCCTGTCATCCCCCACTGTGTTTGTAGCCAGTGCTTGTTCCCCCCAACACTTGTTTTCCAACTATCCTCTGCAGTCTGGAAACTGGGTGACTCAAGATTGAGTCACCCAATTGCCAGTCACAACTGTGGTCTTTGATTCTCCATAATTAGTTGACCTCTTCTTTGCTTGTATGAAATGTGCATTGCTGGTATTTCCCTTTTCTATTATTGGCTGGGTTTAATGAATGAGAATTGGCTGAAAAATCCTTAAGTAAGGCTTTGAGGTTATAGTTTAGACCGACACTCTGGTGCGATGCTGGGGGAAGTGCTGCATTGTTTGGAGGTGCCGACCTTCAGATGCATCGGTAAAGCCACGTCTGTCTACCTATTCAGGACGCAACCCGACGTGAAGCGTGCTATATAATAACAACACCAACAAAATGACATTTATATAGCAATGTTCACATCGAGAGGACGTCTCAAGGCGCTGGACAATCAGTGTTTTGGACCCGATTTAGGGGTCGGGATTGGGGAGGGTGTTGAGCAGTGGGGGAAGAAGGGTGATCAAAGGCACGGTCGAAGAGGAGGGTCTTGAGACAGTTCTTGAAGGAGGAAAGGGAGGGAACTAGGCGGAGGGACTGCGGGATGGAGTTCGAGAGGGTGGGGGCAGAGTGGCTGAAGGCCCACCCACCAATGGTGAGGCAGGGGACGTGAAATGCAAGTTATTGTTGTTGGGTGTTAAAAGATCCCATGCCACTATTCGAAATGTGAAATGAGTTTCTCCAAGTGTCCTATCCAAAGATTTCCCGGATACATTGGTTATTCACTTCAAGTCTGTTTGTGGGACATTGCTCTGCGTAAATTGGCTGCCACATTGCACAGCAGTTAGTTGCAAAGTGTTTTCAGGTGTTTCAATGTCGGAGATCCCTTATCAAATGCAAAATTATTATTAAATGTGAACTCCTGAGCTTTTCTGGGTTTGATCTATGAGCAGAGAATGGAGGGCATATTTTCCCTGGAATGGAGAAGGTCTTGGAGGAGACCTGATAGAGGTCTTTAAAATTAGGCAGAATTGTGATGAGGAGAAATTAGTTCCATTGGTCTTGAGTCAGTGACTAGAGGGAATCAATTTTCACAAAGAAAGTGAAGTTTGCAGCATTTTCTGCACATAACACGTGTGTGCACAACACTCGAGAGGTGACATCACCAGCAAACTGGATGTTGACTTTTTATTGCATAAACCTGGCTAGTCACTGCAACAGCCCACAGTAGACTTGTGCTCCAATACAAGTAGAGTCGGTGCTTAACTTCCAAAGGAGAGGGAGGAGGGAGTTGTAATAACAAGGTCCCTTGTAGTCAGCACATCGGGTTAATGATTTTAAACTAGTCATTGGCTCTCATATCGTGTGAGTGCTCGTGGCTGTGTTTACTTATTACACCGCTGACTGATGCTCTCCAAAGCAGTTCCATCTGGTGCAGTTTGGCCTTGCGTTGCCTGTCTTCTCGAGTTACTTGGTTGGACATTGTCACTCGAGGGTGACTCAGTTGGATTGCAGCAGTGATTACCAAAGGTGAGGAGTAACTGAAGGGTAATGTCTGTTTTTCTCCCAAGTTTGAGCAGTGAAAATATTAGTAAGAAATGTACCATAGCACCAGAATGCAAACAATTGTGTCGCTCTTCTAATCTTTGGTCACACAGTGTAGGATGTTGTATACAGTTTTCTTTTCATTTGCACGCTGTTCATTGCAGCAAAAACGTTTGGAAAGTACCCTCCTACCCAGTAGTTTGGGATTAAGAACATCTGGCTTCTTTCCCATTTTCCATTATTTATGCCAGACCTTTTGGGAAACCATACACCAGTAAAAGGTCACTAAGCATTTCTGGCCGTTCCGGAATACATTGTCTGTCATTATTGCAGCTTTGAAGTCTGCAGAGCTACGACCATTCGAAGTCTGCCCGACTTGAGTGCAACAAAATGCAAGAACATTTAGATAAAAGTGCTATTGGGTGGAAAATACAGAATCATAGTCCTTGTGGTTTGGGATTTTCCCTTTTATTGAACCTCCTTTCATGTTGTTGTGGAAAACATCATGGTACTACTTCATAAATGAGGGTAGTCGAATCTGAAACTATATTTTCTGTAATAACCCAGATATTGACTCAGCAGAAAGAAACTGACGCTTCAGATGAATATTGTGCATTATACTTCAGGTCACTTTGAAATAGCTCCGGAAGGTCATTTCCTCCTAGTTTAATCAGGAATCAGCAATAAGGTTAAACATAATAATGTCTAAAAGACACTATGAGCAGCATACCACAGGATAAATCACCAACCACATAATCAGCCAGGTATTCGGTTATTGGGGAACATTGCAGCCAAGCCCAGGCTTGTCCTCATTCAACTTTCGCACGTGTACTGAGCTCCAAACCATTTCTTTGTTTTTTTATCACTCTGTCTATTATTAAGAAATGAGTTCCACAATACGGCAAATGAGTGATGTCTATAGTGGTCAAAGGTATGATTTTAATGGCATACTGTTTAAAACTTTCAATGAACTATACGTTTAGAAAACAACAAATGAGGTGGGAGGTTGAATATAAAATTCTCTGCTGCAAAGAATTCATAATTTCTTTTAAAAAGGAATTGTACATATTCCTGAGTGGGGGGTGGAATAATTAAAGGGTAATGGGAGTGAGCAGGAAAGTGGCAATACATCATGTATCCTCCTGTGGAGAAAAACACCAGTGAAAACTCGATGGGGTGATTGGCCTACTTCTGTGCTGCAATGTTCCCTGAGCATTCAAGTACATGGGCTGCAATCAGAACACAATGAAAGCTCAATTAAACAGGTTTTAAAATGTTTATTTTACTATATTTAGATCGAGAAAAAATCACCCTTATTCCTGTTTTCTTTTTAACTCTCAAACGATTACAATTGAAATAATACCATCAAAACAAATATTGTAATAACAAAATGCAATTTATGTTAAGAATACCATTGGTTGTTTTACTTTTGGATGGGGCAAGGGGAAAGTGGAAGGGGGAAGCTTGGAATCTGTCCGATTTCAGATTAAAACCCTCTTCCGAATACACAAAAAGAATTCATCTGTAGCTAGGTGAGGGAAAGCAGGCTGGTAATTCCGAAATCTGTGGAAAGTCTTTCGGTCTCTCAAGGGTTCATTTCTTCGGATGATTTTTTGAAGCAGCAAATGAGTCATCGAACCGTCCAAAGTAAACAAAACATTGAATTCTTGAACAGGTTGGAATTCTTGTTAAAATTCCCCCCCTGAACTATTGCGTGCTGGCTCTTTGCCAGTGCCATAGTTTTAATGCATCTCAGTTTCAATTTGCGTTGCTCTGGTGAGCCATCTGTTCCTGGGAAAACCTCTGCGAACTTAATGGTGAAATTGTGTAGAGCACGAGGGCAACTGCTGTACATAGCAAATTGTCATACTGGTTACGATAATGAAACCAACTAGTCAATGGTTCTCAGATCAAACCTGTCTTCAGTTCTGCCTACTGAATTGATGAAACTATATGATCATTAAAAGTAAAGTGCAGCCCCATTATAACGTGTTTCACTATAAGCGCAAATTCACTTATAACGCGGTTGTACCGTGGACCCCATTAATTGGGCATGCACACACGATAGCAAGAGAACAGGGAACTTATGGTGTCAGCGAAAGGTTGTTCACATTAAAACAGCGAGTGATACATTCATCAGCTTCCCTTCTTTCGATGGTGATATATCAGTTTTATTATTATTGCTTGGAGCAGGGGACAGAATGTGCTGATGCATCTTTATCTTGTACACAAGGCATGTTTGCAAAACTTCACCAAACTGATGTAATTTGGGATGGTTATTTGGAAATCTAGTGGATGGTTTTTAAATGTTCTGTTTTCTAAAACTGCTAAACCCAGGAATGCGAACAAGTTTTGCAGAGATGATTGCTTACACAAAGGAGCAAAGAAGTATGTTTCCTGGTTCTTATAATGCTTTTAGAAAAATGTCAGTCCAGATTTGGAACGTAGAGCTTCTAATTTTATTAAGCGGTCCAGAACACTACCCCGTGTGAAGGGCACTCAACAAATGCAAGTTGTTGTTATTTTATTTCTGCATCTATTTTTGCCTTAAGATTTCACTTATTTTAACTTCACAGTAGCAGCTTCCGCCAGTCAGCTGAGGTACGTGAGCTCATGGTCTAGCCCGATAGTCTAGTTTAGTAAAGAGTGAAATGCTGTATTGCATTGTCGGCGATGCTGTCTTTTTGGGTAAGACATTAAACTAAGCTTCTGTTTGCCTGTTCAGATCGATGTTGAACAGCCCACGACCCCTATTTTCCCAGTGTCCTGACTAATCCTTCAGGCATTTCATTTTGTGTCTGCTTATGGAACCTTGCTGGCGTAAATAGCTGCTACGGTTGCCTACAAAAAAAATAAACAGTCACAGCATGTGACAGTAATTATTTGTGAACATTTTGAGACGTTTCAACATGATCTGAAATGTAAACGTTTCCAAAGTATTGGCTCCCGAGGAACAATTGTAAATTTTCTTCTTGAGACAACTTAGAAGTGCTATCAGTTCGCCCTCTATTTAGTGTTCTTGTGAGTGCTGCACTAAAAATGGTTCCCAGTGTGCCAAGCCCAACAATAAACACACCCTGTTCGTCATTGCAACTTCAGATGCTTTCAGTTTGCCTACAAATACGGGGTCATGACAATTTACACCGAGACCCTGTGAAGCGTTTGGATAAATTTTCACGATGTAGTGAGTAGCTATGTCGAACGCAAGGATCATTCCTATTACCATTGTTCTGATTTTCTTAAATAAATAGTTTTGGTATTCAGGTCGTTAAAGTGAAACCTGTTTCTATTGCAGGTGTAGTCACTCGGCTGTGCTTCGATCCCGAGAGATGGCTGCACGTGCCCTCGTTCCTTTCGTGACGGTGGATCAGGTTCTTCCCACAGTCCGCTCTTTGATGGAAGCACTACCTGGTCTCACAGAAGCTTGCGTACGTCAGAATCATGTTCATGGGACGCTGCTGCAGGTGGGTTTCGAGGATTAATACTGGAGACAACAAGGAAGATTTCTTCATATTGTTTTCTCTCCTCCACCCCCCCAAATCTGTTTCCATGATAACCTATTGGGCAAAGGCACCTCCCTGGTGAAATGCTATACATACTGGATTGCAGGTTGTGTTTACAGTCTGCGCTGAGTTTGGTGGAACTCATCCTGGGCACGAGTTGGGACTTTACAGTTAGCATCATTACCCCTTGGTTGTGGAGGGGAAAACCAGCCAAGGTTTCTGTTCTGTTTGCTATCTAGAGACTCTTGCTGGAAGGTGTGTTTGTGTGGATGTCTGCGGTCCTTGACTGTAACTTCCCAGAATGTCCTGTTGCCTGTCGAGGCTCGCATGTGAGTCATGGCCACTTGGGTGCATTGTGAAAGCATTCTCCTGAGAGGAAGGGTTGAGGGCACAAAATTGGTGGGAAGAAATTTTTTTTTGTGTTTGTCTTTAAAACAACATACCACATGCAGTAACTCAGCTATAAATATAGACCCCCAGATATAAAATACCATTCATTTTTCTAGTGCCTCCAGCATAATTTCTATGAATTTCTAAGCAAGTGGCAATTTATTTTGTCAGGACGGTCAATATTTCCTGTGTTAATTACTTGCTAAGACAGCAGCAGCCAGAGGACCTTAGCAGCTATTTATTGTTGAAAAGATTCTGGACCAAGATAAAAATAGGTTATCAGCGTCAGACTTATTTTAGGAATGAATTTTGTTACCTTTAAATGAGCAAGTTTACAACATCATGTCTGTGCTTGGCATTTGCGATTCAAAGCGAACACATCTTGGTGGAAATTGCACGCAGAGTTATAATCCCAGCTCGTGCTTTGTAATTGGAAAATGATTGTGATGCATTACAGTATAATCGTATCTCGTGTCATCTAGCCTTTCAGGTTGTGATTAACCTTCAATTCCACCACACAGCACCAAGTTGAATATCATAAATGACATCCAAGGAATACGCAGCATTGGTTAGGTCTGGCTCAGTTGTGCCTCTTAATCAGAAGGTGATAGTTTCAAACCCCATGTCAGAACTTTGAGCTCATAATTGAGGCTGACACTCCAGTAAAATGTTCGGGGGCCTGTTGCAATGCCAGAGGTGCCATTAAACTGTGGTCCCGTCAACTTTTTCAGTGGACGTTAAAGATCCCATGGCACTATTTGAAAGGTGAAGGGAATTTCTCTTGGTGTCAGGGCCAACAGTCCCCCAGATAAAATTGGTCTTTCATTTCATGGGTGTTTGTGGGACATTGCTGTGTGCAAATAGCTACCACGTTCACCTACAAATACATGATTACCGCACTTTTTCAGTGAAATTCTGTGAAGTGCTTTGCGACGTTTCGATGATGTGATAAGGGGCTATATCAAATACAAGGATTATTACCACTTGCTCAGCCCTGCCATTGTGCAGGGTCTTTACAGAAGCATAGCTGTGGGATTTATCCAGTTCTATCAGTTAGATGTAAGATGGGACAAGGGACATAATAATAATTAATAAGAATTTAATTAATAATAAATAATCTAGCACCTTCGTTTGTCAGCGTCTCAAAGTAGTTCACAGGGCATGGACTATTATTATTGCCATCAAGTGTAGTGACTCTGTATTGGTAGGCAAATGTGGCAACCAGTTTGCATACAACCAGGTCTCACAAATAGCCATGAGGACAATGAACAATTTATCTGCAGGTTTGTTGGCCAGGACACTGGGGGACACTCCTTTTCAAATGGGATCTTTAAGATTCACTTGAATGGGAAAACACGGAACCTCTGTTTAATAATAATAATCCTTGCATTTGAAATAGCGCCTTATCATGTCGTTGAGACGTCTCAAAGCGCTTTACAGAATATACTGTGAAATTAATTGACTATTTTGTGAGTGAAACACGGCAGCCAATTGTGCACAGCAGTGTCCCACAAACAGTCATGGATTGAGTGAACAATTTTTTAAAAGTGATTATTACCCCTAGAAAAGCGATCCGCCAATCGACTAACAACCAGGTTCCAACTTACAGCTAGGTAAACCGAGACATGTGGAGCAAGGAAACTTGCCTTATGCTTCGCCCTGCCTGGGAATTAAACCCTTCGAAAGTGAGTGCTTTCACCACTAAGCTACAGGACTCCACATGTCTCATCCAAAGGACGGCACCACTGACAATGCAGCGTTCTTTCAGTTCTACACTCTAGATTGAGCTCAAGCCCTAAAATGGGGCTTTAGGGCAATTTGGAAAGGATTTTAAAAGTTAGAACAAAAATAAGAGTAACAATTGGGAATTAAAGTTAGAAAAACCTTACAACAACAACAGGATTACATTTGTATAGCGCCTTTCACGTCAGGAGGACGTCCCAAGGCGCTGAACTTATCCACAAGATACAAATCCATGGTATTGGACTCAGTGGTTTCTTGTAAAAACGTTTTTTGTTGGTCTTAACTAAATCCTTCGCAGTATTGCCAAAGAGGGGGGGGGGGGGGGGAAATCATCTGCGCTTAAAAGCTTCAATAGTATCTTGGCTTGTTTCCAAATAAAACCACCAAAAAACATTAGTAACATACAAACCAAAAGTGACCACAGATTTCCTAACTTTGTTTTGTTGATCGCTGCTGCGCATAGCCGGGATGGAGGAAACTGTCAAGGCCAGCAGCCTGACTGACTGCCATTAGTGATGCTCCATGTTCTATCAACAGAGGAGTTTGTTCATCTTGTCTTTTCTGGCCATACGACTGCTGTTCAATTTGGTGATCCCACTGAACAGTGTTTATTCCCAGCCAATCATGAGCTCTGAAACCAGCGTCTGTGGTAATAACGAGAGGAGGAAGGGAACTGTTGCTTTCTTGCTTCCATCATATAGCAGGTTAGCCTTGAAGTCCTCCCAAGTTATTTGAAACATCTGGATTTAGCAAAACACTCATTTCATGTAAATAAAAATAACGTAAACAGCTGTCTATCTGGGAGTCCACATGTAGAGGAACATTATGCGCTGAACTGAAATTAATAGTTGATTTTCTTTTTTTTAAAAAAGCTTGAGTTCATATACTATGTGGCAATTGAGTTCACACAAGCACCCTCAGTGGCCCAGTGGTAAAAGCAGTGCAGTGCTGAGCCATATATATCAGAAACTTGAAGGTTCGAATCTGTGTTGACCGTGTTAGAAATTGGGACGCTGCAATTGTTTTTAGGTTGGTGGGGGGGTTAGTCAGGGATACCACTCCTCAACGCTACCCACAAAACCCTTTTAGATTGTAGAGTGACTACAGGATCGAGCTCAGCTGCCCCCTTACAGGTGAATAGCCGCCTCATTGTCTAGGCTCGCACATGAATAATGTGCGATGTACTGGAGGACACCCAGTGCCTGCAGAACTGTAGAACCATAAAACCAACAACAACAACAACAAGATTCCATTTATTGAGCGCCTTTCACGTCGGGAGGACGTCCCAAGGCACTGTACAGTTGGGTTAGGACCCGAGCAAGGGGGAAATGGTCAGGGTGAGGGGAGGGAAGGGAGGGAGCGAGGAGGGGGTAGAGAGTCGAGAGGGGAGCTGAAGGCACGGTCAAAGAGAAAGGCCTTGAGACCGGCCTTGAAGGAGGAAAGGGGGGAGAGAGGCGAAGGCACTGGGGGATGAGGTTCCAGAGTCTCGGGGCTGAGAGGCTGAAGGCCCGGCCACCGATGGTAGGGCGGTTGGGGCGGGGGATGTGGAGCAGACCGGAGCCAGAGGAACGGAGGGTACGGGCAGGTAGGTAGGGGGATAGTAGGTCGGAGAGGTAGGAGGGAGCGAGGCCGTGAATGGCCTTGTAGGTGAGGATGAGGATCTTGAATTCGATCCTCTGGGGGATGGGGAGCCAGTGGAGGCGAGCGAGGGTGGGAGTGATGTGGTCCGAAGCCTGGTGCGGGACAGTACACGAGCTGCAGAGTTCTGAATGACCTGCAGCTTGTGGAGGGAGGTGCCGGGAAGGCCGGCGAGGAGAGAGTTCCCATAGTCCAGCCTTGAGGTGATAAAGGCGTGGACCAGAGTTTCAGCAGCGTGAGGGGTGAGGTAGTGCCGTAGTCTGGCGATGTTTCGGAGGTGATGGAAGGCGGTGCCAGTTGTGGTGCGGATATGAGGGAGAAAGGACAGCTCAGGGTCGAACAGAACCCGAGGTTCCTGACTGGCTTTGAGAGGTGGAGAGTGCAGCCTTGGATGCTGATGCTGTCAGCGCCTGAGGTGCGGAGGCGCTGACGCGAGCCAATCAGGAGGGCCTCAGTTTTGCGCACGTTGAGCTGAAGAAAGTTGTCTCTCGTCCAGGACTCGATGTCGGACAGGCAGCTGTCAGGACATCGGTGGTCGTGGAGTTGAGGGTAGAGGAGGAAAGGTAGAGTTGGGTGTCATCCGCATACATGTGGAAGTTAACCCCATGTCTGCGGATGATGTCACCGAGGGGGAGCATATAGAGGGTGAAGAGGAGGGGACCGAGGACAGAGCCCTGAGGGACACCGCACAAGACAGTGCGGGGGCCGGAGGAAAAGCCGTTTGTGGAAACAAAATGAAGATGGTGGGAGAGGTACGACCTAAACCACTCAAGGACAGGGCCTTGAAGGTTGAGGTGGGAGGACAAGCGGTGGAGGAGGATAGTGTGGTCGACCGTATCGAATGCTGCCGATAGGTCGAGGAGGACGAGGAGGCAGAGGGAGCCCTGGTCGCAGATGGTCAAGATGTCATTGGTGACCTTGACCAGGGCAGTTTCTGTGCTATGGGCAGCACGGAAACCCGACTGAAGGGGTTCGAATAATGAATGGGTGGAGAGGAAAGAGCGCAGCTGGGAGGCGACAACTCTTTCAAGGACCTTGGACAGGAAGGCGAGGTTGGAGATGGGCCGGTAGCTTGATAGCTGCGACGCATCAAGGGAGGGTTTTTTCAAAGTGGGAGTGATGATGGCAGTTTTTAAGGGAATGGGAACAGAGCCAGAGGAGAGGGACAGGTTGATGATGTCTGTGATAAGTGGGGCAAGGAGGTGGAGCTGGGAGATAAGGAGTGGAGTGGGGATGGGGTCAAGGGAGCAGGTGGTGGGTTTCAGGGACAGGATGAGTTTGGTGACAGAGGGTGGGGAAACGGGTTCGAAGGTGTGTAGGGGAGGATGGGTAGGAGTCGGAGTGTGGGAGGGAAGGGGTGGGTGGTGGGTGGAGGTTGGAGGGGGAGTGACCGTTTTAAGGAAATCCAGCATCTCCTTGCAGTGAAGGTTGGAGGAGATGACCTGTGCGGGGTGGCGGTGGGGGGACGGAGGAGTCGGGATGTGATAGAAAACAGAAGCCTGGGGTTGTTCTTCGCCTCCAGTATTATCCTGGAGTAAAAGGACGACTTGGCCGAGGCTAGAGTGGAGCGGTAGATTTTGAGGAGGTCCAGCCAGATTTGAGGCAGGTGCGTTCAGCGGCCCGCACCTGGCTCTTCAGTGAGCGGAGGTGGGTGGTGAACCAGGGAGAGGAGCGAGAGTAGGAGACAGTACGGGAGGTGATGGGGGCAAGAGTGTTGGGTGCGGAGGAGGGTGAGAACAGAAGAGGGGTCAGTGAGGGTTGAAGGCCAGAGGGAGACGAGTTCAGAGGACTCCAAGGCAGCGGTTAGGGATTGTGAGGGTAACTTCTTCCAGGGGAGGTGGGGAGGGGGATGGAGGTGGTGAAGGAGATGAAGTGGTGATTGGAGACGGCCTCGTCGGTAATGGTGACATCCAAGACACTGAGGCCCCGGGTGATCACCAAATCGAGTGGGTGGCCGTGACTGTGAGTGGCGGAGTTGATGTGGAGGGAGAGATTGAGCGAGGAGAGCAGGGAGGAGAAGTCCGAGGAGATGGAGCAGGAGGGGGTGAAGTGCAGGTTGAAGTCACCCAGGATGATGAGGAGAGCAGAGGCAGAGAGATGTAAGTAGGGTAGAAATATCAGAGATGAAGATGGGAGAGGTTTTAGGGGGCCGGTGGAGGAGGAGGATTTTGAGTGAGAGGAAGGAGGGTGGGAGAGGGTGAGGTGCCCAGAAGGTGGTTATTATACCCAAAGTGTCTGTGCTGGCTCTTTTAAAGAGCAATCCTTTCAGTCCCGTGTACCTGCCCTTTCCCATACCCCGGTAGTTTACACATTTTAGATGTTTATCTAGTTCCCTTTTGAAAGCTAATATGGATTCTGCCTCAAGCATGGCTCAGAAGAAAATAAGTCAAAATGCCTTTAGGAGGAGGGAAAAAGTGACAAGCAGAAGAAAAGGAATTTCCTGTGATTCTAGTTTTTTTTAAATGCAGCATTTATACTGGGCAAAATCAGTTTATTTACCTGCCACTTACAATATGTGGAAAGCGAGTTTCAGCATACACCGTGAGCCCATCCCTACCCACCACGCGGTTAATTAGACTGCTGCAGCTGATAGCTCACTGACAAATATTGCGATAGTCTGTACCAAAGACACAACCTCGCCTTCACCAACACAAGCTTTCCTCCCAAAGACCTTCTGACCATTCTCATTAAGAACTATTTCAGTCGTCAACCCTGTCAAACCCAGGTTTGTTCCAAGGCGCTTTAGATCAGTAACATGCTTTTGTTGAATGCTTTCACTTTGGTGCACCTCTCTCCAATTTGGAAATGGTAACTTGCTTCCCATTGCCAATGTTTAGTGACTATTTGGATTTATCTCCCGTGCAGCTTAACATTACTGCATTTGTCGTGTTAACCTGGGAGGTTTTAAAAAGGTCGATACTTGGATATTAAGGGGGATAGGGAGAAAGTGGGGAAATGGCATGATCTGATAAACTGTGGGGCGAAGCTCATCTTTCAAGTAAAGGGAGGGGTGGGTCTTTAAGTGAAAGCTGCAGTATTATTACAATTTATCATTCCATTTGCTCACAACGTTATGATCTCAGTTGATTTACCCCTTCCCCTATCATCCTACCACAGTAAAAACAAAACTCCTTATTGTGATCTAAGACAACAATAACTGCAACAAATTGCATCTATATAGCGCCTTTCATGTCGGGAGGATGTCCCAAGGTGCTTGATGACAGCGAGTGTGCATGGTTGGCTGCTAGTTATAAATGAAGCTGTACTATGATTAAAACCAGAGTCTTCCCTTGTTAGGGGTTCTTGTGTTAAGGTAAATAAATCAACAGGGTTAAGTGTTCACAATTAATTTTCTCTACGAGCATCCAGTTAACCACAGAAGGACTGTTGGAACACCTACAGTGGGGTAATACCATTTGATCTTTTACACTGACCACATCCTGAATATCTAGGGGATTTTTGATGTTTCTCAGTAAACTCCCTTAATTTTTCTCATTAATTGCTTCAAACCAGCTCGCAGACCAGCAGCAGTAATCATGCTATTGCCAGATCTGGACTGGCCACGAGGAGCTGGGTGATCTGGCATTACCACAACAACTTCCCACGCTGATGTGATTGACTCATAACGTTTAAGAATGAGAAAATGTCATTTGGCTCATCCACTACTTTGACTCTCCACCCCACCACCACCCTCAATTCCTTAAAGAAATTAGATAAACCCCAGAAGATTCTTCCCCCCATCCCCTCCTCCCACCTTATCTCCGCTCTTGAATCTTTCATACATTGGTGGGAGTCAAAACTGAACATTTCCAGCAGAAACACAAGTAGTATTTCCAGTAGTAACTCAGTTGGCAGCACTGTTGCCTCTGGGTCGAAGGCAGTGGGTTCAGGTCTGAGGTACAACTTAATGGATTTTTTTTATATAGCTCATAAGAAGCTGGCCGGTGTGTGTCGGCAGACAGACTTCAATTGTGCTTGATTGTAATATTATTTGTGAATAAGGACCCCAAATATTGTTGTAATGGAACCCTATTTTGCCTCACTGACCCATTGGAACAATGTGAGAGCTAATCCCAGTCATAGAATTCTCTTTGTTTCTCTTTTCCTTGTTTTACAGCTTCATGTTTATAATCTTAGCTTCACCAAGTGCATTCGATTAATTGCCACCAATTCCTTAATTTTTCTCCAATGTGACCTTCCTTTATCAGCAGAAATATAAAACTTGTTGAGGTATTAAACTTGAAGCAATAAAATGAAGCGTGCAGATCAATATCAAAACAACACAACAGAATTTTTTTTGAGACAAGTTGAACTGCATTACATTTCTTAGTGAATTATGTCCCAATTTACGTGTGCATGTGTTTTGGAAAATCATTGGCATAAATAGAGATTGCTTAATGGGGAACTGGATGTAAAATTAAGAATGCATTAAGATTAACTGATAAAATCATGGACTGCAAAGTCACAAGCACGTTGTTAAAGGAGAACTATATTTGGTGAGTAAATTTATGAGTTGAAAATTTCTTTGCCCTTGTACATGCTAATCCAACATAACCCATTTATAACACACTTCATTCACGTACAATACGGTGGACCGCATTCATCGCGCAGGTGTGCCACTGGTCCTTCTCACTGTGATGTGCAAAGCAGGAAGCAATATGAACAACGGCCAACTGACCAATTACATTCCACAACACAATACACAGTCACAACACATTAAATCCCGTGAAGCGCTTTGAGACATCCTCATAACATAAAAGGCGATACATTAAATGCAAGAATCATTATTATGTTAGCTAAAACCAATGGCCAAGTCCAAGTCTTCAGGTAAATCACATCCTGCTGTGATATTACTGCACTTCAAGTGTCAGTCTAATTCCCTTTAAAAAGAATGTCCAACTATGGTTTGTCATAAAGGCTTCAACGTTGTCCCCACCCAGGCTTTATTTCTAACTTCCCCTTTAATTCCTTTTTTGATTGTGTTTGATTTGTTTAACACAATCAGGGTATTAGGTCAACTACCAGTGGAAACAATCCATTGTTATTTAAATTATTTATTTTTAAACTTGTTTTAATCATTTTCCTTAGTCTTGTATGTCCAGGAATGGTGGTTTAAAAAAAATCCTTACATCTGGCATAGAGTCTTCACATCTCAAATCGCTTCACAGAATATACAATAAAGTGGAGTGACTGTGTTCTATGGGCAAAAGGTGAATCTAGAGACCTGGGAGAATTGATTGAAATCTACAAATAGTTTTCCTTTTATTGTTAAAATTGTGAAAGAGCTTTACTAACTAACTGGATCTTTGAGCACTTTGAAAAGGCTCTCAAACACTTAAAAGTTTTGAAGACTCAGATCTCAGCAGTGGGAGCAAATTGTTCAATTTTGTTTTCCGTCATTCTGTCATCACCTTTGAACTAAGAACTTTTTGAAGAGCATTTTGTGAAGTGTCACAGTTATGGGAAGGAAATGTAATGAGCTCTGTCTGAAATGTTTACATATGATCTTTATCCTCAGAAGAGGTCATTCCATTTTGCAATAATATTTTTCCACTCCTAGTCTGTTTTCTGCTCTACTTTTTTTCTTTCACTCCCGACACATTTCCCCAAAAGCCATGTGTCCTAGTACCTTCGTTCCAATGGCATTATTTATGTGAGTGTTGATGGTAAGTACTGGCAGGCTGTTCTATAGATGGGAGGGGACGAGGGGGGAAATCAGAAACTCTGAGAGGGTGGGTGGGGGGAGATCAGGATTCACAGTGAGCTCCAAACCTGTTATTACTCAGGGTCCACGAACCTGCACCTTCTCACTGGGATCAATGGATTTTCCCCTTCCTAGGTTAAGTACACTGAGTCCAATAATATCCCAGTAGCAACCCTTGTGTCACCCGGGCTGAAATACAACCCATTGCAGGGTACTCAGACCTTTGGCTCAGTTACTTACTGGATCAACATGCTGAGCTATCGAGGGGGAGGGGTGTACCTGTAAATGTGTTTCGTACCTTAAATGTTTCAGGGTAAGATTGCCTTTTTTAATGAAATTGCATTTTGTTTACTTTAAAGAGGTACCAGGTCTTGAAGGGAAGTCATTTTCTTACTGTTACATTAAAAAGAAAGTCAGCACTTCACTGTTGTACGTTTCCCAACGAGTATGTGGATTAACTGGAATTCAGCGGGTTGAATGTGATGCTTAGTGGATTTCCCCATGAAATAGCCAGCTTCCCTCCCTTTAAGGGAAATAAGCAAATGAGAATTAAGTGGTTCTTCCCTTTGTCATTCTCAATGTGGAGACAGAGGGCAATGGTGTGCCATGAAGCTTTACAGCGAAGTGGTATAATCTGTGATTCACTGAAGCCGAGTTTCTGATCTTGGTTGTGTTGTTGGAAAGGTTGATTGGGGTAGTAGGGGAAGGAGGAGATTATCTGAGAATAGTTGCCACAGCTGTTCTCCTACAATGCTCAACTGCCTGCATTAGAATGGCATTGGCTGAGGTTTGGAACTGATTGTGGCCCACATGTAACAGAATATTCAGAACAGGAGCCACTTATCGGCTCCAAGCTGCATCTGGCGATTCATGCCGCTGACTAGGTCGTGTTGACCGTTGGAAACTCGGCTCCAGAAATCAATTGCGTCAGAGTAGAGTTCCCACGACAGATCGACGTGCCGCACTTCCAATTACCGTCGAGAGCTGCTGTTTGTGACTCGGAATGTGAATGTCATTCCTATTGTCTGTCTTCGGTTTCACTTGGGGATCGGTGCAACTTACAGGGAGCGAGAGAGTGGAGAAGAACAAAAGTAACTTAGAAGATAGCAAGATCATAGCTTGAAGGAACCTTACAGCAATGTCTTGAACTGATGATTGAAATTGCAAGCCAACACTCATGTTATTTCCTCTGTGACAGACATAGTGGATGCTGGTGAAAAGTGATGCGGTCAAAGTAACAGACACCGATTGAAATTGCCTTAAATACAGACGAGGGAGGTGGGGGGAATGTGGGGTGGGGGACGACTTTTGGGGATTGTGGGGGCAGAATGCTTGGAACAAAAAGGATAATCAAAAAGTTTGTCTGGTACATCTGGACATTATTTACTTGTGAAATTGAGCCAGAGAGTGTTGAAAATTCAATGTTACTTTAGTAATCGCTTCAGCAATCGCTTCCTTTGCGACTTTTGGGAAAAGCTCCCCGGAGATTCCCGAGCATATCTTTCCTTGATTTTGGGTGGACTGATCCATTAAGTCACCTCTTGCACAATAAATTGCAGTGATTTTCCACACCCGTTTTTTATTAGTACTTCATAACAAACCCTCTTCTCACTTACTTGGGAACTACAATACTCGCACACTGTCACAAGCTTCAAATGCATTCATGACTGATAAAAGAATAATATAAATAAGTAAAGGATGGGGTTCAATCTCCTATTCAAACCGTCTGCAAAGTGAATCCTTTTATATGTAAAGGCTTTTTGTAAAGATGTCTTCTAGGATATCGAGTTTTTGGGGGGAAGGCTATAAAATGAATTTGTGGGCCAAACGCGGCAGCCAATTGCATACAACAGTCATGGATTCAGTGACGAAATCATTATTATTTTGTAAAATTTATTTATTTTTGAATGATAAATTCAAGGCTTTTGATTCTACTAGTTTATGCTGATGCATTTTGTTAAGGTGCCATCCAGTAAATAAGCTCTCTCAATGTAAAACCCTTTTACTGAGACAGTCAAAGACCTGGAGCTTGCACAGATGTTTCAATGCATGCAAATGCTAGGTTCTTTCTAAATAGGTTATAAAGCTACTGTAATGAAGTATAGAGATGGAATGGAACAAAAAATGTATTAACTGGCAGAGTTTCCCCTCTCCTACTTTCCACTCTTATTCATTTACTGTAACTATCAAATGTTCTTATTAAAATTCAGTTGTCCCTTTGGCTTCGAACCCATTCCTTCAGTTATTGTGAACATTTCCCTTAGGCTTAACTTGGACGGGAGCAGCCTGTTAAAAAGTAATGGCTGGAGGCAAGCATACTTTTTTCCAAAGAGTTTAGTTAGAATCATTTCATTATTTATTTTTGAAAGGATTAATGGCAGAATTGCCTACGTTGATTGAACAAGGGCACAGATTTAAGGTAATTAGTAAAAGAGCTAACCGGGGGTTAGGATAAAAAAAGATTACACGCAGAAGATTGTTAGGATGTGGAATTGTCTGTCTCAGTGGTAGCCAACCTTTGTGGTTGGCCAACAAAATAAATTTTCTTGAATCAAGGAAAAACTGAAAACACACTACCACTCAAACACAGACTTACTTAGACTCACTATTGCCCTATCTACAAACTTACTTAGACTCACTACTTCTCTATGAGGCAGAATCTGAACTGACCTTTAAGAGGAAATAACATGCCGTCCGGTGTGGAGGGCGCTATATAAATCCAAGTTATTGTTGTTGTTGAATATCTATAAAGGAGAACTATAAAAGGGTGTTTGAAAAAGGCAGGAGAATGGGAAACTTAAATCCTTCACACGAGGTAACTGGAGATAAGTTGCTTCAACCCATGGGACTTTGTTTGACGTGACCTACTTCTTTAAAAAGGAATTGCTTAATAAGCAATCCAGTTAGGAAGTCATACAAATCAGATCCAAACATTTCGAAAGGGGAGGTTATAGAATGGAGCTGTCAAGTTCCTGAACTTTTTCCACGCAGAGATTTATTGGAACGTTTTGCCACTTTTAGCTATCGAAGTTAATGCTTAGTAAGGTTCGAAAGGTAATTGGTAAATATTTGAAGGGAAAAGATGGTTTTGATTTGAGTACATTAGCTCTACTGAGCGCAATGGGCCCGAAGAGCTTCTTGTGCTGTGATTTCTATCATTTCTAAATTTGAAAAGTTTCATCTTGGCATTTCCAGCTCAGTATGTGGCAGGGAACTATCTCAGCCTCTAGTCTGGATTCTTCCCATGGATAGATGTATATGCTCCCAATAGGATTTTTTAAACAAAAAGTTTGCTTGTACTTTTTCAGACTGCCTTATTGCACACTGCTCTTTATCAGAGGATTTCAGAGATGGCTTCTCTCACTCTCCAACTCTCTCTGGAGACTTGTGGCTACATCACAGCTCATGCCAACTGAAATAGGGTTTTGCAGCTCGCCACAAAAATGTTAGGAAATGCTTGCTATTTTTGAATGCTATGTGCAGCTTCCTTGTTGTCTTTTTTTTCCCCCTCTCTTTGTTTTGTGAGATAGGGTAACCATGGGAGTGGCAATTTGTATTGCTTCTCAAAATTGGCTATTAAAGAAAGTTGTGCACTATTTTTGAATGGTAACCACAGTTACAGTATCAATTGGCAAAGGGGGATGGGGGTTGTTTTTGTCTATAGTAAGATTGTCATTCGGAAACTGGAGCAAGACCAATTTTGAATCACAATATTGTAATGAAAATAAATAACTAAAACACAGGTTCTGTCCTGCTTCATCTGTTTCGCCCACAAAATAAACAGTCAGTTCATTTTATGGTATACAGAATCACAGTATATTCTGTGAAGCGCTTTGAGACGTCTCAAAGACATGATAAGGTGCTATATCAAATGCAAGGATTATTATTATTATCTTTCTGGAATCGCCAATGGGCTAGGTTGTTGGAGCTGTTGGAGTGCGCCACTGCTATTGAGCAACGATGACCTGCTAATAAATTTCCTTGTCCTATTGAGTAACTGAGGTTAAAATTATCCAAGATTACCACTGCTATTAGACAAGAGAGGACTCTGAAAGTACACCTGCTGCTTTGCTATAGCTGAAGGATATGTATGGCATACAAACCAAGCTAATCCAGGCATCTACACTTAAGCACAGTACTGTGGGAGCCCTGCAACGTCTTGAGGTACTAGATGTTTGGGTGAGAAGCTAAATCCCTGTTTTCAGGTGGACTTTAAAGATGCCGTGACGTGCTTTGTTAGCAGAAGCGAGATTCTCCAAGTAACCTGGCCAGCAATCCTCCAGATGAATTGGCCCATTGCCTCATAGCTAACCAAGTAGTCACGCAAAAATAGCTTCAACACTTGAGAGCAGATTTCCACAAAGAGATTTCAGATGTTTCAAATCCAGAACTCCACGCCCCTCCCCCACCCCATATACTCGCCTGCTTTAACCTCCGTACCCCCATCACACTAGTTCTCGCCAGGCTCCACTGGCTCCCGATCACAGAATGGATCAACTTCAAGATCCTCACACTCGTCTACAAATCCCTTCACATCCTGGCCCCTCCCTACCTGCCCAACCGGATTACTGGAGTCCTGTAGCTCAGTGGTTAGAGCACTCGCTTTGCAATTGAGAGACCTGAGTTCAGTTCCAGGCAGGGCGAAACCTTGGGCAAGTTTCCTTACTCCACACGCCTAATAATAATACCTCCAAAAAAACAAAATAAATTGGTCATTTTCAATCCATATGACTGTTTGTGGGACATTGCTGTGCGCAATTGGTTGCAGCGTTCGCCCACAAATATACAGTCAATTCACTTTACAGTGTGTTCTGTGAAGCGCTTTGGGACGTCCTCCCGACATGAAAAGCGCTATATCAAATGCAAGGATTATTATTATTATTATTACTCCCCATACCACATCCATTCAGTTGGTCCCTCATCACTTCCATTCCACCATCCACTCTAGTGCTTTCAGCCACTATGCCCCAAAGCTTTGGAACTCTCATCCTCAATGCCTTCTCCTTCCCCTTTTTCAGATCACACCTGAAGACCTCCCTCTTCGACCGTGCTTACGGTCACCTCTTCCCATCCCCTGACTCGGCATCAGGCTCGGCCACTGTGAAGTGCTCTGAGACGTTACCCACATGTATAAATGCAGGTTGTTGTAGTTTAAATGTGACCAAAAACCAGGCACTATAAAAAGACTAGTTCCTTCTAAACTTGAATGTGAAAGTTCTCAATCTACTGCCCACTGGGGACTGTTTCTGCAAAACCAGACTGGGAGGGGAAATATCAATATCATCAGAGTTGCTGATTTCAGAAAGCAAAATGGGCATTGGGCCATGAATTATAAGATTGTGATTCAATCTTATGATTCAGGGCATTGAAAAATAAGTCTGGGTTCCTGCTCCTGACATCCCAACAGGTGACCCCAACTGGAAGTTGCGTACATGTGGATGTCAGATGTGGACAGGGCTTGACTTCAGTGTATAACCCCTCAACCCCCATGGTCAAATAGCCTGCCGACAATTACTGTCACACATGGAGAATGGCCACTTGGGCAAAGGGCATCTGGTGTCTGCAGAAATATACCCCAGTAGAATAATAACAGTAATAACAATAATCCTTGCATTAGATACAGCACCTTTAATGTTGGGAGGACATCTATCTCAAACGCCTTCACATGATATTCTGTGAGGTCTATTTTGTAGGTGAACATGGCAGCCAATTTGTGCACAACATCCCACAAACAATCATGAAGTGATTGACCCATTTTATCCAAGGGATTATTGATTATTGGCCGAGCCACAGGGAGAAACTACCCTCTCTTTTCAGACAGTGCCATTGGATGTTTAATGTCCACCAGAACAGGCACAGACAGGACTTTGATTTAACATCTCGTTCAAAGGACAGCTCCTCCCCAACACTGTATTGGAATGTCAGCCTAGACTGAGCTCAAAGTCTAAAAGAGGGGCATACCTCACAACTTTCTGGCTCCAAGGCAAGACTGCTACCAACTAAGCCAGGCTGACACACCGAAGAAGGAAAAATATCTTCCAAAAGGGAGAGGAGGGAGAGAAGAGCTTCGCTGGAGGAGGGAGAGAAATTGGCATGAATAAAGGGTTTCCTGTTAAAAATGTTTTATAAATTTGTATTAAATCTTAAGCAGCAACATGTAAATAGCGACTATTTTTAAAAGTCTGCAGAGATAAAATATTGTTTTCGATTCTTGAGATACTGGTGTCTGACTCGTACTGCCAAATCCTCAAGTGCTACATATAGCATAATGGGTGGCAGTGAGCAAAGAGGCAGTAATTTAGCTTGTGGTTATCGTGGTGTCAGAAACCATGGGAGCAATGCAGTTCATAAATATCAGCAATTCCCAGAGATTTTCCTACTGCCCTAAAACTCACTGCCATTTATCATTTGAACCGTGGCTACTTGTTCTTTGTAAACAAACTATGCCAACCTTACAGCCTTAAAGTCAAGATCCAGCAGTTTCCTCTTTGTAATGTGCAACATAGCAGAGTCTATCGTGCGCCATATATGAATGTGGCTGTATTATGCACAATGTGTAAAGCACATGTAAATGAATGTGAATCACAGGTTCCCTTAATAATGCAATCAATTCACAATCAATGAATCGGTGTGTGTTTGCCAACCCATTCAGTCACTATATTTAGGAACATAGGAATTAGGAGCAGGAGTAGGCCATTCGGCCCCTCGAGCCTGTCCAGCCATTCAATAAGATCATGGCTGATATTCTAACCTAACTCCATCTGCCCGCCTTATCCCCATATCTCTTAATCCCTCTATCCTTTAGAAACCTATCAATCTCAGTCTTGAATATGTTCAAAGACTGAGCATCTACAGTCTTCTGGAGTAGAGAATTCCATAAATTCACTAACCTCTAAGTGAAAAGGTGTTTCCGCAACTCTGTTTGAAAAGGCTATCCCTTAATCTTAAGACTGTGACCCATAGTTCTAGATTCTCCTACCAGGGGAAATAGTCTTGCACTGTCTACTCTGTCAAGCCTCATAAGAATCTTATATGTTCTATAAGATCACCCCTAATTCTTCTTTATTCTAGAGAACATAGGCCTAGTTTACTCACTCATAGGTCAACCCCCTCATCCCAGGAGCAAATTTAGATATTTTAAGTTCTATATCCTCATTTAGATCATTGATATAGATTGTAAATAGTTGAGGCCCAAGTACTGATCCTTGTGGCACTCCACTAGTCACATCTTGCCAATCTGAGAAGGACCCGTTTATCTCTACTCACTGTTTTTCTCCAGTTAGCCACTCTTCGATCCATGCTAATATATTGCCTTTAATTCCATGTGCCCTTACTTGAAAGCAATTTACAGTGAAAGACTTTTGAGGGTTATAGGCGGTATTTTGAATGCAAGGATTAGTGTTACAATACAGCAGGTGATTTGGATTTACTGCTAATAACATTTAACAAATCATTATCATTCGTGAAAGGCGTCTGTAAACATGATTACCCATGGTTTACACATGAGATAGCAATAATAATCCTTGTATTTGATATAGTGCTTATCACCCACAAAACAAGCAGTCACTGCACTTTACTATGAAGTGCTTTGGGATGTCCTCCTAACGTGAAAGATGCTTTACCAAATGTAAGGATTATCATTTATTACATTGTCAAAATGTTTCAGGGTGTTTTCACAGGAGCTTTTCACCGGATGGTTTTTGCCTGTGAAGTCTATTGACTGTATATTTTAGGCAACTGCGACAGCCAATTAGTACACAGCAGTGACCCACAAACAGCCATGAAGTGAGTGACCAATTTTAGCCAGGACACCAGAAGAAACTCTTCTCTTTTTTGACAATGTCATGAGATCTTTAACATCTACCTGAACAGGTAGATGGGACCTCATTTAGCATCTCACCCAAAGGCTGGTACATCTGACTGTGCAGGTCTCCCACAGCACTGCACTGAAGTGTCGGACTACAATGAGCTCAAGTTCTGACACGGGACTTGAACTCACAATATTCTGACTCATAATAGCCCCTATAGATTAATGCGTTATTGCGTGATGTTCACGGCCACTGTATTTTTTCTTATACTATGTACAAGAAGCCTTAACCCATGGGGTGGAGAGGGGGAGGGCATCCATTCAAAGGTTGAGTGAGGTTGGCCCTATGTGAGGTGCCTGCTGTTCGAGACACATTGTCCCTACTTATGGGAACAAACACCTGCTTCTACCAGCCAGGCCAGCCTCGAAAAGACCAGTCGAAATGGCCCTGTTGGAGAACTGGTGATAGAGCCCTGAATGTAGGTACCACAAGGCAGAGGACCCAAGTCAAATCAAGAAGTGGTTAGATGACAAGACAAGATGGCTCCAGGTATAAGCCGTACAATGTAGATAGAGGAAAGGGTCAAAGGATGACCAGGGATAAGTAGGCCTTGTGGAATCCCCTCCCTATGTGGGAGGGCGTCAAGACATTTGAGCATGTTACAAGTACAATGTTGATTGGGGTTTGGCTTCTTACATCACCTGGGATAGGACCATCTCAACCTCATACTGTCAGTGTTCCATATCACAAAGGCAGTCCAGTATCTTAAGAAAGTTGCCAAACATTTGCCGTCCTTTCCTATTCCCAGGCCTAGCCCACCAAGGCTCCTTGCAGTAGGATTACTCTGCCGGTTCCAGTATGGTATAGGGATCTGTACTCTTGATTTATTGCCACAATATTGGTGTTCTATTGTGCTACGTCAGCTCCACTCATAAACCAAGCTCAATACTCTGGGTGGCAAATCTCTGCATTCAACCCAGTGAGTTTTCCATGACATCCAATCCGGCTCTTTCTTCCAGGGCCTTCTGGATTTCTTCCAGACCTCTGTCTGTGACAGATGTTGGCAAAGAGTAAAGCTAGTGAGGAAAAGTAAATGCCACCTACGTTTTGTTTCATATTTAAAAAAAACAATCTCTAGGTGAGGAAGGTACCAACTTTCTCCGCTCTCTGGTCTGGCTGGGTTTCTGCCAAAACTCTCAGCTTGAAGGTACTATATTTGAATAGAATGAGATGCAGCTCCTTCTCTGGTCTAGTCTGCAAGCAGCCTCCCTCTCTCAAGTCTGACACTTCACAGTTCTCCCTTGTGCTGACTCCTGCTCTGGCTGCAGAGTGTATTTCTATCAACATACATGGAAGGAAGCTTGTTTACCCCATCACGTCTATGCCAGTGCTTGTCCTTCCACAGGAGCTATCTACTCTATTCCTGATTCCCTATTATTTGCCGACAGCTCTTTGTATGCACTCCATGTAACTTTGCTCTAATCAGCCTACTGTATATTGGGGAGAAGGGGGAGCGGGTTTGGGGCGCGGAAGAGAAAGAGGATTGTTTCTTTATTCTTCCCTTTACCTTTTCCATCCCACGTGGGCTGAAAATGGTACCTCTTCAATCTCTGCTCTTTCTTCTCCTCCCTCCCCCCACCTGGCCTCCCCACACACAATCACAAAGATATATGCTCCCATACACACACACACATCCCTACACCTCTTTTACAGTAATCTATGCACACTCTTTGTCACCAAGGTCAGGTCAACAAGTGACGCATATGTCAACTAATGTAGAAAGAAATACTGCGAATGCTGAAAATCTTGAGATGAAAGTAGATAAAGCTGAAAATTATCAGCATCTGAAAGAGAAAAATAGAGTAAGCTTTGAACTTTCCTCTCATCTTTCCGAGCTCCGAATATTTCATCCTACACATTTTGCCTCCTCCGTATCTCCTAACTATGTTGTAATTGAAATGTATTCCATTGCCTCATACTTTCCCAGCGCCCTCAAGACTCTAGAGCTACTTTTCTCCCTCCCTCAGTCTGGCCTTCCTCCTCCAGGCTTTCAAAACCCACATTTGGCACCATCAAGCCACTTCTATTTTTCCTTCCTTTGTTTCAACTATGAGAGTTTACTGCATTTATGGTGCTTAAGGCTTTTGTAAAGGTTCTCGGTGTTGAAAAAGCCCTAACAGACCTCTTCTGATGCCTGATGCCTTAATGGAATTTAAGAAAACTAACTACTTTTATAGTACTTTTACATTCTGAAATGCCTTAAAGCACTTCGGGTCGTTACTGTTGAGTGTAATAATAATAATAATCCTTGATTTGATATAACATCTTATCATGTCTTTGAGCCGTCTCAAAGCACTTCACAGATTATACTGTAAAAGTGAATTGACTGTATATTTTGTGAGCAAAAATATTGATATTGTGGCTTTGTACCTGATTTTGTATAGCATACAATTCTTATCGTATAGAGTTAGACCATCACTTTGTTCTGTAACACATGTGAAGTCCCTCTAAAGCCACATCCTAGGCGATGCTAAAGTAGCTGTCTATTGCTGTTTTTTGCCAGACTGAACGTGCTATTATTAAGCGTTACTGTCTAGACCTCACAAGCTTTAATCGAAGGGCGTTTTGATAGATCAGTCCTGGTCTTTGATAGAGTCCTTACGCACCCCTCCTTCTCCCGTGGCACCCCTCTTCTGCTTCCTTACACTACTTGGTCAGTGGATGGAATCTGTTGAGAAGGAAGAAAATTGTAAGATTGTAGAATCCTTGTAGAATCTTTTATTGAAGACATCCTGCACACACTGAGCTAAGTTGAGCCACAAACCTTTGAAGAAACTGCAGACCCCAAAGACCAAGGTTAGAATGGGAGGGACAAATAGCCTTGCAATAAACACAGTACAAAAAATTGAGCAGGGTGGGGGGGTGGAAGGGAAACGGGCGAAATAGGGAAATAGGATGAGGGGACAGGGAGACAAGATGCGCTTTCCTATATCATGACATCTAGATTGTCTTTAAGGATGATTGCCCCATTTTGTACATTCGCCAACATTTTAATGTGGTGGATGGAGTGTCTTCAATAGGAAAAATTCCAAAGATCTCCTAACTTGGGAAATGTTATTTTTCAGCTGAGAGCAATGTTGCAGACTGTTAAAACAGCCTTTATAGTAGCCTTTACAGAATTTTGCAAAATGAAATTTGTTGCTGTTTTGCTCCCAATTGCAGTTTAAGTAGTGTACTTGTCCATGTATGTGAAATTCGTGAACGTGGTCTATCTTGTTTGCAAGACTTTAATGGAGTACACAGAAAAGAGTTACTTGTGCTACACTACCACGGCGTTCAGAACTCCATAAAACGCTAAATTATTTTTCGTGGCTTTCCCTCCCCTCCCTTTTTTTCTTAAGTGTCAATAACCTTTAACATTCTCCAAATCTTGGTTCAATATAATAAATAGATTTATGAACATGCCTGCGGTGCTGTGTTTGCTTTAATTATGTGTACACTATAAATATTCACATTCCTGTGTGCTAAATTGGAACAACACGCTGACTGTTGCACTGACCCTGGAAAGCACGCTGATATCACTGTATACTGTACCTACCCCAGTGATCGTTTATAGAACTAACTAAAGGGGGTATAGACATTTTAACAACTGCAATAAAGCAGTACACTATTTCAAAGCAGCTTATGAATGAATGGAAGGATGTTCACCACTGCGTACAAAAGTTTTTTTTCTTAATTCCGCCAATTAACATTTATTCTTGTTATTTAATTATTCTTTCTTAAGCTTAGGGTCACTGTTTCTTGGACGAAAAGCAGAAATTTCAACCAGCAATCTTTTGAAAATGACCCATTGCGTTCCCCCCCCTCCACCTCACCCTCTCCTCCTCCCTCTCCCTTTGCAACAGACAGGCTATCAATTATGATGAAATGAAAATCTTAAGAAAAATAAATGAATCTGACTTACAATTTAAATCAACAGAACCCAGAGGAGGAGGAGGGGTGGGGCTAGAGAAGGGCCAGCTTTACCCACAGTGAGACGCAGCCGAATGCATTTCAGCTGCAGGCCATCTGTCAGCGTGCCTGGAACATAGCTCATCCAGTGTGTTCTCATTGGCAGTTCTACACTTAAGATTTACGTCGGCTTGTCAGAACCAATTCCACAAATGTTGGGGTTGCTGCATATCCGTGTATAGAGAGTCCAAATCAAATGTTGCTTATTGCTAAGCTGAAGCATGGAATGCGTGCGGGTAGAAACATGATGTGATCTATAACAGAGAGCTTAATAAATCCTCAATTGACGCAAGATATTAAGAATCCCATACCACAATATATATAATATATATATATAATATTAAAGTAGAACTTCTTTGCACTAGTTGATTTGCTTCTGTCTCTTATACCTCGTTCGGGGATGGGCAAAGACATCAATGAAATGAGAATCACCTCAGAACTTGGGAGGTTTGAAGTTGTGTGTGCTGCACAGATCTCCCGAACAGCAATAGGGGTGAAAATTATCATTTGAGAGCACTCTCACCTCAGGGTAGCTGTGGGACTTGCTGTGGACACATTAACTTCCAAATTTACCTTGAAATCCAAAGCAACTACAACTTGCCAACCGTTACCTGTAAACACATTTCGATGTTATCAGTGCTATATCTTACAAGGATTACTATTTTGTTCTGAGCAACGTGGATATTTTAGAAGAAAATTGCAGTGCCTAAAGGTTCATTATACCTCCAAGCTCAACAGTCTTACTCCGTACTTTTTAATTCACTAAATGACTTGCCTGGAAATGTTTTTGCTCTCTTAATTCCAAAGATCTTGGGTGACTCATTTTGCCTGGAATACAGTGGAATACAGTGTCAGCCTGGTTCAGTTGGTAGCATTCTTACATCTGAGGTAGAATGTTTGTGAGTTTAAGCCATGCATCAGGACATTGAGCTTATAGTCTAGGTTGACACTCCAATGCAATGATGGAGGAGCACTGCATTATCATAGGTGCGTCCTTCAGATGAGACTTTAAACTTAGGTCCCGTCTGCCTATTTAGACAGATGTTAAAGATCCCATGACACTATTCAAAAAGAGAAGGGAGTTTCTTCCAATGTCCTTGCCAACAATCCCATGGATAAAAGTTATCATTCACCTCATAGCTGTTTGTGGGGCATTGCTGCATGCAAATTGGCTGCCATGTTTGCCTATAAAAACACTAGTCATCACAAACCTTGGGATGATAGCCCTTCTTCTCCCCCTTTCCGAGCCCAGTGATAACTATTAACACTGCATTTTTGGTTGATATAATTATCACCTGAGATACATGTTGTAATTCCACCCCCCACCCGCCCTCTGTATTGCTAACAAAAATTTTGTTAAACAACATATCTGTGTGGATGTCTCGGGAATTAACATGGGGTTGTGCGGCATTGGAAAATATGATCAGCAGCAATGTAAAGACAGTATCAAAGCACATCCATTGTCCCCTCACTAACCTGCGCTTTCTGTTGGCGAATATGCCACCAGTTATATTGAGTAGCAATATGTGCTGGAGTTTGGTTTGATGGCCTCTCGAGTTTGATTACTGCTTAGTTTGAGGCTTACTTTAGACCTGTGAAGGAAGAAGAGGTCAGGAGGTTAGATTGTAGCTTAATGCCCTGAAGGATCTGTTTCAACAGAAGGAGACCAGACGCTGGTTTAACTCTGTTTTGATACTTACACTAACAGTGGAGCTTACAGTTCCTTGTGACAACAATTGACTTGAGGGTTGAAGTGAGCTCCAAATGTATTAGACCAATCTTTTCTGCCCATTTCCACGAGACAAAATATTGCTGCTTTTTTATTGATAGAAAAATATACATGCACATGTGAAATTTTCAGTCTGAGTTTGGATACTCTTTTTAGCATGGTTTCATCATGTGTTCGAAACCCGGCTGGCAGACCCAAACGAAAAGAGGGAATTAGATAAGCAAATGCAGAGGAAGGGTATAAAAGGATAGAGAGAAAGAGCAGAGACTGTTACATGGTCAGTGAGGGAAACCTGAAGGCAAAGGAGCTCCTAAAAAAAGATAGCAAGAAAGCTACAGAATTGGAATTAGAGTAGATAGCTCATTAAAGGAGCAACAGGTAAACCAATGCAATAGGTTAAGTGGTCTCTTACTGTGTGGAGTACATTTGGACACAGATATGCTCCTCAACCCAGTGACTAAATGTACCGCTGTGCTACACTTCGCTTGTTCGCATTGTATGCAATGGGCACAACTCATCCACCCTCAGCTTAGGGGAAGTGATTCCCCCTTTCTATGAAAGATTAGGTTGTGGTGATGACCTTCCTTCATGCCTTCATTTGCTCGGTTTCTGACCGAACAGAAGTTCTGAAAGGCTGAAAGTGGCCTGTGTCCAATGTTAAATGAGAAAAATGTCACACGTCCAAACTAGTTGCGTGTGTGTTTCACGTGGATATACCTTTGGATAAACTACATTTTTTTAAAAAAAACACAACAAAGGGCCAACCGACCTATTCAGCATTTAGAGGGGCCTCGGTGGAATTGATTAAAAAATGTAATTACGGTTATTAGTTGGAAACCTCGGATTTATGGGAGCATTCTGAAGTTTATTTCAAGGGATTGCTTCGAGCTGCCATGATTAGAACGGAGGTAAATTAACCACAGCCTGTCACTGCAGCCACTAAGTCATTCATTTTTCTTTCATTCCTTCAGGCGCTTCATTTACTGCACTCCTACTTTGAAACAAAACAAAGGACCGATTCAACCCCTGGCCAAGAGCTGCATGACATCATTGGCTGCACCAGGGCTAAAGTATGGTTGGCAACAAGGTAAGGTTGGATTTGAAGCCCAAGTCGGTGCTAAATATTTTAGTTAGAAATGAGAGCGGATATTTAAACCCTTTTGAATTTTTGTTCCAGCAGAAACACATCTTGATTCTAGCCTTAAAATTTAAAGGCTCCAACTCGCATTTTGTAAAACTCCTTTTAAGTCAGTCTAAGTGTTAACAATAATTCTTACAATTGATGTGGCGAGCGCCTTATCATGTCGTCTTGAAAGTGCTTCACAAGATTTACCGTAAAGTCTAGTGGCTTTATATTTTTCAGGCAAATGTGGTAGCCAATATGCACATAAGCAGTGTCCCACAAACAGCCAAGTGAAAGACCAATTTTATTTGGGGAATTTTTGGCCAGGACACCAGGAGAAACTCCCTTCTCTTTTTGAAAAGTCCCATGGGATCTTTTAACGTCCACCTGAACAAGCAGACGGGACTTCGGTTTAACATTTCATCCAAAGTACAGGAAATGTTTGCAGATAGGTACCACCACTTATCTTTCCTTTAATGTCACTTAAAATCATAGAATTTTGCAGGGCAGAAGAGGGCCGTTCAGCCCATTGTACCCATGCCAGCTCTCTGATAGAGCTGTCCGTTGGTGCCACTCTCTGTCCTTTCCCTATAACCTTTTATGTTATTCCTTTTTCAGATATTTGCCTAATTCCTTTTTAAAAGCTGTTATGGATTCTGCTTCCGCCAACATGTTTGGCAAGGCTTCCCATGTCCTGTTTAATCAACATTCTCCTAACCTCACCTTTTGCTTTTTTTGGTAATCATCTTAAGTGTATGCCCTCTAGTTAAATGTATGCCCTCACCCACCCCAGCAACTTTGTGATAGTTCAGGCCTGAAATGGAGAGCGGTCTTCATTCCTGTGTCTTGTAAATATCTCATAGTGAAGCTGCCTTGTTTTTGTTTCTCCGCCACTCTGTGAGGGGTTCTTGTAAACTAGCAAGGTTAAAGTCATTTTATATTCTTTCGCTTTTGAACTTTAGTACTTATAGAAATTTGTGCAGCTGTGTTTAAATACACAAAGCACCAAACAGCTTTAAGGGGCTGAACACGTTGTTCCATTTCTTCTGAATGCCTTTATAGGATAAAAGCATTCTAGACGATAATCTTATTGAGGATGAGTGATGTGTATAAAAAGGAATTGTTAACTGCCAGGAGTGGGACAATTGGAATTGCTTTTGGGGAAAGTTTAAAAAAAAACTAAATTAAGGTCAAATTAGGTTTGTGTCCACCTGTGCCTTTTGTGTTTAGCTCTGAAAGGCACCATATATTTGCAGATGGAATATTTTACTGGATTTCATTCCCTTCTCACAAATACATTAGCGTTGAACGCTCTGTGCCAGGTGCGGGCATCTGGTTTTGACATTCCAACAATGGAGAAGATACAACCATGGTTGACTGAATCAGGATATAGGATTGGGCATCTAAGGTATGAAGAGAGATTTGGGGGGATCTGAATGAAGTTTTCAAATCCTAAAGGGTATGGCGAGTTGGATCCCCAATAACATGTTCAATACAGCCCAGAGCGCCACAACAAGGAGCCTGAAACTCAGAAGGGAGCACAAGGTTACGTCAGATAGGAAGAGATGATATTTGAAAATAAGTCTGACCAGATGGACTTTTCTGATCTTACACAATCCTATATAATTCCTATGGAAGTGACAAAATTATTTCACCATTATGGCTCAACTCACTCCCTTCTATATATGTATGCATCAAATGCAAGAATTATTACTTTTATTACAGGTCCATTTCTACTTCTAGCTGTGATCTATGTTACATTATAATAGTAGGGTGACTAAAATGGAACAATTGGTAAAATGAGTTAGTAGGAACATGATCAGATTTTTAAAAAATGCTGAAAACCGTGGATATTATGGGCACGATTTAACTAAATGTGTAGTTCCAGGGACTGGAGGACCTGAGTATCAATTGTATATGCCTAAAGACAGGCTGGAAACCAAAAATGTCTGCCCCCACCCAAACCCCCGCCACACACACACACAGTAACAGAGATGTGGAATAGTCTGGCTGATTAATGCTGCTTTTACCAGTTAAAGATATCTAGCTAAGATTGATTACAAGAGAAAGTTAAAACTTAACTGATCAAATAGTGGGATCAAGCCACAAGTTAAGACTTTGAGTTCACAGTCTAGGCTAATCAGAGGCACTATCCTTTGGATGAGATGTTGAACTGAATTCCTGACTGCCTGTTTTCAGATGGGAGTTAAAGATCACAAGGCACAATTCAAAAAGTGAAGGGATTTTCTCCCAATATTCTGGCCTGCAGTCATCCCGATGAATTGCTTGATTCACATTATGTGCAAAATGGCTGCAGTGTTTGCCAATTACAACAATCACAGCAACAGCTATCAGCTGTGATCAGTTGAGATATGTTGACGTAATAAGGTGCTATAAAAATGGAAATTATTTATTCTAGTTTCTATAGTGAAGTCTAATTTTTAAAGGCACTCACTAGTTATTGCATGTACAAAAAGATCCCAATGTATTTGCACACCAAGTAGAAAAAATTCTGATAAAACACTTTTTTAAAAAAAGGCAATTTGTCAGCTTAAACCTTTCAAGTGTCTAGAATTGGATGAAAGCCCCTTCTCATTCTTAATGAAAGTAAAACTGATATTTAGTTGAATCTGTGTGCCAGAGAGTGAGTTTAAAGAGTGACTTAGTGCTGTTTTAGCAACTATGCAGGATTCAAGTCTGATTCAGTGCAAGTAATTTGCTGGAAAACTGAAGGAAACATCTGCTTACTGTCATTTGTAGCCTTTGGCTCCTCCATGTATTATTTTTGGAAGTACCAGTTTCACGTTATCGAAGCTCATATTGCCCTGGGATATAATTTATACATGTGTTCTGTGCTGGCGTTTTGTGGCCTATCAGAAAATAAACCCAGTGTGTTTCACTTTTCATGAGGACTCGGCAATGATATATTGACTGATGCTGGTGGATGGGCCGTGCTGTGCCTTATGTTTATAAATCTTTCGCAAGCAATTTACTTGATTCTAAAAATAATTCCCACAGTACAGACTCGTACTGATAAATGAGCAAACATGGTCGCAAATGTATTAGATCAAATGCTCAGTTCAGCTCGGAGCGTTAAAAGGATAAATTATCCAACTAAATATTTTAATTATCCAACTGAATATTTATGTGCCTGGACAGAACAAACCCGAATGTCTGTTGCTGTTGCATGTAATTGAGTTATAAGCAATACAATATCATGAAATGCTTTATCATGGGACCTTACTGTAGCTTTTCTTATTTCCTTTTTCTCCATTCCTGATGCCTTTTAGATATTTAATTATTTGAGTTTATTCATAACTTTAGCTTCATTAATAGCTTTATATATTGAGGCTTCCTGAACCAGATCCTAAGATCTGGAGTTTTTGACTGCAAATACTTCCATCACTGGTGGTGGAATCAAAAGCTACAAAGGGTTTCAGAAAGGAACTAGACAAGATCTTGTCAACTAAAAATGATTCAAGGTAGATACACTGGCAGAATCTTGTGGGCAATTGGACGTGAGGGCTCCATGGTGTACTTCAGCTTGAAACTGTCAGTGAAATGGGGTGAAAAATGTGACTGACGTGTGATTGTGATGATTCTTACATCAAGTAAAATTGAGGTCTAGCCAGTAAATTTTCAACTATCTTTGGGAGTGAAACCCCATTTGATCCCCCCATTCCCCTGCTCCCCAAACATTAGCTCAGTGATTCTGCCAGAAAACAGCGCAAGAGTGTCAATAGCTGCCGTTATTGTTACCGCCCAAGTTTGAGTGCTGATACAAGGGCTTAATACTAATTCTATGACTCCCAGCTTTCGAAACTCTTTTGCCTTCTTTTAATCTTTAAAAATATTTCTGTTTGGTCTTTAAGATAGTTTTAGTCTTCCTCGTGTAGCTGTCATCATGGTCTTATTGTGGAGGATTATTATAATGTCACACCCCTTTCGTGAAGCAGCTCAATGAAATGACTTGTACTTTCACTTCTACTTCCAGTTGTTCCATATTTGACTACTTCACCTCAGGCAGGCAGCCTGTGATTGTTTGTTAACATGTTCTTGCAACCTCCTTTCCTTGTCACAGCAGGTTTGTCGACCTATTCAGTTTTGAGCTGGGGGATGGGTGGAGGCAAGAGTCGATATCTGTCACCATTTGCGACTATATTTGGTTGTGTTTATAATTGTTGAGGGCTACCTGGATTATTTCTGGCATATCCCCATCAGCACCCTTGTTGTCAGTAAAATTGCTGACGCAATGAAATGTCTCACATCACAAAAACCTGCACATTCCTTATCTCAGTGCAAACTTCAAGCGATGGTTAGTGTGAAAGCATTAATTGGAACATAGATTTGACTTGCCGTTCTGATCTCCGCAACATAAGGGTGCTGAATGGACCCTAGAAACAGGGTAGAGGGGAGCAAAGAGGGCAATCCCTAGCATCAGAGGAATGAGCTTTCAGTAACGATTAGACAACCTAGGGCTCTTCCTTCTTGAGAGGAGGTGTCTTAGGGAAGTGTATAAATTTGAAATGGGATTATAAAAGTAAACCTGAAACGATACTTTAAGATGCACCAAAACAGTAGAATAGATATAGGTTTAAAGTCGCAAAGAGCAATTTCAGGACAGGCACAAGGAAGGGCTTTCTTTCTTCATCCAAACCAATCTTGTGATTGATTTGGATGAAGGCATCCAAGAGCTCTAAGACACCGTCAGGAGTGAAGAGCGCTATATAAATGCAAGTTGTTGTTGTGATCTTGTGAGGATTGGCGGGTGAAAATTAATGGTAGTTCCCAACCGTGTTTTATTCAGCGCAGTCGTCATTTGAACTCTGACACATTTATTTTCTCGGTCAACAATCTGTTGTTACCACAGCCCACGGAATGTAGTAGAGACTGTTTATAGATTATGAAGGCTGATCTCAGGCAGTCATCAGAATCAATTTATTCCTGACCTCTAAATGTGAATGAGGGAAAAGCTCCAGGATATCAGCCTCACATTATTCCAGTAGTAGGCATATTATATTTTTCCATCCTGACTCAGTTGCATTCCATAATGGTATTCTCTGGTCCCACGATAGTGCCATAGAGTGATTGATCATCCACATCTATAATTATACTCATAACCTCAATTCCACTGTAACTGGACATTTGTCCAGCTCTTGTTGAAAGGAGCCAGTTGGCATATCATTAGCCAGTGGTGGAGGAGAGAGTCTCTTCCATATATCTATTACTCTGTGGGGGAACATTATTTTGTCTCTGGTCTCACTTCAGGCTTGCTAGATTTATGTTCAAAGTATTATTGGGGTTGACATTATTGTCTAGGAGTCATGGCTCGCTGTATAAACGCAAGTATATTACTTTTAAACCCTGTACTTTACTGAACTTATGCTGTTATCCTGCTCTCTGATTTTCTGGTGAGGTTTTATTGTTGGTGAATATAGGCATGCACCCAAATACCTGTCTGGTTTTGTTACGGAGGCCTGGTTTTATACACCTTCACACACTCCTGCCAGCTCGCTGCTAATAGTAAAACATTGTGTTCCAGCACAGATTATTCCTGTTTATTATTCCTTAACCTCCTTATTCCTTAACAATAAGGTTATTTTTCCTGAATTGGCTTCCCATCACACAGAGGATTCAGTTCAAGATCCTGGTCCTCACCTTCACGGCCCTCTATGGTCTTACTCCCCACTACCTCTACGACCTCCTAATCCCCTACCATCCTGCTCGCTCCCTCCACTAACCAGGCTCTGGCAGTGTGTTTGTGGTTATTTTTAAAAGCAACTTGCAGTCGAAATGCATTGTGATTCTTGACAGGAACATAAAAGCTGGGGAAGGCTTTCAGAGATGTCCTGGCCGCACTCATTAAAGTGCTAAAGATTGAAGTACTAAATTCTCAGCACAAAGAGTTCTTCCAAAAGAGAAATTGCTTTGCTGAGTTTAGTAACATTTTTTTCAAAAAGCTATTGGCGTCTAAAATGTATAGCATCACTGGCTATAAATAGTAATCCTTTTGTTCCTTTCTTTAAAAATGGGATTTTCCCATTTTTTCAAAAGTGATATTCGTGAGTCTCAGTGATTAGGTCCTGATGGACCCCATTTATTTCTCTGGACAAATAAGTCAATGTATCTTATAAAAGTCTATTTGCTCGAAGACTTTGTAATCTGAATTAGCTGTTTTTTCCACCTTCGAAATGCCTTTCTGTCCTCCGCTACTGATATGGAGTGGGGGGTGTAAAATGCGCTATCAGTAAACCGAATGGTACTATGTTTAAGGGGTTGCAGTTGGGTATGTGGCATTTGCCGATAGAGTGCAAAAAATGACACTAGCCAAAGCCGTTTTGCTGTCCAGCAGTTTTCTTTCCATTCTTTCATTAGACTTTTGGGGCTTTTTCTTGGCTGAGGAAAGCCCAAGAAATTTTGACCATGATCACAGCAATCATGGTTTGTTAATGACCCATTGTATTAATAATAAATAATAATCCTTGCATTTTATGTAGCGTCTTATCGCGTCTTCAAGATGTCTCAAAGTGCTTCACAGAATATACTGTAAAGTGAATTAACTGTATATTTTATGGGCGAAATCCAGTTGCCTCTTAACCACCACATCGAGTCCTGGATGAGAGCTAACTTTCTTCAGTTGAACATCAACAAGACCGAGGCTCTCCTGATTGGCTCCCTTCAGCGCCTCCTCACCTCAGGCGCTGACAGCATCACCATCCATGGTTGCTCACTCCACCTCACTGAGCCAGTCCGGAACCTTGGGGTCTTGTTTGACCCTCAACTATCCTTTCTACCCCACATCTGTGCCATGACCCGCTCTGCCTTCCCCCACCTCTGCAACGTCGCCCGGCTCTGACACTGTCTCACATCTCAGGCCGCCGAAACCCTCATACATGCTTCATTACATCGAGGCTCAACTATGCAAACTCACTGCTTGTCGGCCTCCCCAACTCCTCCCTCCACAGGCTGCAGATCATCCAGAACTCTGCAGCCCGTGTCCTCTCCCGCACTAGGCTCTGCGACTCTATTACCCCCATCCTTGCCCAACTCCATTGGCTTCTCATCACACAGAGGATACAGTTCAAGATCCTGGTCCTCACCTTCAAAGCCCTCCAAGGTCTTGCTCCCCCCTACCTCTCCGACCTCCTAACCCCCTACCACCCTGTTCGCTCCCTCCGCTCAGCGGGCTCCGGCCTGCTTCACGTCCCCCGCCTTGCTCGCCCCACCATTGGAAGGCGGGCCTTCCTCTACACTGCACCCACCCTCTGGAACTCCATCCCCAGCTCGGATCTGTAACTCTATCTGTCTACCATCTTGGGACGTCCTCCCAACGTGAAAGGCGCTATACAAATGTAATTTTGTTGTTGTTGTTGTGTACATGGCTTTTCTCATCAGCAATCCACAGTCTAGGCTGGCACTCCAATATAGTGCTGGGTGTGCTGCATTGTCAGAGGTGCCATGCTTTGAATGAGAAGATAAATCGAGATCCTGTCTCCCTGTGGGAAAGCCATTGAAGATCCCATGGCACTATTCAAAAAAAGAGAAGCAAGATTCTCCTTGCATCCTGTCCACCAAGATAAAATTGGTCATTCATTTCATGGCTGTTTGCGGGACGTTGAATTGCGCAAATTAGCTGGCACATTAACTTACAAATAGACAGCCTTTACGGTAAAAACATGTGAAGGACTTTGAGATATCTCAACAATGTGATAAAGTGCTCATGTCAAATGAAAGGATTATTGATGCTATATTATTACTGTGGATTGACTACAAATGCCACTTTTAACTCCTGCTCCCCCTCCCCTTCCCTCCCGCGAAGAAAAGCCTGAAATTATAACCTGTAACAACAGTCACAGTAACTTGCTGACGGGTGCGTTCCATTTGCTTTTTCTTTCGCAGGCAGAACCCTTGTTTGCTAACCAGAGCAACGTTCCTTGACATCATTGGAATCCTTTGCCATCACTTGGGGAAGTTGAAAACAGAAGGTGAGATGTTACCAAAGAGAGTTGTAAGTCATTGTACCGAAGGGCGGCTCATCTATGTTCTGTCCTTCCACAAAATACACAGTCAATCCACTTTATAGTATATCTGGGAAGAGCTTTGAGATGTCTCGACGATGTGATAAGGCACTATATCAAATGCAAGGATTATTATTATTAAGCCAGTTGATTTGAGGAAACCTTTCTGAAACTCGACTCGGTTTCTACCTCCTCTTCTCCCCACCCCACCCCACGACCCCACTCCAAAATAAATTGATATCAATGTACTGGTTAATAGGGAGATTTTTTTTGAGATTGTTGCTTACTTACTAAATGGAGCACTTCATATCAATCTCTTTTTAATCTCTGCTTTGTCAGGCACCTTGGACTCTGCAGTGTGCTTTTCTTCACATTATCACTCAGATGTTTAGTTTAAGAACTGTGAAATGACTGACCTTGCCTCGACAGTTCGGCTTTTATAAACATCAGTCAGGCTCTTGGTCTGATTGATCTCATGTTTTCCAGCTCCGCTGTTGGCTGTAGTGTTTTTACCATAATTCATTAAAAGATTTAACTGTTCAACTCTGCCAACTGGTCAGTGAGGCAGTAACTTGAGGATATAAATTTAGGATTATTACCCAGATAAAAACATTAGGAGAGACTGGGAGAATTTCTTTTACACAGAGGATATGGAATGCCATGATATGTTTTTTGACAGGGTGACCAGGGAAAAACGATTTTCACTGGTAGTGATTAGGAGACATGGATAAAAGATAGTCACAGGATGAGCGAAAGGAGAGTTTAGGATAAACAGAGAGTTGTTGGGCTGTGGAATGTCAAGTAAGGTGTAGAGGCAGAGTCCATTGCGGTTGGTTTCAAAAGGGAAGTAGACAGGTACATGAAGTTAGTGGCTTGAAGGTGTATGGGTATAGGACAGGACAATGGGATTGAAAGTACAGCTTTGAGCTCTGAGAGCTGGTGCAGACTCAATGGGCTGAATAGCCTCCTTCTGTGCTGTAATTTTCTATGACTCTACGAATGCCCTGTCAAAAGCAATGGCTGAAGACAGAATCCACATTGAATATTCCGCCTGCAAAATCCACAGACACATAGTCACTACGCTTTTAAAAAGCAATAGTAATAATAATTTGAAAAGAAAAAAACTATATAAAAGTATGAGGAAAGGGCAAGGCGTGGACTAACCAGAGAGCTCTTTACAGAGCTGACACAGGCACAGTCGGCCAAATCTCAACTCCAGAAGCTCTTATGTTGTGCAATGAGTGATGTGCAGAAGTGAATCAACTGCATTGCCGCATGCAAGTTTCTTTCACTTCTTCCTCCTTTTGGAGCAAGTCAGCAAAGTTTGGTAAGTCGTTGGAGGAGGAACTTTGCATGGCATAGGGTATGAGTTGCTGATGGAAGGCCAGAAATAGAGGCAATTTAAATAAAAGGAAAGCACATTTACAGGACATTTCAAACAGTTGGCTATCATCAGCTGAAAAAATCAACCTCACTTCCTCTTTTGGATTGACCAGCTGTGTACGTCCAGTGATGTTGCCGTGGTGGCCAAATGTATTGGTGTGCCTGGAGCACCAAACAACAACAACAACAAGATTCCATTTATAGAGCGCCTTTCACGTCGGGAGGATGTCCCAGGGCGCTGTACAGTTGGGTTAGGACCCGAGCAGGGGGGAAATGGTCAGGGTGAGGGGAGGGAAGGGAGGGAGCGAGGAAGGGGTAGAGAGTCGAGAGGGGAGCTGAAGGCACGGTCATAGAGAAAGGTCTTGAGACCGCGCACCCAAAATGGCCGCAGGAAGTAGACAGGCCCTGAAATATCCAATTACGGAAACTTGCACGTGGGGTAATTAATCTGGAGGCGGCTCTGGGTGTGAAGATGATGATAAATAATAATAATAATAATAATCATCCTTGCACTTCGTGTACCATTGATTACATGAAAACATCTCAGAGGGCTTTGCTGGCAATTACTGTCTATTGATGGCTATTTTAAGCACAGCAAAGTCCATCAAACAACCATGAAATAAGTTAAATAAATAAACAGGATTGTTGAAAGAAAAAATTAGCAAATGAACCCATAAATTTCTCATTCTCCTCATGCACGGCTGTTCTGAGTGCAGCATAGGCAGAGATGCTGTGAGAGAGACCTGGAAGTGACTTGATAAAGAACATAAAGCTCAGGGAACATGAGAGCCCAATTAGATCTTCCACCAAAGAATGCACTGTGCAATCTGCAGTGCTGTGGTTCTGCCCAACCTACTCTGGGAGATAAAAACTACGGGTTAAACTGTGCGACAATGCTGCTGACTCCAGATTCAATAAACTGACTACTCCATAGGGTCAATCTAACGTTAAGGTCCTAGACTGGCTTCGTTCCCAGATGATGTTTAGATGGACCCATCAGTGGAGGAACCATAGCGTTTGACAAGACTGTTTGATGATCTGTGTCTAGACTTCTCCTTATATTCTCTTTATCTGAAACAGACATTTATGCACAATCTTATTTAAAGGGATTAACTACTTTTGATGGGGATCCATTCCATTTAGATTTGACTGTGAAAAGAATCTACACTCTTTCCCTCTTCTACCCCATCCCCCCTCCGCCAACCTTCACTAATGCTTGCGATTTCTGTACTTAGGTCCTGTCATGTTACGAAACGTTGCCCCGCGTGAAGGGCGCGATATAAATGCAACTTAGAATAATATAATAACCTTTGCATTTGATATAGCGCCTTATCACATTTTCGAGACATCTCAAAGCGCTTCACAGAATATACTGCAAAGTAAATTGACTATATATTTTGTAGCTGAAACGCAGCAGCCAATTGCGCACAGCAGTGTCTTATAAACAGTCATGAATTGAGGTTATTGAGGTTATTGTTGTTATTGTCGTTCTACAATCACAGTTTAAGTTGAATAAACTGCTTCCATCTGCACTGTCTCAGCTTTTCAGGCTGAGCCTCTTCCCCCTCCCCCCCACCTTCTCCATTCCTCATTCAAACATTGGGTTAAAGATTGCAGCATGTCAAATTATCACCGGTGATAATTATGACATTGACCAAAAAGGCAGTCAAAAGGAGTCAGGAGTTATTACTGGCCCCTGGGAGGGGAGGTGGGGGGGGTAGACGAACTACCAATGATAACTGCTAACTAAACCACACTAAATGATAGTTAGCAAATGCCACAGCGTTATGACCCCAGTATTTAAGTACCCGGTCCAAAATTGCTTACGGGGGAATGGGGCAGGGAAGTGGGGGTGGTGGAGATAGTCTCAATCTACTCCACCAAATATCTGAGCTGAGTCAGCAAGTGAAATAATAACTAGATGCACTGGGTAAAGCACAGTTCGCATGGCGGATTGCTGTGCTGATGATACATTTCTAGGGTATATTTTAGACCTCCTTCCCCCCCCCCTCCCCCCTGTATTACAAGCGCTGATGTCAAAGTAAACGAACAGTTGTTAAATTCCTCGTTTTTTTTAATCATTTCTTTCATGGGCAGTCAGCGTTCTTCTGGTTTTAACCACTGTTTGTCTTATCTTAAGTGGTGGTTACTGCAGTTCCTCTGTAAGAGTTCTGGACAGTTCATCATCTTCCGATAACACCAGTTGGTCCAAAGTGACTCCTTGAAGCACTCCTTAAATGACTGAAGAAAGCTTTAGGAAGTGTTTAAAGAACTCATGCAGGAAGTTTCAGATTTTTATCCAGGGGAAATTAAATACTTAGGCATGTCAGTATTGTAACTGATTTGGGTTTGATTAAGCTGAAATGTTTTTTTTCCCCCCAAGGGTTCTAAATGGTGAGTTTAATTGAAGAAAGTCTGTATTACGTTTAAACACTTAAATTCAAATGACAGTTCAGGATGAACTCTAGCAACATTGTTCTGTTTCCCCCTTTCCTCCCTTCAATGTATTACTATGAATTATCTTTGCATTTGATACAGCGCCTTTCACATCAGGAGCACATCTTGAAACTCTTCACAGGATTTACTGTAAAGTGTAGTTAGTGACTGTATATTTTGTTGATGAATCCAACAGTCAATTTGAACACAGCGCTATGTCCCACAAACAGCCATGACGTGAATGATCATTTTTTGTATCTGAGGGATTGTTGGCCAGGACACTGGGAGAAACTTGCTTCTCTTTTCAAATACTGCTTGAGAATGTGATTTCTTGTGAAAGTCCTTTTTCACAGTGAATTGTGGGGACCCATTAACCCTTTCTAAATGCAGACAGAGGGCAATACTATTAAATAATGGCATTCTGTTTAATATCGAGCTATTGCCAGGTTTGAACATGATAGATAAGTGAGCCTTTTGCTCTAATGGGCTTTATGTATCATTGGGAACAGATAAACCCATTGAAACCCACTGGAGGCAAACCCATACACTAGAGCCAAACCCATGCAAAATCATCAAGAAACCTCATGGAATGTTACCACCCCCTGCCCCCGCAGGCTCCTTGTGGTTATCTAGTGAGTACCGAGTGATATCGATAGAAGAAGATCCCAGGTTCAATCTGATCTGGTTTAGTTGTTCTGAGTAGTGGCAGAGCTGGAGGTGTGGGCACTATAATTGGCCTCTGGTGTTAAGAATCAGCCAAAGTTACTACACCCTCGCTCGCTCATTAGCCAGTGACTTTACTACTCGTCCAAAGACAGGATGGTTATCCAGTGCAGTCAAATAGCCTGCCAACTCCAGACAGCGTTCCCTTTCCTGATCACTGACCAGCAACACTCCTGGAGGTGAATGTGAAACAGAACCAGTGTTGAATGTGGAATGGTCGTCGTTGACCCTTCCCGTCAAAGAGCCTGCCAACACTTGCGTCAACGGCTTAAAATAGCAATCTTTTCATTACGACTTTGTTGTTGGAAAACCCATTCTGAAGACATAACAAACTGATGGCTATTTTTAGTGATCAGTGAGTGATAGACCACCCCTCTCCCCCACCCCTCCAACACACACACACTTCCCACTGTCAAGGCTGCCACATGAAGAATGGCCACTTGGGGTGAGCACTTACAGATGGATGGCACCCATAGTCCTGTACCCAGAGTGGAAATAAGATGGGAGTCAGATGCCTTTGAGAGGGGTGGGAGGGAGAGGAGAAGGAGAGTAGAATTGGCAGAGCAAATGAGAGAAAGAGAATAAAGAAACTTCATACGTTGTTTGTTTGGCTAACCAAGAGGAATTTTGTTAGTGCAGCTGTGCTGTAGGAAACAAACTGTACTGATAGACTCGGGTCAATGAAACGTTTTACCCTAATTGCCTGGCTTTTTGATTTATTTTTGCAACAGAGTAGTACAGGCAGCCTTAAATATTTAGTTATTATAATCTTTGAAATCGTGCAGCTGTGGTTCTCCGTCCCTTGTTTGCTGCAGACTATGATTGCACCACACAGTCTGATATATCTGTGTGTAATGTTACTAAACTGAGTGTATATGTGTGTGTGTGTCTCTCTCTCTTTTTTTGGGAGGGGAGGAGAGTAGGGAGACAGGGGGTATTTTGCAACATATTATTCATTTGCCGGTGTTATTTGGCAACCTATCTTTAGCACAGTTTATCTTTTCTGTGCTATCTTGCCACTAAATTTGACTTCTTTTCTTGCCGCAAGCTGAGCAGGTCAAACTAAAATTTCAACAGGTCAAAGGTTCTTTTTCCTGCTCTGATTGCTACGCTTGAAATCTTAGTGCTTTATAAATGGAGCATTGCGCACAGTACCCTTCCTTGTCTGTGCCTTTGGGACCCAAGGCCCGAAAAGTCTCGCGGTCATAAGACCACTGCTTTATAAATGTAAGATTGTACAAACTTTTGGATCTTTTATAAAATTCAGTGGAAACCAGTTTTCTGCAGTTTTCAAGAGACTGGCTTGCAAATTAAGACTGAATTTAAGAATTTTCCCAAACTATTAAGGATCTGAAATCTTAAGATAATGGCCTTAAGGCTAACACGATGAGAAATGCTGGGCCTTTGATGTTTGTGCAAACGTGCTATTTAAGTTGAAGTCACTGGAGTGGGAACTCTGGTTAATATTTATCCGTTTCTCGCCAGGAACATTGAGGCTAGTCCCAGGGTCCCCAGTGCAGAGAGCATGTGACTTGTCCAGACCCAGGTACCTTTCCTGTAGGTATCATTTAGTACAACATCACATGGTGCATTTTGTGGCCGTTTCGCCCACAAAATACATTAGAATACATTAGAATATACAGCACAGAAACAGGCCATTCTGCCCATCTGGTTAATGCCAGTGTTTATGCTCCACATGAGCCTCCTCCTGACCTTCCTCAACTAAGCCTTCAAGCATAACCTTCAAATATACAGTCAAAATTATACAGTCAATTCACTTTACAGTATATTCTGAAGCGCTTTGAGACGTCTCGAAGACATGATAAGACTCTATATCAAATTCAAGGATTATTAATATTATTATTCATTGTGTGAGCCATTTGTTCACTCAGTGTTAGCCTACAAGCAACACTCATTGGATAAAGAATTACTAATAGTAGTTAGAGTCTACTCCAAAAACGCCATTCTCATCAGTTTCTATAGTTGTAATACCTGTTACTTGTGTCTGCCATTTTGCCTCCACGAAGAGGCTCAAAGACCAGTGCAATGAGAAATAATAATCATTGCATCATTTGATATAGCTCCTTATCACGTTTTAGAGACGTCGTCTAAGGAGCTTCACAGAATATAATGTAAAGTGAATTGATGTGCCTAAAATGGCCGCTGTAGCATTGGGTAACAAAATGCTGATGGTACAAAGTACCTTTCAGCTCAGAGGGATGAAGGTTTTTTAAAAAGCAAAGCGAACATGGAAATCTGCTGTATTGACGTTAATAGTGGCGTATCTACCTGGCTCAGCACTACAACAGACTTGGAGTGCTCGGAGAACAATAGGAAGATCGCACGGGTTAAACCAAATTAGAACAGGAAATGTGAAACCCAGATACACAGGAGATGGGCAGAGATGGAAAATGTTATGGATTTGTCTGTCATCTTTGACCAATCACCCCTTCAAGTGAGGCAGTTATCAACACATCTAGTCAAAACATTGGAATGCATCTCAGGGCCATTTTGTATATAAATGGAAACTGGTTATTTTTACCGTATGTAAACTCAGAGGAGAGGGTTCATTTGTGATATTGTGTGTGGCTGAGAGCAATCTACATTCAACAGGAGAGTGATGTTTTGAGGGAGGGAGAATTCAGAGCAAAAACAGCCCAGATGAGTCTGGAACCTCACGAGTGTCTCTCGGGGCTGAATTTGTTATCACTAGAGAAAAGATTGTTGAAGGAAAAGATGGTGAGACATGTCCATGATGTGAATGCAAGCAGGTTACATAGAATCTCATGCAAAGAAGGTAGCCATTTGGCACACCTTGTTTGTGCCACTGCTGTCCTTTTTCTAATTACTTATTTTTATCAATCCCACTTTTCCAGCTTATTCCCCATACCCGTGAATGTTTTTTTCCTACTGCTCAAGTGCTTATCCAGTTTCAGTAATTGTATTAATCCACCTCAAGAGATAATTGAGTTTGGAAAATGCTCGTGGAAGCGCAGGCCACGGGTATCAAAGTTAGTGTGCTTTAAAGCCAGATAAATGTCATGTGAAGAAGGTGAATGAATTACATAGAAGGGTGCAGTTTGAAATTAGGCCGTTCGGCTCAACTAGTCCATGCTGGTGTTTATATTCCACATGTGCTTCCACTCTGTGTGGAGTAAGGAAACTTGCCCAAGGTTTCGCCCTCTGCCTGGAATTGAACTCGGTTCTCTCGCTTTCAAAGCGAGTGCTCTAACCACTGAGCTACAGGACTCCACAAATATAATTTTAAACATTTCTCAGGTCCCCTTAAAATCATCTAATCTCCAGAAATTGAGATGGATGTGGGTTTACCACGGACCAGAGCTAACCAGCTTCCCGTGCTTAGAAAATCAGGTCACCGCTGATCTCACTTGCTGCACATTGCATACATGCGCAGGATAAATCACTGAGATCTACACTGATTGGGACTGGCCTGTTGTGGATATGGAATCAGCCTGTCACCCAAAATGCAATTTGCCTGCGGTGCTGGCCAAAATCTTCTCCATCAGCAGCTGCACTGTCATGACAGTACTTCACTGTGCCAGACCCGCGCACTCTCTTTCTTTGAAACTTATTGACTCAAAGGCATGAGTCCTACCAACTGAGCCAATCTGACATGGTTGCAAAACAAAGCCACTTGTGTACTTCTTAGAGCTCAGACCATTGTACCCAACGGTCAAGCTCTAGATCAGAAGAATGTGGGTTCAAGCCCCATATCGGAGTCTAAGACCATAGCCGGGTTGGCATTCCAGTGCAGTACTGGAGGAGCATTCCATTGTCCTTCAAATGAGACGTTAAGACAAGGTCCAATATGCCTATGCTCAGATGTTAAAGATCCCACGATACAACTCAAAAAGTGTCATGGGCAATGTTCCTCCAGGTAAAATTGGTCATTTGCCTCATGGTTGTTTGTGGGTCTTTGATTTGTGATTGAGAGCAATTTGCTTTGAAAATGTGATTGAGCCAGGACTCAATCAGGATTCATTTAAGAAACAACTTGATGCTGTAATGGGAGGATGATGGGATAGGTATTCAGGAAGGATGGGATAAAATGGGCTAAAGGGCCTTCTTCATCTAAACCTCTCTTGTGATCAAAATGTTTTGGGAACGTGGAATGCATCATCCCAGAAGGCCCATAGATATAGAATCGATGTAAGGATATTAAGCGATATATAGAAAAGTGAGGGAAATTGGAATAAAATATCTAACGTGCTCCAATAAAATGATGGGGTAGACTGAATGACCTTCTCCTGTTCCTAATGAAAGGTAATTCTTTCTTTTAGACCCAGAAACCTTATACCTCTGGCAGGACAGTTGTCACATTGTACTGGAGTCGGAACTGGTGAAAGCTGGGCAGCAGTTTTCTCCGGTACCTGGACTGATCCAGTGGCAAAGAAGCATCACCAGACTATCGCTGCTGGTGACATCTTCTCGTCCCCAGAGGGTGACTCCGCAGGACGGCAGCTGCCAACCGGCCCGTGGGATTCTTCAACCCGGTCAGCTCCTCTGCCATCTCTTGCAGTCAGAATTCCACGAAGTGCGTTTGGTGACCCTGGAGACGCTGATGTTGTGGCTGGAGGAGTGGGATGAGAATGTACTGTTCCTGTTATCAGAAGCGGAGGACACACTGAAAAAACTAGCAATGCAAGAAACACGCTCAGAATGTCTTGCCAAGGTGAGGGATTATCTGATAATCGCAGGAAACCGCATCAGTGAGAACTGCTCCATGGCGTACATTGGATTTCTCATGTATAACGTCTTCCAAACTCACGTAAAACTCTGCATTATAACATAAGACACAAGGCCGTCGTCTTAACTTTATAAAAATTAAAACTGAAAAAGAAGCTTGTTTTGCAAGAAGTACTCACACACTGATTGCTTTAATGTATTACTAGACCGATAAAGTTGAAAGCTCTGCCTAAACCCATTCGAATGGCTGACATTGACTTTCTCCTTGAAACGTGAAGCCAGTCTACGTGTGCAGGCAATTTCATGATAACTAACAGCTCTGTCAAAATACCCTAGGTGCTGAAAGCGTTGTCCTATCTAGATGTGGAGAGGCTGGTTCCGTGGACAGTGAATAATTCAGTGATGAATGAGAATGAACTTCTCAAGTGGGTTTTGTCAATAGCAAATGCCACAAAATGCAGGTACTCCTCCTTCAATACTTGCAGAGTTAAAATTTATAGAGGTAAGGGGTCTCAATGAGAAACTGAAAGGGAATCAGGAAGGGAAGTAACATTCCGATGACAGCTGAAATTCCAGTCACGTTTGTGAAACCTGAACAGTCTGCAATCATTTATGAAAGTGGTGTTGCTTTTTTAAATATCCACATGAGAATTTGTGCCGTTTCTCTAATCGCTGCGGCCACATTTCATGTTGTTGTTGTGTTACAGTGTTCAAGGACTAATTCAGAAATGTTGAGTGGTGTACAACTTTGAGTGGGGGGTGGGGAGGGAAGGGATGGTGGTGGGTGGGCAAGGGAAAAATGTTATTCTGTATCGGCTGTCTTCTTCATTTAGGCTAACAGATACTGTAGTAAATTTCAGGCCTTGAATTTTATCGCACACAAATTTCATTACTAGAAAAATATGTTTTAGCAGCTGGGGCCAGAGTCTTGATAATCTGCCTGTTCCACAAGGCGTAACCTCATGAGTGCTTGCTACATTAGATATGTATGAATGCTATCTTTGCTAATTGTGTTCTTTGTGTTTTTTCTTTCGACCCGTTTTTAAAATTGATTTCCTCTCCCACGCATCATTCAATGGCCAAGAGAACAGGGAGCAAGCATCCTGTTTCTAGGGAGAATGATCCTCTTGAGCTGAATTGTTAGGAAGCCCATGAGGCTGTGAATCTACTTGGATTTTCTTTCTCTCGTCCCACCACCCTCCTCCCACCCCAAGCCTCCCCGCCGATGAACGCAGGAAACTAGGAGTAGGAGAAGGCCATTCAGCCTATTGAGCCTACTCTAATACAAATTAATCCATGCTACAACTCCCACTAATGCAGACTTCATCACTATTTTTTACTCCCCAAGTATCAATTCCATCTATCTCTCTTTGAATTCCCTCAACTGATTTCCCACCTAGAATCTATGCGGTGCCTGAACTTTGCTGCTCTCTGTCCACCTTCCTTTACCTGTCTCCCCACCCCATTCCCACTAAAAAAAATTTCAAATGCTTCTGATTTCCATCGGTGTTGCCCTATCTTCCTGTTTGATCTGTGTTCTGATCCCTTGACTGTAAATACTAATACAATCAAAAATTATTGGAAGTCAACTTAAAAATGCTAATGATGCACCATGCTGTTTCTTACATATCAGAATGAAACACTTAGTGTGGAAAGCTTGACCTATTGCACATCTGTGTAGACCTGTGAATTCTCATGGGGTACGTTTTTATATAAGTTCCATATTTTTTTGAGACTGCGCTTTACACACTTAATTTCATTGGGAAGTCTTCATGGGACCCCCGCTTGGAAAAGTTTCCCCTTTCCCCCCTCCCACCCCCCACACACAGACTGCAGGAACCAGGAAAATGAAAGCAATGTGTTCAAAGTGATTTGTTTATTACCCTGCGTTCTCAGGTCACTAAACTGATGGATTCAGTGGTATAGTTTTAACCCAAAACTTTTGATTCTTTTTGGTTCTCATAAATTACATGTCTTAATCTGAAAAGACTTTGAAGAGAGGAATTATTCATTTTAATGACCATGCAGGTTGGGATTCAGAATAATCCCATCCCCCCCAAAAAGTTTTTTTTAGCAACTACATTTTGCAATGTCTGGAGGGAGATTGCCCTCAAATGCGTATTTTCTCTTATAAGTCTATTAAAAAAAAAGTTTTTTGCTTTTAACTGAGGGCCACTTTATTTCCAAACCAAATATCCTTGATGCATTTCAAGTGAGCAGAAAGTGTATTGACATTGACCTATGCGACCAAGTGAGCGATGAGTTTTGCTGGTGCATTTAATATGTTGAAATGAAACTCATTGTAATGTCCCTCCCAGCCTTGGCACATGCCAACCTGCGCCTAATACTCTCCCAGGTTAGGTAAGCAGGGTGCAATCCTCCAGGAAGAGAATGCACATCCTAATCTAAACATGGGAATTTCCTCGTGTAGGTGGCATACACACCCTTACTGGTCAGCAATGAAACATTAGAGACTTTACAAAAAAAAGTGCGTGTTCACCCACTGACCTTCAGAAGAGCCCAAGGCAGAAAGAACAGCAGGTTATCAGGGAGATGGAATACCTTTTGATCCATTACAGTAATAAGCGAAAGTGGAGAATTAACTTTCTCTTCAAAATTAGGTGTCATGACTCCAGGGTTCAAACTCAAATTCTCCAGCTGTTTTACAAGCCATAACTTGATGCTAACGTGCCTGGTCCCAAGCATAGTCATTGATGGAGAGTCCAGGTCATTATATCAGCATCGTGCCCCAGTTTAAATGTTTTCATTTGCCTTGAGTCTGAGAAACCCAAAGAAGGAACCATGCAATCTACAGCACAAAAGGAGTCCATTTGCACATTGTATCTGCAGTGGCTCTCTGAAAGAGCTGCCCATTCAGTCGCACCTCCCTGCCCTTTCCCCCATACCTATTAATATTTATCTTTATCTAATAAATAGTTATCCAATTAACTTTTGAAGGCCATTATGGATACTGCTTCAATCGTTTCCTTTTGGTAAGGCCTGATGTACCTCCGTGTAAGTACATTCCTTCTAAATTCTTCCTAATTTTTTTTAGATGGTCTTTGGGGGTCAGTAAAAAATTATATCGTCTGAAACTGTGGACCTGGCTGGAAACTGGAAATAAAAACTGAATGTGCTGGAAATCCACAGCACTTGAAAGAAAATAACATAAATTGACATTTATATAACGCCTTTTAAGTTAGGGAACCCATCTCAAAACACTTCACACAAGTGTCTGGGAGCCTGAGCTGGGGATGGGAGGGAAAGATCACCAAAAGAGCAGTCAAAAAGAAAGTCTTAAAATCTAAGAAAGTAGGTTATTGTTTTCTTTTTCAGCTGCAGATTGACTTATTTTTTATTTCCAGCATTCCTGTTTTAATGTTTTCTTTTCACGGATGTTGGAAGCTTACTTGAAGGACTTCTCAGGACTTCTCTAGCGCTAGAAGAGACGTCTCAACGACGTGATAAGGCGCCATATCAAATGCAAGGATTATTATTATATATTACGTATTCCTCTGTAAGGCACTTGCACATTAATTGTCTTTATTCTTTTAGCACTGACTTGCAAAGCGTGACACTCACATTGGCCTCAAAGCTGGTTCAACACCTTGCATTACAGAAGCAGCAGGTAATGTGATTTATCAGTAAGTGTTGAGAAGTGTACCAATTTTTAGAAGGGTTTGTGAAGAGTTCTCAAATATAGCTCTGTTATTAATAGAAATCATTGGACTCCGAAAGTCACGACTTCAGACAGTGGGTTCATTTAGTTGCACAGAGTTGTGGAGCGGAGCAGCAGACAGATATCCGATTGACAGCTGCAAACGTGCTTATTGATGCTGTCCCATTGCTGCTTGCCAGTAAACAACTTTATTTAGGTGAGTAAATACTTCTGGCTACATAGGAGAAGTAAGCAGGAAATGAATCCCCTTGCACTGTGAATAAATTCTTGAATTCAAATGCATTTGCATGTAATTTGTTTGTGCTATTTTACCCCTACAGGTATTTGTAAATACTGCAGAGCACAGCACTCTCAGTTCATGTTTATACTGCAGCTGCATTTAATGCAGGCCATTCTTCATTCTCACGGAGTTGCCATGATTTTAACTTTCATTCTATTGTTCACAAAAGTCCCGAACCTAGTCACTAGTGACAAGTTGGACTCATTGTATCAAACACTTTAGCACTAAAGTGCTTTATTGGAGGTATGTGAGTTCTTCTCGGAGCTAAAATAAGCTGAGCTGGCTCCAAGGTGATATATAATATAATAATAATCCTTGCATTTGATCTAGCATTTTATCACGTCTTCGAGAAGTTTCAAAGTGCTTCATAGAATATACTGTAAAGTGAATTGACTGTATATTTTGTGGGCAAAATGTGGAAGCTAGTTGCGCACAGCAATGTCCCACAAACAGTCGTGGATTGAATGACCAAAGTTTTTTAAAGAGATTATTACCCCTAGAAAAGTAATCCGCCAGTCGACTAACAACTGGGTTCCTACTTACTGCTGGGTAAACAGAGGTGTATGGAATAAGGATATGCTTGGCAACGGAATGTCGGAATTAAGTCAGCCCTCTGAGGCAATCTTGATCATCCGCTTGCTGAGCCAAAACGATACACCAAGACACTGGTCATAGCAGTACAACCAAACTGGATCATCGAAAGGATTTGAAGGGGCATACCAATCACTGGGAGCAGGGATTCTTCCCACTTCGCTCCTGCTATGGCTGAAAGCCAATACCCTAACTGAGCTAGGGTGGTCCTAGCTAGACAAGCAACAGGAATCTCGTCAGACAGTACTCTCAATAGCTTTAGCTGGCTAAACTTCAGCGGTAACCCAAAGCTCATCCTCAGATCCCCAAGTGTTAGCTCTTGCCAGTTTACGCCAAATACTCTTCGAGATTTAGGGAAGTAGGATGCATCGCTTCAGGGAGAGAGTGTACATTCCATTCCAGAGATAAGGAAATTTGCATGCACAGGTGACATATATATGTAGAATTATCAATCTAGTCTAAATATTCTTAAATAATGGTGATAGCTTTCCATGCTTGTCAGCATGGCTGACCCATAAAAAAAATGCTTTCAACTGATCTGCCTTTGTGGACTCGAAGATTATTTTTGAGGTTTGCGTAGAAATAAAATGAAAGAAAACCAGAATTTAAATGAAAATCCACCGCTCGCCAGCCAGAAAATTATTTTATAATCTACAGATTCACTTTTTTAAGAAAAAATTGAAGGGAAGCTACAAAGCACATTACGACATCTATAAAGTTTGCTATCTTTTTCACATCCAGTACAATACTGTCACACATATTCCAACCTTTCCATTCGCTCTAGGTTGGTGGAATTTTAGTTGATAAAAAGGCAGCTCTAAAAGCTTCTCTCGACCAGTGTGGACCTCATTTCTAATTTTCTAAGTGCAGAAGGAAATTGACAGATTACGTAGTCCATTCTTGGATTGTGAAGAGTCTGTTCCAGCGGAGCCATCCACAGGTGCTTGTCATTCAAGACTGTTTTAAGAGCAGTTACATAAAAGAGCAATTAAGTTGGGTTTCTCTAACGGCAGTGTTAGAATAAAGGCAAATTTACTTATTTTACACATCTGCTGGAAAGCAGCTGTGATACTTAAACCCCACCCAGACTCTCCACAGCAGGAAATATGCTCAAACAATACAAACTACTTAAATACAATCTTAATCGTGAACCACAACAATAAGTATTGCAATCCATTTTGGAGGTGGGAAGAACAATTTTTTTAGCAAACTTTTTTTATCACTGGCTGAAAATCGACTTGAAAGGCTGGTTTCGGAGCCAGTGAAAAAATCATGATGCAGATTTGACCAATGCAATTCTTAAAGTAGAAACCAAGTGAATGCAGTCCCTGAAGTATACACATCTGCAAAACTAACACCCAGTCAGTGGTGCCTAAAGGGTTAAACTGTCGTGTTTGGGAACCAGAGCAAAACGATTATTGTAATGCGCAATGTGGCGACAGAGAGGATAGAAAATGCTGTTATTTAAATTGAATTGCATTCCTTGCATCCCATAAAGCTCCCGCAAATGAACCGAAAGTACAAGGTCAGAGTTAACCTAGAAAACCCACTGAAATCCCAGTTCAACATCATAAACTAATTAAATGAACCCATTGTTTTAAAGAGTGGTTGAGCGTGTGGCTGAGAGTGGTTTTAAGTTTAAGCATCTCGAGTTGTCACAGCGCTTTGGGACATCCTCTTGACGTGAAAGGCACTATACAGATGTAATTTGTTGTTGTTGTATAACCATCTTATTATTTTAACATTACTTTCTGTGTTAGCCACTAACCCTGATTTTGCAATCCAGGTCTGCTGGACACATTAAGCTTGTGGAAATGCGTGTTCACCCTTCTACAAGATGAAGAGCAAGTGGTGAGGGACACAGCTGCAGACGTCATACGCATGATCCCACCTTTTATCAAGGCTTGTTGGGACGATGGTCAGTAGTCTTTATGTTTGTCCCTTTGTGAGAAAGTGTGGAGTCCTTTCATTGCTTGTTTGAAAGTATATACCTGGGTTGACATAGTTCATGTTGAGCACATGAGAGGAGTGACAACTCAAGAGTAAGACATGCACTCAGAAGAATAGCTTTCAAAGTGAGTACTGGTGCATTTTTGATTGTGCTTACCTTCAGGGCTCCACAGCTGTGCCTTTTATGAAGAGGACACGTGTAATTGTTATGGGATTTGTACCACTGGCACATTTAGACCTTTCCTAGATATTGAGGGAAAGGCTGTGGCCAGGAAGCAAACATTATTATTCGTATCTTGTAAACAATTGCACAATGACCAAATCACTAATCATTGGCCTCCTCCGTGCTTTATAACAGGACAGTGAAAATATTACGTTCAAGACTTCATAATTTCTGCATATCTCTTACCTGTGATCACTTTTCTTTTTGAAAGTGTGACCTTTTTGAAACATTTTCAAAACAGCAAACACTATTATTTGTTATCACTTGTTCTGTGAAATCTGCCCCCAGGTGAAATGGGGATAAGTACCACAGTGTCAGAGATTGCAACCTCATAGAGACATTGACTAATGTGGAGTCCTGTAGTTCAGTGGTTAGAGCACTCGCCTTGCAAGCGAGACACCTGGGTTCAATTCTAGGCAGAGCGAAACCTTGGACAAGTTTCCTTACTCCACACGCCTAATAATAATCCCTCCAAAACAGAACAATAATAAATTGGTCATTTTCAATCCACGACTGTTTGTGGGACACTGCTGTGGGCAATTGGCTGCCACGTTTTGCCCACAAGTATACGGTCAATTCACTTTACCGTCTATTCTGTGAAGCGCTTTGAGATGTCGAGAAGACGTGAAAAGTGCTATATCAAATGCAAGGATTATTATTATTATTATTTTCTTCAGCTTTCAATGTGAGGGGCAGTAATCACTACATATAGTCTGATTTGACAGCATTCTTCAATTGCATTGCAAAACGATTGGAACAATATGTTGAACTGACATTGGCAAAGACCAGGTTGCCTACTTGCCAGGTCATATGAATTGTTACACACTGACATTGCTGGAAGGCAAACACTCCCTTCTCATCACGTGAGGGAGTTAAGTGAGGCAATATTTGTGGGAATTGATAATAGCAAGCGGATGAAATTATTCTCTTGCCTAATGTCAGCTGGGATTCATATTTAATAAAAGAGAAGTACTTAATTATCCTGTTCTGACTAGAAACGGGAATATTTCTTTTACATCTCTGCTATCTTTCGACAATCCATACCCACTAACATATTTCACAGGGCATCACAGTTGGACACTGACTGAGATCATTGGCACTGACTGAGATCAGTCATGGGCAACAAGAGATCTGAATCTGTTGATGTAGAATAATCCTATAATAATCCTTGCATTTAATATAGCGCCTTATCAAGTCTTCCAGATGTATCAAAGCTCTTCACAGAATATACAGTAAAGTGAATTGACTATATTTTGTGGGCAAAACACGGTAGCCAATTGCACACAGCAGTGTCCCACAAACAGACGTGGATTGAATGGCCAATTTAATGTTGTTATTTTTTGGAAGCAATTATTACCCCCAGTAAAGCGATCCATCAATCGACTAACAACCGGGTTCCTACTTACTGCTAGGTAAACAGAGGCATGTGGAGTAAGGAAATGTGCCCAACATTTCGCGCTGCCAGGAATCGAACCCCGGTCTCTCGCTCGCGAAGCGAGTGGTCTGACCACGAAGCTACAAGCTACAATGTGTGCCGATTGTATTGATGTGCCAATCAATGCTGACTTACAAGTTTGAAGAAACGCAATATCGTTAAGGCATTTTTTCGCATTATTAATGAAAATGTTACTGTATTCCCTCACAGTCCCCCCATTATTTGCTTTGCTTCTTCAACAAATCTTAAAATGCCTTATTAGATTTTTTTACCCCAAAAATCATTCACTAATGAATTCTAACTTGTTGCAACTCCAAACCATTGCCCCCTCTAACCTCCTGCATTATCCAAAACACACATTTCAGTTCAATCAACAATCAGAGAGAGCCTCTGCTTCATTTGCTCAGTTATCAGTTGGGAAATTGTAGAAAAATAATTTCCATGAAACAGCACCAGATCTCGGAGAAACTGTGACATCGTGTTTGTTGTATTCCATATTATTGCTTTGGAAGCATAATGCCAGCTTCAAGGCTGTTTTTCTTGTGCTGCAGAATTGTGACTTGATTATCAATTATTAGTTTTGACCCAATGTCCATGCGTTTTACTTACCACAAAGTTTGGCTTATCACGGTGACAACAAATATGAAAGTTGGAAAAGGCCGAAAGGCTGCGAGGAGCTAGAAAGCAACCTTACAGACAACATTTGGGGGGAGAACTGCATGACACCACTTCATTTACTGTGATTTTGCATGTATATATATATATATGTATATATATATTGTATATTGTAGCTTATATTGTAGCTTAGTGGTTAGAGCGCTCGTCTTGCAAACGAGGAGACCTGGGTTTGATTTCCAGGCAGGTTGGAACGCTTAATGTCTCATTCAAAAGACCCGTCTCCAACAATGCAGCACAACAACAACTTGCATTTATCTAGTTTCCATCATGCTGTATTTGGTCTTGGAGCACAGTCTCAAACACTGCATTGGAACATCAGCCTAGCTCATATAAGTTCAAAGTCCCGACATGAGACTTGAACCCACAACCTTCTGGCTCAGGCGAGAGAGGCAGGTTGCCTTCGTTTTTATAACACCATGCCATTCAACCCTTAATCCCCACCCCTACCACAGCAGCCTGTTATCCAAAATAACAGTTACCAGACGCCAACAACAGGATGCACAAAATGTCAAGGAACCAGCAATGGTTCGAAAGGGACGATACGCATGAGCTAGATGTGAGTCATTATTGATTCACAAGTGGCTTAAAGGCAGCAATGGGAGATGAGCGATTTTACTCAGTGGTAACCTAGGAGTAAATAAATTCACACCATTTAAGACGGGTACATTATAATTTGGAGCAGCTGCAATTTGGTACAAAAACAAACTGGCAGCTGCTGAGTAAACCGTGTATTAGACACGCTGGACCTGAACTGAACTAATGATGACCAGGGGCTCCAAATATCTTATTCCAGTCGCTGAGCACTGTGTATAAGCGTTTAAATATTTGCTAAGTCGAGTTACTAGTCCTCATATTCACCATGCATTAATCAAACAGTACATCAGCTCCAATGACCGAGGGATAACAAGCTGCTCTTATATAGATCATTGCTAATGGTTTCTAAATCGCTCATTTTTCTTCCCCGTCCTTTGAACCTTCATAGAATATTACAGCACAGAAGGAGGCCAACTATTCCCACTCCTCTGCTCTTACCCCATTCATTCATTCCTTCATTTTGCAGTTTTCAATGGTACAGTAATGATAATTCCAGTTTGTGTGTTATTTCATACATTCGTAGGTTCTCTCAGCACAGAAAGAGGCCAGTCGGCCCATTGTGCTTGTGCTGACTCTGTAAGTGCTGCCACCTGTTTCATCCCATTTCCCTGCCTGCTCCTCATATCCTTTTATATGTTTCCTTTTCAAATATTTATCTGATAGCTTTTTAAACTACTATAGATTTTGCTTCAATCACATTTTTTTGTTATAGAGTAACTTGACCTAATAACCCTCTGTGTAACAATAATCTTGTAATTTCCCTGAGTGGGTCAAAACAATCTTAAATTGATTCCCTAAAGTTACCAGTTCACCAGCCACTGAAAGTGTGTTGTCATGTTTGCAGTGTTCTTCACTGCTTCCTGTGAGAATACAATTTTTTTTGTCCAGGAGTAAATACCTCACATCACTTATTGTAGGATTAGGTCCACCTAGCTTTGGTTCTGTTGTGGATTTCATGGGAATAGTTCCCCTTTAGGAAATTCCTGTGCCCTCATGTCACATGTGTCACCCTTCAAGTTGGGCTTGTAGCTAAGCTAACTCTCCCCATAATATAGCTTTCTTCTGATCATCGATCAGATCAGACCAGGTTAAATACAAAACAATAGATGTTTTTGGTTCCCCTCCCACTCCTTCTATTGTCTGCAAAGATACTTTCTACAGCCTAGCTGCCACTGACTCATGTAACCACACATAACGAAACAATGGGCAAGCAAAATACATGAACCAGATTTACAATAATAATAATCCTTGCATTTGATATAGAACCTTACACGCCGAGAGGAAATCGCAAAGTGCCTTGCTGGATTTATTGTAAAGCGGCGTGACTGTGTACTGTGTAGGCGAACGCTATTTGGTTTTTAAAACCAAGTTAATTGCCCCCCGTAGCTCAGCTTTCGTTTTCCTGTGGTGAATCATGACCCTCCCGCTCCAGCATTGAGTTTCTTAAATGAGTCCAGTGCCCTGCCCTCCAGCACCCTTCCTGGCTACCTATCCCATCTGTCAAGTCAGGCTGTCTATTGAACGGAGCATGACTAATGTGAGCCGAGCACGACTAATGTGAAGTGGAACGCAATGCGCAGAAATGAATACAATTAAAAAAAACTTCGGAAACGACGCCCATAAAAAGGGTCGATTGAAAGAACCGAAACAAAGGCTATGTGTTTCGAAGTTTAAATCACGTGTACACATCCATATGTATTTTTCTTCACTTGATGTTCTGAATTCTGCTTTGAGCAAGTGTTGTTACAGCACATTCTGTGAGGCAACGTTTCTCTCAGCTTTGCCCTTTGTGTTTTACAAGACAATCGAATTACCTGATGGTGCTCTCACTCCTGCCCCACTATTGGTAATGGTCATTTTTTTTGAGTGATTGGTAAATTAAAAAAAAATTTTTTTTGTAGCATTTCAAACAAGAACATTAAACTCCTATTTTATAGCAGCACTGCTAAAACTTTCATAATATAGTTCAGTTTTATTGTTCTGGCAAAAGTAGATTTTCCGCTGGCACCGTAGGTATTAAATTGGTCCCCATGATGGTAACATAAACCAGATGGAATAGCAGCAATCTAAAATGAGGTCTGTCTCATTTTGGCACGTGTGTGTGTTTCACTTCACTCTGTTAGTGTATGCCGGTGTTTGGATCTTTCACTACATCTATCTATGTGTGTGTGTGTATGTGTGTCGTTCTCTCTTTTCACTGTGTGTGCATGTATCTACCTGTGCGTCTCTCTTTCATTCTGTATGTATGAGTGTGTGTGTGTGTGTGTATCTTTCAGTCCGTATGGGTGTCTTTTGTCTTGTGTGTATATGTCCTTCACTCTGTGTGCGTGCATGTGTTTCTTTCAGTCTACATGTGTGTCTTTCAACCTGTATGTGTGTATGTTTCAATCTGCGTATATCTTTCATCCTGTGTGTGTGTCCTTCACTCTGTCTGTGTTTGTGTTTCTCTCAATTGGTGTGTGTGTGTACGTGTGTGTCACAGGTTCTGACACCTCTCTCCCTCTGTGCAACCTGGTATGATTTTGAATATATAATGTGCCAACTAAGAGAAATGGGACATTTTTAAAAAATCATATGAACGATGTGCTTAGAAAAACAAGCAAGACATTTTATCACTGACAGGAGGAATGGAAGCACCGGGTAAAATCAGGAAACAGTTAAGTTTGCAACGACACCTTCCAGCGATGTGGAAAAAAACTTTCTGCCCTGCCATGAATAAATTAGAATCGCTGTGTTTCAAGCAAACCCTGCACCTCAAAAAAAAATTTGCATCCAGTAGCTGAAATGCCCACTAATGACTCTTGTAATTTGGATCCGCACAGTGAGTTATTGTGTGCATCCTGGCATTGTTGCTGTTCCATTTTACCAGTGAGGTGTGAAGCTGCGGGGTTGTTTTATTGCTCTCAGTGTGGGTTGCACGCAGGAAGGGCTGAATTCAAGCGGGCCTTTCTCGGAGAAAGTAATTGAATTAGTGACCCTTGACTATTCCAAGTCTAGACTATTCAAACCTCCTGGCAATTCATTGAGTTAATTTAAACAACTTTTTTGTCAATAAGAAAACCCAACAAAATGTGCACACCACGTTGGTTAACTTTAATCTGAACGACATCTTTACTGGAAAAGCTGTGAATTCCTGTTAAGATGCGATGCATTGTCCCCACAGACTTTTGGGGATGTTTAAAAATTCAGGTCTAGATTCTGGGGTGCAACTCCCAATGTTTGTGCACGGGATTCAAAACGCTGCTTATGAAAACTGTCTAATTTGCCGTATTTTCAAAAGAGCTGATCGTAGTTTCTGAAAGCCAGGAATATACGGGGGGGGGGAGGGGGGGAATGGGGAAAGCTTGTGGGGTGGCCTCAAAACTCTTAACTCTAACCAACTCCCAAATGTGGTGCATTCCAGCTTTTTGTGGCCCTTTACCAGAATTCAGAACTTGCTGTTTTGCCAATCTGGTCAATGTAATAGTAATGCTTAAATTTGATAATGTGCCCCACCCACCGTCTCAATCCACTTTACAGTTTATCTGTGATGTGTAGTGACTATATTTCTCACCAAAAGCAGCAGCCAATTTGCGCACAGCAGGGTCCCGCAAACGGTCGTAAAATGAATGAACAATTTTTTTTCTGGGGGGTTACTGGCCAGCGCACAGAGAGAAACTCTTTTCTCTTTTCCTATCGTGCCAATGTAGAAAGTCACAACAGAAGTTGTTTGGCTTTATGAATACAGCATCTTCAATTGCAGAAATATTTGCCTAACAGTAACTGCATCTGATGCAGATCACCAAAGAGTTTGGTGAAGAATCGATGAAGATGACTAAAGGCTAGGTGAACAAGTATTTTTAGGGATGTTTTGATGACAGAAGGGTGATGGCACACCCTATTCTTCCTCCAGCATGGTACAGGGAGCCGTAGAGTGTGAATTTGCTTTGCACTGTTGCGTTACAATAATAATAATCCTTGCATTTGATATATAGCACCTTAACACATCTTCGAGACGTCCCAAAGCGCTTCACAGAATATAGTGTAAAGTGAATTGACATTTGGTGGGTGAAACGCGGCAGCTAATTGCGCACAGCAATGTCCCACAAGCAGTCGTGGATTGATTGACCATATTTTTTAAAGGGATTATTACCGGAATCAATCTGCCAATCGTCTAACAACCGAGTTCCTAGTTAACTACTAGGTAAACAGAGGCGAGTGGAGTAAGGAAATTGGGTTCCCTTGTATCAGCTGGACATTCTGCAGGAATGCTCAACAGGACCCCTTCCATGGAGGTTGGGAAATCAGCAATGCAAATGGGCTAAGGCTGCCCATCCGGTTCTTCCCCTAACTTCAGAGCAGGGTATAACAGAGGTATATTCAGGGTATATTCAGAGCGGGTCATCTTTCTCAGTCAGAATGAAGCATGGGTAGGGGGCTAGCACTAGAAATAAGGCTGCTAACAGCAAAACCAGAACAAATTAACTCTTAATGAGCCTAAATCCTGTAATTGACAAAATTGAACACAGACTGCCAACAGTCCAGTGTTATAACAAAGCCATTTCCTCTGCAGTTATTATCTGTGAATTGTACTAGAATTGCATTTTAGTTTTGCTGCTTTCTTTATAACTCTGTACCACTTAGGTTGTGTACACTGGGTTGCTAATTATGACCAAATAGAGGATTTACTTAAATCATTCTCCAAGTCCCATCATAGAATCGTAGAATTTCACTGCCATTCAGCCCCTTGTGCCTCTGCCGATTCAATAAAAGAGCTTCCCTTTTTTTAAAAAAATGATCCCTTTCGCCCCTCTCCGCTGCCCTCTTCCAGGTTCCCTTCTATGTCTTTCTTTTTAAACATCTTCAGCTACTGTTTTGGCACTGCTTACAGGGAGGGACATGTAGTGCCTTTTCCAATAGCGTTAAATACCTTCCACGTTGGGGGAATCACATCTCAAAGCTCCTCACAATGCTGGCTCGGCAGCTGATCCCAAGGGGAGAGGGTGTATGAGATATTAAGAAGGTGGGGAGTGGAAAGATGATTAAAAACAGTCAAAGAACAAAGAGGACTTTGAAAGTGGGAAAGGAGTGAGTGAGTCAGAGGAACCTGCAGAATGGAGTTCCAGAGAGTGGAGGCAGAATGGCTGAAAGCCCACCTGTCATTGTTGGGGCAAGAGACACGAAGCAGACCAGTGTTTGCTGAGCAAAGGCAGCAACTGAGTTGGTAGGATTGGAGAAGGCTGCAGAGGTAAGGTGGGGCAAGGCTGTGCAGGGATACATCAGTGCAATACAGATAATGGCCAAAAGCCCAATAGCAGAATGTTAACTGCTTATAACAAGCTGGCCAGGATATAACGTGGAGTCCTGTAATAATAATATTCCTTGCATTTGATATAGTGTCTTATGTCTTCAAGACGTCTCAAAGCGTTTCACAGAAAGCACTTGTCTCGTTTGGTCCCCAAAATATATAGTCAATTCACTTTGCATTATATACTGTTAAGGGCTTTGAGACGTCTCAAAGATGTGATAAAGCGTTATATCAAATGCAAGGATAATTATTATTGGTGGGCAGAAGACAAACATGAGAAAGAAGAAAAATTTGGAGGCAATGATATAGATTTTTGGGGGGTTCATAGTAATACCTTAACTTCTCGTGCTTATTAATAACTATTTTCATACTTGCTGCCACCCACCCTTCTCCGTGTATTTATCTGGGATGAAAAAATGCAATGGCTAGTGACCTCATCGACCCTTACTGCTAACCCTTACCAGCTGAATGAGGGATCTTCTTTTCTCACTTCCAAGTACTGCTGCAAAGTCCGCGCACTTCTCATAGATACATTACCAAGAAACACAGCAATTGAAATCTATGAATATTTTTGTGCAGCCACAGTTTTGATTGCAGAATTTTACAGGCATAATAATAACTATAGGGGCATTGTTGATCAGGACATTGGGATAAACTCCCTTCTCTCTTCAAATAATGCCATGGGATCTTTGACTTCCACCGGGACAGACAAATGGGACCTTGATTTAATATCCCGTCTGAGGGACTGCACCTCCAACAATGCAACGCAGCTCTACTCTCTCCCACCCACCCCCGCCGCACCTCCAGCAGTGCTAGCTTAGACTGTGAGCTCAAAGTCTCTACCAGGGGCTTGATCCTACGACTGTCTGGCTCAAAGGCGAGAGTACTGCCATCTGAAACCAGCTTTTTGTTTTCGGAGGGGAATATAAACCAGGACAACTTTCTGAAAGGACTTCAATATTTCTGCTGAAACCCTGGTTCACGCCTTTGTCACCTCAAGGCTGGACTATGGGAACTCTCTCCTCGCCGGCCTTCCCGGCACCTCCCTCCACAAGCTGCAGGTCATTCAGAACTCTGCAGCTCGTGTACTGTCCCGCACCAGGCTTCGCGACCACATCACTCCCACCCTCGCTCGCCTCCACTGGCTCCCCATCCCCCAGAGGATTGATTTCAAGATCCTCATCCTCACCTACAAGGCCATTCACGGCCTCGCTCCCTCCTACCTCTCCAACCTACTATCCCCCTACCTACCTGCCCGTACCCTCCATTCCTCTGGCTCCGGTCTGCTCCACGTCCCCCGCCCCAACCGCCCTACCATCGGTGGTCGGGCCTTCAGCCTCTCAGCCCCCAGGCTCTGGAACTCCATCCCCCAGTGCCTTCGCCTTGCTTCATCCCTTTCCTCCTTCAAGGCCGGTCTCAAAACCTTTCTCTTTGACCGTGCCTTCAGCTCCCCTCTCGACTCTCTTCCCCCTCCTCGCTCCCTCCCTTCCCTCCCCTCACCCTGACCATTTCCCCCCTCCTCGCTCCCTCCCTTGCCTCCCCTCACCCTGACCATTTCCCCCCTGCTCGGGTCATGACCCAACTGTGCAGCGCCTTGGGACGTCCTCCTGACGTGAAAGGCGCTTTATAAATGGAATCTTGTTGTTGTTGTTGTTCTTTGATATTGCAATGGCAGGGCATTAAAACCATCCACATGAAAACCACAGGCAGATGGAGGTATTTTACTAATAAAAAAAACAGAGATCCTTCAATGTCACAGGGAAAATCTGCCTGTGTGGGACTCGCAGACTGGTTTGGATATTCTGAGGCTTGGTTACAAAGATTTACAAACAATGTACAGCACAGAAACGGACTACTCTGTCAAACCAGTCTATGATTGTTTTTATAATCCACATGAGTCTTCACCCATTCCTTACTCTCTCCCAAACCCTTCTATTCCCTCTCCTTCATATGAAGATTTATCTTCTTCTTGAATGCAATGAGTACCACAGTGGTGATGGGATTCTGCAGGTGTCACAGACACCCAATTGTCCAAAAAAAATCATCAAAAGAACAAAAAAACGAACCTGGGTTGGATTCTCAGTGGGTAGAAACGGTAGGCAAATTTCCCTAATTCACACGCCTCTATTCATCTAGCAGTAAGTAGGAACCCGGTTGTTAGTCGATTGGCAGATCGCTTTTCAGAGAATAATAATTCCTTCAAAGAAAAAAGATGGTCACTCAGTCCACGACTGTTTGTAGGACACTGCTGTGTGCTGTGCTGCCGCATTTCGCCCACAAAATGTACAGTCACTACACTTTACAGTATATTCTGTGAAGTGCTTTGAGATACTTCAAAGACGTGATAAGGCGCTAGATCAAATGCAAGAATTATTATTATAGAATTATTATTATCATCCTGTTCCACCCTTCACCTGTGCAGCACAAAAAGGTGACGTGACGGCTGCATTTGTTGCTCTCCTGCCCGCCTGTCTCCTTCTGCCATTCGACCTTCAATCATCGGTCTTTATGTGTGAAGGGAGAGCAAATTGCTGTGAATAGGGCTGGTGTAATCTGTTGACTAAAGGGTTACCTTCTCAGATAACATTATCATTTGCTTTAGATCACTTGCCCTGATTGCATAGTTTCCTTTTATTCTCTCTCAGACTAATTTGAGGGTTTGCAACAGGCTCTGACAAGCGAGAAAGAAAAAGAGAGAGGGTAGGGGTGCCATTAAACTCAAGTGATTGAGGGAGGGTAATTGTATACGTACCGCAATTAAATGGCTAATAATTCTTAAGGTTTAATTTACCGAGAAATGTAGAAAGCAAAATCTTTGATTTACTTGAAGGAACAAGGCACATAACTCAGAGATAGACAACATGTTGTAAACAGAGCAGGGCTTTTCTGCCTCATTGGGTTTTTCTTTTGTTTTTTTCTCTTTCCTTCCTCCCTTCTCGTATTTCCTTCTCCTACTCCCCTGAAGGTGCGGAAGTCTGTCAGTCTCTGGTTCCACTTGCGCGGTGCCCTCTCTCTCTCTCTAAAGACCACAAAACTCTAGTCAAAAAGACAAGGGAATCTCTCCTGGTGTCCTGGTCAATGATCCTGCAGACCAATTGCCTACTCACCTCATGGCTATTTGATTGGACCTTGCAAATGTGGCTGCGTTTGTCTACAAACAACCTTCACAAAGTCAAAACGTAATTACTGTAAATTGCTTTAATCTTTCTTGACTCGATAAGGATCTGTGAAAATCATGAGCCTGACCAGTGATGGCCAACCTGTGGCCCACAGGCCGAAATTGGCCCCTGAGACCGTCAAGAAGTAACCCCTCCCAATCATTTGCACGAGTTTAGGTAAGTCCGTGTTGGATTGATAGTATGCTTTAAATTTTTTTTCTTGATTACATATTTTTTAATTTATGGCATAATCAAGAAATATTCAATCAGGAAAACTTATTTTGTCATCCAACCTTAAAGGTTGGCCACCACTGCCTTAGACAACAGGATCAGTTCTATGTTAATTACTAATATCAAGCAATCATTTTGCTTTGTGTCTAAGAAGAAAAGGCAGAGAGAACTTTGGTTTAAGGACAGCACCTCCAACAATACAATGCATCCCACTATTGCATTGGAGTGTTGGCCAGGACTCACCTTGTACTGCACTGGAGTGTCAGCCGAGACTTTGGGACTTCAACTCACAACCCACTGACCCAGAGGCAAGAATTGTAATGACTGAAACAAATTGACACCTGAGATTTTCCATTTTAAAGTAATGTTCAGCACTTAACATGCGATATACCTCAACAGGTTGATATCAGCAGGTTATTCAGACCATTGAGGGGACAAGGTAGGGCATCCCAGTCCCATGTGATGCTCACACTCTCTGCCCCTCACACCCCCCACCACACCACTACCCTTTCCAGCTCACATTAGTAAATAACAATCAGGAGCAGGAAGACTTGAATGATTTTGACTTTTCATAACACAGAGGGCCAGAGTAGAAACTCCAGTTCCTGCCCCAGGTGAGATCAGCTAACTCAGCAGAGACCGGAGATTGAAAGCGGGATCATCCAGGATCTGCATGGCTCGGTTTCGCACCAGGCAGCCGTCTCCTCACTTCACTCAAAAGTCTGTGCACCCCAGGTCGCAAATTGGTTCCATGTCAAGCTCATTTCAGGCCTCAGGCTGCCTGACTGGAACACATTTGTGAAATTGCATGAGAATTGCAAACTGTATAATTTCGAGCGACAAGATCGAGCGACAAGCTGCCCAGATGTATTGGATTATAGTTATTTTTAGATTATGCTGATATGCAATGTGAGCGCATTTATTTTGGAAAATAGTTTTAGTTTATTTGTTTATTTTCCGAGTGGATTTTCACATACCTCCCCTCTACTCCCCTCCCCTCTCCTCCGAGCGTTTCTAAGAGCCTCTGGTCCAGTTTTAATGAGAAACATCTGTCTTGCTTCACTTTGGAACAGAATAATCAGAACCAGTTGGCCACAAAGTCTTTGTTAACAAAACGCACATACAATATTCAGACCCATCAGACATAATTTAGTAAGCGTCACGGGGGTGGAGGTGGGGGAAGCAATAATTAAAAGTTTTTATACAGAGAAATATTCGTTGAAGGTGAAATCTTGCGGGGGAAGTATCTAATTGTATACTGAGTCAAGGGCTCAAGAATTACCACTGCTTTGTATATATTTTTAAAACAAATTGCTATGATCTATGCGGTCATGTCACTGTGCTATGTCAGAAGCCAAGACAAGGTTACCTTAGCTGTCTTTTTCCAAAAATATTATTTCAAAGAAATTCAGTTTTTGTTGTTTACTTAATGAAGGTGATTGTTTTTCCGCATTGAGCAATAGATTACGCAGACTGTGCCTCTGGAAAACATCTTTGACGACTGCAAGGCAGTCTTTATTCCCCCGAAGGCCAAAGTGGCAGCTCTTTCTCCAGCCGGGGTTATTTGTTATACCGAATCCTCTCTGCTGCTGCACACATTTCCTCCCTCCCCCTCCTCCCCCAGAGCTCAGAAGTAATTGAGTGCTGCAAAATTTTGTTGCTGGCCCGAACCCCCTCTCTTCCCTTCCCCCCACCTTCTCATCCTTCCATCAGCAGGAGTCACACTGTCCTGACAGTCATTCTAAATGGAGCCATCAATGAAAACTAAGCAGCATCTCAAAACACTATCGAGTGATGTGGTCTGATGGGTATTGATAGGTGTTATTGAGCAAATGAGCCACAGCATTATTATTATAATTATTATTATGATAAGAGTCCTTACATTTAGTATAGAGCTTATAGAGCTGAAATGCTGTACATTGTCCAGCACCTTGGGTCGTCCTCCAAACGTGAAAGGCGCTATACAAATGCAAGGATTATTATAATCTTGTTGTTCTTTCAGGTCCGGAGGACGTCCCAGAGCACTTCAAGGGATATAATTGTAAAGTGTAGTGACTGTGTTTTGCGGGCAAACACGGTAGCCAATTTACGTTCGCAATGTCTCACAAGTAGGCATGAAGTGAATGATCACGGTCTCATAGTATGTGTTTTTGATTATACTGAATTGGCTCCAAAAACTGGCCAGCAACCAAATTGAATAAGTGGAATAACATCCCCTAATAACAAAGGATTGCTCTGGTCCAGTATTAATAATAATAATGCCATGGGATCTTTAACATCTACCTGGACAGATGCTGGAGAAGAGAGTTATGCCGCTGTTGATCCAACATTATTGTATGAGATAATGAACCGAGACCCCTCTCCTGTTCAGGTGGATGTTAAATATCTCACGGCACTATTTGAAAAGAGAAGGCAGTTTTTCCCAGTGTCCTGGCCAACAATCCCCCAGATAAAATTGGCACTTAATTTCATTACTGTTTGTGGCCCATTGCTTTGTGCAAACGGGCTACCACATTCATCTGCAAAAATATACATTGATTACAATAGCCTGATCGCACGTTACACAAAATAATAATAATCCTTGCATTTGATATAGCACCTTATCACATCTTCAAGACATCTCAAAGCGCTTCACAGAATATATGGTAAAGTGTAGTGATTTTTATTTTATGGGCGAAATGTGGCGGCCAATCGTGCACAGCAGTGTCCCACAAATAAATCCTGCAAAGCTCTTTGAGGTGTCCTCCTGACATCAAAGGCTAAATCAAATGCAAGGATTATTATTAAGATAAGGCTGAGACACATTAGCAGACAAAAAGCAACAAAAGAATCTATACGTTTCAACTATTTTAGTGGATTATTTGTTACTCTCATTTCTCCTGTTTTTTCTGTCTTTTTCTCTCTCTCTCTCTCTCATCTATGCTTGCAAGAGTACATAAGGTAATAGTAAATTGACTTCAGGCAGAACCCTTGACTGGACCAAGCCTTGCACAGTGAATCGGAAATGCGTTTACAAACGTACTCCTAACAACGAGTTCCATATGATGCCCAGCTGAGGTTCCAGGAGAGAAATCACACGATTTATCGTTCCCGGTCTGGGAAAGTGATCTTTTCAGCATATTCTTTTTGTTTGTAAATATAACTTCTCTGCAGTTACATTTAGTAAAATTCCACGGTGCTTTGCTCAGAGCAACTGTTTGTGTGCTCTGCCAAACACAGACAAAAGAAGCTGATCAATGTCAGTTGGGTTTGCACTGAACATAAACATGTTGGAACTCATCAAGCCATAGTCAGCTTTTTCTCTGCCTCTTTTTCTTCCTCCTTTTCTCCCCACCCCGTTTTGAAAGTTTTTGTGATTTTCTTTCTTCTACCACTGAGTCCAGGCTTCCCTGGCTGACTCTCCGGATCTGGATCCCGTCAGACCCTCATGCTAACCTTCAAATCTCTCCACATCCTTACCTCACCCTACTACAGGGCAGTTTCCTTCAGCCCCGGCTCATTCGTTCACTCCACAAATGGCCCCACTGCACACCCCGTGCCCCATCTCACCACACCCTTCAGCCACCATGCCCCATTCTCTGTAGCTCTCTTGCAAATTCTTTCTGACTTCTACTCTCTCCTTCTGTTTTAAGCAGTTCCGAGATGCTAATGGTTGAAAGGCACTACATAAGTACAAGTTATTGTTGGCTTCAGAACTCTTATTTGTTGATTGTCCCGTTCCCCACCTTGCTTGTCCATTGTCCATGTAAAGTGCTTTCTCCTACTTGAAAGACTCATATATAACATAAATTGTCGTCCAGTGCGGTCCTAACACAGCTATTGATAACATTTTGTTCATTAAATCCTAATTTCAGTTGAATCTAAATGAGATTCTGGCATTCTGCCTAGTTAACCATCACATTGGAAACTTTCTGGACATGATCCATTCATGTTATGCTCCAGCTCTTTTGAACTTCGCTACAGTGCACAATAACACAGCAGTTTTCATCAAAGAATCTCATATCCAGAACACACACTAGGCCACAGAGTTATTGATTTCTGGCTTATGGCCATCATACCCATGCAACTGTTCTCAAGCACAAGGGGGAAGCTCTTTCTTACCGAGATGAGAGCCATTCCCACCCCTCCCTCTATCCGCCAGGAATAGTAGGTGGCACAGGGTGAGGGGAAACATCTTAAGAGAGAATGGAAGGGAAGACAAGGCAGAGGGAAGAATTCTTACGCTTGAGAAGAAGTTTTGAATTCAAATCTGTTTTCACAAGTGTCTATTGAGGCTAGATCACTGGAGTCTTTTAAAAGGGAATTGGGTAAACACCTGATCATAAAAATAATAAGGGGTATGTGGAATGAACTGGAAAGTGGAATTTTAAAAAAGGGGCAATTTCTATAAATAGTTAGCAGTGCTACAGACATGTGCAGAAAAGTTCTGTTTCTAATTTTGAACAATTCTGTTTCCTTTCCAAAGGTCAAAAATATGCTACACATCATTCCAGTTCTACATTCACTTTCAGTTCTCTAAACTGTTGACTTTGCCACAATTTTTTTTNGGTGGGGAGGGAGGGGGGAGGAACTGGCACAATTTAATCCGACACAAAATCTTTGCTCTGTGATGCTTGTGAAGCAAAACCAGTCTACAAACCTCTCGTCAAGTTGCTTTATTTAGTGATGGAAATGTGTGGATTAATTATCTTTATCTCAATGCTTAATTCCCGGTGCAGACAGTCATGACTTATGGCTTCAGTGGCCTATTAAGCCCCGGTTGTTGGTCAATATCAGAGTGCAAAGTGAACAGAAACTCAGTCACTTCTGCATAGACAACGTTGAGAGGGTAAAGATAAAGGCTGTGGGTGTAACTGACCAACCAGTTCTAACAATTGTAGCATGAGGAAGTAGAAAGATTTGTTAACTGTTAATTTTAGACATCTAAAGCCACCACGCGCAAAAAAAAAACACGCAATTTGTAACGTCCATATGTCGGTCATAAAGTTGGAGTCGGGGGAGAATTTATTTGCTGAACAGTAATGCTTTTTTTTGTTGTGTCTTTTGCAGTTGTTACTGCTTCAAGCACAGCCTTTGTTTCAGTTCACCAAGGAGTAAACGGGCAAGCGTTAGGATTAAAGGCCTTAATGCTTGATTTGTGAAGAATGTTTCCAGACAGGGTCTCTAAACTGCCTGGCATCGAGCCTAGATTAGTTAGTGCTTACTCCCAAGGTGAGGCAACCAAATCCAAATCCAACCTCACGTAAAATAATAATATATATATACTGTCAGTGCTTCCAACACCTGAAGACACAGAGTTTCATGCACATTGATATAGTTACATGAAACCTGAACTGGACTGAACTTTATCCTTGGTAACTAGAGAGATGTGTTCCTGCACACTCACCACTTACTCACTTAATAATTGGGGACTGATTAGCTGGGCTAGAACGGAGACTTGCTCTACAATACAAACGCAATGCAGTCTTGACAACCCCCCTACCCACTTTAATTATAGTTATGCTTTGCATTTATAGCCCTTGCAATTTTGGAATGTCTCCCAAGCACTTCACAGGGAATTAGTCAAGTGTAGTTAGTGACAGTTGTTGTAGGCAACAGGGGCAGAGAATTTGCACACAGCAAAGTCCCACAAGTAGCCATGAGGTGAATGACCAATTTATCTGGAGGATTATGGGTGTGTCTCTGGGAGAAACTCTGTCCTCTTTTTCAAGATTGTCATGGGATCTTTAATGGCCCATTTGAACAGGCAGACAGGACCTTGATTTCTTTGTCTCATCCAAAGGATGACAACTCCAACAATCCAGTGCTTCTCCCCAGCAAGTCCAGTGTGAGTCCCACAGGCAAGATTTTCTGTGAATTAACTCATCATGCTCGCCAGGGATAAAAGTGGTCGACCTGCCTCGTATTTTAAAATTTTAGTTCAAAAGCAAAATTGAGGTATTGCATGTGGATGCCTCGCTGAATAACAACTATAATAATAATAATAATAATCCTAGCATTGATAGAGCGCCTTATCACATCTTCGAGATGTCTCAAAGTGCTTCGCAGAATATACTGTAAAGTGAATTGACTATTTTGTGGGTGAAACGCAGTAGACAATTGAGCACAGCAGTGTCCCACAAACAGTGATGGATTGAAGTAACTAAATTATTATTTTTTGCGCAACTGCACAGAGCAGACGTCTAAAGAGGAAAGTAAATGTCGTTTATTATAGGAGTCCCTCGCAAACAGTTCATGTCCCAACACCAAATCCAAAACTCAGTCTTTTCACATTTCCAAGTTACACTTATGAGAGAGAATATAAATGTTTTTAAGTGTGCTTGATATTCTACATGTAAATTTAGACTTTATTTGGAAGCTGGTTTAACGCACAAATTGAAACAGATTTAAGAATTTTTCACAATTCTGAGCAATTTTAAATTTGAAGGCACAAAGATCTTACAGGCTGAGAGTAGGTGGAATTTTGGACTTCAGAGCATGTATAACATCTTCCAGGGCAAGCTTTGTTTAGATTTTTCTTGTTTGTACGATGCCATGAAACAACGGCTTTGAATTCAGCAGGGAATGATTGAAACCACAAGGCTTTTCGGATAAAACTAAATAAAAAGCGGGGAAATTACAGCATGCAATGCACCATGAGCCCGTCATCTTCCTTCCATTTGGAATCGCTGTGCTGTTAAATGTCTACGGTTCTGATTAACCAAGGGTGGGTAGTTTTCGGGTCTCGTTAACCCATGTAAATTTCAAAGTTCATTCAGATAATACCATAGGGTGGACTGAATGTCAGGCTTTTCAGAACATAACTGCATTGTTTTAGTTTACACAATTTAGACCTATGAAGGAAAAGAATGATAAGAATGATGATGAGTAAAGAAAAATTTGCCCACAGGATATACATTTAGTTCACTTTACAGTATATTCTGTGAAGCATTTTGAGATGTCTCGCAGCTGTAATAAGGCGCTATATCAAATGTAAGGATTATTATTATAAAGTGATTAGTGATTGCAATTTGCTGCAGTGAGTTTTATGTAGCTGAATCGCCATATATTGGTATAATAATAATCTTTGCATTATATTTTATCATGTTGTTAAGACATCCCAAAGTGCTTCACAGGATTTACTGTAAAGCACGGTGACTATGTGTTTCTAGGTGAAAGCAGCAGCCAATTTGCGAATGCAATGTCCCTCAACCACCATGAAATTTTATCTAGGGATTGTTGGCATGGACACTGGGAGAAACTCTTCTCTTTTCAATAGTGCAATGTCTCATTAGAAAGATAGCACCTCTGACAACATAGCCATCATTTTGTCCACAAAATATACAATCAATTCACTTTACAGTATATTCTGTGAAGCGCTTTGAGACATCGAGAAGATGTGATAAGGTGCTATATCAAATGCAAGGATTATTATTTTATCATCCAGCACTACATTGGAGTGTCAGTGTCTGTGAGTTCAGAGCCCTAATGTGGGACTGGAACCGACAACCTTCTGACTCAGAGGCAGGAATGCTACCAATTGTAAAGTATATTAATCTTGACTCCCAATATATTGATATTATAAGAATAAGAAGAGGAATCCTTGAATTTGATGCTAGAGGAGAAACCATTTGGATTGTGTCTTTAGGGTGATTTTACTGGAATCTACTGTGTTCATGCTGTTTGCGCAACAAGGTATAGCCACTGGCTTTTCTTGGCAGCACTGTGAGCAGGTAGTGGTGGATTCATTACCTCTTGCAGCATTGTGTCATTGCGAGCAGCGGGTGAGAAAGATGGAGACTTCAAACGCACACACTGCATAGCGGCCTCGGTCAGTCTCACCAGCAAAAAAGGAGCTGAAGTGCTTTTCTACATTAGTACAAATCGAAAAGGTTGACCTGCACACTGAGTGTGTGTACGCGTGCATGTATGTACATGTATGTGCATGTATGTATGCATGTATGCATGTATGTACGTACATGTACACGTATGATTGCATTTAAAAAAATAAATGTTTTTTTTTTAAACATTAAAAAGCAGCTTTCACAGAAGCTGTGGTTATACTATTGCACAAGGCGAGACAACCGAGCCCTTGAAGGTAATTTCAGTTACTCTGATATAGAGCTAAACATGCAGCTCTTTACCAGGATAACGATTCTCAGCACTGCAGGATAAAGGCGTCATTGATGAAAATCTTAAGGGACGTCTTTTTCACGCCCAAGTATATTTTTTCCTAAGTCTACCGATACCCCATAAGTTGTCGATAATCTAAAGTTTACGGAATATTAAAATAAACACGAGAGTCATTTATTAAATAAGCACCCAATGTCATGAATGAACACCACAGGCCTTCATTCAGTGCAACACCAAGATATCTCAAAAACAGGCCTCTTGCTTATCCTGTACAGATGCTGTGCAAGGTACACAAGCCTTGTTATATATAGGTGCTTCTGACCTGCTGCTGTGTTGCATTGTGTTGCTGAGAGCGTCAGGTACAGATAACGATGGGAGTGGCAGATTTTAGGAGGTAGTGGTTGGAGTTGGGTGGTGCTGTCCTGGGGAGATGTGGAGCAGAAGTTAAGCGATGTGCTGTGAGGAGAGAGGGAGGGAGATCGTGAGTAATATCATGTTATTGTTATAGTAGACTTCACCTGTGTCATCACCAGTCTGAGAAGCAGGTAGATTGTCGAATAGGGGAAGCAGGTAATTCGTAGAAACCATGAGCTAATTTTCTATGGTTCTAGAGGAAGCAAGGAAGTCTGATAGGTGATACTGCCTATCCTGCCTCTGCCAAAGCTCTGAAAGAACTATGTTTAGTCACACTCACCTGCCTTTTGCCATGCCTATCCTATCCCACATTTTTATTTTTCAAATATTTGTCTCATTCTCTTTTAAAGTTATGGATTCTACATGAACCACCATTCTATAATAATCCTTGCATTTGATATAACGCTTTTCACATCGGGAGGACGTCCCAAAGTGCTTCACAGAACACACTGTAAAGTGAATTGACTGTATATTTGTGGGCGAACGCGGCAGCCAATTGCGCACAACAATGTTCCACAAACACTTGTAGATTGAAAATGACCAATTTATTATTGTTTTTGGTTTTGGAGGATTATTAGGGCTGTGGAGTAAGGAAACTTGCCCAAGGTTTCGCCCTCTGCCTGGAATTGAACTCAGGTCTCTCGCTTGCAAAGCGAGTGCTCTAACCACTGAGCTACAGGACTCCACAAGACTCCACATTCTAGAAGGGCATGCTGTGCCTGAGTAACCCTGTATGTGTCAAAACAAAATTCTCCACACTTTTCCCATAGTTTTGTTTTGGAAACAATCTTAACTTTATGCCCTTGAGTTACCTGACCAGGGACATGCCTCCTGAATAGAGAAAAAAGATGTTAAGAACATTAGAAGGTTTATTCAGTTCATTCAGTCCTCCAGAGTCTGACGTTAATACTATAAACAAATTAAGTCGCAGACACCTCCACAGAGGTATTACTGACAGATATAGCAGAAAGAGATATGAGGAATTTTAGACATCTCTCGATATTCTTGCAGGTAAATCTCCTTCTATTTCCGTACAGGCATTTTCTACCCAAAGGTATGGGATTGAAATCAATTGGAGGGTCAACCTAAACCATATCTGGGGTCTCTCTCAGAACCAGCACAGAAATGATAGGCCTAATGGCTTTCTTCTATGCTGAAATGTCAATGACTTGATGCAGTGCTTACAGATCCACCCGTTACAATTTTGTTTGTGAATCTCACAATGAGTCAGACCCCCATTCGTTTCAAAGCGTGCTTTCTGTAAATATACGTGTCTCAAATTCTAGGATGTCTAGTGAATGATTGTGAACACAAAGACTATTCACTATATGTTGATGATGATAATCTTACTTTTGATTTAGCACCTAATCACGTTGAAACATCTCAACAAGCTTCACAGATCTTTCGGTGAGCTGCATTGGCTGTCTTTTGATGGCAAATGTGGCAGCCAATTTGTATAAAATATCCCACAAACAGCCATGACTGATTTTTTAATTCAGGGAACTGTTGGCCAAGATGCCAGGAGAAACTCACTTCCCTTTTCAATGAGTGTCATGTGATCTTTAATGTTGACTTGAATAGTCAGACAGGACCTGGGTTTAACATCTCATCCCAAAATGGCACCTTTGACAATGCAACATTTCTATCTGATAATTGCGTGTCAGTCTGGCTCAGTAGTAGCACTCTCATCTCTGAGTCACAAGGTTTGGATTTCAAGCATAAGCTGACACACCGATACAGTGCTGAGGCCGGGGGTTTCTGCATTGTCGGAGGGGCCGTCCTTCAGATGAGATGTTAAACCGAGGTCCTGTATGCTTGTTCAGGTTTGGACATTAAAGATCCCGTGTTATTATTCAAAAAGAGTCGGGAGTTTCTCCCGGTGTCCAACTAATCCCCCAAATAAATTTGGTCACTCACTCCATGGCAGTTTGTGGAACACTGTTGCACGCAAACTGGCTGCCATGTTTTGCCCACAAAATTCATAGTCACTCACTTTACAATAAATCCTGTGAAGCTCTTTGAGACATCTCTACGACTTGATAAATCACTATATCAAATGCAAAAAGCAAGGATTATTATAATTATTACTACCATTGTTTTGGAGTGTCAGCCTAGACTACAAGCTCAAAGTCTCAACATGGGGCTTAAACCCACAACCTTCTGACTCAGGAGTGAGAATGCTACCAACTGAGCCAGGATGACACCAGTTTTATAAGCACTGAACTTCGGATGAACTTGATGCATCTCTTCAAACCTGCAGCTGTGGTACTCTCACTACCTCCGAGCGCTAAATCCTGTTTCACTTGGAGCCAGAAGAAATAAAACAACAGTATTCGCGGTATTGTCCTTGATTCATAGTTGATTGGTGCCACAGTCAAATCTACACACACAAGTTTTGACTTTGAGGGCAACCCTGGATTCCCCAGCAACCATAAAATGTAGTCTAAATAGGAATCAGGTTAGAATTCCCATTCTCACCATCAATACGTAGCTGTATTGTAATTAAGGAATAGAAATGTGTGTAGATGCGGAACAGCTTGTTTTAGATGGTCATTTTGTGGCAAGGGAGGTGGGGAATAGGAAGCAGGTCTAGTCTCTAGCAGAACCTGCTGTTCAGTAGAATGGGCTGCACAGCCGACTAAAATGGTGAATTATTGATTTACTTCATCACATGGGTAAAGATATAGTCATAGGACCTTGGGATAAATATGGCGCCACTATGTGATAACGTGCGATGTGTAACAGGCAAAACTAGGGTAATGTAAGGACAGTGCTGTCCATTAATCATTTTCATTATGTGCATTTATTGGGTTTTCCCTGAATGGCAGAGTTAAGAGATTTATAGCCCTGCATTCCTTGAACTTTTCAACTTTTGTTTGAAAGAAGACTTAAAGAGGCACAGTCATTTCACCAAAAAAATATGCCTGGCAAATCTCTTCTCACTTTGTTACCCGAATGCGTGCTGCGAGATGTCATTCGTGCCCAAAGACATTGTGCTGTGGAAATGTTATTGAATGAAAATAGCCTTCTCTGGACTATATACTTCTCTGCCAGTGACAATCTCCCACCTCCTCCCCCACAGCCCCCAGTCCTGTCCATTCTTTCCTCTTCTTAAGTCAGAATAATTTCAGATAGTTAAAGTGTCCTGTAGTTTCTTAATAAAACTTGCATTTACTCAGATGTTCATTGTACCAAAAAAACACTTCCCCTCCCCCACCACCACCAAAAAAATAAATACACATTGAAATCTAAAGTTTATACAGAGAAGTAGGTGGTGGAATTCACATACTGTAGTAAGAACCACTTCTTGTAATATAGGAAGGTAGATATTCTGGAATGAAGAAATCAAGGGAGATCAGATGGGGCAAAGGGACTTCTTTAGCTGAACTTGTTTCTTGTTCTTTCGGGAAGTATCTAACCGATTAGGTCACCAGGAACAGATGGAGTTGAGTGTGGCTTCAATCCCAGGCTGGCCTGGGCAGGGGTACATACTTTACTGCAGACTGACTGACGGTGCACTTTTACAGATATATCGTGGTGGGTTCATCTTGTAAGGAAGGCAGACTCTGCTGTTTAAGCCAGTCATTTTTTTGTGAGTAACGTTTGAAGGTTGTGCAGTCTGCACCGATGCTGATTGGCAAGGTGGTCAGAATGTCTAAACAATCCAGTCATTATAGGAACAACCTATTCATTTTATCGGTCTCTCTTTATCTGCTCGATTTACTTTTCTCTAACCCACATTACACCTCTGAATAGTGGCCTTGAAACGAAAAATGAACACGAGTTTAAAAGAAACTATGGGACCTCACTTCAATGTATTTCATTTACCGCAGGTTTAAAGTAATCTTTACACTGGATTCAGCACATTGCCTTTTCAAGGCAAAACATCGCAAAGCTCTATACTGGTCAGCTATCCTCCAAATAAATTGGTTATTCACTTCATTGGCTTTGGTGGGGGGAGGGACCTTCCTGTGTGCAAATTGATTGTCCCGATAGTCACTACACTTGATAGCAGTTGCCTGAATCGCAATACAATAAAATTTCAAACTCTGGTCTATGCTGTGTGCAAATGTGGCAGCTAAACTGCGCCCCACAAACAACAATGAAGTCTTGAGCAATAAAAACCCTCTTAGTCGGCCAACTAAATACATTTTCCTTGATTCAAAATTTCTTGATTTATAGCTATGGGAAAGAAAATATTGATTTAACACAGACTTATCTAGAGACAAGTGCGAATGTTCAGCAGCCACTTCTCAGTGGCCCTCTGAGCCACTCCTGGCCCGCTGATCATGGGTTGGCCTCCACTGGTCTACACTATGAGCTCAAGCCCTAGTGTGGGGTTCGTATTCAAACCTTTCTGACACAACCACGAGAGTGCTACAAACTAATCTGAGCTAACATATAGAATAACATGGAACGTGAAAAGGCCATTTGGTCGGTCAGGTATGAATTTTCCTTTGTCTTCTCCTATCCCATTCCTAATAACAAATAATAGGAGTGTGTACAGTAATCCTTTTGAATTCTTTGGGACTGGAGTGTAATGTGTGGCAATAGGTTATGCAAAGTCTAGCAAAACATAAATGGAACCAACTGTGTTTTGTCAGTTTATGAAAACGCCTAAGTGCTGCAGTTTCCAGAATTATCACACTGTTTGGATAACTGAATGCAAATGAAATGTGACTGTTCTTACTTGCTTGGCACACAGCAGAGTGTTTAAATCATCTGTTTACAGTGTTGGCTACGCCTTATGACTATAAAGCACTGAGATCAGGCTAAGCATTTTATATAAACTAGCAGTTTCTTTCTCCAAGTGAGCACTGAATCATAGAAATTACAGAGCGGCTAAGATGGTGCTAACTCACCCACTGGATCCAGCTCACTCGAACACTAATTCCCTGCTCTATGCCCTTACTCTTTCATATTGTTCCCCTTTAAATATTTTACAGTTCTCTTTTTAAAAGAACCATTTCAGTAAATTCAAAATGAAAAAGAATCAACATCTTTGGAATAGGAGAAAATTGGCCAAACAAAAACCTGACTGACTATGGCATGAAGCAAGTGCATAAAGTTGCTCCAGTTAGATTTGTTCCTCCACAGGTCACAATTAAATTGCTTCATGTCACTACATTAAATTGCCTTTTTTTCCCGTACAGATGTTTTGCTCTCTGTAGTCAATCCATCCTTGGCTCTGGATCTTGGCTTTGGTGTACTGTGCGAGCTTCTACAGATCTGGAGGCAGACCTATCCTGGAGTCTTGGCCATCATTAAGTGGATGCTGGAAGAAGATGAATACAATCAGAACCTGGTACCTTCACAGTAACCCATTCCTCTGGCACTTATTTTAACAATCTGAGGCCCAAAATTCCACCTAGTCTCAGCGTATTTTGTCTGTGAAGAATACTTTGTCTCAGAATGTAAGATTGTGCGGAATTGTGAACAAATTCTTGAAGCCACTTTTTCTTTTTTTGAATTAAGAACAGCTTTCAAATAAGACTGAATTTAAGAACCTGCCACAATTCTACACGATCGTGAATGTTAAGACAAAACGGTCTTAAGACGAGGTGGAAATTTTACAACATTCTACCACTGTTGGAAGTCCTTCTTTGCTTTGTTTTAATATTGAAAGATGAAACCAACTGAGCTGTGACTGGTTGCAGAGTTACAACCTTTCAAATTATTTAAACACTGTTTAAATACAATTTATCTGTCATTAGAAACTTTAAATATGATTTATGCTGAGGAGGTTCCACTATGTCTGGCTGCTCTGCTGATCCCTCACTAATGTGATGGTTCTTCCTGCTCAAGCATTGTGACCCAGGCCAAAACTTCTCAAAGAAGATGCCGCCTTTTGGATGAGAATTTAAAACCATCCATCCAGCCCACTCAATTCTCAGTTCCCTGCTCTATCCCCTTATTCTTTCATATTGTTTGCTATGGATCTTGGCTTTGGCTTACAGGTTACAGAAGTTACAGATCCCATTAAACTGTTTGAGAAGAGAAAGTTGGTTCTCCAGCTGTCCTAGGTTTAACACATCATTCGAAGAACGCCACCTCTGACAATGCAGTGCTCCCGCAAACAGTGCATTGGAGTGTCAGCCTAGCCTATTTGTGTTTGAAATCCCGGCATAGGGCTTGAACCCACAATCTTCTGACTCAGAGGCAAGAGTGCTACCAGCTGAGCAAAGCTGATACCTCTTCACAATAAGACCACAGAATTGCAATTTAAAACCATGCAGAAAATTGAAACATTCTTAAGCTCAGTCTTAAGATGGAAGCTGTTTTTCAGACTGCAAAGAAAAACAGTTCCGAAATTAAAATTGTGTTTAAGAATTTTTCAAAACTCTGTTCAATCTTTAGTTTTAAGGGAATGGTCTTGTGGCAGGGCGGATGAAAATTTTCGGGCCTCTGATGTACTGACTTTTCTCGAGGACTGTTAAGACCATATTGTAAACCATGTGCCTTTACTTCAAGGGAGAAGATGACTTTCTCTTTGAGAAAAGTGAAATTAACCTTTGGGCAGAAAAAATCACCTTCCTCAACCTCATCTGGAAGCACCTCTCGACCCTCCTCTCCGGTGCCCAGGTCCCGGTGGGCAATGAATCAGAGCTCAGGAGTTTGGTGACGCTGGCGGAAGACCAAGCCCAGCGGGTTGGATTTCTTGGGAGGAGCCTCGGCCCAGCGCCCGAATTCTCCCAGACGGCCGACTGCACAAGGTTCAACATTCAGAAAATCAGGCTCTCGAAAGTGACCCAGTTATTGAGTCTGGTTGGACTGGACGCCGCAATTCCAGCTCACTTCTGAAGTGGAATGATCTCATTATTTTACTTGGCTCTGCGCTGAGGAAAAACAGGTCAGCTGAAGCAAAAGCATAACAAAGAGCGGCTTGTTGTGGTTTGTGAAGATTGTATCCCACAGATTTGTATGTCTTACCACATGAAGATTTTTTTTTCGTATGCCAGCGGTAATTACGTGACAGCTATTTCCTTCTTTTGCAGCTGAACAGTAAGTTTTATTGGTATCAAAGAGAACTCGTTGGGGAATTAATGTTATGGTACCCATACACCTGGAGTCCAAAAAGTGACAAAATGAAACCGTGGGGTGGGGGCTGGGGGGTTGTGGAAGGCAGAAGAAAGTTGGGGACAGATTGGTTTATCTGTTTGTAATAATTGATCCAAATAAAATAGACATTTATTGTTTGCTCTTTTTGGTTGGCTTTTAAAAGGATTTCATGGGATTCAGATTCAGCGTTAAGTGTCATGGCTGTTTGTGGAACCTTGCTGTGTGCAAAATAGCTAATTGTATTTGTGTAAGAATACACAGTGACAGCAATTCCTGTGAATTGCTTTCAATGTTTTGATGTGATAGGTGCTATATAGGATAATTATTTGTCATTCCACTTTGAGTGTCTGTGTATTTTCCCTTCTTTGCGCATGAGTCCCAATGTAATAACGAATGAAGAACTCTTCTCTCTCAATGGATTTCAGGCATATTGCATTCTGAATTTCCACGAGCCTTAGACTGAGAGCATTTTGTCTCAAAAGTTAAGAACTGCAGTTCAATCTTAATTTGGAAATTTCTTTTGCCAGCTCTTTAAATGAACCAGTTTTCAAAAAAGACTAAAATTGAAGAACTTTCCACTATTCTGTGTGAATCTTAAATTTTACAGCAAAACGGCCCTGGTTGTTCAAGCTAACACCAGGTGAGTTTTACGTTTCTTGAATATGAGGTTAGTGCACTCACTAAGCTTGTAAGTGATATTTTTTAGCTCAAGATAAGGTTGGTGGGAAACATGCAAAGTCACCAACACTCGGTTGTAGTGCTTGTAGTTTTGCTGATGCTGATGCTTTTTGGAGATCCTCTGTTTGGAATATGATTCACTCAGAAAAGGTTCTTTATTTCAGTCATGCAGTACATAATTGCAGTTGAAATGATAGATGCCGTTGAGTTGTGTAATGGATGATGTTGACTGATACCATCTCAGCCCTGGATGATTTCAGTTTCCTTTCTGATCAGCATTTCTGATGATTATACATGTCTCAACAAGTGGTTTGGAAAATGCTTTATTTTAATGAAAACTATTTTTTAAAAATTCACATTCAAACAATTTTTTCAATGCATTGGTTATATCGGAACACAGAAATCCACAAATGTTGGCTGTCAGATTATCTTTGGCAAACTGAAGTTGTGGGAATGCAAGAGGAAAAAAGATTTGCTGAATGAACATAGTCTGAATGATTCTAAAATGCACTGTATGGAGAACTGGTGCTTTTGCTTGGTTGTTGTGAAATTTAGAATCATAATAATCCTTGCTTTGATATAGTGCCCTATTGTGTAATCGAGACATATCAAAGTGTGTCTCAAGATTTAATGTAAAGTGCAGTGACTATGTATTTTGTATTTTGCACACAACGATGTCCCAAAGCAACCATGAAGTGAATGACCAGTTTTATCTGGAGGAGTGTCGGTCAGTACACTGGGAAAAACTTCCTTCTGGTTTTGATTGGTGCGATGGGATCTTTTAACGTCCACCTAAACAGACAGACATGACCTCGGTTTAAACGTCTATCCAAAGGACAGCACCTCCGACAATGCAGCACTCCACAGGACTGCACTGGAGTGCCAGCCTAGACTGACTTCAAAGTCCTCCAGTGAGACTTGTTCATATTTTAATTTTAAGACGTCCAAATTTTGCTTGTGATTCAGTTTATTCATTTTTCCACTCAGTTTATTAAATTCTTTTTCAATTGATCTTTGCAGTAGAAGATTGAAATACATTGGTCCGAAACCTTAAAATATCTGACATTGCATGGAGCCTTCCACGCCTTAGTGTGCAAGGGGCTAAGCAGAAGCTTGCGCACAACAATATCCCATCAACAGCCATGTTTTTAAAAATGTACTGTTGTACTAAATGTACTAAAAATGTACACACTAAAATGTACTGTTGGTCAGTACAATGACCAACTTCCTTCTAGACTGATTTAGACTTCCTTATGGAGAATGTAAGTCAGAGGCAACTCGTGGCCTCTCTTGCAGTTTTGCCTGGCGGAACTCAGAGTGGTTCAGAGGGAAGGTCACCTGCTTCCCCTGTCGTTTAGGAAATAGTGGTTGGCGCTGAAGGAACTTAAAAAGAACAGGGGGTGAAGGGGAGACATTATTTTATATAAATATTTAAATTGGTTGCAAAATTATTTTTAGCTGATGATAAATTTATAGGAAGTGAAATATAAGAGTAACTGCACAGTTTATCATTCTTTAGCTAATTATTGGTTAATTTTGCAGACCCCAGAACCCTGACATGGTCTTATTCTAAAGGTCATTGAGTTAAAATTTTAGACCATGAAGAATTTTGGAAAATTCTTTATTTTACTCTTAATTTGGAAACCAGTTTTGCTCAGGTTCGTTTTAAGGTCTTCAGAAACCTGACTTCCAAATTAAGGGTGAGTATTAGGGATTTTCAAAAAAAAAAGTTGCAGTCTTAATTCTAAGACAGTGGTCTTAAGGCTATAAAACTAAGTTGTTTTCCGTTTTCAAATTATTGAGCAGGATTCAAAATGGTACATAAAGAAAGTAAGTGAAAATATCTGTCCCCTTTATAAGCAGGGTGATATTTTGACACAACTCTTTTCTGAGGAGAGACCAAGCAATATGTATGGTGACATGATTTTAAAAAAAAACACAAGTTAGAGCTTGATACTTTCTGATAAATATTCATACCCCATAAATATTAAATGTGTGTTTCACTTCAAAAGTGAATTTCAAGTAGCTTGAAAGAACAGTTACAAGCAGTAATTTTCTCTCGGTTAACCCTCCAACCTAATGCTGGGGATGTTAAGGAGGATCCATCTTTCAGATGAAACATTTCAAAAAACCGTAGGTCCTCTCTGGCTGTTCAGGTGGATGGTAATTCAAAAAGGGAAGGGAGTTTTTCCTGGTGTCTTGGCCAACAAAATGCATCGAAATAAAATTGGAGTTCACTTAAATAGCTGTTTGTGGAACATTGCTGTGTGCAAATTTGTTGCCTCGTTCGCCTTCAAATTACAATAAATTTACAGTATATCCTCTGAAGCGCTTTGAGATGTCTTTCTGACATGAAAGGTGCCATATCAAATTAAAGATTTTTTTAAAAAACATGTTGTTTCTCTTTTCACAATGTGCTGTTTGAGGCCTGTTCTGACCTTATTATTCCCACCACACCAATACTACATTGTCAATGCCCCATGGCGCTTAATTAACTGGGTATTCATCTCTCAAAAGGGGAAGGGGATTTAAATTCATTTAACTTAATGATTCAGTAATGGACTATCTCGTGTCTTTGTTCTGGAGGCAATATGTGCAGATCTCCAGATGGTGGTGCTATGCGTGCATTTTAGCTATTGTAGCACGAAAACTGCAACGTTGAGCTAGCTGTCTTGTCTGTAAAACTCCCTGATAGTTCCCTCAATTGTTAAAACTACATCCCGAATGAATTAATTAGAATTATTGATAAGTTCTCGTGCTCATGTTGCTCCTTGGAAGTTCAGTGGAAGCAGTGAAAGGCCTATAGATATGAACAGAAGTGAGTGAAAAGCGGTTTCCAAAACAACCGCAAGCTCAATATTTTGGTACAGTCGACGTAATAAAAAGACTAGCGTCAATTGCCAACTGGTTATATTCACTTCCAAAAAAAGGGGGGGCAACTGAAATTAACCCATTCCACTAACTCCATCTAGAGTGGAACCTCGATTGTCCACAACTCACTTATCCATCATGATCTGAAAGTCAAGACAGGGTATCGGTGGGAAACTTGGAGTGCTTCTTTATATTTGAAGACCACTTAAGGCAATCCACCGAATGTCTCCCTCCATTTTGACCTCGCTCCCCTTACAACTAACCTTCAATACAATATACATCAGTTTGAGATATCATCTCAGAAGCTGGTCAGGGAAGATGTACCCTTTCTTAAAGTGACCTGTCTGTTCTTTATTAGGTTATTTTCACAAAGTTAATCTTCCATTCTGCTTCTGATTATTGATTCCAATACTTGGCCAAGTATTGAATTCAGGCTAATGGATCTGAACTTGCAAGGTATGATTTTGTCACCCTTCTTGAATTTGAGAATAACCATAATTTACATTTAAATTTATTTAGCAGCTTTCACAATGAGACAAATCTTAAAGTCACATTTGTTTGTTGTTCCAATCTCCCCACCATTCATTGACTCCCTCAAAAATGACAGTTCAGTGCTTCACAAATCTCCTCCCTTGTCTCTCTAAATACCCTGGGGTATAGTTCATCTGTCTCGGGAATTTATTGCTTTCAGCCCTGTGAGCCTATCGAGAATCTCTCCCTCATTATTGTCAAACTCCTGAGGCTCAACATAACTTGTGATGGATGCTGAATGACATATTGTTAGTGTTCTCCCTCCACACAGTCAGTCAGATACATTCACTATCCCTGTTCCCCTTACTCCCACCCCTTGCCATTTTCTATTTACAATTTATTCTTGAGCAGATTTAGACAGCAGAAATATTTTACACCACATCAGGTATAATCAGGTATACACTGTAGACCGTCGCCATGAGTGTATGAAAACATCTGTGCAGGGTTTTTTCTCTCAAAGGGGGAGAGAAAGTAACAAAATGTCCTTTTATTGTAACTTAACACTGATCGTACTTGTCCAGTGATGGAAAATCACCCTTCTACAACAGTGAAATGAACTGCACCAATGATCATGCCATATAGTTAACATGGTCAAAAAACGCATTTAACCCCATACCTGGTAAGTGCAGAGACAGAGAGTGGAGGAGGATTCAATCCATTTTAAAGATATTTCAATATGTCAATTTCAATTAACTGTGGGGGGGGGGGGCAGGCTCTTCCATTTGAATGGATAATTTATTAAGAGCAGTCAATAAGCTGGCCTGTTTGTCTGAGTTGTCCTCAGTTTGGGATTTTTGGTTCCCCACAATTTTAAACTAAAACAAATAAATTCATAAAAAGTGTCTTGTTGTGGTAAGTTGCCTGAGGTGGGTGTCCACAACGTGAAGTTCCACTGCACAGGAATAATTTCCATGCAGGTTATCTCATCCCGTTCCTTATAGAGCTACATGAAACTCTCGGACCACATCACTGCCACTTCACGTCAATCCCTTTATAATTTCCACTTATCCCAATAGGTAATAAGTTATACAAACGTGCACAGTTTATCCCACAAAGCCCTGCTGGAGTTAACAGTAATGGTTACCTGTAGTACTGTAGAAAGGGGTTAGGTGGCAGACTTGATTCGTTAATATTTCTGGTCAGACCTGCGGATGGTTTAATAACAATAATAATCCTTACATTTGACATAAAGGCTTTCACGTGGGACAGGGACATCTCAAAGCTCTTCCCAGGATATACTGTACGTTATGCCGATTAACTAGCTTGTCTCATGAATTTTGTTTCAAAGAAAAATCGCAAACTTTCCCAGATTCCCATAAGTGCAGTGTCAACATATTGAGCTACATATTCCTGGTTTTGATTTTAAGGTGGGAAGTAAAGACAGAGAGGGGAAGAGAGGGAGGGATAGAGGCAGGGAATTCCTAAGGTGAGGGTTACAATGACTAACGGTGGCATGGAGCAGGCAGGGAGGGGAAGGGTGAACGAGGCAGCAATATTCAAGTGCATTAGAGGAGGTTCATGGTGTAAAGGGCCATGGTATAATACATCACAAACCCATCCAAAGCCGAAGAGGTGTTGCATTTGTCTTGGGATGTATTTATTTATGTAGCATATTTATATTAAGGAAGTACAAACGCCACAGTTTCATATGGCATCAATCACTGGCAGAATATGTTTGTTTTTATGGAGCTGCCTCTGGCAAAATGCAAAAACTAAACAACTCATCCCACCCCCAATTTTTTTTCCATCGCCGCCAATTTTTTCCCTACCTCCTCTGGCGAAGATGTTTTTGACTCATTTTTTCTTCGAACTGGAGTATAGGCAATGGAATCTGACTTTTTGGTTAAATGGCCATTATTTGTGTGAGCTCCACTCGTCGTACATTCGAACAAACATTTGCCCATTCAGGAACCTGCATTTTCAAATCGACCTCGTTGAAAGGTGCCCCCGTGCCCTGCCTATCATTAGTGTACACTTAATACTGTATTTAACCATGTGTGCGAATCCATACTTTCAAGCAAAATAATTAACTTGCAAACAGTTGAATTATATAAGAGCTTTCCAAAAATGAATTTGGCAAATTTGGAAAAAAAATTGAAGTGAACGAAAAGGTAGGATTGGGACTGAATAGGTAGCGCTTTCAAAGAGCCAGCACAGCACAATGTGTCGAGAAGTTCTTAGGGACATGATAGAAACAATAAAATGGTGCCAGTTATCTGCTGACATTTAGACTGACTTGAAAAGAGCATTAGAAAAATGGGCATCTTGACATCTGAAGGCAGGATCAAACACGTTTCTGACTAACAAAAACTCAAAAGGGTTTAAATATCTGTTCGTTTCCCTCTAAAATAGATATTTCTACAGGTGAAGCATGTCATTTGAGAGCGTGAATTGCACCCCTATGTTTTCATGGTTTCCCCTGACTATGCCTTTCACAGTTAGAACACACCACACCTATGACAAAAGGTTGGTCTTGGCGACATCTCATCTTCCCCTCGTGTACTGTAACCAAACTCCCACAAGATATTTTCACTAACATTGATGGAATGCAACGATCTGTGTGGAAGCACTACGATCCTTTCCAGTTTACAACTTTTTTCTGCGTGTGGCTTAATAGTGTAGAGTTGGGAACCTCTGCACTTTGTCCAAAGATCAGGAACTCACGGGCAGCACTAGACATTCCCATAAACTACACACAAGGGGCATTGGTGTACTGAATTTGCCTACTTGCCAATTATTCCTCTCCACCTCCCCCCTCCACCAGCCCCCCACAAGTCATTCTGGTTTTAAAATGTTCATATAAAATACCCCATATCACACCCAAAATCAAGGGAGGGGGAAGAGGTGACAATTTTAACACAATTAAAATCTTACTCTACTTAAGATCCACTGACATTCGGTACAAAATCCTGTGAATGCGCTTTGAGACATTTCGACAATGTGAAAAGTTGGTATCATCAAATGCAAGGATTATTAAAATACTTCTTTCAATGGGAGCTCAGGATGTTTCTTCCCCGGATCCCCTCTTTCCAGTTACTGGATACAACCTGGAAGGCATCATTTCCATGGAAACCACAATTAATTAAACTTAAGCAGCGATATGACCAAGAGATCGAATTTATTATTGCCAGACGCTGAAAATATCTTTGGCTGAACATCGGCCCCGGTACAAAACAATCAACCGCCAAATGGGTTTGTACATGAATTGTGCATATTTTCCCAAAGGGGGAAAAGGTCATTTTTTTTTAAATGCAGAATGCCTCTTGAATTCTGCAACAACAGCAAAATTACATTTATAGAGCACCTTTCACGTCGGGAGGACGTCCCAAAGCGCTGAACAAAGAAGGTTTAACATCTGGTACGAACGAACGAGTCTCTTTTTTTTAAAAAACCAAGTTAACAAAGTTGCATGTGGGATGGTGGGAGGGTTAAGCCCCACCTCAGCCCCAGAAATCAGTGCATGTTTTGTTACATTTTTACCCTGCAATAAAGCTATTAAACTGCAATACAATGTGTCAACATATTAATGGGACGGTGAATACGGGGGGTGGGGAGGGGGGGGATATATTCCTGAGCTCTCGGCACTTGCACGTGTTGCTGCAGACCGCGAATGGGTTAATGTAATTGATTTTAATGGATGTGTTTTGCTGTGTTGGGATTACTGCACACGGGGGCGCTGCGTCCTGCGAGTGCACACGTCCTGCGGGAAAGGTTGCAACAACTCTGCACGATTCAAATCAGAAGCTCAGAAACCTTGTCCTGCTTTGGGGGAGGGAGGGAGAGAGGGAAGGAGAGAGAGAGAGGGAGGGAGAGAGAGAGGGAGTGAAGCAAAGCTGTTTGTGGAGAGCCAGTTATGTCACTGCACAATTTCGATTTGCACCCTGTGAGGGTGGGGGGAGAGAGCTGACTGGTTTCTCACCAGGTTTTTTTTTCTCCCTAAGGCTCCAGCGTGGCATGGACAAGGTCCCGGCGAGGGGAGGGAGGGGAGGGAGGGGAGGGGAGGGGGGAGGGGAAGGGGGGGAATAAAACACATCAGAAAATCGTGGCGAATTAGTTGCAATTGTTGCAATTGGCATCGAATGATCCATGTCACATAAAGCGACCACATCACTAATGTACTATCAGAGGCTAATGTTGCGACGTGAGCTGAGTTTTTCCAGTAATAATCCTGACATTAAGTGTGGGAAGTGTGGGAAACCCGCGATCAATTTCTTTTCTATAAAGTCTGGTATTACCCACAGCCCGTAAAAAAGTTTAACTCTTTCTATGTGACCCAACGCTTTTATATATATATATATATATATATACACATATACATAGTGAGACTGTTTCGTTTGGTTTCAAAGTTTGCAAAATAAGAAGCCATTTATTCTCTCTGCGCCCGAGATGTGTTGTTATCTATCGGGAAATCTACGAGTGCAGTAAATGCACGTTTTTATTTTTTTATATTAAGGCAGAAAAGCAGTTTGGCTCCGCCAAATTGTAACCAGTTTGTAACACTCACTGCCCGCGCCGGGGACACGATCAACTCAGCAGGAAAGTTGATACAAAAAACAGAGGGGGTTGGTGGGGGGGGGGGACTCGATCCACCTCGAGGGGAGCATTGAAACGGAGTAATATAGGGCTTCGTCCTTAATCTATTTAACATTTTTTTAAAAAAAAGTCTGCATGGCACAGAAATGTTGTTGGTGGGGGTGGGGGTGAAAATGCAAAGTAACCTTCCCCCCCCCCCCAAGTGTTTTTTTTTCTCTATCATCACTTCCTGTTTAGTACTCGTGAATTTAAGAGAGTGGTGGGGGGGGGGAATGGGGAATGGGCGCTTTAAAGAAAGTTTACACGCAGTTTTTTTTCGTAATGAAACGATTGCATTGTGCAGTTGCAGATCCTTTTTGTTTTCGCGTTGCATTCGGTGAGTGCACAGGATTTGGGATCCACAAGTGTGTTGGCTTCTCGCTTGTTTAAGCCTCGCCCCGTCACTAAGTGGTTGCACTATATTTATCAAACCCAATTTGGAACAAGAACTGGAAACCGATTCGCTTACATTAAATTGATAATGTGCACATGTATTACCCCGCGTGCAATAGCCTAATCTCTGCATCTTCTGCCTTGAATGCATACCATGTGTTTTGGATCCTCTTTTTGTTTTAATAACCGAGACTCGAGTTGAAGGCGAAACCACACATACAGCTTCTCGTTCGCCTCCTTTTAGTACTTGCGACGAGAGCAATAAAATCCAACCCTTATCTCCCTCTCCAAATCTTGCACAAACACCTGTTGCAATAGGTTTAAAAGTATGGATTTTTTTAAAAGAAAAACACACAACACACAAGCAGGAGGTTGAAACCTGTCAAAAAAAAAGTGACTGGTCTTGTGATCGAAACGCAAGTCAGCTTTCCCTCCCTCCTCCCCCCCCCCCTTCTCGTGTGTGAAATAATATTTAAGTACTACTTTTGCCCCACATTTTTACATCCTCGTGCATAATAAAAGTAAACGGTTGTGCCCGTTGTAATCCCGTCTCCGGGGGGGGGGAGGGGGGGTGGTGATCATTGAAAAATCGATGCTGATCGGGAGGAGTAAAGGGATTAAAAAATCCCGCCAGTTCAGAACAAACCAGGACTCTGCTCCTATTGTGAAAGTAACTCAGCAGCTGTGCCTTTGTAACAGCAGTGACGCATTCTCTGCCCTGTGTATCGGTATTTCAGTGAACGCCAACACATACACATACACATACATGTGCACACATACATTCACATGCACACACACACACACACACATACATACATGCACACCCACATGCATACATGCACACACACACACACATATGCACATACACACACGCACAAAAAAAATTTTTGCAAACCGCTCAAAAAGTTGCAAAGATCAAACTAGAGCGGCATTTAATTTGAAACGCGCCTCACTTAGCTATCGGGTTGATTTGTGTTGGTGTCGGTGGGGAGAGGAGGGAGGGAGGGGTGAGTGAGTGAAGTTACTGCATATTGGCTTTCACAGTGAGATCAGGCAGTTGTGTGCGGTGCGGTGCGGTGCAGTGCCGCCCTGTGTGTGCTGGGGAGCCGGAGCCGGAGCCGGAGCGCGGCTGTCAGTCAGGCGGCTGTTGTCATGGTGACTCCGGCCCGGGGTTTGCGAGCAGCAGTGTGACTCCTCCCCCCGGAGAGCGCTGAGCATTTATAACAACGCGGCGGCTCCGCACCGACAGCAGTTCAACGCGGCCGCCACCAAAAAAACATTTTTTTTATTTTCCTCCTCTCTCTCTCTCTCTCTCTCCCTTTCCTCTCTACATTCGGACCTCACGTTTTGTTGCTGGCTTGTGATCTACAGAAAAGAGAACAAGTTTGCGGCTCCAGCTTCGTTATTTTATATATATATATATATATATATATAATAATTATATATATATAGAGAGAGAGAGAGAGTGTGCAGGATCTTCGGTTGTAGCCTTTACTGCGTGAAGATGTCTGCAGCTCTTTTCTCTGCCTTCTACGATATCAGTGAATTCCTGTGCAATGAGGTAAACTTTATTATTTGTTGTACTTTTTAATTTTTTTTTAGAAAAATAAGTTGAAAGTGTGCTGGGGTGGGAGGGAGGGAGGGAGGGAGAGAAGGAAGAGTGGTGGTGGTGGGGTGGGGAGTAATGTAGAAAGAACTCGTTTGTGCTTCTGCAAACGCACGTACACACAACAACAAAAAGTTTTCGATCCAAGTTTCTCAAAACTTTCTGAACTGCCCGAACCGGGGAGTGAGGGCAATTTTTTTTTGTAAAAAAAAAGATCATAACTTTATGTGTGTGTGTGTGTTTACGTGTGTGTGCGTGTGTGTGTGTGTGTGTGTTGGGGAAAAAAAACTCCCGTCACTTCTTATTGAGTTTTTTTTTACACTTAATTTTAACCCCCACACACACACACACACACACACACAGACACACACCCCAAAAAAAAATAGTTGCTTTCTTCCTTTGGACTTGTATTGCTTTGGGAGTTTGCTAAATCTTTGCAACATTTCCTCCCCCCCCCCCCCCCCCCACCCTCCCCAACTCCCCCCCCCCCACTCCCCTCCCTCTCTCCCCCTACCACCCCCGTCTCCCCATTCGCATACCTTGCAGAACGAGAAGTCCCTGAACAACAACTACAACAACTTCAACAGCATGCTGGACAAGAAGGCGGTGGGCAGCCCGGTCGGCTTCGCCCCGGGATTTCCCAGGCGGCATTCGACCAGCAACTTGCAGGCGCTGACCAACAGCAGCTCGACGACCGCCAAGTACCCCGGAAACTTCGCCAACATCAAGGAGTCGAGCGTCATCGGCATCGGCGGCGGCGGCGGGACCACGGCTTTGCTGAACAAAGAGAACAAGTTCCGCGACCGCTCGTTCAGCGAGAACCAACAGCTCAGCTCCTTACAGCTCATCCAACAGCAGCAGCAGCAGCAGCAAAAGCAACCGAGCGGCGGGGGCGGGCAGGTCAACTCCACCCGCTACAAGACCGAGCTGTGTCGGCCCTTCGAGGAGAGCGGCACCTGCAAGTACGGCGACAAGTGCCAGTTCGCGCACGGCATGCACGAGCTGCGCAGCCTGACCCGCCACCCCAAGTACAAGACCGAGCTGTGCCGCACCTTCCACACCATCGGCTTCTGCCCGTACGGCCCGCGCTGCCACTTCATCCACAACGCCGAGGAGAGGAGGCAGGCGCCGTGCGGCGGGGGCGGGGGCGGGGGCGGCAACAACAACAACAACCACCCCGCGGCCGCCGCCGCCGGCCTGAGCGCCTTCCACCACCAGCACCACCAGCACAGTCGGCCCAAGCTCCACCACAGCCAGAGCTTCGCCGGCTTCCCGAGCGCGCCCAGCGGCCTGGAGTCCCCGCTGATGGAGAGCCCGACCTCCCGCACTCCTCCTCCGCTCTGCTCCTCCTCCTCCTGCTGCTCCTCGGCCGCCTTATCCTCCTGCTCCTCTTCCTCCTCCTCCTCCTCCTCCTCCGCCTCCTCTTCCACCTCCTCCTCTTCCATGTACTGCGACGAGCTGATGCTGTCCCCCGGGGTGGCCGGGGTGGTGGGCTCGGGCCTGGGCGGCTCGGGCTCGGGCTCGGGCGGCGGCTCCTCCTCGCTGGGGCAGCAGCTGCAACACCCGCCGCCGCCGCCGCCGCCTCCGACCTGCGCCAACAACGCCTTCACCTTCTCCAGCCAGGAGCTGAGCAACCTGCTGACCCCTCTGGCCGTGCAGACCCAGCAGCTGTCCGGCTACCCGCACCCCCCGCCCTCCCCCACCTACACCCTGAGCCACATGCATTCGTGCCTGAGGCGGATGGCCGAGTCGCCGGTCTTCGACGCCTCCCCCAGTCCGCCCGACTCGCTGTCCGACCGGGAGAGCTACCTGAGCTCCTCCGGCAGCCTGAGCGGCTCCGAGTCTCCCAGCATGGACCCCGCCAGGCGCCTCCCCATCTTCAGCAGACTCTCCATCTCAGAGGATTGATCTCTCCCTCACTCACTCACTCTCACTCACTCTCTCCCTCCCTCCCTCCCGCTCACTCCTCCTCACTCACTCACTCACTCTCTCACTCCCTCTCCCTCCACTCACTCCCTCTTCTCTCACTCCCTCCCTCCCTCCCTCCCTCTCCCTCCACTCACTCCCTCTCCTCCTCTCACTCCCTCTCTCCCTCCCTCTCCCTCCACTCACTCCCTCTCCTCCTCTCACTCACTCACTCACTCACCCACTCCCTCTCTCACTCCCTCCCTCTCACTCCCTCTCACTCACTCTCCCCCTCCTCACTATCTCTCTCTCCATCTCTCTCTCTCTCTCTCTATCCATCCATCTCATCTCTTACCTTCTCTCTATGTTATTAAATATATAAAGATTTGGCATTTTTTTTTACCAGAAGGTAACCCCAAAAAAATGCAACGATATTACTTTACAACAATCGAAGTCGAGCGCAAAAAATTTTTTTTTCATCCTCACACAAAAAAAAACAAAACCCATTTATTATTATTATTATTGTTATTATTATTATTATTATTACGAGACGCAAACTAGACCGACGGACAACACAAACAAATAAACAAACAAAACAACGATGATGACGACAACAAACAAAAAAGACTTGCTTTATTTAAAAAGAGAGGAAAAAAAGACATTAAGCTAAAGTTACGAGAGAGAGAGAGAAATCCTGCCAAGAAAATGCCTTCGTTTAAATCAAACAAAAACCATAACAGAACTGTTGTTTTCTCTTTTTTCCTTTTTTTTTGGCCTTGTTTTTTTTATATATGTGTGTGCCTGTGTATATATATATAGAAAAAAAAGCGAGAAAGAACTTCATTCCAAACTTTATTGCAAGTTTAATCTATATTCCATTGCCACTCTAGTGGGTCCCGTGTTGGCTTTATAGAGGAGAGACAGAGAAGAACCGTGTTGCAGAATTTTTTTGTGTGTGTGAAGCACTCGTTCGTTGAGTTAGTTTGTAATTGTTGAAAATAACTGCTGATTGTTAAATTTTTTTTAGCTGTTGAGTTTTTGATGGCCCACTGGTGGCCCAGCTCGCTATAAAACTATTTAACTTATTTATTATCTCGAGAAAGTATACATTGGTAATTTGTTCATACTGTATTTATCGCGTATGATGAAAACAATAGATATATATTCTTTTATTATGTTTAAATTATGATTGCCATTATTAATCTGCAGAATGTGGAGTGTATGTTGTTTTCACAGTAATATATGCCTTTTTTGTTGGGTTTTTTTGTTTTGTAACTTCACTTTGGTTATTTTATTGTAAATGATAAAATCTTAATTTAAGAGATTGTACGTAATATTTATTTCATTAATTTTTTTTTCCTTGTTTACGAAATGAACGATTGCCTGATTTTCTACGCGTTTAGAAATCAGTTCTCGATGCTGTGGAAGTAGTGATCAAGATGGTAGGCATTTTTTAAAAAAAGAATGTAAAAGTAACAAGAGGGGTGTTAGACCGTCCAAAGTCATTGGATAAACTTCTAGAGTATCAGACTTTCATGTGGCATTCTTAAGTCAAAAGTGGCATCATAAGTTGTTTCTGTTGTATAAATATGACACTGTGATTTTTTTAAAAAAATTAAAAAGCCAAAATATGTAGCACCCTGGACCCAGTATTATTGACAGTGCCTTCAGGGTCCAAGTTACAGAGATGATTTATTATTTTTTTTCCCCATAATTACCAAAATAATCTCAAGACTTGCAGTTTCAGAACAAAGTGCATTTCTTTTTTTTTTAAAAAAGTATTTTTGTAATACCAAGGTGGGATGTGATAGTTCTCTGAATGTAATGTTCTTGAAGATGAACTTCTGTTTTAAGAGAGAGGGGGTGGGGGGGGATCTTGCCCTGCTCCTCACCCCTTGCCACTACTTTGACCAGTGAGGGGCCACCTCTGTGTCTGAACAGATTTTGCAGTAAATCCGAAAACGCCTGGAGAGTTGAGCTCTGCTTTTTGAGGCTTTTTCTTTTTTTGTTCTGGGGATTTAATTACGAGAAAGATCTTTGTTTTTTTCCAAGAAAATGGGTGAATGACAGTAGGTTTAGTTTGTACATAGTAGGTACAGATTATGAGCACTATGTACTCTCTTTTGACTACTTTAACAGAAGTATCATATGAATGTAACAAAAAGGAAAAAAAAACTTGTAAAAATAACTTGGGGTGTCAGTTCACTACAGATTAAAGTGTGAGACTGTAAAATTTGTACTGTAAATTTTTTTGTAGTTCTCCCAATAAAATCATTTTTGAAGAAAACTGCACTTTGTCTGTGTATGTGGGGGAGAAGGGGGGGGGGCAGAGTATATATTTTTGGAGGAGGGGTAAGAAAGGAAATGTTAATGTGAGTGCATTTGAGGGGGAAGAGAAAGAATGATTACTTTTTCTTCTGTGTTGGGTTTTCTTCAAAGTGCCCACTATCTCAAAGTCTGCTGATGTCAAGTAAAACATTTTAACTTTTTTCAAATGCAACATTTATGGAAGGAAAATCCACCTCCTACTCCATATGTTGTATTGGTACTCTTCCCCTCCCCCCCACCCACCCACTCTTAACTAGATTGCTTCTAATGGTGGCAGCTCTTTTAAATCTATCTTATATTTCCACGTTTCATAACTTTTGAAAAGTGCCTTTGAATTGAATTTAACAATCAGCTTTTGGCAATGCTGACCAGTGCAAACATTGGATTGATTGAAGTTGAGTTTTGTGAAGAAATCTTTTCTCTCAGCTTTCAACTGTTAACACTGAAATATGGTATTTTTGTACTACTTCCAGTTTTTTTTTAAAAAATCGTGCATATGAAGCTGGAAGCTGTTCTTAATTGTGCCACGTGCTTTGTAGATTTCAGGTCTCCCTCTTTAGAAAAAGTGCAGAACAAATCTTGGGGGTGTTTAAACACATTAACATGAGGTGCCTCAACTTACACTTGCAACCTTTTCTGTTCCTCTTCCCTTTGCCCCACCCCCAAAAAATTGGCATTGCAATATGTGCAGAAAGATTCAGGCACATTCATCTCAAAACTTAATATTTCATTTCCAAGTTATAAGACTTGGCAGCTATTCATATGTGTCATGCGGGGGAGTGGGGTGGGGAGAGAATTTAAAGTGGAGTGAATGATCTGGGAATAATGGTCACAGATTGGAAACCACTTTAGTGCAAGTCTATCTATCCTATCATGTTTTTCCTGGAAGGCTAACCAGCCATTGCTACTTTTCGATCCGCTGATTTCTTCACAGACTTGATGCAAATCTTGAATGCATTGGTGTGGAAAAACATAGATGAGAAATTGTGGAGCAATTTTAAGAGGGATCGATAGATACTTGAAGTGAAAAAAATTAAGGAATATGATGGAGGATTTTAATACATAGGACATGGGAGGGCATACATTCCATGCCCTATGTATTAAAACCCTCATCCCGCTGAATTACAGAGTTTTAATACTTGGGCATGCAATGTTATGGCAGAGTTAGCTTGATGGGTGAAATGACCACCACCTCCTTTTGTAGCTTCTGGTCTGGAGGCTGGAGAGAGGAATTGGGGCTGTTTTTCCAGGAACAAGAAAGTTGAGTTGATACTTGGCAGAGATTTTTGAAATTATGAGGATTTTTGTGATAAAAACAAAAAGGTTGTTAGGATGTGGAAAGAAGAATCCCTGTTGACGTTTAAGGTGGAATTGCTTTAATACCTGAGCAGAAAAAAAGAGGGAGAAAGTAGAGATTGGATCTAACTGGATAGCACTAACTATAACCTCTTCCTGTGAATTTCTGTTTTTCGTGTTCATATTGACACAAAACTATACAGTACTTTAACTGTTCATCCTGCTTGCAATATATTTTTGCGCCGGGCCTGTTGCCCCAATAGCTGTCTCGATTTTTAATATTTTTTTGTAAAGTGAAACAGCAGTAGAATGAGCTGAGCTGTAGAAGACTGTTTAGGTGGTCATACTTTAATTAAAAACTACAGCTTCAGTAACAATAATAATACTTGCATTTGATTTATTATGTCTTCGAGACATCTCAAAGCGCTTCACAGAATAAAGTGGAAAGTGAATTGACTTTTTTGTGGGGTAAACGCAGCAGCCAATTGCACACAACAGTGTCCCATAAACACTCATACATTGAAGTGAAAGCTAAAAAAACTTAATTTTAGTTAAGTAGTTATTACTCCTGAAAAGCAATCCACCAACTGACTAACAACCTGGTTCCTACTTACTGCGAGGTAAACAGAGGCGTGTAGAGTAAGGAAACTTGCCCAACATTTCGTCCTGCCGGGAATCAAACCCAGGTCTCACTTGTGAGGTGAGTGCTCTAACTACGGAGCTGAAGGACTCCAGTAGGTGAGTAACCTTTCAAAATGCACTTGGACTATGCACAAGATCACAATAAGCTAATGGGATCTTCAATCAAGGATCAGAGGCCTGAAATTTAATCCCGCCTTAGACCATAAGGCCATTTAGTCTTACAATTTTAAGAACTTTCATAAGCAGTATTGTGGATTGTTCGGTTCAGACCTGACTTCCCAAAGTTCCAAAAAGGACCAGCTTCCAATTTAAGATTAAGTTGAACTATTTTCCACAATTCCGAGTTATCATAGATTTTCTTTGTTGATGTTGATGCAAGAGGGGAAATCTAATCCTGCCCTGTATGCTAACTCATCTCTTGAGAACAACAACAAAATTACATTTGTACAGCGCCTTTCACATCAGGAGAACGTTTGGAGGATGGCCCGAGGCACTGCACAATCAGTATTTCGGAGAACGTAAGAATTGCTGGACGAAAGAAGACCAAGGTCCATCCAGTTTACCTTCCACCATCCTGGCAGTTGCATGCACATGTCATGTCCCAAACTACACTGTATCCTGAGATATTATTTCCTAACATAAATCTAATTTGTTCTTGATCAGTAAATATGTTTACTGTGATTTTTTTAAAAAAATTGAGATCATGATCTTTTATTGGCTGCTTTCTGTTTAAGGATTTTTATAGCAGCAGATTTTAATGGAAGTGTTGGAGATGGGAACAGTGATCTTTTTTGGACAGAACGTAGGAACGTGTGGAACCAGAATAGGTGATTTGTGATCCATCGGGGCTGGCCGATACTATAGAGAAGATGCAGCTAAATAGATCTACACTAACTCTTCTGAATTGAATTCCTCACCAAAGAGCTATTAAATAACCCCTTCAATTCTTTGACACAGTCTCCCTTCACCACCCCTCTGCTCTGTTAAATAATTAACAGAAGCCTGTCAGAAATGTTTGAGATCTTGCAGACAGCTTTTTCAAATACCAAAACACAGTCACTACACTTTGCAGGAAAGAAAAAGTCTGGGAAGCACTTTGAGACATTTTGACATGATAAAGAACTATATCAAATGAAAGTATTATTATTATAGATATCGGATATGATGTCTTCACAGGCTGCCTGTCAGATCAACAGCAGTCCTGGAGTCCATGGCGAAGCAGAGTTGGATGCCATCTGTGTACATAAGGAAGCGGACTGCAGATGAGGTTATGAAGGGGAGCATGTACGGAGTTGAGGAAAAGGAGGCCCGAGAATGGAATCCTGAGTAATACCGCACATGACCAAGTGGGGGCAGAAGGAGAAACCATCAAATAATGTTTTTATAGAGATGATGGTGGTCTATGGGGTCAAAAGCAGCAGAGAGATCAAGGAGGCAGGGGGGAGCCTTGATCGCAGTCAGGGGGAGCCTTGATCGCAGTCAGGGGGAGCCTTGATCGCAGTCAGGCAGTATAGTGTTTGTCACATTGACCAGGGTTGTCTCGGTGAGGTGGGAGGGGCAAAAGCCAGATTGGAGAGTCTCACTCATGGAGTGGTGAGAGCAGAAGCAGCAACCCTGGAAGGCAGTAATGTAGTTTGAGCACTTTGGAGAGGATGGGGCGATAACTGATGAGTTTTTGGAGGGATTAAGTGTGTTTTGGTTGAGAAGTGGGTCATGATAGCAGTTTAGAAAACAATTTTCTGCGACTTGGGACTTCCTCCTGAAGAGAAAGTGGGTATATAAATGCATTTCTTGTTGAAAGTAGAGCTGTACCATGCCAGAGGAAAGGTAGAGATTGCTAATGTCAACTAAGGGGTGGAGGGAGGGCGGTAAGAAAGCAGGAGCTGGGTTGGGTGGGATGGGGGCCAGGGTCCTATGAAGCACTTTGAAATGTTTTTCTATTTATCAGCATTATGTCAAATACAAGGATTAATATAATAAAGACAAACTTTCCTGGGGACCAGTTGGACTGAAGACATTATTCCATGTGACAGGATGTTTCAGAAGATGGTGGAATATTGTTAAATTAGATGATCACACATGTATAATATCTTAACCATAATCCTTGCATGTGATATAGCAGCTATAATGTAAAAATGTCTCAAAGTGATTTGCAGGGAATTGCTGTCAAATGTAATGACAGTCATGTATTTGTAGGCACACTTCACTTCCAATATTTTTCAATAATTCGGTTCCAAAAGTGTAGGGTGTTGTCTCATTTTCGCACACTTAGTTTACATAATAATAATAATAATACTTGCATTTGATATAGCGCTTTTCACGTCGGGAGGACGTCCCAAAGCGCTTCACAGAACACACTGTAAAGTGAATTGACTGTATATTTGTGGGCGAACGCGGCAGCCAATTGCGCACAGCAATGTCCCACAAACAGTCGTAGATTAAAAATGACCAATTTATTATTGTTTTGGGTTTTGGAGGTATTATTATTAGGCTCTGTGTGGAGTAAGGAAACTTGCCCAAGGTTTCGCCCTCTGCCTGGAATTGAACTCAGATCTCTCGCTTGCAAAGCGAGTGCTCTAACCACTGAGCTACAGGACTCCATATGTGTGATACCATCTCTTGTTTTCACATGTACATAATATATCTCAACACATGCACAATATCTGTTTTCACATGAGAGAGCAATGCTCTCGTGGGGTGCGGGAGGGGAAGGGACACAAGGGAGATGGTATTGATGGGCTTCTCTGTTACTCGCTGTTTGAGTGGTGTGTACCTGAGGGACATCAGAGGCTGACATCTCTCATGGCCGTTCTCTTTAATCCTTTTTACACTGGGTGCTCTCTTTGCAAACCTTCTCCTTGTTCAAGCTTACAAATCTGGTAGCTACTGTTTAAAACTTAATGTAGTTCAAATTTCCTTTAGATTTCTGGGGCCGAATGTGTGAAAAACTTCATACAGGCAATAAAACACAAAAAGGTGCGGCACAAAGTACAATAAAAAGGACGAAGGAGAATTCCAGGCCCCATCAACCTGAGAAGCGGTGCCCAAGGAACCTGAGGTATCTGGAATATTTCTCGCCTCCCTCCTATATAAATTGTAGGACACATTTACAAAGCAGCAGGCTAACGCAGAAACAAGTGAGTATGTGCAAACTCATCATAGAACCATAGAAAGTTACAACGCAAAAGAAGGACATTCAGCCCATCGTGTCTGTGCTGGCTCATTTAACGGGCAATTCTTTCAGTCCCATTTACCTGCCTTCACCCCATACTCCTGTAGTTTATTCCTTTTTTTTTAGAAGTGTCTTGTGACTTCCTCTCTCCCTCCTCCCCCTTTGTACTTACAGCACAACTAGAAAAACACAGCTTTTGGCTCCCTCTGACTGCAACACCCACACCTTGCATTTATATACAGCACCTTTCACGTAGGCCTAAAGTTCTAGTCCATCACAGCGACCACGGAAATCACCGAGCAGGGAGGAGAGGAGGGAGAATTTGAGAGTCAGTGTTGACCATTCTCCACTGACTCCTGCTGCATGTGTGCATGTGTTCACGCCAGGTTAGGACAGGAGCAGCCTTGGCTGTCACTAACCCCACAGTCAAACACAGCCTGTCAACACTTACTGGCCTGGTCCATACCTGATGAATGATGACTGGATGACAAGATACTGGAGAACAGTCAGCATCTGTCCATGATCAATCATAGTCTTGGCAGGTTGTGAAGACATTATTTTTTAGAAAGTGCTAAAATGTTTCTGATTGTATTGCAGACCCCGGGCATCTCACAAATGGGCTATGGGCGTCTAATTGTCCAAGAGACATGTGTCACAATTGTTTTCTCAAAGCATGAATTTCCTGGGTTCCTTGTGCTTTCTGCTAGAATTCCTTATCTAATTTGGTCATTTAATGTGCTCTGACTTTTTCATCCTTTTCGGGTTTTTTTTCTCTCCTAATTCTCTCTCCTCCCCAATTCCTCCATAGGCTGCAGATCATCCAGAACTCTGCAGCCCATGTCCTTTCCTGCACCAGCCACCCCACCCTTGCCCGACTCCACTGGCTTCTCATCAATTAAGATACAGTTCAAGAACTAGTCCTTGCTTTCAAAGCCCTCCATGGCCTTGCTCCTCCCTACCTCTACGACCTCCTAACCCCTTACCGACCTGCCCACTCGCTCCGGCCTGCTTCATGTCCCCTGCCTCACCCGCCCCATCATTGGCAGTCAGGCCTTCAGCCATTCTGCTCTCACCCTCTGGAATGCCATCCCGCAGTCCCTCTGCCTCGCCCCCTCCCTTGCCTCCTTCAAGACACGCCTCAAGACCCTCCTCTTCGACCGTGCCTTCGGTCACCCTCATTCCGCCCTTGCCCTCCACCCTCCCAATCCCCAGCTCAGGTCCGAAACACTGATTGTCTTGGGATGTCCTCCCAACATGAAGGGCACTATACAAATGTAGTTTTGTTGTTGTTTCTGCTGTTATTGTTATTAGCTCATAGAATGTTCTACCAAAAATGATGGTTGAAGCAGAATTCTTAATATCTTTTAATAGGGAATTAGACAAGTATATGAAAAAGAGAAAATATCAAAGGATTTTGGGGTGAGATGAAAAGGATAGCTGCTACAGAGAGCCACCTTAAGTAGATGGGCCAAATGACAGCCTCTGATGTTGAAACACTCTATGGAAGAGATAGGTAAGAGCGAGTGGTTGGAGGGTCATAGAATTGCATCCCACTACATTCGATGCCTCCTGGAGAAAAAGAGAGAACATTTCACAAAATCATAGAAATTTATAGACCAGAAGGAGGCTATTCAGTCGAGCGAGTCTGCTCTAACACTCAGAGCAAGGTGTTCATTCAATCTTGATTCCTAGGCTTATCCTATACTCTTTCAGACCTGTCCATTTAGGGAATGTATTCTCATAATTTTCTCCCATGAGTTAGTCCTCTGTCCACAGTCAGGTGAGATCTGAGGTTTCTTTATCTACCGATACCTGTTCCCTGGTCAACTTGCAAAGAGACGCTTTGAAGCAGCAGGGAAAAGAATTTCTCCCTTGCAGTTTCTGACCAATTCCTTTCCTCCTTAGGAAAAACTCAGAGTAAGTCTGGCCATCCGAGTCTCTGAGATAAGAAGCCAGCGCTTCATATACAGCACAAGGCTGCCTTTCCTTCACAGTTTAGTGAAAAAGAGACTTGTCACTGGAAGGCAAGATTCGAATGTGAACTTCCAAGATGATCTGTCGCTATTCATATGTCAGCAACCTGCCAGGCACAGCTGGATCCCTTTGTGCACGGGGCCCCTTAAAGTTTGCAGGGGAATGCTTTTTCTATTGTTTCATTTCCTTTTTGTTGCATTCCCATAATGCTTACAAAATGTAGTTACACCGGTGAGGGGGAAAGGTTACAATGATTGCTTGGGCTAAAATTAACCCTTTGTGGTTTTCTTTGATTATTTCCTTCCCCCTTTCTCTCCCCCTTCCTCCGCAGTGCCCACCCAGCCTCCTCAAGGTTACCACATCAAGCCACATGGTGATGGGGTGGGGGGAGAAGTGCATTTTGTGTGGAGGGACCTGAACTGAATTAGGAGTAGAAACGTGAAAGATGGATGATGCTCCAGTTGAACATTTTTAAATATATTTATGGTTAACATAACGTTCCCTCCTAACCCTTCTCCTTCCACACCCCAACAACCCAAAAAAAGAAAGGTAGTAATGAAAGTTTTTTTTCTTTTGGTGAAGGTTCGTAGTACTGGGGAATACCAGGCACTTGGTGTCAGCATCAAGACTGGACCAGGTCAGGGACAGTACAGATACAACAACTTGCACTGAAATTGTGCCTTTTATGTCTGAGAACATCTCAAAAGACATTAATTGGTGGTATGAGACATCGGGCAAGGTGGGAAGAGGGCTAAGGAGAACGTCATTGAAGGTACGGTGAAAGAAGTAGGCTTTTAAGAAGAATTTTGATGAAAAAGTAAAGCTCCCTCAACTGTGCCTCAATAATGGAATCCATTATGCACCACATGTTAACAAAGCAGTATTATGTGCCATGTGCACACGCCTTTGCTCACAGACAGGCCCCCTTCATTATATCAGCAACAATCAACGAATAAGATTTATTATGTAATGAATCAATCATTTACATTGGTTGTTCATGAAAAAAAAGAGGCCTATGATTAGCTCTGTACATGTGAGTTTCCACATGGCACATAATATGGCAGTGTTTACACATGGTTTCCACAAGGCACATAATCAACCCCCAATCTTATTCAACTCTAATCTCTGAAAAGCATTCCTTACTTAGACAAATGTGACACTTCTCATTTCCCACTTCCTACAGCCTTCCTGAGAACTCCTGTTGACTTAAGCATTTTTTGGTCAGGTGCTCAAGAACTGGGCTGAGGGGACCTGACCTTGGTTCATATTAGAACCCTAATAGCCAACAAACGGGGGACTGTCATTCTATTAGTCTGGTCATAAAGATGCTGATAAACTGTGCCACCTCATCCCCTTAACACAGTCCTCTCTTGGTAGGTCTGAGAGCTACAGTTGAATTCATTGGACATTGCTTATTGTTTATTCAGAGAGAGATGAGTCTGCATTTTGTAGGCAGCTCTTCCTCATGAGCATAATCAACTCTGTTCTATTTTAGTGAATCAGCTTGTGTATTTTCACCCCTCCATCATCGCCAGACATTGAAGTGGCACATTCATTATATGTGAGCTTGGCCAATGAGTACCAGAAGTCTATTGGAGTACTGGGGCATAGCCTTGCCTGATCCTGTCTTCACCCAAATTCCATACTCGATACTCACTCACACACCAGCACTCTCCCACAGCTTTCATTGAGTAGCAATCAGAACAGAAACGCTGACTGATTTGTCCTCTCTCTAACTCAGGAGCTCTGAACCTAATTATAGCCCCCTCACTACTGATAAACAACACAATTGATAAGGTGGCTGATGGAGCCGATTTGATCGGGGGCATTTAAAGGTATTTAGAGAAGTGTATGTGAAGGAAATAATAGCATTAAGATGTGTTTAGATGAATCCAATATACTTTCTGGCAAGGTATTTCCAGCATTAATTAGGATACAGAAATACTTCCTGGTGTCTGTCCTGAAATTGCTCTTTGCAACCCTGAACATTTTCCTCTCTTTTTGCTGCCTTGGCATAACTGAAAATATTGTTCTGGGTTTACTTCCTCAATCCCATTTAAAATCTTACATAGCTCTCTGTAAGATCCCAGCTAAGATGTCTCTTTTCATGGTTGAAGAGCCCTAGCTTGTCCAATCGTTTTCTCATGGTGTCTTGGTGACCAGAACTGTATGCAGTTCACCAGGTGCAGCCTGACCAGAACACTGTACAGCTTGAGTATGACCTCTGGAGTTCTGAACTCACATCCTGTTTGCCTTGTTTATTCCTGTTCATATTGTTTCAACATGGTGAGTGATGAGTCAACTAACACTTTTAGGTTTCTTTCAGCTTCTCCCTTGGCAAGTTCTAGTCCATCTATGAAACATGCGTACTTCCTATCTTAATTTTGTTTATGCATTTCTATTGCTCTGTGGCCCCAGCTGAGATCAACTAACACAGCTTAGGGTAGGGATGTTTGGACCTGGGTCTTTCCCTCACACAGACCCCAATGTCTGTCTGCTCAAGAGGACATGCAAGATCCCATGGCACTATTCGAAAAGAGAAGGGAGTTTCTCTTGGTGTCCTAGCCAACAATACTTCAGGTACAATTGGTCACTGCATTGGTTATTTGTAGGATATTGCTGTGCATGTGTTGGCTGCCGCATATGCCTTCAAATACTCAATACCCACACTTTACAGTAATCCTGTGAAGCGCTTTGAAATGGTTCAAAGACGTGACAGGTATTATATCAAATAAAGAGTATTATTTGATTAAAGGAACCCTTAGTTAAAGGCCTCTAACAAGAATAAAGTGTTTGGAACATGAAAATCACTGAAAATCTTCTAAACTTAAGGCATGGTCAAACCCCCCCCACCACTAACCACCATACTCGGCCAGCTGGCGTCTCTGTGGAGTGCAGGCCATGTGTCCAGTTGTTGAGCTGGAAGGGAAGGGAGAGAGTCTCAGGTTAGATAATGAATGAGCAGCTTGCATCCTGTTTGTAATCCAGATCCAGTCAGCTGCTGGTTTCAGAGCAGCACATTGTGACATATAGAGGGGTTGACAAGCCCTCTGTGCCAAAGATTGGTAAAACATGGCATTTTCTATGATTCCCTGCCCAGTTGGTTATCCTATCTCTCCAGTCCTACTGTGAAGAACCCAGCTGCACACCAAACCTCCCTCATTATTAACCCAACCTCAGAAGAGCACCCTTGGCATTTCTATTTCCCAACCAGACATCCTGTGGTCTCTGAGAGGGGGTTTGCCAGTTTAATGTCAAATTAGAAATAGTTTGCCTAAGAAAGAACTTGTACTTGACTGGCATCTTATCATGCGGAATCGCTTCAAAACACTGCACAGTGATTACTGTTGAAGATAGTGACATTTTTCATCAATAAATGCAGCAGCCATTTTATGCACAATAAAGTGCCTAAATAGCCACAAAGTGAATTACTAGTTTTAACTGGAGCATTATTGGCTCGGACAATGGGAAAAGGAATCTTCTGTTTTCAAATAGTGTCATGGGATCTTTAAAGTCCAGCTGAACAGACAGACAAGTCATCAGTTCAACATCCAACATAGAGAGAGAAGAAAAGGTAGGACTAGATTGATAATAAGGTTCCACAGACAGCTAATGAAGCAAATTATCAATTCATCTAGATAATGATTTGCTGGCCAGGACACACAGGGAGACATTTCCCTTCTATTTTCAAATAGTGTCAAGGGATTGAAGCAATGCCTTATTAAATTGATAAGGACGGAATGATAAAAGACTGAATTTAAGAATTTTCCTCTTCTCGTTGAACCTCTGAGGCAGTCTCGGGAGTCCAGTTCCTGAGCCAGGCAGGTCCAAAGTATTCCAATGCATTGCTGATGACCGACCAGCGAGTCTGGCTGATCGCCAGGCCATGAAGGAGCAGACAAATCACTGGGGGCAGGGATTCTTCTCACTCAGCTACTAGTAACCCTGCAAGCCAAAGGGTAGTGGATAGGTGAAAATCTTACTCTTGTTTGGATACTTTTAAGCATGGTAATAGGTTTCCACATGTGTCAGTATGACCCCCCCAAAATTTGCAATTTTACAAAGTTCTGTACAATCTTTACCTTTAAGGCCACTTAAAAAATGTTGATTGAGCCTCTGATTTCATAGAGGGGGAATTTTCCTTCTCTTACATTTCAACAGTTGTTTTGACAGCATTCTGAACAAACAAACTGGTTGCTGAGGAGAGTAGGGCCTTTTGATTGACAATTTCCTTGATTTAGGTCTGAACAGTAATCCTAATGGATTCCCCCAATCCTATTAAATTTGGTGCTTTGCGAGCGCTGTCTGTTCTCTTATATGAAAGCAATGGAACCTAGCAGATGTGTGGTGCCCTGTTAATGACAAGCAAGTGAAGCAGATGCAGCCCAATAAAATAGAAGTTACAGCACTTAAAAGAAATGATCAGCTACTAAATCACACCAAATGGGGGGAGAGAGAAGGAGGGACAGGAAAGAGCTTTGGAGTAAAGTTATTGAACCATTTAAAAGCCGGGGGCATTGCTTTACAGTATTTGCTTCTGATTTATTATCATTATAACGTCAACACCCTTCAAAGTGTTTCACACAATAAGATACTTTGAAGTGTCATGACTGTTGTGTAGACAAATGCTAGCAACCATTCCCCAGTACCAATATCCCACAGACTGCCGTCATGTGATTTCCCCCCCCCCCGTCTTCTTGAGGAAGTTTCTCTCAGGACCTTTAGAAGGTCCACATGCTGTAGAGTACTTGGTCATGTGATTCCACTTGTAATTGGCTATGCCTGCAGGAATTTCATGCAGAGGGGTAAAAGAGCAGCCTAGAAGCTCTACCAATTGTTTAGTGGATATATATGCTGTCTGGTGTGGCACTGATAATAATAATAATAATCCTTGCATTTGATATAGAGCTTTTCACGTCGGGAGGACGTCCCAAAGCGCTTCACAGAACACACTGTAAAGTGAATTGACTGTATATTTGTGGGCGAACGCGGCAGCCAATTGCGCACAGCAATGTCCCACAAACAGTCGTAGATTGAAAATGACCAATTTTAATTATTGTTTTTGGTTTTTGGAGGGATTATTATTAGGCGTGTGGAGTAAGGAAACTTGCCCAAGGTTTCGCCCTGGCTGGAATTGAACTCAGGTCTCTCCCTTGCAAAGCGAGTGCTCTAACCACTGAGCTACAGGACTCCACAGGTCCTAGCTTTGTACTGAGATGACTGATCTCAATGGGGTGTCACTTGGGTTCCCTCAACTGGCTTCAGTGCTATTTAGGAGTCATAGTCGTGTTGACCTCATTGAGGGTCGTTCTTGGACTTTGCTATCATCAAATCACCTGCTAACCTTCCAGGTTTCCACATGAAGAATAGCCTCTTTGAGCTCTCAGAGGAGGCATAACCTCTCAAACAGTATGCTAGTGTGAATGAGTGCCTTCAGGAGAGGGGAGTGCTCGAATAACTTCACTTGGAATTGCTGCCAAGTGTGGTAACCATTTATCTGTAGGTAAACATTACAACCATTTTTTGCACAGCAACATCCCACCATCAGCTATAACGTGAATAACAATTTGATCTGAAGGACTGATGACCAGGGCACCAGGAGAAACTCCCTTCTCTTTTTGAATAGTGTGGGGGGATCTTTAATGTGTCATCTGGTGGACAGCACCACTAACAGTGTAATGTACTCCAATACGGCAAAGTATCAGTCAATGTGGAGCTTGAACCCATGACCTTCTTATCCATTTTGCTTCTTGGGTCCAGTAGAGGGCTTGAGTTATGCCTACCAGTACATTTTGCAAGTGGATTACTTAATACTGCCTGGTTCACATGTAAAAAGAGGACGTTGTGGGAAACCAATTACACTCATAGCAGAAATGTGTTCTGACCCATTTCCCCCTTAGGTGCTGGTAGAGGCTTTGAGCTATGACAACTTGTACATTTTGCAAATAGCTGCCTATTTCACATGTACTCCACCTGATTTAAACAATGGAGAAACAAAACACACACACAATAGAATTGCATTGTATTGTAAAATTCAATCTTGTAATGGTCACACCCAAACCCCACACCAACCTGGTCACTAAACATATCAGTGGACGAGAGAAGATAAACCACTGTAGGTTATTCTGTGTTTAGTAGAAATGTAATGTTCACCCTTTGAGCTATTGTCTGCTTAAAGGAGAACTGGAGCCTTGAACTTTGTAATTATATTTGTACAAAGGTCCCAGGAGACATACATTGGACAATCGTTTGCTGCTGATTTCATCAGTGTTCAAAATGACAGTGTTCAATAGGTGAAGCTGCAGCCCAATGGAAAGCCAAGTGCACGAAACAGGGAAGTGCCAAGGTTCAATCTACAGTCTGCAATGAGCTAACTGATGTTAGCTGGGACAGAAGTACAAGAGTGCAACATGTGGCCTCAATACCGCTGACTGAGGAAATCCCTGGGCATTCCCTTTACTGATTACTATGCAGTGACAACATGTCACCCCTCCCTTGACAGTAGATGCTGGGTGAGAACAGAATCAGGATCCGCAGTGATACCTCCAGTTGAATAACACTTTCTAATCCAGCCTCACACATATGGCCATTTGGGGCGAGGGAATACTAAGGCACAGTTTGTGCCATTTAATGCCAGCAGGAATGAATGCCCTCACATGGGGTGGAGAAGAACATTGGAAGATGGGCAGGATTTAAAAAAATGAAAAGAATATTTATAGAAGACCGGAAAAAACAAGGGAGCTACTCAAACTGAATTGGACAGTAATAATGATAAAAACTCTTGGTGCGTTAAATGACTCAAAATGGAGTCTAAGCCATAACCTTGGTTTGATTAGTATTCTAAAGAGAATAGCCTGGAGCAAAGTCATACCAATACCTTATCCTTATGTATTGATAGAAAAGAAAATATAAGCTCACAGTATTTGTAATGTAGTGGCTGGTCACTATCCCGAATTGTAAGAGGTGTGTGACCAGGCAATTGAATAAATGAAGAGAATATGGTGGGAGAGTTACCTAATCTTACACCTAGCAGTCATTTGCCCCCCACCCCTCCATCTACAACTAAGCTTTCAGCACCATCTGTTCGTGTTTTCAAAATCCTTCCAGAAATGTACCGATTGACTCTGCTTTTGGTCACCTTTGGCCTACCCAGCCTGGCTCAGTTGGTCGCACTCTTGTCTCTGAGTCAGAAGGTTGTCAATTCAAAACTCCCCGTTGGGACTTTGAATGCGTAGGCTAAGAATCGAGAAACTATCTTCCTATTCACGTGCTGGGTGCAAATTGGCTGCTTGCCTACAAAATACACAATCATTACACTTTACAATATATCCTATAAAGCTCTTTGAGAAGTCCTCCTAAGAAAGGCACAATCTTAAATACAATATTATTATTAGTATCCCACTCTCTTCCCACTCCAGATGCTGTCCATGTAAAGTGTTCTGAGACAATAATAATGATAATAATAATCCTTGCATTTGATGTAGAACTTTTTACATTGGGAAGACATCCCAAAGCGCTTCACAGGATTTACTATAAAGTGGAGTGACTGTGTATTGATGGGTGAAAGCCTACAAAATCCTCTGTGAGGCGCTATATAATTGGAACATATTGCTGTCCTCACCTTTGAAGCCCTCCATGGTCTTGCTCCTCCCTATCTTTGAGATCCACTAAAAGTTCACCAATCTTTCCATTCCCTCCGCTCTGCAGGCACTGGTCTGTTCCACTTCCTTCACCTTGACTGCTCCACTATTAGCAGTTGGGCCTTCAGCCTTTCTGCCCTCACGCTCTGGAACTCTGTCACAGAGCCCTTCCGCCTTGCCCCCTCCCTTGCCTCCTTCAAGGCTCATCTCAAGACCTGCCTTTTCGACAAATGCAACTTGTTGTTGTTGTTGTTGTTGAGGCCCTCACCTGTCCAGTCGCTGTTCCTCCTAAAGTTGAAAGGTTGTGTGAAAGAAAGCAGCTGTGACAGAACTCGTGTTTAGTACATTATGCGCCTCGCTGATTTCCTAGTGCCAGTCACAATATCCCATGCTCACTCGCCTCAGCGTTGGTGACGGCACCACCTGACATCTTCCCAGGCCCAGTAACACGAGCTGAAATTACACCAGAGGATATTTTTCACAGGGAAAGAGATAGCTCCTGAGGTCAAAGGGTTCACTCAGGAAATCACAGCGCCTACAAAATGTATAGCTATGGGGTGAAAAACATCACATTCAATGTGATAATTAGGTAATAATTACCACAGCATGTCACTTTTTCCAACTCTGTAGTTTGAGACTTTGAAAGATTAATGAAAGAAGTAAAGGGCTATTCCTGATGGCTCAGTGGGTAAACGGATCAAATGGTGCAGCACTGAGCCATGCAGTAATAGAGACATCCCAAGTTCCAATTTTGGTCTGTGCTGAGTTAGTTGTTATAATGATAATCCTTGCATTTGATATACCACTTTTCAAGTCAAGCGGACATCTCAAAGCGCTTTACAGGAATTACTGCAAAGCATGTCACCTACTCTGGATTTTGTAGCTCATAGAATCATAGAATTATACAGCATAGAAGGAGGCCATTCGGCCCATCGTATCTGTGCCGACTCTTTGAAAAGAGCTATCCAATTCAATCCCACTCCTCTGCTCTCTCCCCATAGCCCTACAAACTTGATCTCCCCCAAATAATTACCTAGAACAAATGTTCCAGATGAACCCGGCAACCAATTTGCACACAGCAATGTCCCATAAACAGCCATGAAGTGAATGCATATTGGGAATGACCACATGCACTACAAAGGTTGTTTTCTGAACCTGTAAATTCCTATGTTCCTCTAGTGTGCTGGGTAAAGCAAGGTATGGCTTGGGTTTGGCAGCCAGAGTTTCTGCTGATGATCAGATATCCAGTTTCTACCTGCTGGAACTGCATACACCGCAGACATCTGAGGGCTGACCATAGTTTTATGACCATTGTGTTAAAATTTTAAGATCATACAGATTTTTGGAACAAATGTCTCAATTTGGAGGGTTTGAGGCTTGTGTAGAATATAAACACCGGCATGGACTAGTTGGGTCAAATGGTCTGTTTCCATGCACATCGTTCTTTGTAATTTGTAAGTCAATTTTCCGCAGTTTGTAAAAAGTATTCACATCCCATTTGCCTAGAAGATACAGGATCATAACACTCTTCAGTAAATCCTGTAAGGTGGCAACCCAGACATTTGAAGATTTGATAAAGCACTGCATTCAATTCAAGGATGAAATTAAGACTGGATTTAAGAAGTTTCCAATACTTGCATGATCTTAAGTTTTGAAGCCAATGGTTTGAAGTGTTAGGTCATGAGAAATTTCAGGCCCTCCTCCCCACCCCATCTAGTTGATTAGTCTGCTGACTGACACTCAATGTCTATACATCCACATAAAGAATGGTCATTTGAGGGAGGAAGTATCCGTTAGTGAATGGCAGCAAAGAGTAAAATGTCCTTGGAAAAGTCGGAGGTGGGGAAAATATTAAAAATGTGAAACGGGTGATTGCAAATAGCCTTTCGGATCACTTTACCCCATGCTGTGTGTGTATTGATTGAATTCCTGCACAGTTTAATGTTGCAGTCACGTAGACAGCTAGGCTTCCCAGCGTCGCACAGATGTACAAAAACCTCCGGTGTTAACAGTTGCTGTCTACTATCAAGCAATGCGATGAAAGGCTGAGCTCAACTGGCTGGGAAGTGCAAAGAGCAGGTGAGAGAGATTGACCCTTTTGGATTGCTGTGGATGCTATCCCTTTTGGCTAAATAGGCTTTGCAAAATGATGGTTGAGCTTTCCTCCCCCCCAACCCCCTCCAGGAAATCTGTACATCCATTTGAATGCACAGTAGAAAGCTCCATGTAGCAGGTTAAGGACTAATACCGAGTCTTTGTATTGAGGGCTTAGTCAATGGAAAAAGTCTATTCAAATCAACGACGACAATTTACATTTATATAGCATCTTTCACAGCGGAGGATGTCTCAAAGCACTTCACACAACTGACTGTGAGCCTGAGTGGAGAAGGAGAGGGGAAAGGTGGGCAAAAGCATGGTTGAAGAGCTAGGTCTTAAGACAGGTTTTCAAGCAGCAGAGGGGTGAAAGGTGGAGAGACTTTGAGATGCAGTTCCAGAGATTGGCTGAAGCCTCACCAACCAGTATTTGCTGATCAGACACAGTGTCTACACATAATCAATGATAAATTGGTCACTTCAATCCACAACTATTTGTGGGACACTGCTGTGTGCAATTGGCTGCTGCGTTTTGCCCACAAATATACAGTCAATTCACTTTAAAGTATATTCTGTGAAGCACTTTATAATAATAATAATCCTTGCATTTGATATAGCGCTTTTCACGACGGGAGGACGTCCCAAAGCACTTCACAGAACACACTTTGAGGTATCTAGAAGGTGTCTATAAATCCAAGTTGTTGATTCACTTATGTTCTGTAGCAAATGATAAGTTCTAAAACAAACATGATACAAGAGTAAAAGAAGGCTGATGTCCTCTCGGTGTATAAGAGACTTTATCAAATTAAGGAGTATTATTAACACTATTAAATGCAAGGATACTTATTATTAAAATGTGGTGTCACACTTTCATCAGCATGAGGGGGAAACCAAGGTAGCCTAGCTTTCCACTGCCTGCCTCGAGCAGAAATATTGAGAAATGATTCTCTAAAGGAAATATCTAATAAAACCTCAGTCCATTCATTGGAATTATATATCCCACGTTATTTATTTGCCTCTTTCTTCACATGACATTTTCAATGTTCCATCCATTCAGTAACCATTGTGGCAGAAAGCCGGTACTGCTCCTTCGTTAATTTTCTTGGTATGTTTAATTCCCCCCCACCCCCACCACCCATATATGGAAACTTTCGTACTCACTAGCGTCTGAAATTATTTCCCAACAAATACAACCTTACTGTACACTTGTCAGCAATTGCCTGTGAAGCTTGTTGAAATGTTTCCAAGTGACAGAAATTATGTCAAATGCAATAAATATTTTACTTGCTTGTATATTTACTGTATTCAATTAAACCAGACCCCCCATAAAAAGCGGTTATGGATTATCAACACCCCTCCCTTGAAAGTTTTCAGTCATGTTGGCAAACAGTACCACAAGTGGTGATTGGCTTCTGGTACCTTGTTCCAGTGCCATTCCTCATGTTTGAGTCAAGCCATTGGGTGGTGACAGGCTATTCAACCCTGGGGGAAGGGGGAGTCTGATGTGACAGCCAAGCCCAATCCTGTCCTCACCTGCCATCAACACAATGTGCACTTTCCAGGAGAGGTCACTGGATAGCGATCACGCTTGCAAACGTTGGGTTGTTTATCCCCTCTCTAGCCCAAGGGCACTGAGGCCATTGTCACATTCCTACTGCAGCCTGGCTGAGATCAGCTAAATAACAGCACAGGCTGGGAATGGAACACCAGCTGGTTTTGACATTGTCTTTGCCACTACTTCTTGCTTGAAACAGTACACCAGGTAAAACACTGGGTGTCAGCTCAATCCATTGCATTTCTAAATACAGTAGATCTGGAAATTCATTGTTAAAGTGGAATTGTGAGTTGTAAACAACTTGTATTTTACATGAAGTTCACACTTCCGTTAACTATTGTTTTATTTAGTCAGTGAAACAAAGTTTGCAGGCATTGCTTTCTGCTCATTGAGAACAGCAGCTTGTACATACCTAACACCTTTCACATAGGATGAATGTCATAAAGTGCTTTACAACCACAACAAGGATCACCAAGCAGGGAGTAGAGGAGGAGTAATTTAACAAAAGACTTAGTCAAAGAATGCGGTTTCTTTTTGAAGGCAGGAGAGAAAACAAAATCAAAGGGATTTTGGTAGAAAGTTGAAGAGACATAGCAGTTGAATCCTTGGCCACTGATTGAACAGTTGACTGCAAATGAAAGAATGGAGGGCAAGACTGGAGGAGATTGCAAGACAAAGTGGGGTAAGACCGTGAAGGGATTTGAAGACCAGGCAAGGATATTGATTTAAATCCATTGGAAGTTAGTGGATCCAGTTGAAGACATGGGGTAATGGGCATGCGGAGCCTGGTGTGGAAGAGGGCATGGATGTACTGTATGAACAGCCATTGATAGTGGCATTTCCTCACCATTTGATGACGCCAGGCTGTTTACCAATGATAGCATTTGCATGAAATTACACTCATCAAGTTCATTCTACTTTTGTATCAATAAACATCCTCTTTTATTACACTTATTACACTTTTATTACAATAGCATTTTGAGACGTCCTTTCGACATGATAGCTGCTAAATCAAATGCAAGGATTATTGTTGTCATTATCACAGTTTGAGCTTGACCCTGTCGTCACTTGACATTCACATCTGAGCCTCCAGGTACTGAGGCACATGTGCTTTCCCAGAGAGAGAGATGGGGAGGTTCATAGATTCTTACACTACTCTTCCCCATCTCCTACCAACTATCTCTCTGGCAGATAACATGTTATCTCTCTCTCACCCATTTTCCGGCTTTAGAACAATGCTGGAGATGACTCAAAACCAGAAAATAATTACAAAATCCACAAAACAACTAAAACCTCTATAGTTAACTATTCCTTTCAGCAAATGCTGATGATTAAATCCAACCACTGGTGGGATTAACAACACCACATAATACATTAACTAAAGTAGGAGGCCAGATTAGGGAATGGACTTTCTGAAAGCAGAAACCATTTCTCTGGTTGACTGAAGTCTATGGCTCTGGGCCTGTTTATCTGCTGTGGTTATCTCAAGCAGAAATTTAAGCTTCAAGGTAAGTCTCCAAAATGTATCTGCCTTTGTCCAGCTGCAAAGAAAGGAATTAGAAGATGGGTCAGAGGGGCTAAATGAACTAATTCTGTTTTCAATAGAAAGACAAAGTGCTAAGGAGCATCCTAGGTGGGTGTGGTGCCGAGTCAATGAGGACCAGGATGGTCCCAGGTGCAACTTTTAGACACTACAGAGTTGGTTGTTCTCAGTTGGAACAAACTGTCTGCCTCTGCATCACTGCTCTAAGGAGAGAATGAAGAAATATTAAAATGAGAGTTTAAATTCAAGGCATCGATTGCACCACTAATCTTTGTCAGGCTCACTTGCTAACAGTACCGACTTTAAGAACATTGTTCTAATTTCAAATTCCCTCACATTCTTTCCCCTCCTTACCCATGCAATTTTCTCAAACCCGTGCCTGTATTCTCCATTCTCCTGAGTTTGGTCTATTGCTACTTTTTCACTTCCTCTGTCTCACCATTGCTTTCAGCCACTACGGCCCTCTTTGCCTGGCTTCCTCTCTTACTGCTTTCAAAAGCTCTCTAAAATCATATTTTGTCAACTGAGCTTTTGGTACTTTTGGTCAACTTCCTTATTTTTTGCTTCACCCTCCCTGTACAGTAATAATAATAATAATCCTTGCATTTGATATAGCGCTTTTCACGTCTTTGAGACGTCTCAAAGTGCTTCACAGAATATACTGTAAAGTGAATTGTATATTTGTGGGCAAAACGCAGCAGGCAATTGTCCCACAAACAGTCGTGGATTGTGTGACCAAATTATTATTGATTTTTATTTTTGTCTTGAGGGATTATTAGCAGGCGTATAGAGTAAGGAAACTCGCCCAAGATTTTGCCCAGTGGGAATTGAACCCAGGTCTCTCACTTGTGAGGCAAGTGCTCTAACCACTGAGCTACAGCACTGGACTACAGTATGTTCTGGGCAACAACTCATTGGGGAACACTTACAGTTTTTGTACCCTGAGAATATAGGGAGGGGGACGGGAAGAAATATTGTGTGTGATGTGGTGATTATCAAATCATCACATCACACGGAGTGGGGGAGTGGAGGAGAGACGTTTTGAGTAACTGTCACCATGATAGGTAATGAAGGGGAATGTTTGTTTTGTGAGCACAGCTCACCGTATTGGGGAAAACTGCTGTCATCAGCACAAGCTATCTGCAACTATCCAATTGTCACCAAGTCTCCCTCTCACCCACTGCTTTATTCACAAAGCAGGCCCGCCAATCCACCGAAAAGGAATTAAAGCATTGCTTCATATCCGTCAAGTGTTTACACAGGGTTTACGCAACCTGCACAGTGTATCCCACATTGTGGACATTTCATAAACTGTTTCTTTCATTCAATTGGATTTTTTTCTAGTGCTGTTATTGAAATCACAAATCAGAATCATAACAACATCTAAGAAACAATGTTATGTAGGAAAATTAGGATGGAACTAGTGAGGAAACTTATGTATACATATATATGCCACTAGAGTGGGCAGATAAACCACTATGTGGTTTTCCATTGTAAGTATTGCAATGTGGGTAGTTTTGTTGCCTTCAAAACTGTTTTTTGCAATTTGTATTGTTTTGTTGACTTAGCTGTTTTTTCTGGGATATTCCTAGTTATCCCTCCGCTCTCAGGTATGTGCAAATTTACCAGTGTCTCCCAGCCTTGAAAACAAAGCAGGGATAGATTACATTATTGAACACAGTCCCTTACCTGATAGAAAACTAAGGTGAAATTCTTCAAACATGGGCTGTCCTGTGAAGTACTTTTATTATTAATAATAATCTATGCATTTTGATATAGAAAACAAGTGAACTTACTCTGTATCCCAAAATAGGGCAAATTGAAGAAACCCTTTCCTGTTTTCTATCGCATTTGTGTCAGATATTAAATGTCAATGTGAGATGTCGATTTCTTTTTCCATTTCCTTCTTCGCCTTCAAATATAAAGATTTTTTAAAAATATTCCTCTTGTCATACTGCAGTTTTGCAACCTATGCACCTCTGTTGAAATAATAGTATGACTTGGAGTAAGAACCTATAACCTCAAACTACCCTGTATCTAATGAAATCTGATGTAAATTAAAGCCACAAAACTTGTTTTTTGAAGAGCTAGTGCATCGTGCTGATTCACATCACATGCTTGTGATGCACGTGATTCCCTTGGAAATATTGTGTAAGTGGGAAACTTCAGCAGAAATGTACACTTACCGCGATGGTCCACAAATAGATTTTTCTTTAATGTGCAAAACAACACTTCCCCTTTTGGTGGTTGGGTAACTCAAACACTGGTGTAACTTCCTCTTCCAACAGAGTCAATTGTTATTTTTCTGTTCTCAAATAATTAGTCAAGATTTATATCTTTCTTGCGGGAGGTTGGCTCACTATGCTTTAGGACAATAATAATAACAACCATGCTTGCATTTGAATCAGAACCTTTCACGTTGGGAGAATGCCTCAAAGTGCTTCATGGGATATAGTGGAAAATGTAGTGACTGTGTATTCTGTAGGTGTACGTGGCAGCCAATTTGCACACAGCAATCTCCTACAAACAACCATGAAGTCAATGACTAATTTTATTTTGGGGATTGTTTTCTTTCTAATAGTGCCACAGGATCTTTAATGTCCACCTGAACAGGCAGATGGGATCTCAGTTTAAGGATGGGATCTCCAATAATACAGCACTCCCCCAGTACTGCCCTGGAATGTCAGCCTAGATTGTGAGTTCAGACCCCAGATTTGGAGCTTGAAACCACAGTGTTCTACCATAGGCAGTTAATCTGAACACTCATGTAATTTTGTTGCTGTTGTTATTGTACAATTTCATGGGTAGCAATTGTGCTCCAAGTGGCCCTTCTTGATTGTAAAGCCAGACAGTGACTGTCTCTGAAGACTATACCCATCGTGGAGATGAAGGTGGGTGGAGTGGGGAGGGGAAAAGATTGGTTGGACATAGAGCATAGGCCCAGCTCCACCTCAGTTGACCCATGGATTTGCAGACATTGGCTCCCCCTATGTCATTTCGGCAGAGAGCAATAAGAGGAATGAACCTCGGACCTTGTGGTCAGTATGACTTAGTCTCACAAAGGAATATCTTCATCAACTGAGCCATGGCATAGCTTGCATTTATTTTGCTTTATGGTGTGCAAAAATCTGTGCCCAGTGTCTATGCCTCAGTTTTGGTCCACAGCCACTGAAGGCCCTGCGATGCATTTGTGTGAAAAGGCACTAAGAAGTCGAAGGGATCCTAACAATCTAAGCTCTGCTTTCTCTTCACCTGGAAGCACTTACTGGGTTTAGATAACTTTATTGAGGAATTTGGAGGATCACAAATGATTGCAGGCTGTTCTGACTGTGAACTCTTTCTAAATAATGTTCTCTTGCCAGATTGCTACCTCATTATGAGGTACAGTTTCCTTTTGTTTGAACAAAAAAATTGTGATTATTGACTAAATTATCCTTCATATGCAGTTATAATTAATTGCTGACTTTCATAAAAGATCATCCTGAGAACATTTTTTCTTCCAATTTTCTCTCGCCTGAGGCCCAAAAATCCATATGGTCTTATGTGCTCTTAGCTTTAAGACCATGATCAACGTTTGAGATTGAGCAGAAGTTTGAAAAGTTCTTAAATTCATTCTTAATTTGGTAGCTGGTTTTCGTTTTAGAGTTCAGTTCTTCTCATAGATCTGCAGAAAACTGGCTTCCAAATTAAAACTAAATTTAAGAACCTTCCACTATTCTGCACCATCAAAAAATATTAAGACAAGATTATCTCACAGGCAAAGATCAGATGAAATTTTGGGTTTATTACATTCTAATACAATGATTCTAAGGCTAAGCTCAAAAACAATTTTGGAGAGTAGTGATTCAAGCTTCGGGTGCACTTTTATGATGGCTGCTCTGAACCCCTCCTAAGTGGTCATTCTTTAGGTACGAGTCCAGACAGTTAACGTTGGATGGTTGGTTGAGTTGAACCTCACCAGAGGTGCCACATTTTGCAACAGGAATGACTGCTAATGATGAGGATCTGGAAACGTCATCTGATTCTTCCCATTCCCTCCCTAGCTCAGGGATACTGAAGCCAATTCACTGTTTCAAAAGTTCCTCATAAGTTTCAGACTCAGGACCAAAGGATCTTTTTCATCAAAACAGATCTGTGAGAGTTGCCAAAGAGTATTGGCTGTATATTTGTGGGCGAACACGGCGGCCAATTGCGCACAGCAATGTCCCACAAACAGTCATGGATTGAAAATAACCAATTTATTATTGTTTTATTTTTTTGGAGGGATTATTATTAGGCGTGTGGAGTAAGGAAACTTGCCCAAGGTTTCGCCCTGCCTGGAATTGAACTCAGGTCTCTCACTTGCAAAGCGAGTGCTCTAACCACTTCTTCTGGTGTCCTGGGGAACGTTCCCCCAGATATAAAATTAGTCATTCAATTAATGGCTGCTTGTGGAATATTGTTGTGTGCAAATTGGCTGCAGTATTTGCCCACAAATATAATAATAATAATAATCCTTGCATTTATAAACAATTACTACACTTCCATTTGCTACACTTTGCCACACAATAAAATCCTGCGAGGCGCTTTGGCACGTCTTGACAATGTAATACGGTGTTATATCAAGTATAAGGATTATTATTTATACATATGAATGTGTAAGCACAAATATCTCAATCACTGGTCAGTGAGATTGAAGAGAGGAAAATTTCACTGGGAAGTCGACAGATCATGATTCTGTTGGATCCAATCGGCAGCATTTCTTAACCAGATTCCTTATTAAGGAACCCCATTAGAATTCCTGTTAACACACAGGAATGCCATTCTGGAAGTGAACGCCATTGGATCACTGCCCAATTAAAATCCAATGCACTCGGAGTGAAACTGATCTGATCGCACCAAAAGGACAGGATAATCTGCATCTGTAGCAAGATTTGATCTTATCTGCTTCGTTTCCTCCTGGCACCTCCTCGCGGTGGGTGGGGAGGGTGCTTTTATATTGTGTCTCTTAGCCAGTGGGATCCGAACTGGGTTTGGGAGTAACATCACAATTAAACAATTGTTGTCAAATGCATTTTTCAAACAAAGACACATGACAATCAGAAGCTAAATATAGACACCTTTGTTATTTTAAACTGGGGAATGCCCATCTTTGCTTTCTCATGAGTGTGTACGTGTGGTTTGTTTGCTTTTGGGCCAAACAAAACTAGCACTAGGTGGAGATCAGTGAAGGAACAAAGGTATCGAAAAATCTTTGGGGCTTTTCAGGTTCCACATGCTCAGGCCTACATATCACAGCTCATTTGCACAAATCATCATGCCATTCCTCTGCAGGCACCTCTCTCATTGAGCACTGCCTTTATTTGTTTGCCTGAAAGCCTTAGCCTACGTTCCCTGTTACCTGGGTGATGTCTGATGTCTGATGCTTTTTGTGGTTTGTACTGGCTCTGCATTCAACCTTTTGTTGGCTGGCACTTGCATTCGAAACCCCTCAATCCTGGGGGAGGAGGTGGGGGTGGAGAGAGAGCTTATAGTGACAGCTAACTCAGGCAAACAGGCAACAACATCAAAATTACATTTATAGAGCACCTTTTACACCTATAATCCCTGGTTCTGCGAGAATGTACACATGACCTACTAGTCATTTTGCATTTACATGTGCTGTGTCATTAAAAGCCAACTATGGTAACAAACTATTGAACTGGGGCTTTGCCTGGTTGCTATGGAGAGAGAAAGCCACAGGTTTCAGGTGATCAGCATGCTTTCTGCACTTTTGATTGCCTCCCACCTTTCTCCCTTTGCTCCTGAGCTACGTTTCCATTTCTGCTGGTGGCTCGTCCCCGGAGCTGTCAGCCCACAGCTTGGCTGGCAATGAAGTGAACGACTGGCAGAGTGCTGCAATGCTGGAAGTGCCGTGTTTCAGAAGAGACTTTAAACTGAGATCCCATATGCCTGTCTGTTCTTCAGACAGACATTAAAGTTCTCACGACACTATTTGAGAAGAGTTTCTTCCAGCATCCTGTACAGCAACTCTCTAGATTAATTGGTCATTTATCTCAATTACTAGACCTTGCCTGTGCAAAGGGCTGTCATATTTATTACAAAAACAGCCTCTGCAGTGGTTACCTGGATGTTGATACTGTCTCCGTGAAGCGCATTGAGACATCAACCTACTTGAAAGGTGCTCTGCTATTACATAAACACAAGTTGTTGTTTTTCAACTTAAAATTTCTTATTAAAAAGCAGCTTGATGTAGTGATGATGAGGGGAGAATGGGGGGGTGGTGGTGGCAGGGGTGAGTGGGTGGTGAGGGGGGTGAGGGAGGGCAGTGAGGTGGATGTTCTGGAAAGATGGGATCGGTTGGGCTTGTAATCTTGTAAACATGATAAGGCACTCTAAAATTGGAAATTTTTCAAACGAAAAATGCTAAGAGAGAGAGAGATCAAAAACAACAACACAAAGAAAAACAAAACGGAAGCAGAAAGCTGGTCTTGTGGCCTTTTTTTTAAAAAAAAACCACAGGGAGACGCATAAGATAGGCAAAAAGAATTGCAAGCAATTTCCCCACTGTAAAGGGAATTTCCCTCACGTGCTTCGGTCTGACTGTGGCCCGTGGCTGTTACACAAAATATTTTATTTCCCCCACCGCAAGTGTCCCACCCAGTTAATGGTTTGACAGACAAGTCTCAAATTGTTGTCTGCTGAGAACCCATTAAAGCCACCCATGTTGATCTCACAGCATCCCATGCAGAGTGCATTCACCTGGGGGCTATCTTTAGCGTTATATCACAAACTCCTAATGTAAGCATTCTGTTGTGCTGTAGTGCCCAATGAGTTAGTTGCTGCTAACTAACTGAAGATCAATGTCATTTAACTTGAGCTCATCAATAACAAAATGGCTTCTTGTAGCTTTATAATTGCTTGATGCATGATTAAAGGATCCAGGGGACTATATAACGTGTAAGTAAACATTTAACAGGCTTTTAACTTTAATGCTGAAGACTTAAAATGAATGAAGTAGCACTGACAGGAAACAGATATTTAATCTCGAAAGGTGAAAGGTGAAAAGGGCCCTTTACTTAAAGGGAAAAAACACATGCAGCGAGAATCAGCGAGAGGTAATGTTTATGCTACAGCACAGAATGTAATTCATATTTTATAAACACAACTAATATTGATACAACCTCAGCTGGCGTGAGGAAATGAATGTTTGTGCCTCCTTAATGCAATTTTATCTGTCTAACATAAACATTGAGCACAAGTTGTGATGGCAGGATATGAGTGCTTAAAATATATGAAGCTCTGTCCGTGCCCAAATCTCAAGGCATCGTTGCTGGAGCTGGAAGAGCTGAGATAGCACAATAACTGCCCGTGCCTGGGTTCCATAACTGTGAAAGCTGTCGGGCAGGGAATGGGGGAGGGGGAAGGGGTGTTGTGATGTTATAGAATTTCCTGAACTGTGAAAACTATTTTGCTTTCCTACTGTTATCCTTTGGATGAGACATTAAACCCAGGAAAACCCATTCCAAGTGGACGCTAAACATTCGACAGCGTTATTGGTGAACAAATTGGCAACTACGTTCACTCACCAAACACATGGTCACTACACTAGCAGTAAATGCTATGAAGTGCTTTGGGATGTCCTCCCGATATGAAAGGCTCTTCTTGGTCACATTTTTGGACAATGCCACAATTATTCCCGGTGTCATTATCACATGCTGCATATTTCCCTCCATATAAGATGAAGGATGACCATTTAAATCTCTTGACAAGAATAATGGAATCACTGAGCAGAGAGGAAAAGAGAAGCAGGGAGAGAAGGTGCAAGGCAAAGGGAACACACAAATCCCACAAGTATCATCTTTAGCCATATACTCCTGGAAATCATTTATTAAAACGGGACACCAAAGCTAAAAGCTATGGCTAGAGGGAGGAGATGCAGCAGAAGTGCTCACTGTTAGCTGGTCAAATGACTGAAATGCTTCTTTACAGTCCTTGTGAGATGGAACAGTGGTCCGTTTGTACTGGGCTCATCTGCTGGTTCTGGTCATGTTAATAGCTGCAGTGGTCTTACCATTTATGACACTAGGATTGTCTTAGAGAGGCTCCAGATCAAAGACAAACAACGCGTTCTTTCATTTACATCAACTCCAGGGTGCAGTTGTTTTTCTTAATAATTGTTCAGGGCTATAAAGGGTATAAAGAATCTGCGCTGAGTGGTTCCATACCTCTGTGTTTCACAAGGTGTGTGTTCTGTAGCGTAGCAACAGGTCGGGACAGTGAGACTCAGTGAGGGGAAGGTGGGTGACTGTAAGCTAATTCTGTGGATCTTGCTGTCAACACAATTTTGATTAATTTACTGTATGGTTTTTCTTCCACCGCGTTTTTCTAACCCTTTCACTGGGGTATGTTTCAAAAGATGTCCTCTGGTACCTTACCTCAGGGGCTAATATTCATGTGCAAGTTTGACCCTATTAACTGAATAGGCAATTTGCACATAACAGTGTCCCACAAACAGCCACAAACAATAATTGTTGTGTTATTCAACCTTGTTGGGATGGGGAACGTCACAGCTGAGTCCAATCCTGCCCTCACTTGACATCCACACAAGCAATTTCCAGCAAGGATCCCTGGATAGAGATCAGGACTCTACCTCCCCATGCCATTCCACACCCCCAACTCAATTTGTCCTCCGAATCCCAGGGCAACAGTAAAGCGCTTAGTGCTGATAGCAGGTAACTCAACACAGACTGAGGCTCAGCTATTAACTGAATAAACCTGGTCAGCCATTGGGGAGCTTGTATTATTTATGTTAATTCTATTCCCTTTGTCTCATTTGCATTTATTTTTCTTTTTTCCTGCTACAGTATTGTAATCTTCTGTGTGATTTGTAAGCAGACTTAACTGGCAGAGTACACTACGCTGTTATTGTTATTGGGATAGAGCCAAGTAATATAATGCAGGACACCACCGTGCTAAAAGTAGGTCAGAACACAAGGAAGTGGTTACATGACCGAAGCTTGGGTTTTAAAAGCTTGTTGATTGCGGGAGGAATGGAAGACTGAGGGAGGGGCAGAGAGGAGTCCCTCAGCATTGAGGTCTTACAGTAATACTAATCCTTGCAATAGATATAGCGCCTTATCATATCAAATTACCTCAAAGTGCTTCACACAGTTTTCTGTGAAATGTAGTGTATGTATTTTGTAGGTGAGCGTGGCAATTTGCACATAACAGTGTGCCACAAGTAGCCATAAATAATGATTGTTGCGTTTGATATAACTGCTCGCACCCTGCCAGGTTTTTTCAAAGTGCTCCACAGGATATTTTTGAAGTGAAGCCATGAAGCGAATGATCAATTTTGTTTTATATGGGAGATTGTTGACCAGGAGACCAGGAGAAACTCCCTTCTTTTTTCGAGCAGTGCCATAGGACCTTTAACTTCCACTTATACAGACAGGACCTTAGTTTACCGTTTCATTCGTAGATCAGCGTATCTGGCAATACAGCATTCTCCCAGCACTGCATCAGAGTGTCAGTCTAGACTGTGAGCTCAAGCCTTGGTGGGGGAAGAAAGAGTTTGAGTGGGAGGCTGTAGAGAAGAGGAATAGAGTGTGTTTCTCATGTTCTCTATACAAGTTCTTGCCATTTCTTCTCCAACTCCAAACACCCACACATTGTATAATCTGGTAGCCTGTACCAAGCCTTTGTTGGCTTTAACTGACTAAATGAGTAAGAACTTGCATTTTAAAAGACTTTTGATTGCATTGAAATGCTGTAAAATGCTTTACAGTGATTATTTTCAAGCATAGCAACTGTTTTTGTAGGCATACACAGCAGTCATTTTGCACACACAGCAAGTCCCACAAACAGCCATGAAGTGAATGACCAATTGTATTTGGGGGATTGTTGGTCAAAACACTGGGAGAAACTCCCTTCTCTTATCGAAGTGCCACAAGATCTTTAATATCCATCTGAGGACAGGCAGACCATGTTTTAATGTTTCATCCAAAGGATAGCACCTCTAGCAATGCAGGTGGATTTTATAACTTGATTTTTTTCTCCCTTTTCTAGACACCTCATAGTCCAGGCTGCACTGGAGTGTCAGCTTAGACTGTGAACTCAAGTTCTGACGGACTCCTAACCCAGAGGCAAGAGTGTTACCAACTGAGCCAAACTGACATATCAGGAGTCGAGCAAGAGTAGTTCGGTGTGACTCCTAATACATGCACTGCTGTGGGCACAGATTAATGAGATCCTGATTGCACATTCTTGTTCCTCCACAACGTATACCAGACAATCTGCATATCCCTGCAAGGCTCACTTACTTAAAGCAGCAGCTGCGAGTATGAAGATGTTCCCTCTTCTGTTAAGAGATCCAGGAGCTATGAACATTTCACGTCTTTTGGCAAAGCTACCTGCAGAACCCCTCCTGACAGGACTGCATATTAGAGTGGGCCTCCACTCTCCAGCATCAGCCTTTGACCTGATCTCTTACACATGCACACCAGTGATCTCATCACTCACCACATTTGAAAGACACTTACCTTGATTTTTCATACTAATTCTACAGTGTCTTTGCTTCCTAACGGATCATGTAACGTACAAAACACTCCTGTTATGGTGGACTGAGACTGCAGCAAAAATTAGTGTTAACTCTTACTTTTTGGTGCTGCTCTACATGAAATTCCAGGTCCTAAGAGCAGGAAAGATAGTCAATGTTGCAGGTCTAAATACCCGTTTCTTCTCTCTTTTTTAATGGTAGATTTAAAAATGAATTTTCTCTCCTTTTCTAGATAACTCATAGTCCAGGTTGAAATTCAGTAACTATCCTCTGGGAAGGGGGCTGGCTGCTTTGGTAATAATATAATAAGAACATTTAGTATAGCACCTTTCACATCAAGAGGGTGTCTTCAAGTGCTTCACAGAATATACTGTAAAGAGCAGTGATTGTGTATTTTATAGTGAACACAGCAACCAATTTGCAATGTCCCAGTTCGGGTTCCTGAGCCAGGTAGGTGCATATTGCTGCTCCAAAGCATTGCTGATGACAGGCTAGCCAGCCTGCCATATTGGCAGGATTCGGAGGAAGGAGAAGGTCCTGGCCAATAATCCCCCAGTTAAAATTGGTCATTCATTTCATGGTTATTTGTGGGGCATTGATGTCCTCTCCGAAATCCTGTGTGAGGGGTACTATATAAATGTAGGCTGTTGCAGTGCGCAGATTGGCTGCTGTGTTCACTGCCAGAATACATAGTCATTACACTTTACAGTATATCCTTGAAGTACTTTGAGACATCCTCCTGACATGAAAGGTGCCTGAAATTTTGTTGTTGTTATTGTTGTTATTATTATTACTCCTATTATCCCTGCAAGCCAAAGCCTTGATTGATTGCATGAAGCTTGGTAGACAATTCCAGCAATGGTAAGTTCTGCAGTTTTAACTAGGGAAATGCAGCACTTCTCCAACACACATTCTGAGGTCCCGGAGCCTTGGCTCTTGTTAACCTGCGACAAATAATTTCTGCCATTAGGTAATCAGGCTGCCGTCCTCTGGGTTGTTGTTGTATAGTCTGTGCAGTTCCTTATCTTTCTAATCCCATTTCTCTGCCTTCCGTTCATATCTCTTAATACTCTTACTTCCTAAGTATCTTTCGTCCTCCTAAGAACCGCATTAATTCTACATCAATGCCTTTGTGAGCCAGTGTTTCCCACCTCTCTCTTTCTTTCTTATTGTGCCTCTGGCGGCCGGCCCCAGTCCAGGTAAATAGAGCTGCTGCATTGATTCCTTTTGGATTTCCCATGAATTAACAAGGGTCTTTCTTAGTTTTCCTTTAATTGACATTGTATCTCGCTGTAAGCCTGGGATTGCTCTGGTTCCTTTCAAAGGAAAGGAGCAGTAATCCTCTGCTCTTTTCAAATGGTGTCTGGCACTTTTGCAAAAATAATAAAATGTTGTTTTCCTACTCTCTGATGAACTGAGCTATAAAACAAGGCGTGCAGCTGCACTTCTGACCCCTTTAATCTTTCTTTGCCTTGTATTTCTCCATAATTTTCCCATTTAATTCCATTTCTCAGTTAGCTACGGTAGGCTGGTATCCAGCACCCACTAATTGCTAACATCAGCCATCCTTACGTTCAATGCAGTGCTCCGAGATTCTACCCTGTGTGAAGGGGGCTACATAATTGAAACTTGTTGTTATTATAATGCTAAATGCCGCTGTAAATAGATAACAGCGAGTTTGCCAGATTTAGCAATCAACCTGTGAAACAACTGTTTTTGAACATCAATGCAATTGTCCTTTCTTTATATTTGTCCACTTCCTTTCTGTTTTACATACTCCCCAGATTTTCCTACATTTTCCTACAGAAACATAGTCACTCCACTTCACCGTAATCACTGTAGAATGCTTTCAAACATTTTATCGCATGACATGCCACAAAAATGCAAGTATTTTCTTCTCAAAATTTCTTGTTCTCTCTTAAAATAAATAATAAACCTCGTATTTGGTATACAGCCTCTCAAATCAGGACAGCTCAAAGTGCTTCACAGTATAGATTGTAAAGATTGTCTGTATTTTGTAGGCGAATGTTATTTTGCTGGGTGGAAGTGAACTGGTGTGCTTAAACTCATTTTATAAGTCTTTGAGGTAAAGTGTGTGCGATTTTTAAGGGGTTCCTTATGTTATTTAAGAGTTACGAGAATCTATAAACTTTACCCTACATTTCAATATGTTTATTTTCTCAACCCGCAATTGTTTCCTGGGCAATAGGTCTTGTTCAGCCAATTGAATGGGCTTCTTCTGTCTCTTAATATCTCTCTATCTCAAATGCAAAGTGCACACATGTTTCCTTCAGGTTTTGCGGTGGACTGTACCCTGAGGATCTCCATGATGATAGAGGAATGTTAGACTGTACTTTTTTAGCTACTGGGTTGAGTTCCTCCGGATGAGCCTGGGGGTGAACACATGTGCCCTGAGAAAACATAGGAAAGAAACAATTTCACAAAAGGAAAACCCAGGGTACATCCAACTCAGGCCTCCTGCACTCCATCACATCTTGTATTAAAAAGCCCACAGAGTCAATGATTGAGTGGATTCAGTACTTTGTTAGGGAGTTTGACTAAGTAAAGCCATGTTCAGACATTGCTTTGGAAAAGGCACAGTACTTCATTGACTTTCTGCGTCAGTGTGCCGAGCAGCGAGGTTCGTTGCTGAATGCTGCCCAGACGTATTCGCCTGAGAGCTTTGTCTTCAGCCTTGAAGCAATGCACTAGCTGTAGTGCATTGAACACAGTTCCATTTCTCGATGAGGCCTTCTCCTGGGTACGGTTCTAAGGTCACCCTCCAGTATTTTGTCCAAAAGGTCACTATTCACATGTGACACGGGACACTGTGTGTTGGCAGACTATCTCACCATCCTTTCCTCAACTGATATCCCCACAAACTTAAACTTCTGTCAAGGAGGCGGTGGTTAGCAATCAGGAGTAGGAGCCCTGGCTAATTTTCCCTTCCCTAATTCAGGGGATGGAGGCCAATTGAACTGTCCCAACTATTCCTCTGGCTGACCCACTCAGAGACTGAGATTGGAACATGAATAGGCTCATACTGCCCCAGAGGAGTTGTTCCTACTGAACCATCCCGACAGCCACAAATGTGGAGCTTATAGACCTTGTAAACCACTCAACAGATACAAAGACCATTCTGCGAGTTCTAAACAAGAATCAAGTCACAAGCCGACTAGAGAGTTCAGATGAAGAAGACCCGTCAGCCTGTTTGATCTCATTCTTTCAGAAACACCTACTCTACTCTTTTCCCATTACCCATTTCAGCATTAAGCTTTTAAACAGGTCCCCTTCCGTGGCTTCAACTACCCTTCATGGTAACTGAATCTCTTTTGATAAGTTTTGGTAAGTCCACAGCTCTCTGCAGACCCATTTTCAATTCTCTGAGGGTTCCCCCAAATTTTGAAATCACCCTGGTAACTGCCAATGTACTGTGTACAAATTGGACCAATAAATATCGTTGTATCATACAAAATTGTGTTGTCACTGTGCTTCAGTGTGGGGAGGGAGAGGGAGGGAGAAGAACTTGGCTACACAGTGGATTAGCATGGGTCCTCTTTAACCTCTTGGAGATGAGTCTGAATCTCGGTCAGAGACCCATGGGATGAAACTCTGCAGACTGTAAAGTGTCTCATGTAAGCAGACTTAATCCAATTCTTAGTAGGTGTAAGACCACACACAAAACTGCTCTTAATTTGCCACTAATCAGCACTAAATTGGCAGTCTCAGAAGCCACAAGGTGTGGTCACCAGAGCAATAGGTGCACTCTTGAGGTTTGGGCTGAGGTAGAGTTGGTACAGCACCTGTAAACGCTGACATCTTTCAAAGTGTTTCACAGGTAATTGCTGTCAAGTGTTGTGACTGGGAATCCTGCAGGAAAATGCAGCAGTCAATTTGGGTATGACAATCTCCCACAACACCAGGAGAAACTCTCCTCTTTTTAAACAGTGTCACGGGATCTTTAAAATCTTCCTGCGCAGTAGATGAAAACTCGGTTTAACATTTTACACAAAAGATGGCAAGACCAAGAATGCAACCTCCCTCCCTCCCCACTACCCCACTGGAATGTCAGCCTAGTCCGCGAGCTCAAGTACTGCCATGGGACCCAGAATCAAGGGGTGCTAACTAACTTAACCACGCCAAGTTTAAGCTAGGGTCTTTATTAATATGTTATATCAAATGCCTACATAACAACAACAACAACAACTTGCATTTATATAGCGCCCTTGTGCTTTGTTGCATTGGCGTGTCCAGGTAAGTACTCTGAGACACTGCTCCACATGAAGGGCGCTATATAAATGCAAGATGTGGTTGTCCAATTCCTGTTCAATACTCGCTCCCCTGAAAAAGATTATAAAGCATTGACTGGTGAAATGGGCAACCTGTCTGGAGCTCATACACACAACTGACCGAAATAGACAAATAAAAAGGGAACATCTGTGTTCAGGCTTTCAACACGCACCCCCCAAAAATTGTGTTTATTTTATTCTATATTAAATGTGAGGTGTCTAAGAATTGAACAACTCTTATGATTCCTAGGCTTTCGCTTTGTATTATCTAAGAAGATAGGGATGGTCTTTATTTACTTGATGCGGCTGCAACAACAGGTTGCTGAAGACAGCTTTGGCAGTGAGTCCTTCCCGAAAATAGAACACCATGTAAAGGGGACAGAAAATACAGCACACAAGAAACTGCTCGTGTTCACCTCAGTTACTCAGTTACCTCAGGCCCGCAGGATGCACCTGAAACCTCTTCAACCTTGTATTTGCACTTACACAGGCCTGAACCTTCACTTTAGCCTGTAAGACCATTTTGTTTCAAAATGTAAGATCCAATAATGGATAAAATTGGTCATTCTGTTTGTTGAACATTGCGGTGCAGAAAATTGGCTGCACTTGCCTACAAATGTACAGTAAAATCCTACAAAGTGCTTTAAGATGTCTCGATGACATGATAAGCTGCTATGTCAAATGCAAGCAAACACTGCAGAACATTCTTAAATTTGGTCTTGATTTGGAAGCCCTTATTCCGCAGTTCTTAGAAAAATACCAGTCTCCAAATTTACAATTGCATTTAAAAATTTTCTGGAATTCCGCACCACCTTAAAATTTTTAAGACAAAATGGTCTTGCACATCATGTTGAATGTTGGATGAGGTTGAATGCTGAGTCTTAAGCCTTTAAAAACAGGACTCATCCATCCACCTTTGGCAAAAGTGTTCTTTTTCTGCCTGTCAGATTTGCATACAAGTGGATTTGAGTGCAACCAGTTGATTACTGTAATTATCCTACCACCTCTAATCATCAGTATTGTGGAGCTTATTGCTTAAAGGCTTGTCTCCAAGGCCTATCCCTTCCCCCCTCCCCTCTCCCATTCTGCTCAGATTGCTTTGGGCTGTGGAATGTCACTCACAATGGGTTTACTTTACAGATCTCTAGTGGCAGATTCCTGCAAAGCCTCAGTGCCTCGCAGCGATGTCAGGGAGTGCCGATGTTCGTTCGAGCACATTCCCGTCTTGCAGATCGAAGCTCGTTGGCATAAATAGAACCACAGCCCTCTTTTTCGCTACGTTTCACCTCCAGATAGGGTGTAGGCAGAGAAGGACCTTATTCATAGCCTCCAAGGCTTATTGCTTCATATCAAATGGGTGCAGCTGTTTCAAGCAATACTGAGTTTTTGAAAGAACAGAGGAACTTTATTATTGTACAGTGTTAAGTTTTTCAAACCCCCCGCCCCCATGATCTTATCCCACCCGACCTACATAAGCTTAGACTCCAGTGAGTACCCTGTGCTGGTTTATTGAGCGCCACTCTCTCCTTTTGTTCCATAAGGAGCTATATCAAATGCAAGGATTATTATTATTATTGTCAGTGGCTGAGCTTCCAGTGCCCCTTTCCTCTGGAACTCTCTTCTGAAACCACTTTGATTTGCTTTCCCTCTCTCTTGCCCTTGAAACCCAACTAAAAACACAGAATTGGGATTGGGAAAGTTTGTAATTGGGCTGCATGCATTTGAATATTAATCCTTTTATTTGATATAGCTCCTTATCATATTACCAAGATGTTTCAAAGTGCTTCACAGAATTTTACTGTGAAGCATAGTGACTTGTGTTTTTGTGGGCAAACATTGCAACCAATTTGTCCCATAATACAGCCATGAAGCGAGTGACTTTAGAGGGTGAGAAAGATCTTACTGCCATGTGGAATTCCTTTTTTTATTCATCAGGATACAGGTTAATTCCAGAGAATTGCTGGAGTTAATTTCTGAAAAAAGTTTATTTTGTCATAATTTTGGAGCTAATACTCTTCTACAGCTTTCAGAGGGTTAATGTTTCAGCCCCAAACCGACCTGGCTGCTATCAGTGTAGGTGGGCTATGTTGAAGGTGATGACAGATTGTATGGGAACCTTTAATTTGATAAACTGCCTTTCTTTTAGAGCAGTGATTCCTGAGTGTTCCAGTGTCCTGGTTTATCACTGAGTTACCCAGACTGGATTATAATAATAATAATCCTTGCATTTGATGTAGCGCCTTATCACTTTGTTGAGACATCTCAAAGTGCTTCACAGAATATGCTGTGGGCAAAATGTGCCAGTCAAATGTGCATAGCAGTGTCCCACTAACAGCTGTGGATTGAGTGACCAAATTATTATTTTTTAAAATTTATTTCATCTAGTTCTAGGTTCATTCTATTTTCTTAGCGTTTCGGAGCATCCAGAATTTGGCAGTTTTTTGGATTCGATCTTAACGTTGAAGTCAATGTATTGTATAGGGCTTCAAATTTACGACTGAAGCCAAAAGTACTAAGAAAATAGAAATAATCTAGAACTAGGTGGAATTTCTCCCCACTCGTCCCTTCGCCCGCTGTCACACACTGACAGGTACCACATAAAGATAGCCACTAGCGTAAGACTTTGGTGGGTTGTTGTTGCCTGTATGTACGCAGAGGAGGGAAGAAATTGAAAGAACACTGTTCTGAAAACAATTGCACAAAGCAAGGGCAATTTGATAAAGTAAATGTAGGGTGGAGGTGGGGAAGGGATCAATTTTCCAATAATAATAATAATTCTTGCATTTAATATAATGCTTTTCACGTCTTCTAGACGTCTCAAAGCGCTTCACAGAATAGACTGTAAAGTGAATTGACTATATTTGTGGGCAAAATGCGGCAGCCAATTGCACACAGCAGTGTCCCACAAACAATCGTGGATTGAAATGACCAATTTATTATTGTTTTTTCTTGAGGGATTATTATCAGGAATGTGGAGTAAGGAAACTTGCCCAAGGTTTCACCCTGCCAGGAATCAAACCCAGGTCTCTCGCTTGCAAAGCCAGTGCTCTAACCACTGAGCTACAGGACTCCACAATGGGATTTTTTAATTAAGAAAGGGATTTTCTTCTGGTAACCAAATGAAGGTCATACACTCTATGCTAACTTGGGGGTTTGGGGGGAGGGGTGAAACCCTGAATGAGTTAGAGCGGTGTTCTGGGGTTTGCCACTGGGTTTATTCATGGAACACAGGTAACACAGTAGAGATCACCTGCAGATTTTGTGCTGAATGCAATGGGTTTTCTTCCCTCTGACGTGAAATGCAATGCTGTGGGGACTGCCTTTCATTGCTGAGGATTGAGCGAGGCTTTCTCCATGCATAATCCCCTTGAAATAGAGTAAGTCTGCCTTTGTCACCAGCCCATAAAGAAAAAAAGAACAGGATAATTAGTAGTTAGTAAATATTTATCCAGTGATAAAAATAGTGGATAATAAACTCCACGTCAGCGGCAGCAAAACCCTTGTCAGTCCTTATGTGACATCAATTACATAGGAAAAGCACAGCACAGAATAGTTTAGGAGTACCCTTCAACAGAGAGATAAGACCTACTTTGAGATTACTTAAGATTTACTGATTTATTTGTCATTTCATCATTGATTACTTAAATCACTTTTACAGCGGGGGCTGTTAATGAATGTTTTAGTTGAATGTATTATTGGGGGAATTAAACAGCTTGGACTAAGTGATAAGAGTACTGGGAATTGGCCCTGTGACTCCAATACACAGTGGGCCTAAATTCCATGCTGATCATTACTTATGTAAATTAAGATCGGCTGACGTGTTGTGGAGTTAATGGGGAAACACACGTTAATTTTACTCCCTAAATTCCTCCAAGGTATTTGTGCCTATTTATACTTTGGTCCCATGAAAACCATTCCAGTGGTCTGAGCTATGCAGCTGTTTATGGCGGGTTCTCTATCACCCCAGAAACTTTCTGTTAGTTTTCCCAATAACGGTAAGCATGGACATGTTTTGGGGCACCATAAACTGCACATTGTGCTGTTGGAGAACTTGAGAGAATTTCAGAGAAATATATCAATGCAGGAAATAGGAACACGCAGAACAAACAAGTGACTGAGGACAACAGTTCATTTTGAAAATAAACTTTTCATTTGATATATTTCATGTCGTGAGGACTTCACAAAACACTTGTCAGGATTTCTGTGAAGTGCAGCATCTGCATTTTGTAAGCGAATGCTGCAGTCCATTTGTGGACAGCAATGTCTTGCAAACTATCATAAAGTAAATGGACAATTTTATTTGGAGGACTGTTGGAACTCACCTCTCTTTTATTTATTTATCATTGTATTATTATCTGCTTCAGAACCTGACTTCCGATGCTTACAAAGAAAATTGCAGGTAACTTTGAGGTCAAAGTGAAGGGTAGGTGATTGGCACCCACTGGCAATGAGTGCCATCTTGGATCAGGTTGGGAACACTCTCCCTCTGTGTCAGCAGATTGTGGGTCAAGCCCACTCCCTAGGCTGGAGCTCACATTGTAACCCGAGCCTATCTCAGTGCAGTACTGTGGGAGTACTGCATTGTTGGAGATGCTATACTTCACATCAGAAGAAACCAAACATATTTTGCCTCTTTTGGTGGAACATCCCATTCCATTTGAATGGAGCATTCCATGGACAATTTTATCTGATACCATGCTTTATCACAGCATCACAGCATCTCAAAGTGCTTCACAGCACTTAAAGTGAAGTGCAGTAAAATGTAATGACTGCGCACTTTGTAGATGAATGCGGCAGCCAATTTGCACAGAGCAAATGACCACAAACAGCTATGAAGTAAATAACCACTCTTTTAGCTGGGGATTGTAGGCCAGGAGAAACCTCCTTCTCTTTGGGATATTCAATGTCCCGCTGAACAGACAGACGGGTTTACTGTCTCATCTGAAGGACATCACCTCCAACAATGCAGCACAGCCCCCAGGACTGCAATGAGGACTTACAGTTGCGCCAGGCCTTAGACTGTGACTTCACGTCCTGACTTGCTCCCATAATGATTTATTTTTAAAAGGAATTTGACTCACTTTTTTTATTTGCGATTCCACAGGCCTGAAGGATCAATATGTAAGAATTAAGAAGTAAGAAATAAGAATGATGTATGAATTATGGAGAAAAAAAAGACACATTCACTCAGTTCCTTTTCTAATACGACCACAGCTTTGCTTCAAACGATGGTTACTCCATGACACTTAGATTGGTGACAGATCCTCAGCTCAGCTCTGCCGCTGTGTAATTTTGTTGCAGCAATTCAAGTTTAAGCAGTAATGCAAAATATAATTTTAGGCATATCAAACCCCTGTCAGCTGCTGAAAATCATCTTGCGTGATCCTTCATGCATGTCAGAGAGACAACTTAAGATGCAGGAAGCTATAAATTAATTTGTCTACCAAGAATGTCTATTTGGTGAATCCAACCATCAAGCCTTAACTCTTTCCCTGCCATCTTTACACACTGATTTTCGTCTCTCCCATGGGTTGAATTTCCAGTTGGTATTCCATATAGTGACATTGATGATATTGATCTTCAATAGGCTTTTTCCAGTTCTAATTGCGAGGCTTCAAAGTTGTATACAGTGCCGAATGAAATTTTAACCCACCAAAGGTGCTGGGGAAAGTTATAGTATTTCTTGCATTTGATACAGTGTCTTTCACATTGGGATGGCGTCTCAAAGCGCATCACTGGATATATTGTAAAGTGGTCGCAGCAGCCAAATTGTACACGGCAACATCCCACAAACAGCCAATTTGATATGAATGGCAAATTTTTGTCTGGGGAATTGTTGGCCAGGATACCAGGGAAACTCCCTTCTCTTTTCAAAGGGATCTTTAACGTATGGGAAAAGACGGATGGGACCTCAAATCTAGTTCAAAGGATGCCACCTCCGACAATGCAATAATTCCCCAGCACTGCTTTGGAGTGTCAGCCTAAACTATGTGCGTTCAAAATCCCGACGTGGGGCTTGAACGCACAATTTTCTGATTCAGAGGCAACAGGGTTATCAACTGAACCAGACTGACAGACTGAACCAGAGTTCACCAGATCACAGGAGAGTTTCAAATGAATGTGACAACCTGTGACTTCACATGTTTAAAATGTCAGAGAAAGAATCAAGCTTTGCTGATTATTCTTGGGATTTCACAACAGATATTTGATTTCACAAATTCATTTATAATTACCTATGGCCTGAAATTCCACCTCGTCTCAGCCTGGTCTGATCACTTTGTCTTAAACGTTAAGTTGATGCAGAATTCTGAGACGTTTTTCAATTCTGTCCTAACTTGGAAACTGTTTTGCCACTGTTTTTGAAAAGTATCAGCTTCTGCAAAACGCAATGTGGGACGAAGTAATTGCATCTGTCACCACTTATAATAGGGACACAGGTCGTAATCCCTCTCATGGATGGTTGCTTGAAGGTTATCTTTTATTGCCGGTCATTTAGGGTCAGAAGAGAAGTAACTGATGTCAAAAAACAAATAGCCCTCATTTTGCATTCTCAAATTGGGAACATGCAGGGATGGATGGAGAAGGAATAATAATAATTTTGTCACTCAATCCACGACTGTTTGTGGGACACTGCTGTGTGCAATTGGCTGCTGCGTTTTGCCCACAAAATATACAGTCAATTCACTTTACAGTATATTCTGTGAAGCACTTTGAGATGTCTCAAAGATGTGATAAGGCGCTATATCAAATGCAAGGATTATTATATTATTATAACTTCCAAAAGGGGCTCTCTCTTGTGAACCTGAGTCCAAGAAATGGGATAGATCTCCGGGTCAAACTCTTTCCCAAAATTCCTTTATTTTAGACCTTCTTTCCCTTTGGCTTTCAAAAGCCTCTTTAAAACATATCCCTTTGACCATGTCTGTGGTCATCAGCCTCAAACATTTCTCCTCCTCTTCCTGTTTGGTGATTTCCACAGTCGTCATTGTGAAGAGCTTTGAGATGTTTAATATCTGTGAAAGGTGTTATGGATGTGCAACTCACCATTGATGTCTGTGCAGTGAGGTTAGGCATTGATTTGTGTGTGGTTGTTACATTAAAGATATGTTTCGGTGACTAGATGTGGCTCAGCCCATTAATGCAACCAAGAGATTTCCTGGTGTCACTTTGTTATCACTTGCTTCTATTGCTGGGGACAGCAATTGTGAAGTGATGCTGAAAAGTGTTCACTTACACTCGTGTTCTTTAAAGGAATAAATGACAATAAGACAGCGGCCCGCAATTCCACCTAGTCTTAGCCTGTAAGCTATTTTGTCTTATAATAATAATAATCCTTGCATTTGATATAGCGCTTTTCATGTCTTCTAAACGTCTCAAAGCGCTTCACAGAATATGCTGTAAAGTGAATTGACTGTATATTTGTGGGCGAAACGCGGCAGCCAATTGTGCACAGCAGTGTCCCACAAACAGTCGTGGATTGAAAATGACCAATTTTTTGTATTATTGTTTTGGTTTTGGAGGGATTATTATTAAAAGTTAAAAGTCTTAAAAGTTTAAGATCAATTGTAAAATTGGGTGAAACTCTTAAATTCAGTCTTATGTAGCTTAAAATTAACCGGCTTCTAAATTAAGACTGCATTTGTGAATTTTCCAATCCAAGCTCCTTGCAAATCTGAAATGTTAAGACAAAATAAAATGTTACTCAGGGAAATGTTACTAGGCGTTTTTCGGGGCTGTGATCTGCACACACCAGAGATAACATTTGACTGAGGAGAAGCACAATTTGTCCGTCTGGTTTCATTGATTCAAGTGAAATGATTCCTTTTATTGATTCAACAAAAAGTGGCAGAGTCAGCAGTTGATTGCCTCGGTTCCAGATGTGCGTACTGCAGCTGCCAGACGGAAGCTGCCAAGAGATCGAGTGCTTTGTGGCCACTTTCCGAAGCGTCCTTACACAGCCAGCCTCCCTCCCGGCAAGCTGTGGTGCAGGACGCTGGGGAGACAGCCCATAGAAAAGGACAGTGCAAGCAACAAACAGTTCCACTTCCCCTGCAGGCTGCATCCTGCTCAATGCAATTGTGCTATTTTCTCCTTCTCTCTCCTCCCCACCCTCACCCTTCCCCCTTCCCCCCTTGCCTTCCCTCCTCCTCTTCGCCCATCCTCCTCACTTCGCCCCTCCTCCCCCCACTTCCCCCTCCAAACCTGGAGGCAAAGTGCTGCTTTGAGCTGTTCAAATTGCTGCACACTGCAGCTGTTTATCCTTGGGAACACCTGTGAACCACTTGTAGCCCAAGGGCAGACAGACTAATATTAACTATCTGTCCAAACGAACAAGTCTAGCCTTGTGTATCGGACACATTCATATCAGATTAGATACAGACAGCAAAGATTACCCTGGGTTTTATATTTCCTCTGTTGGACAGTATTTGTCAAATATCTTCAATTTGACTTTTTTAAGCCTGTTTCTCCATGAGAAACCCATAGTTAGTTTTGAGCAGCACCCAGTCCAGATGGCACTGACCTACCGATGTTGCTTCTAATAAGCTTTATTTTGTTTGTTTGATTAACAGGACAGTATTGGAGAACCTACTGTGAAAACAGAATGAAGCCATTCAGTGTAGTGAGCAGCTGCTGTAATGGCCACAGTATAAAAGCTTTCTGCCCTATTAAAAGTTTCTGCAGAACCAAATCCTAACCTCTGCCTGCTTTTCAGGTGGACCTCGAAGATCCCACAGCCCTAGAGCCACAGAGAAGAGAGTTTCTCCCAGAGTACTGGCTAACAATCCTTAACGTAAATTGGTCATTCACCTCAAACTTGCGGGACCAAAGTGGTTGCAAGGTTTCCCACAAAGAAGACACTATACTTGAAAGTTACAGCACTTAGAGATGTTTCTAAGATGTAAAGATAGGCTTTGAAATACATATAAGTTTATTCTTTTTTTTCTTTCCTGTCTCTCCCTTTATTACTCTCTCAGATTCACCAGCATGCAGAGATAGGTTGCAAGTATAATAATAATAATCCTTTCATTTGATATCGCGCCTTATCACGTCTCCGAGACGTCTCAAAGCGCTACACAGAATATACTGTAAAGTGAACTGACTATATTTTGTGCGCAAAACATGGCAGCCAATTGTGCACAGCAGTGACCCACAAACAGACATGGATTGAAGTGACCAATTTATTATTATTATTATTATAGGGATTATTACCCCCGTGAAAAGCAATCCGCCAATCGACTAAGAACCGGGTTTCTACTACTGCTTGGTAAACAGAGGTGTGCGCAATAAGGAAATTTGCCTAACGTTTTGCCCTACCTGGGAATCAAACTCAGGTTCTCTCGCTTGCGAGGCGAGTGTTCTAACCACTAAGCTACAGGACTCCTCCTGCAAAGTATGTTTCCTTTTCGGGAGTTTAAACGCACAGACCTGAGGATATGTCAGCTTTCCCCCTTCAGCCACGTGCAATTTGTTGAATCTGGAACATCTGCAGGGAGGATTCCTACAGGTCAGCAGTACTGAGTGGATGCAGTCGAACCAGGTGGAGAGAGGTGGAAATGAAGTGAGTAGTCGAGTAGTCTCCACTGATGTCAGTTATCCAGGGAGATTCTCCCTGGAGCGCGTCTCCCTAATCAGTATTGATTTTTGTCAACTTGATGTCTTAAACAGATATCTTCTTCCTTAAACGCACAAGCCTCCCTCCTTGCCCTGCATCTCAACCCACTCAGAGTTCTAGCAATCGTTCCAAAAAGTCAAAAGGAACTGCACGGCAATGAAAAGGACAAATCCAAGTCGGTCTTTTAGAACAAAATGAGTGGATGTTGACTCCTGCAAGTGGCTGCACTCTAATAGGACCATTCCCGTTCTCTGCCTTTCCAAATGGAGGCTTGGCTCATTTGAAAGATTATGTGTTCAGGCCCCTATTTGGAACCGGAGCTCATAATCCTTTTTGACTCACTGTTGAGTTGAGCTGCATTATTAGAGGTGCCGTACTTAGGACGAAAATTAAAGTGAGGTCCTGTCTGCCTGTTCCTTGGGTGGATATTGACGATCCTGTGACTCTATTTGAAAAAGAGGTGGGAATTTCTTCCAAAGTCTTGGCCAAGGATCCTCTAGATAAAATCATTATTCACTTCACGGCTGCTTATGGGACCTTGCTGTGTGCAAATTGGCTGCTGTGATGCTTTTAAAATGAACAGCAATTACTTCGAGAGATTACAAATGTTATAGTCATTATGTCAGAAGCAAGAACAATTTTTATATCAGCATGTAACAAATATAGGGTGAAATTTGTGACATTTTGTCACATATTTCACCCACATTCAATTTCTTTCAGGTGACGTGTTCAACTGATGTCCACGCTCACTGTTTTGCTGGTTTGGATGAACGTTAAAGATCCCATGGTGCTATTTCAAAACAGACCAAGGACTTCTTTCCTGATTTCGCAGCTAATATTTGATCCTCCTCTATATTTACCAAGTCACAGTTGGTTGCTGATTGTGGGACATGAAGTCTCGAATAGCTACCAGGTTTATCTGCAGAATTGAAGACACTACACATTAAAGTAGCTCAGTTTGCAAAGCCTTTTGGAACGGCTACTTATTCTGGTGCACGTTAAAGATCTTTGAAAAGAAATTGGAGTGTCTCCCGATAGCCTGGCCAACAATCTCCTGGATAGAATTGATCATTCATTTCTTCCATGTTCGTGGGGCATTGCCATGCACACATTTGCTGCCGCATTCACCTATAAAAGACACAGTCACTAAATTGTACATTGTGCACTGTTCAGGAAATCCAAATGCAGTTCACCATAAATCCTGTGAAGTGCTTGATCACTTGATAAGGTGCTATAACACATGCAAAGTTATTATTATATTATTAAATGGGAGCCGTTTAAAATAAGTCCATGTGGGCACAGGAAGGTGTCAGTTAACAAAACAATGATGTGCAACACCTAAATGTGTTTGCATCGATAGCGCCTCTTCCTACAGTTCCTTCCCCTTTAAATAAATAATGAGCTCTATTGGCGAAGTACTCTTAACAGTAAACACTGCTGTATTGGTACAAAGTCCCAGAAATAATGGAAGACTTGAGAGATGGTCTGTCTTAACATTATTTATAGGGAGTAAGCATCCTGCCATTTGTTTTCTTTTCTCTGATGTTTTGAAGGGAAATGACCCATAGACATGCAGAAAATGCTCAGCCCTTGTTTAGATGGAACTGTGGCACTGATGGATTCTATCCTGTTCTCCCTTTCTACTCTTGGGTCCTCTGCTTTTATATATATATATATATATATATATATGTGATACATATATAAATAAAGTCACAAACTGAAATGTTTGCCAGCTGGAACAGGCATGAAGCCCGGCAATCTGTGTTAACTCCTTTCTGGAGGATAATGGCTGACGTCTGTGGAAAGAAATCCTTTAGACAGCCCCACTCGCTGGAGATTACAAATGAATGGGCAAAATCCCCTGAGGGACATAACCTTTAACCACTGGGTCACTTTTACCTCATCTTTTGCCTATTACCTTAAGTAAGACTGAATGCTTGAGGATTAATTCACTGACTTATGCCCTCAAAATTTCAGTGACAGCTACAACAGGGAGTTGTTCAATCAGCATTTTAATCTAAAAGCTATCACCAAAATATAATACTGAATATTGCCTTATAATACTGAACAATGACAAATGAGTTGGGAATCCTTCACTCTTGCCTGAGTTCCTTTCAGTACCTCAATAAACCTGGCTTATTTGAGACATTCTTTACACTTTGCCTTCTCATTTTAAAAGCTGCCACTTATACCTTTGTTATAGAAATGTTTTTNGCTGTAATTCTATCCCATTTGTCGAACTGCAGGCTGGAGGTTTACACTTACAACTAGCCAAGTGACAGAAGACTTTAATTGTTCAAAAGTAATTAAAGGGGCACTATCTTTTCTATATCTGGTGCCAGAGATTACGTCTGGGTTCTAGATTATTTTCTTAGCATTTCAGAGCAGATTTTGCAAGATTCTTAAATGCCGTCTTAATCTTGAAGCCGGTTTTCCACAGACAATTTTAGAAGACCATCTCCAAATTAAGACTGAATTGAAAAATTTGACAATATTTGCATGCTCTGAAATGTTAAGAAAATAGACTAAAGTCTAACAGCAGGTGGAATTTTTTTGCCTTTGGCTCCTAACTGTAACCTACTGCCAAAAGCTGGTCAGCACGCCGAAAACATTCCCTCACATGGCCTTCACAATGATGTGATAGAGTGCACTTTACCCAAATTGTGGTACCTCACACAGGATGCAACCAAAAACTGCCAGACACCGCCTGCCAGATGTAGTAATAGACCCTCAGCCCAGCTAAAACATTCCAACAACGTTTCCCAGGCCCATCTGCAAGATACTTGATGAGGCTCACTCGCTCACACAAGCTCTCTCTCTCTCTTTCCCTCTCTCTCTCACTGAGCTATGTGCCTTGTATTCTGTACACCACGAATGTAACATGTGGCAGTGTGCCCATCGCTAAAAATAGCGAGCTTTCCGCTATTTGTTTACAACGAGAAATACTATTACAAACAAGTCATAAAAAATGGCTATTTATAGCAATTGGTGTGTCACGGAGCACAATGTGTGCGTAGTCCAAGAACAGACAGTTAAAGCAGCTTTAAGAAGATCCAATTGCACTGGAGACAGGACTGTGGTATAATCAGTGGGAAAATATCATATGGGACTGGCACAGTGGAGGGGAGGGCATGGGGAATCTTGGCTCATTGGTAAATTTACTGATCTTGCTGGCATAGTGATTCTGAGGCCTGAAGCTGTTGAGGCCATTTCATCTTAACATTTAAGATCACGCAGAATTGTGGAAAACTCCTAAATTCAGCCTCCAGATAATTTGGCCACTCCCTTGATGGCTGTTTGTGGGACCTTGCTGCATGCAAATTGGCCGCTGCGTTTCCCTGCAAATACAGTCACAACACTTGACAGCGATTACCTGCGAAACACTTTGAGATGTTTAGACGTTGTTATAGGCACTGTACCAAATGCAAGGATTCTTCTTATTATTATTGTTACTTCCCAGAGGCAACTGGCCTTTTATTAAATGCTGCTGTGGCTGTGGTTTAATAATAATAATAATATAATAATAATCCTTGCATTTGATATAGCGCTTTTCACGTCGGGAGGACGTCCCAAAGCGCTTCACAGAACACACTGTAAAGTGAATTGACTGTATATTTGTGGGCGAACGCGGCAGCCAATTGCGCACAGAAATGTCCCACAAACAGTCGTAGATTGAAAATGACCAATTTAATTATTGTTTTTGGTTTTTTGGAGGGATTATTATTAGGCGTGTGTTTAGCTGGGCTTTGGCCAAGTGGGCAGTTGAATTAAGAGGGAAAGATTAATTGGCTTATCTGAACATAGGAGTGAGCACTTAGCATGGGTGATACAGGGGAGGCAAGATAAACCTCCTGTCACTAACTGCCAGGAGGACAGGCTGATGTTGTCCAGCTGCTGATCATTCTCTGGAATTTGATAAAGCCTTCATCCTTTCGCCTGGTTGTCTTCATTCCACAATTTATCTATCGGACCATGGTTTGATGGTTGATAATGTATCACTATGGATTATTTGCTTAACCTTAAATCACTTGTAAAAGCAAAATAAACCTCTTTGAACTTTTTTTNACCTGAATTGACCATTCTGCCCACTTTACATTTTACTATGTTGAAAGGAGTGCTTTAAAAAGATTCTTCTCTCTTTATTGCCCAAACATTCGGGCAGATATTTATTGATTTCAATTGAAGGAGATCAAAGTGATACTAAATACTTGGACTTGTCCTGACTTATCTTTCCAGATTTAACAATACCAATAAATGGAGCATGCTTCATTGCAACATAAAGCCAAGTGGATTCTCTGTGGTCCTGTTTACAGTTCAGTGCCAACGGATTTACTGCTGAGTGCTGCTGTCATTGGGTCAAGCCCTACACAAACCCAACGATACCCTGGCGACACAGTTGATGTCACTTAGATACTCTTTCTCCCACAAACAGCTGGGACTGTTTAAAACCTTTGCACATCTGCCTCGCTTGGTTGGAGGGATGCGAGTATAGGAATGTACATGACCGGAAAAGACTATTGAAGTCCATCTGGTCGGTCCTCAAGTTAAAAAGAATCTTACACTACTCGGATCCCTGGAGTGATTTCTGTGCCAAAAAAGCTACCTAATTCCCTATTGAATTTCCTGGCACGGTTTCCTCAACCACCTCCCTGGGTTGTACATTCCACATATTCAGCACTTTGAGTGTTGAGGAATGATGTCTAAACCTGTTCTCCTTTCTCTCTTTCCAGCTTGACTTTGTGCCTCCTTGTTGTACTGCGTGAAACATAAGACTCATGTTCAGTTCATCTGTACCCTGAAGGATCTTCAATGCTTCAGTAAGATCCTTCCTGAGCTTTCTCTTCAACGGCTTTTAAGAAAAGAAAGACTTTGTGGGGTGTATTAGTGCCTTCATAGTTTCTGTTTTTGTAGACAACCTTGAGAACCACAAGGTAATTGACCAATTTATCCAGCCAGAACACTGGGAGAAACTCCTTTTTCTTTTTTAATAATGTAAGAATCATTAACATTCACATGAACAACCAGGCAGGATATTATAGTCTGATGTCTCATTCAAAGAGTGGCAGGTTAGACTATGAGCTTGAGTCCTGATGTTGGCCTTGACCCCACAACCATCTGAGCCGAGATGAGAGTGCCACCAATTTTGCCAATCCAACACTAAAAGAAATGCATTGCCATGATTAGGATCAATAAACCATATTAGAGAAATAATTATTTGAAATACTTGAGATCTGTGCAATTTGAGACATTTATCTCTATGTGAAAAGGCCCAAAATACATAGAATTGACTGCAGAATACACAGTCACTACACTTTACAGTAAATCCTGTGAAGCGCTTTGAAACATTTCAATTACATGATCTGGTGCTACATCAAACGCAAGGATTATTATATACATGCAAGTGTTTGTGCTGTTGGACTCTGTGCTCCCTTCTCTTCCTTCTGGAATACCTAAGAACTGGATCACAGGCAAATTTGTTTCCATGGGTTTTTGATGCACTAGTTAGACACTGAAAGATCAAATAACCACATAATTTGCCTTAACACACAGCAATGTTAGATCCCCTGTTCCACACAATTGGCTTTAAACTATACAGTGGACAATGTAACCCACTGTAAAGCCCCTGCTTGACTTCCTTTTGAGCTTCCCTCTATCTCTTAAAGACAACTTAGGTGTCGGCCTGGCTCATTTGACTTGATAGCACCCTCCCCTCTAAGTCAGAAGATTGTGGGTCCAAACCGTTTGTTGCTTCTCTGAGTTCGTAGTCTAGAATGATATTTAAAAACAATTATCGAGGAGAACTGCATTATCAGAGGTACCGTCCTTCAAATAAGACATTAAACTGGGATCTTATCTGCCTTTTCAGATCCCATGTCACTGTTAAAAAGTGAAGCGGACATTGCTGTGTAAAAATTGGCTGCTGTATTTGCCTGCAAAATACACAGTCACTGCATTTTACAGTCAATCCTGTGAAGCGCTTTGAATCGTCCTCTTGATGTGAAAGGTGTTATACCAAATGCAAGAATTATTATCCAAAGGTAATATCTCAGTGCTGTATTCTGAAACGCCATTACTGAAGTGATCCTACACACGCAATGCACGTCAGGCTGATAAGGCACAAGAATTTGCCACTGCACACTAATCTGTCACAATTCCTGGCTCTGAGCATGACTCCTTCGCAGCAGTTTAATTTCTAACCACATGTGCAAAGCAGAAATGGAATTTCATGGAAGTTCTCTTTTTATGGGGCTCTTGCACCCATTTTTCCTGTTAACTTTATTTATTACCAGAGAATTATTACATGTGGAGTCCTGTAGCTCAGTGGTTAGAGCACTCGCTTTGCAAGCGAGAGACCTGAGTTCAATTCCAGGCAGAGGGTGAAACCTTGGGCAAGTTTCCTTACTCCACACAGAGCCTAATAATAATCCCTCCAAAACCCAAAACAATAATAAATTGGTCATTTTCAATCTATGACTGTTTGTTGGACATTGCTGTGCGCAATTGACTGCCACATTCGCCCACAAATATACAGTCAATTCACTTTACAGTGTGTTCTGTGAAGCGCTTTGGGACGTCCTCCCGACGTGAAAAGCGCTATATCAAATGCAAGGATTATTATTATTATTACATTTGTTGTAAAGTAAATTACATACTTTGGACATGTAATAATTAAGGCGGAGACTAAATATTATTGCACAATAGATTGTGTTTTATTTTAACTGAATTTCAAATCCCTATTTCTGCACACTGACATGGGCATTTTATGTTGCTTATCGATATGCCTGAGTGTGCATTGTGGCCTAAAAAAAAAACATTCTAGAATCTGTGGTCCCCTGCACTTAAATTCATATTGATAAAAAAGAGGTTAAACATTATTTGTTCTGTGTTTGCCTAAGACTGGTTCCACAGTGCTTCAGTGTTGTGCATAAATGCCAACATGCTGCTCGTGCATGTTGCTGTTGTGACAGAAATGATCTAGCTTTGTTCATACAGAGCAGATGAAGATCCCAGGTTCAATTCCTGTGTTGCGTTGGCTGATCTGCAAGGATTGCAAGGATTATTATTATTATCTCAGTCACTGCTACAAGTTTCTTCAAGGTTTGGGTGGAGACAATAAAGTTAGGCCAGAAGATCTGAAATTCCAGCTTCAGGTCTTCAGCCTTTGAGATTGTTTCGTCTTAAAATTTAAGATCTCGCAGAATTATGGAAAACTCTGATGTTCAGCCTTAAATTGGAAGCTGGTTTTTTTCTGCTTTTCTTAAAAAGGAATCAGGTTCCATATCTCCACAATCTTAAATTTTAAGACAAAATGGATTTGCAGACTAGGCTGGGTGAAGATTCAGGTCAGTATGTGTGTGGATGTTGAGGATGGACAAATTTCAAAACATCTGAATCCATGTCCTCAACAAAATATCACAAGAGGTTTAGATAAATAAGGCCCTCTGGCCCATTTGATCTCAGTTTCCAGAATACCCCTCCCCACAATACTCCTATTACAGAGTCAAGCTGTTTTCCTGCCCCTGCCTGAAACACCCTTCCTGGTAACCTTTTCCAGTCATTAATTACCCTCTGCGTAAAGAAAAACTTCCTGGTGTAGTTCCTAAAACTGCCCTGTACCTCCTGGAACCTGTGCCCTCTTATCCTGCTGCCTTGATGTATCTGAAACTATTGTTCTGGGTTTAGCACACAGACATTATGAAAGGTTATAGGTTCAAATACTGTCCCTTTCAAACTTGCCAGTTGGGGTGCTACAATTGGCCTTTTAGAACTTCGCACAAAGTCTCTATTGCTTACCCAGCAATAACTGAGTTATCTCCAAACTTCTGACCAAGGAGTGACCGATTAACCTTCACAGTTCAGCCATGTGGTGATTGAATTACCTTTGAGCATTTTGACCCAACAGAAACTAAATTGTTTTCAAGATATCTCAACTGTTCCCTTTATAAAGGTGGCTTCATTTATTTTTTCTGATCTTTTCTGATCTGCCATTGTCCTTGGTTTCTTTGAGCAGCTTGCGTTTAGGAAATGCTCTTACGTACGAGTTATGTTTGATTCGATATTTGCAGCTTCCTTTACTTCAAACAACATTGATGGAACACTAGACAGGAAGCAAGTGTGTTTGTTTCGAAACAAGAATAAGGGAAATAACCAGTTTCACTGATGAAAGTTCTGCTGAGGCATGAAAAATGGCACGAAAATATTGTCAGGCTGCACAATAGCGAAACAGTGTCAATATGGGTCGGTTAATAGGACTCTCACTTTACGAACACAGAAGGTTGTGGGTTCATAGAATTACATAGACAGTTAAATAGAATGATATGACATGGATACAGGCCATTCAGTCCAACCATTTTGTGTCAGTGTTTATACTCCACACAAGCCCTCACCCCTCCTATTCCCATCACCTACACCCCTCTATTCCCTAAATATGTTGGTTTGAGCTCATGTATTTGGTCTGGAGTACATCACCTAGGCTAGAACTTCAGTATATTGAAGGGGTGTTGCAATGACAGCACCTCAAATAATGCAGTACACCTCAGAATTGTGTTTGAAAGGTCAGGTGGAGCCCTGTAGCTCAGTGGTTAGAGCACTCGCCTTGTAAGCGAGAGACCTGGGTTTGATTCCCAGTAGGGTGAAACCTTGGGCAAGTTTCCTTACTCCACAAGCCTGATAATAATCCCTCAAGAAAAAAAAATTAAATATTGGTTACTTCAATCCACAACTGTTTGTGCTGCTGCGATTCACCCACAAATATCCAGTAAATTCACTTTACAGTATATTTTTGAAGCACTTTGAGATGTCTACAAGACATATCAAATGGAAGGATTATTATTATCATCATTATCTTACAATATGTGAGTTTAACGTTTTGATGTGGGGCCTGAATCCACAACCTTCAGACTAGGATGTGAGAAAGCTTCTGACTAAGCCAACCAACATAAGGAACATGGGGAAACAGGAAAAGGAGGACCCTGTTCAGCCCACAAAGCCTGTGCCACCATTTTTGACACACAATCTGGCACAGTCCATGTAGGACGTTCCTGAAGTGGACACACATTCTCTAAGTCATTCTGAGCCCAATGGAGCAGCAATGCGCAGCCTCAACACCTCACTGCTCTCCTAACAATACTCAAGCTTGTTTCACTCTGTGATCTGTTTCCTTCCTCATTCTGTTTGTCTGTCGTCAAGCAGGAAAGTCTTCTGTGGAATACCTAAATCGCTAGGTTTAATATCGCACAACTGTTTCCTGTTACACTGGAAAATTCAACAACAATTTTACATTTATATAATAATAATATTAATCCTTGCATTTGATATAGTGCTTTATCACGCCGTTGAGATGTCTCAAAGCACATCACAGAATATACTGTAAAGTGGATTGACTGTGTATTTTGTGGGCAAAATGCTCACAAAATATAATACCTTTCCAATCAAGGGAATCTCACAGAGCCGACTGGGTGCCCGAATTCAAACTGTGCCTGATATCTTTTATTTATTGCACCACAATCAAAGTGTCCCTGCTTTTAGTGCCTACAGTTAAATAAATATATGTGATGCATCCACATTGTGTCCTCATGTGACCTGTCAACTCTAAGAGAGCACTTGCAGACTTGACCTTTTCCTTTCATGCTTGAACATCAGTTGGATATTCTTCAAGGACTCTTTGACATCCCAGTAGTATTTCTTTAAAACTTCCTCTTGACAATTTTCTTCTTCCATCCTCTCCTGAAGGTATTGTCACTGCAACCTTGTGAGAAGTCCAGGGAAACAGAATTAGATCATGTTACAGCAGAGACAGCCTGACACAGACTCGTCCAGTTATCAGTGAGCAGTCTTATCAAACCTGTTACAAACTTGTTTATAACTCCTGTTACAAACAAACGTACATTAGAATCCAGCATTTGGTCTTGAAGCATGCTGTTTGCTAATGCAGTGAATGTTTTGTTTCATGTTTGCGGTGAGATTTCTTTTGGGGTGAGTGAGATTAAGCCCCACTCACCCCCCGTAAAACAAATTCGAACGAAATGCATTCCTCAAGGGAACAACAACAAAATTACATTTATATAGCGCCTTTCATGTTGGAAGGACGTCCAAAGGTGCTGGACAGTCAGTGTTTTGGACCCGAGCTGGGGGTCGGGATTGGGGAGGATGGAGGACAGGGGGGAAGCAGGTTGATCGAAAGCACGGTCGAAGATGAGGGTCTTGAGATGGGTCTTGAAGGAGGCAAGCGAAGGGGCGAGGCGGAGGGACTGCAGGATGGAGTTACAGAGGTTGGCGGCAGAGTGGCAGAAGGCCCGGTCGCCAATGGTGAGGCGGGCGAGGTGGGGGAGATGAAGCAGGCCGGAGCCCGCTGAGCGGAGGGAGTGGGCAGAATGGTAGGGGATAGGAGGTCACAGAAATAAGGGGGGAGCAAGGCTTGTACCTGCAGACAACCCTCCCCCCCCAAACTCCCTAGGTCCCAAATTATCAAAGGATGATGTGGACCTGATATCTGTCTTCACGATCACCTGAACAAGTCAGGTGACCGGATCACCACTCCTAGTGACCAGTATCTGAACTTCCTATTTGTATGGGTGGATCAAACTCCTCAAATACCGATCCCAATCTACAGTGGGCCGAAGGCATGGCTCTTCCTTCCATAATGTGTAATGGGGAGATTCGGTGGTAGCCATGTAATACACAACAAATCTCAAAAGGAGATCTTTCTGGCAAGCGCATAACCAAGGAGTAACTGAAACTGGAAAGACCAGATATGACACCTAATCTTAGCCAAAAGACTGAGAAGTTTGTGGTGAGATATTGTGTTATAGGTACAGGACAAGTTTGCTTATATTAGCAAACAATATGTGCCTGAGCCCCAATACTCAGTGCAAGAAAACCTTCAAGACCATAAGCACATGGAGCATCACATTTCGTATTTCATATACATGCGAGTGGTGGGGGGGAGAGAATGTGATAACATCATTAGTAATAATATCACCTGCCAAATCCCACCGCCCATTGAGTTAAATGGAGAGTATTGTTGAGTGAAATATGCTGGGAAACATTTATAATGTTTGTCTACAGAGGATTAAACAGTTCCCTCACTGCTCTATATACACCGAAACTATTAGCAAATGTACTCTATACATTGGCAGTGTAACAAACAACACATTTCAGAGAGTTTCCTCCCATGAGTATTGTGAAGCATTCCCTGTTGTTGAGGTAATGACCTTATAAATGCCAAAGCACTTCATTTGGCGTTGTGGTCCTTCTGTTTCGAAAGATGTGCGTGCATGCGTGACTGAACAGACTAGACCCTGACTCGGAGAGCTGCCAGAATCTCGCAGCTCACAGCTGCTGAAAGGGTGGAGAGGTGTGGCAGAGCAAGATAAAAGTTTACAGCAGTTGTTACTCTTCCATAATTTAACGGGTTAAATGTGCTACACAGAATCACTGGAGTTATCCCAAAGAGTCAGTCCATATTTTTATTTCAGTTTTAGTTATTTTTTGCTGCTCCATTTTGAGTCTTTTCTTTCCCAGATCTTACATAGGATAGTCGGCAAATGAGGAGGCCATTCAGCCTATTGAGCCTGTTCTGCCAATTTATTATTTATATTTAGCCCACAAAATATACAGTCAATTTACTTTACAATAAATTTTGTGAAGCACTTCGAGACATCTCGAAGACATGATAAGGCATTATGTCAAATGAAAGGATTATTATAATTATTATATTTTATTATTTTGTTCAGCTGGTGTCTGACACATACATAAGCCCATCACTTTGTTTAAAAGTATCCAAATCAGACTGAGAGTTACGCATAGGTATGCCAGCTACATCTAGAAAACGCCCCTTTCTCTGGAACGGAATGCACACTCTCTCCCTGAAATACGTTAAAGCCTACTTTCATAACTCTGGAAGGTATTGGATGCAGGTCGGCAAGAGCTATGTCTTAGGGATCCTAGAGTGTGCATTGTGGTCGGGTCAGCATGATGTTTACAGGAAAAGAGTCCTCATTTGCACCATTCAGATTCCAACAAGCCCCCAGGTAAAATGGGTCGATCACTTCACATCTATTTGTGGGACATCAGTGTGTGCAAGTTGTCTCCCACATTCACCCCCAAAAATACAGTCACTGCACTTTACAGTCAAATCTTGTGAAAGGCTTTGAAATGTCCTCTTGACATAAATCAAATGCAAGGATTAATATTCCTTATTGAGTTCTGGAGTTTAATTTGTAGTATTTCTTATTGGCATGTCTTGATAAGTTCTATTCCTAAAAGAAGAAGGGAATAAATAAAATGTTAAATTTTTCTGTGCTATTTACCAAAATATTGCTTACAACACAGTTTAGCAGAACCTGCTAAGAGGGATAATACATTAGACCTTTCTACAGGATTTACCAGCTAGGCTTTGTGCCAAACAGTCTGACACACAGCATTTAATAGCAATATTATATGTAACCAAGGGTGCCATTAGCTCACTTGATAACATGTAACCAATTTCAGAAAATTCTTGAACTGTATTACTATAATTATGCATTACTTCACTGAAAGACCTGTAGTGAGGTATGAAAGTATAAGCGACCTTTTAATAAAGGTGTCATCCTAAATGATTTACTTTACATTTAATCATAGATTTCCCTGAAGGATTCCATGTGTCGGCTGCTCAGCGATGGGAGTTGGTAATCATCTGTTGTGATACTGCGTCACATCACTTGCGGATACCGAACTGCCGGACTGACTGGCTGAGGATGTTATAGTAACAATCCCCACGTTTGATGTAACATTTGTGATGGGCGCCTATTTTCCCTTCAAAGGTTATTATTATTATTATTAAAGGTTATAAATTATATAAATTGTATTATATATTAATTAGGCTCTGCGGCAGAACTCAAATATTAATAATAATCCTTGCATTTGATATAGCGCCTTATCACGTCTTTGAGACGTCTCAAAGCGCTTCACAGAATATACTGTAAAGTGAATTGACTGTATATTTTGTGGGAAAAATGCGGCAACCAATTGCACAAAGCAGTGTCCCACGATCAGTCGTGGATTGTGTGACCAGATTATAAAACAAATTAAAGGGATTATTATCCCCGTAAAAGCGATCCATCGATCAACTAACAACCGGGTTCTTACATTCTGCTAGGTAAACAGAGGCGTGAGGAGTAAGGAAACTTGCCCAACATTTCGGGCATCAGTGCAGTAGTTCAAGTAGCATCGCACTTCATAACATTGGGTTCAAAATTCCAGTGCTCCTAAAGACATTTTGTTCCTTATTTGAGAATGGGGCTAAAATCTGATTTGAAATCTCCTACCCATTTTATTAAGCTGCTAAGCTTGCAATTAATATAACGCCTACAATTTTGAATTGACTGGAATTCAGTATATCTGTGCAGCTAAGCCTAAATAAAGCAGCAGTAACACACGATGCACACAGACTGTGAATATGGTACCAGTGCAAACTCCGGACGTCCTGTATGGAGAGTCCCCACTAAAGGTTTAGGTCCCAATTGCAGCCTTGCAAGATGACCTTACAGGACAATACAATACCATACAAAATTACATTTGCAAAGCTCCTTTCACGTCGGAAGGACGTCCCAAGTTGCTGGACAGCGACTTAACAAAAACAATCTCCTATAAAGACTCATCCTAAAAGATTGCTCCTGCTTCAAAACCACCAGCTTCGCTTAGCAGGGATCCATGATGATGGCTCACGATGTTTTCAGATGGCTTTGGGCATGAAGTTTAGAAGTTATGTGTGTGTGGGGCTGGAGGGGTTTGGGGAGAGGGGGAAGGAACCAGTGTTCCAAAACACATTTAACCTCATCTCTTAAGGAACATGATGGCTTTAGAAATATCTCTACCTTGACATCCCTTGCGGCTCTTTGTCCCGCGTGGGGGCCAGTAACGAGAGCATTCCCAATGGCGTGAGCAGGTGGTATGAGATTCCTGCATTGCACACCACAGTGCAACATAGGAACAGGAATAGGCCATTCACCACCTCGAGCCTGTTCCACTCTTCTACTAGTTCATGGCTGATCTGTACCTCAACTCCATTAATACGCCTTTTCTCCATATCTGTTGATACCCTTACCCAACAAATATTTATCGACCTTAGACTTAACAATTCCAATTGACCACAGCACCAACTGTACTGAAGCTTGGGTCTGGGAAACCTTTCAGCCTCTCCTCTATTAGGCGCTTCACGGGGATCCTTATTTCCTTTCATGTATGTTGCTGCAGCCTTTGAAAGCGCAACAGAAATCTGCAAAGTGCTTGTACAGATGTGCAGTTGCAGTGTTGGAGAGGGTGCGGGGCGTTGGGGGAAGGGGAGGGATGGTACAATCCGTCGTGGCGTGATGCGTATCGTATAACCATTACGTGGCTTACTATGGTTCAGGCACCTGTTGTTTAACTGATGAAATGTCCTCGATGTGCCCTGAAACCCTATGTCTTTGTCCTTCAGCAGGTGTTGTGATTACATGGGGAGGATGGGGAAGGGAAAGGAAGGCGAGAGAGCGAAGGGGCTCGAGCGGAGGGGGGGAAGGGTAATTTGACATAGACCAGTCTCCATTTATATGCTTTGTGGTCAGTGCTCTGGGGGATTATTCTCCAGGCCAATGTTTATGAAGTGCCGCAGCTAATGCTGCCCAGATGGTGTATCTGTGAGAAACCCAGAAACCGCACAGCACCAGTCTGTGGTGTGGTAAGGGATAAATAGTCTCCTCTCTCTGACAGCGGGTACGTACACACTCAGGCTTTCACGCAGAATGAGTGTGGTGACAGTTAAACCAGATTAGGAGGTGCTGCTGTTGGTGAAAAGCCTCACAGATGTTTGCGGTTTTATTCAGAGAAACACCTATTTTCTTGTCTGTCTGGTAGGAGGAAAACAAGGAGAGGAAGGAGGAGGAAGGAAGAGGGGTGAGATTGTGTTTGTACAGTACTAACACAATGTGAGTTTGCAGAATGGAGAGGAGGTGAAGAGAATTACTCTGAGCCACAGAACACAAGGATTTACACAAGAACCTAGAACAAGAAGAGGGTTTTGTTAGAAGACACCATTCAGGCTCATTCTTTATATTTAAATCTGTATCCAGTACCGCTTTCAAAAGACTTACATAGTCCAGCCTGACACTACAGTGAGCACATTGTCCAAGGTGACACTGTTCATATGAACTATTCCACCAAAGTCCAATCTGCCCACTTGTAGATAAACATCAAATATGCTCATCTCACAGGCTTTTACTGTATAACATTGTGACTTCATTTGTAGGCGAACATTCCTGTCCAACAATCCTCTAGATTAATTGTTCATTTACCATTGTTTGTTGGACCATTACCTTGTGTAAAATGACTACTGTGCCTACAAAATCAGTCACTGCATTAGACAATAATTATTTATGAGGCACTTTGAAACATTTCAACCCAATGAGGTGTGGTAGTAACACAAACCCTCTTTATAATCAAAGATCACTAAATCTTCAGATGTGAAGCTCAGATCTTGGATGAACACTGCATTTTTGTAGACAGTTCAAAAATAATTTTATTGACCCAATCTCTTTATAACAGTATAGTGCTTTGATTTCTGAACCAGGACCCTGACCAGCTATGCTAACCCAGCATGCGTTGGGTTGGCACTGCGGTAATCTATGTTTTCACTTAAAATGAATCATTATTTATGACGCTGTTTAAAAAAATATATTTCACTGCTGGAAAATGTTAACAGCAAGCATTCCAAACATTCCATCAGGTAAAAAAGGCTTTTACTTAGGCCATGTTTATGGCATGATTCTGCTCCATAGAGCCTTGTTACTGGGAAAATATCTTGTAATCATTTTATTCGGATATTCACAATCTTAAATTTGTCTACTTGATTGCTTCTAAAACTCCAAGATCTGAAATTCCACCCAGTCTTAAACTGCAAGCTCCTCCAATTTAACATTGTTCGGAATGCTGCAAAATTCTTAAATCAAGTCTTAATTTGGGAGCCAGTTCTTTTTAAGACCTGCGAAAAACGGGTTTCCAAATTAAGACTGGATTTAAGAATATTCCACAAAATAATAATCCTTGCATTTGATATAGAGCAGTCCACATCGGGCGGACATCTCAAAGTACTTTTTACTATAAGGTGAGGTGGCCTTGTATTTTTGTATGTGAACAAATTCTGTGCAACCTTAAATTTTAAGACCGAATGGTGTACATGGGCTGGGACAGGGTGCCATGTTGGTGAGGCTGTAGACCAGTGGAGAATCATTCCATTAATAGTACAACTTGATACATAAGCAAGGGCCTACTTCGATGTAAGATTGAACTAATGATGGGGTGTCCATGCTCGGGAAAAAGAATTCCCAACATCAGTTGAGAAGAAGTGGGAAAAGCAAAGATCTTTTTAAAAAAATCATTATAGCCCAGCCAATAAATGCAATGCGCATAAATAATGCTGATAATAATAATCCCATCATTAAATATAATTCATATAACAGCCAAAACAACTCAAATTGCTTCACATATAATTGCTTTCAAGTGCAGCGACTGCATTTGTAGACAAGGCAAGGTTCCACAAACATCCATTAAATTGACCATTTTATCTGTACGATTCTTGGCTATGACACCAAGAGAAACTTCTCTTTTCTTTGCAAGTAGTGCCGTGGGATCTTTAACATCCACCTGATCAGGCAGGTGGATGTTAAAGATCCATGGCCTTAGTTTAAAAATCTCATCTGAAGGATGGTACCACCGACAATGTCACACTCTTCCCCTCCAGTCCTGCACAAACCAGTGTAAATTCGAATGCTACTTGAACAACCTGTCCTTTGTGACTCCTATTATCCTTTTGGCCTCCCACCAGCAGAACTCAACTGGGAAAATATAGTTGACCCAGAACGGCAGTGAGATCCTGTGAAAAAAAAGTTGCAACAAACTAAAATGAAATTGGAGCTGAACAGCAATAAACCAGGCAAACGCTGCAAAAAAAAGGTTCCCACTCACTAATAAATTCCTGCTCATTTATTCAACGCATGGGAGCCATTTACTGCCTTGTAAACCCAGGGCCTGCTTGGTTTATCACTTCAATGGGCTTTGCAGCTTCCAACATCTGCACATTAGCTATAACTTCACATCTGCAAACACATCCCGGCTTACATGAATAATGGTAGCTGGCAGAACATAGATTCAAAACAAATGTTGTGAACAATGTTTTTTATTAAGCTTTTTTCTAAATGAAAGCACGTATCTGCACTCATATATTAATACTTTGTAATACTATATTAGTCAGTAAATAGTTATTAATACTTTATATACCATATTCAGCAATAATACATTTATACACCATATTAACATTTGATGCTCTGAGACGCTATCCTGCATGAAGAGCGCTATATAAATGCATGTTTTTGTTGTTATTTTAGCCACTAGTACTTGACATACCATATTAGCCAGTAATACATCCTTTATTGCTCTCTTTATAACAACAACAACAAAACTACATTTGTATAGCGCGTTTCACTTCGGGAAGATATCCGAAGGCAATGGACAATCAGTGTTTTGAACCTGAGCTGGATGTCAGGATCAGGGAGGGTGGAGAGCAGGAGGAGAGGGAGGGTGAAGGGCAGGGGGGGAAAGAGGGTGATCAAAGGCACGGTCGAAGCGGAGGGTGTTGAGACGGGTCTTGAAGGAGGCAAGGGAAGGGGCGAGGGAGAGGGACTGGGGGATGGAATCCAGATGGTACGTGCAGAGTGTCTAAAGGCCCTCCCGCCAATGGTGGGGTGGGCAAAGCGGGGGACGTGAAGCAGTCAGTTGTAAGTATTTTTGACTGTAATAAACTATAAGAAAGAATATTTAATGGGATTATTTTAACATTACGGGTATAAGAGTAGATTATAGAATAACTTTCATCAGGTGAGAGAGAAAAAAGTAAAAATAATAATCCTTGTATTTGATATAGTCCTAATCCTTATTGCATCAATAAGACAATTTGAAAGAGCTTCACACGATTCACCGTAAAGTTGTGTGACTGTATTTTGTGGACACATCCAGCAGCTAATTTGTGCACAGCAATGTCCCAATTTTATTTTGGGGGATTGTTAACTAAGACATTCAGAGAAACCGCCTTCTCTTTTCAAATAGTGCCACAGAATCTTTAATGTCCCCCTAGATAGGCAGACAGGACCTCAGTCTAACATCTCATCAGAAGGACAAAGTATGAAATACAAAAAGGCCTAAAAATGGATACGAATTGGCAGGATAAAAGATGGTGAAATGGAATAACCTTTTTTTGGTTGACTGGCAGGACCAAAGCACAAAGAAGAACAGAAAAGAATTAGAGTATATTTTATCTAAGAATCATCATCAAAAAACCTGAATAGACACATTATTGGAATATACAAAATCATGGAATTAGAAAAGGCAATTTGCCCATTAAGCTTGTTCCCCATAGTCTGTAACCTAACCAGTCACAGTCATTCCCCTATTTCCCATTTACAACCTGTCAGAAAAATGAAATTGTTTTTGACATCTCACCACAGGAAACAAACTACTTTTACTGCAGTGAGGCCCCTCTACGTCACATTGATGGGTGAGTTTGTGGCTCTGAGATGATCTTGGGTCGGAGCCAATGTCTTGTGTAAACTGATGAGCCACATTGGAGTGCGGGGTGGGGGAGGAGGGGAGTTTTCAGCTGGAAACGCAGTTTACAGAACAGTGCGAGGGGGAGAATTTTCTGCTGGAGACACAATTTACAGTACAAGGTCCTTTTTTCCTTCCGCTTTCCTGAGCGACACTTTTTTCAACAACTATAATTCAAGCTCATTTCAAACAAGGGAAAAGGGAGTTTCTCCCAGTGTCTGAGCCAACCGTCCCCCAGATAACATTGATCATTCACTTCAACGACTGTTTAAGGGAACTTGCTGTGTGCGAATTGGGTGCTGCATTTGCTTCTAAATACAGTCACTACACTCGACAGCAATTACTCGTGAAACGTTTTGAGATGTTTCAACGTCATAGGTGCTGCTTCAGACTCTAACAAGCACTAGAGACCAAAAAGCGTCAGTTGCCAATTCATTTACTGTCTTTTGAGGTCCCAACTGGACGGGAAAGGGTTAATGCCGCAGCTGCCCAAGTACTATTTCTGCTGTCTCATAGCTCTACACACATGTCACTGCTGATACTAAAACCGCACACTCACACCACGCCCTCTGAGCAAAGGCTGCGATCCAGCAGGACTGAGTCATGATCACATGAGCAGCTGTTGTCAAATGTAGCCTTGAATAGTACGGTTGACTGGCGAGACAATCTTGGATTGAAGCCGATGTCACATTATTTTGGGGGAGGATATTTTCATTGCAAAACGTCTGCTCCAGGATTCACCGGTGTAACACTAAACTCAAGGTTCTATACATTAAATCAAGCGTAGATAACCAGGAGGAAAAACAATAGTATAAAAATACATAAGTAGTAGCTTTCATCAACATCATTCTTTTGAATAACACATGTGTCAGTTCAATATTTTTGAAAAAAAACTATGCCATGTTCTTTCCCCGCCCATTTTTGTTATGTGTGTGATCGGTGAGACAGAGGGTGAATTTCATGTTAGTCATTGTAACGAAATGTCAGTACTGCAAATGGAAAATAGTTTCACCTTTATTTTTGTTCCGAGTGCCAATTTAAGGCAACACCTGAACAGTGGAAGGACAATAACTTCTATTCAGTTGTTCTGACCGGTGCAGCATTGAAAGAGATGCCATCTTTCGGACGAGACGTTAAACCGCCGTTCCATCTGCCTGTTCAGGTGAATGTTAAACGATTTCACGACATTAGTCGAAAAAGAAATGAGTTTCTCCTGATGTCCTGGCCATTAGTTCCCTGCATTCATTGATCTTTGACTTCATGGCTTTTTTAAAGGAACTTGCTGCATTTGCCAAAACATACAGTCACTACACTCAAAAACAATTACTTGTGAAACCTTTGAGATATTTCAAAATTATAGATGCTGTATCAAATGATAGGATTACTATAATTATTATGGGCTGTTTGGAGTGTTGGGAGGGCTGACTGCAGTCGTCTGTCGTGCAGTTGGTTTGCATTAACACAGCGCACATTGCTGTTTTCATGCAAAGATTCACAGTCATTTTGAATTCAAATATTTTGAATTAAGCTTATAATTAAGCATTAATAATAAAACTTGACATACAATGTCAAAATGTCACAGGGTTTCCTAAACAATCACAGCCAAGTGTAGTGACTATATTTGTAGGCAGCCAATTTGCCTACAAACAGCTGTGACTTGAATGGAGTAAACGTCTGAAGGTATTGGGCAGAAAATCTCTGTGGTTTAACCCACTGCAGTCGGTCCCACTGCGTAGCAAAAGGCCACACAAACCAAGGGAAATATGAATGTCTTTGTTTCTTAATATTCTAGATGCTGAAAGCAGATGAAAACAAAGAACAAAAGCAGCTCTTGTTTGTAGCCAGCCAAATTATGTAGGTCATAGTGGCCTCTCATTATGGTCTGATATCTTGTGCTGTGTATGCAGGGTTTATGCAACATCAACCAGCATGAGAGGTGATGTATCCAGTGATGGAGTGGGAGAAATCTGTCATACAGCAACAAGAAAAATGTGCATTAATATAGCACCCTTCACGTAGGCTAGGGTATTGGATAGCTTCACAGGGACAGTGTCAGACATCGAGCAAGGGAGAAGAGGTAGGGGGGAGGTGATTGCATGCATGGTTAAAGAGGTAAGTTTATTAGTAACCTTAAAGCAGCTATTAAGTGTTAATGTTCTAAGTCACCCATGTTGTTACATGTGAATTTCTCTGAACCACTGAACCACTCCCCCTATCCCTAGATTCAGTGTCGGGACATTTTCAAATCCGCTAATTTTAAAAGACGTCCACTCCCCTCTTCCCCCTCCCCCTGCATTCTCCACCCACCCCATCCTCGCTAATACCTTGAATGGACAGTTTTTTTCTTGTGACATCACCATTTGTAAGTTACACGCTTCAAGCTAATTTACGGTAAACAATTGCTAGTTATTGCTAATATTAAATATTGATAACAAGTTAGAAAGTTTTTCATCATTGAGTTAGTGGATAAATTATAGTTCAATAACATCTTCCTGGTCCACCCAAACAGGGAATACGGACCTCAGTTTAAAGTCTTGTTCGATGGCTGGTACCATTGACATTACCGCTTTGCGACACATTGTTGGACTCTTAAGGCTTTTTCTTAACAACCAAGAAGAAGTGGTTATCTCCAAGCAAAGTGTTTACATTTTGGAGCATAACTATTACCAAAAGAGCATAGCTAGAGATTCAGGGTTGATGATTTTACACAGAGGGCTGTTAGGATGTGAAACACACTATCTGAAGCAATGGCTGAGGTAGAATCAATATTAGCTTTTAAGAGGGAGTAAGATAAATATCTGAAAATGAGAAATAAAAAGAAGTATTAGGGTTAGGAGAATGGGACCAAACAGATAAGATCTTTCAGAGTTTGCACAGGCACAATGAGCCAAAAGGCCTACTTCTGTGACATAAATTTGAATGGTTCTGTAAGGTTCTTGCGAACTCATTCCTTGGGGGAAATTGTATTTTAATGTTGTATTGTCAGATGTTACTAAGATTTCATTAAGATCTATTGATAAGATTTTCTGTGTCGCAGAGATGTTTGCTGAAAGGCCCACAAGACAAAAATGTCTCTTTCATTCATTTTATTTTCCTACTGAACATTAGCAAGACTGAAGCCCTCCTGATTGGCTCGTGCCAGCACCTCCGCACCTCAGGCGCTGGTAGCATCAGCCTCCACGGCTGTACACTCAACCTCACTAAGACAGTCAGGAACCTGGGTGTCTTGTTGGACCCTGAACTATCCTTTCTCCCCCACATCCGCGCCATGACCGGCACTGCCTACCACCGCCTCCACAACAGTGCCAGACTCCGCCACTGCCTCACCCCTCAGGCTGCCGAAACCTCATCCACGCATTCGTCACATCGAGGCTCGATTATGGAAACACCCTCCTCATCGGCCTTCCCAACTCTTCCCTTCACAAGCTGCAGATCATCCCAAACTCTGCAGCTCGTGTACTCTCACGCACCAGCCCACAGTCTTTTCGCCTCGCTTCCTCCCTTGCCTCCTTCAAGGCAGGTCTCAAGACCCTCCTCTTCGATCGTGCCTTCAGTTACTTCCCACCTCTCTGTCTTCCCTCACCCCTACCCCACCCCTCCCCCATGCTCGGGTCCTGATCCCTGATGGACAGTGCCTTGGGACGTCCTCCCGACGTAAAAGGCGCTCTATAAATGTAATTTTGTTGTTGGTGTTGTTGTCTTGGTAGTTGGTCTTTTTCTTTCGCCAATGCAGATTTACTGAAATGTGTAATTGGCTGATAGAATCGGAACCTTTTTGTCATTTGTTTTGCCACTTTATCTCCAGTATTGATTGTGTGCGATGTTCACTGTGAGAGTGGAGGAAAAAAAGTACATATTTAGTGTGGTTTAATCATGAGTGATATCAGTGCTTTAAAACACGTCCGTTTTGTCTTTTAGACTATTTATAGTTCTGTGATGAAAAAAACAACAACCAAATTTCAATGAGAAAGCACATTTTGAACACATCATGAGAATATCTCTCCTCTTGCTCAGTATTTTAGTAGGAAAGGCATGCTGGTTAATCTGGCAATGTACTTTGTTCAGAAGCAATTACTGTAATTGTACGAGTACGTACATGAGACAAGGCAGGGTATGTTGCCCTTTACTTATGTTTGTTATGTCCACAAAAATAGTCACTACACCTGTCTACAAATGCTTGTGAAACACTTTGAGACACTTCCATGTAATAAGGCACAATAGAATCATAGGGCCCTAGTAATGACATTTCATAATGTGCTCAATCACATTGAATGCATTATGAGAAATGTAAGCTTCATTCCATAAGGATGTTACTGCATAGAAATAGGCTATTCAACCCACCAAGTCTGCGCTGGTGTTTTTTGCCACATGAGCCTAATTAAACTTTAATCCTCGCTCTCAAACGAGCAGGAGAATGGGATTAGGTTGAGTATCTTTTGTAGAGAAAAGTATCAGCGAAGGCTTGATGGGCCTTATTTCTTTAATTTTTCATATGTGAGAGTGAAATGCTTATGGTTACTATGTGCATATGTAGTACGTGCTTTTTAAAAGGATTTATCCTTTTCATCACATGCTATTATTTAATGTTAAAGCAGTCTTAGACCGCAGGACCTTTTAGTCTTGAAATTTACGATTGTGCATCATCGTGGAAAATTCCGAAGTCAATTTTAATTTGGAGGTCAGTTCTTTTTCTGAACTGCGGAAAATTGCCTTCCAAAATAAAGACTGAAATTGAAGAATTTTCCCTGTTCGGTACCACCTTAAGTTTGAAGACAAAGTGGTATCACAGATTGGGATGTGGGATGGGATGGGATTTCAGGACTCAGGACCGATATTATTTGTGAAATCGCTTTTTGCAAACAATAAAAACACAAGAGCAGTGTTGCCCGTCCCACATGTGTGAGCCAAATTGATTCATACATGCAGATATTGCACTCATTGCATTATTGCCTGTTTGAAAACAAGACTGTGAACATTTATGAAGCATACAAAAGGAAATAAAGTCAAAGGTTTAGAATTAAGTCAAAGGCTCCGTTTGGGTTAATCTTGAGACTGCTGTTGGATTACGTGCAGGAAATCAGCACCATGTGGCTATTGCTTTTGCCCAGGCTGCAATGTACATGAATGTCCATGAGAGCCCTCAAAGCTATAGATATTAAATGGGCGATAGTGTGCGGGACAAGGCAAGGACTGGGCACTGCCCACATGAGACTGGGCCCTGTTGAGGTTTGCCTCACAGCGCCACCAAAGGGCAATAGATATACAGCAGGTGCATTAAATGAAATAAAAAGCTGAGAGAAGACTGGGTGAGCTTTTGTCCCCTTTATTTCAAATGTATCAATGCGGTAGCGTGAATTGGAATTATGGAATCTTTCAAAACAAAATACACGCACGCAGTTGTCCTGATGTTCTTTGATAAGAAGGACATGTTATTGACCTGCTGCAGTCTGGCTGTCAGGTCGATGGAGCTGCTCACAAGCATTCAGGCACACATGATACCAAACGGCACCAAGCCTTACAGTGCTATCGGCACACAAGTGGTGTTACTGGACCTGCAGGCAGTTTGCATTCACGTCACTGATCTAAAGCAGACCAACGCAAATGAGTGTTAAGTAAATTCACTGACAGCCCAGCTAACATCGGCATTCTTCCCAGTTGTACACTGAGCTCTGTTTGAAAACTGTACAACGCTCAACCTTCCCCTATAAACAATGTCGGCCCGGACTGTCAAAAGTGTGCCTTCATCCATTTATTCATTCATTCATTCATTCATTCATTCATTCATTCATTCATTCATTCATTCATTCATTCAACAGGGGATTTTACTTAAAAAAAGGTAGGATGTCAGCTGCCTCCTTCAGATTCTGCTCGTTCTTTTGCCCACTATCAAATTGTTATACTATGATAATAGTGATAATAATAACAATAAACCTTACATTTGGTACACATATGGTGCCTTTCACTTAAGAACATCTCAGGCAGAATATATTGTAAAGTGGAGTGACTGAAGTATATTTGTGCGTGAATTATATTTATTTGGGGATTGTTGGCCAAGACTCCTGGAAAAACTCCCTTCTCTTTTTAAATAGTTCCATCGGATCCACCCGAGTAGGCAGATGGGCCCTTGGCTGAATGGCAATGCAGCATGTGTTGGAGTTTCAGTCTGGAGCAGTGGTGGCCAACTTTTCAGGTCGACCAAGAAAATAAATTTTCTTGATTGAATATTTTTTGATTTGTGCCCTAAATCAAGTGTGAACGTTTGGGTGTATGTATGTGTGTGTGTGTGGGGTGGGGGTTGGGGGTTTTGCTTCTTGACAGCCCTATGAGTCACTTCCGGCCCGCGAGCCGTGGGTTGGCCACAACTGGTCTAGAGACAATCAGCTCAAAGTCCTGATATGGGGCTTTGACCCCACAATCTTCTGACAGAAAGGAGAGAGTGCTATCAATTGAGCTAGGCTGTTTTAGGTGGATGTTGAAGATTCCATGACATTAATCAAAAAAGAAGGAGGTTTCTCCTTGTATCCTGGCCAGCAATTTGCTAGATTAATTGATTATTCATCTCACGGCACTCTGTATTACCTTACTGGTGCAAATGGATGCTGCGTTTGCCTATAAAAATGTCATAATACTTCACAGCAATTACCTGTGAGATGTTCTAATGTGTTAAAGTGCTATAAAATGCATATTCTTTCTTAAGCCTTCATCTCTTAGTGTCTCTCTATTTTTCTGATCTTCTCTTACCCCACTTTTCTGCTCGCCCTCTCCATTGGCAAACTAGAACCTTGTCCCCTCTGACCCAACCTCTGTGGCCGAGCCTTCAGCAACTAAACACTTACCCTCTCTCCATACCAATACTGATGCATCTGGAGGGCAGGGATTCTGCCCACTCAACTCCTGTCTGGCACTGTTTGCCGATTACCTGCTGCTTATCCAGCTAGTACCAACCTATTCAAACAGTGCCTGACAATAGCAAACTATGCATTTTTACCTGGTTAAACTCAGCAGTACTTCAACGCCTGGGGACCCCTAGCCTTGACTTTTGTCAAACCAGCCCCTAATACTCTCTGGAATTAGGTAAGCAGGATGTGTCCCTTCAGGGAGAAAATGCACATTCCATTCCAGACGCAGGGAAATTTCCATGTGGATGTGGCATACATATGTAGAACTCTCAGTCTGGTTTAGATGACCCCCAAAAAACACAAAACCGTGTGAAAATTTAAGGCTTTCGTTTGAAATTTTGCCTGAGAAATCAGAGTTTATTTTGAAAACTGCAGGGTTGAACCTCAACTCAATTCAAAGCAATCTGCTAGTTCACCTATATGGTTTACCGTTATTAATGTTTTCTTCAAAAACTTCTGACTGGATATTTCCGAGTGATAAAAAAACTCATGCACAATAATAACGATATCCATGATGGCATATCCTAAAGGGCCTTTAAAAGCGGAAGAACACATGGATGTTACAAAACATCTGGTTTCTTTTACAAGGTTTCTCTCACAAGTTGTTTGTTTTCACTAGAGGGTTCGATTTGAAAATGGCTGCATCTAACATTATCATGCAAATCTATTTTACAATTAATTAATGTGTTAAACGGCGGCCTGATAAAGACCAACTCTGTAAAGGCCGTGTCTGAGTCTTTTGCAAATGCCGGCAGTTAAAAGCAACATGGGATGGCTAATGACTTCTCAGCAAATTAAATAGTTCACGTATTTAAACCCAATTGAGTTACGGCTAATCCATTCGCAATGATTTCTGGAATGTCAGACGTTGTTGGATTAGGAATGATGTAAAACCCACGTTAAACAGGCCCAGGGGAGCGATTCTACAAGACATTTAATGTTGCATCATTATCAAAAATATAAATGACATAAACGTAATCATGTTAAACACCTCTCCACAGATGTTAGGATGATCAGAGGCAGTTTCAAGGTTTCCTCAACCGTGCTCCGTTGGTTTAGTCAGGACGGGGCTTTTGAGATAGGTTTAAATGGTAACTTGGTGAATGAACTGGCATAGTAGTCCCAAGTACAAAACGATATTCCTTCCTGTCTTTGGTTGCCAATATTCTTTGAACATATAATAACAGTAATAATAATAATAATAATCCTTGCATTTGATATAGCACCTTATCACGTCATTGAGACCTCGCCAAGGACTTCACAGGATATACTGTAAAGTGAATTGACTGTGTATTTTGTGGGCAAAATGTGGCAGCACAACAATGTCCTACAAACAGCCATGGATTGAGTGATTGATTTTATTTTGAGGGTTGTTGGCCTGGACCCCCAGAGAAGCTTCCTTCTCTTTTCGAATAGTGCTAAGGGATCTTTAATGTCCACCTGAACAAGCAGACAGGACCTCAGTTTAACGTCTCATCCCTTTTAAGAGGAAATAAACAATTGAATGGGAATCAATGAAATGACCAGGAAGCATTTAAACGAATTCTGGGAATGTAACTGTGGAGTTTAATGGTTGGAGTGTTGTGAGCTAAGAATAATGGGGTTACTTGATACACCTGAGCTGTGAGAATCGTTACACCTTCATTCCTTCCTTCCTTTCCTGTCAGCAGTAAGACCAAAGGTGAAGGGGATTTTCCAGCTGCAGCCGGCTGTCCGAGAGTCCTGGGAGCCTATTGATTGCAAGTGTTGAAATGCATCATACAATCCTATTCACAACGTGGAAAGGTTCCTGTGTACATATGATTAGTCTGATGGCAACATTATCACCCATGTGTTTGGCAATGTCTCAGGATCCAGGTCATGATATCTCCAATCTGACTCACTTTTGACAAGACGATTGCTTTCAGGAATGAAACTGGTAGTTTCTCTTATCTTGAGTTTATGTGAACGAGCATGATCCAATTTATGTTGAAAATCAGCGTTGCCTTTTTTATTCACTTCAATGTCCTTACACTTTCAGATCACTTGTGGCCACATTGGTCTGAGCTTGCCTTTTCACCAATTTCAAAATTATCCAGACTCGTTTCAGACTGACTACCAGTCACTGCTAAAAGCAATTGTCGTGTCACGAGTGAGTCAGAATGTAAATGTCCCGACTGGATCTCGGATATATCAGGCTCCATTGTCTTCTTGACTCCCAATGGATCGATTTCAAGATCCTCACTTATAAATTGCTTCATGCCCTAACACCTCCCTGTTTCTGTGACCTTCTCTGACCTCACTCCTCTGCTGGTTCCCTCGGCTAACTCTGGCTCGCAGCGCATCCCGCACTATTCACACGGAGGCTCAGCTTTTAGCTTCTGTGTCTCTAACATCTGGAACTCCCTTCCTCTAACCCTTTGTCTCCTCGCCCCGTCTCAGTCTTTAAGCCCCATCTAGAGTCACCTCCCTCTTCCCCCTCTCCCTTGCTCGGTCTTTGTAAAGTGCTCTGAGATGTTAACCTATGTGAAGAGTGCTAAATAAATGTTATTTATTTCCTCACTAGCCAAAGGGATGCCAGAGCCAGTATAGTTGTAGCTGCCCTAATGCTGCTGCCTGGCTGAGATCATCTTACTGAGAATAGGAGGAAATGAAACCTGTAGCCCTCTGGGTCTGAGTTCCACACGAGGCAGTGCGCATACCATCCAAGCTCTCTTGGGAGCTAACCTTCGACATTTTTTTTAATTAGTGTTTTTTCTCAGCCAAGTGCAGCCAATGTTAACTGGTGCTGGAGATTATTTGAGAGGACAGTCTACAGAATCACGTTGTGAACAGTAGACCTGTGTGAAGGACCGAGCCAGTTACCACGTTATTAGGAATTCTCGTTATAAGTGTAAATATTTGGCCCAAACTGTAATCCTCAAGATGTTATTACTCTTGTCTGCTTGGCACGGTATCAATTGCAATGCTTAAATAAAAAATTATCTTCTACACAAAAGCTGATTCCATCATATATCCTGGAGGTGTAACAGTTTTTTTGTCTCTACTTGATGCAGCACATAGTGAGGCATTTCTTTATGGGATTCCTCAATAAAGAATCCCTTTGGAATTCTCATCCACTGACAGGAAGGCAGAGCATGACTTTGAATCCCATGTAATGTGAAATGCAGGAATCCCATTGCGCACAAGATAATAAAAGGATTGCATGCGCTGAGTGACGAAAAGGCCAAAAACAAAGATTGTTATTACTGTGCTGCTTCCACATTCTTTGCTATTTTTACCTTGACCATATATATTTTTTAAATTGCTTCCAGTTTTGTCGAACCCTCTCCTAATGGCATTCAGCCATGTGTTGTTGTCCTGACTCGGTTGGTAACATTTTTGCCTACGGGTCAGAGATTTGTAGATTCAAGCCCGATATTGAGCTCACAGACCAGGCTGATGTAACACAGGGGAGCACTGCATTGTTGGAGATGCCTTCCTTCGACTGAGACGCTAAGTCCAAATTCTGGCTTGCCTTTTCATGTTAGAGAAAATCCTGTGTTGTTATTTGGAAAGAGAAGGTGCTTTTGTCAATGCCTTGGTCAAAATTCCTCCAGATAAATTGGTCATTCATTTCAGAGCTGCTTGCTTGATCTTCACCGTGAAAAAAATGGCTGCCTCTTTGCCTACAAATTACTGTCACTAAAATTCTCTGTGAAGCCCATTGAAAGTTTTTTTTTGACATAATAGACATGGTAACAAATGTAAGGGTTTTAATAATTACTTTTATTATTGAAAATGCTGGAAAATCCTGAAATAGTAAGTTAATCACTGCAGCCAACTTGGCGTGCAATCGAAGCTCTGTTGTCAAATTTAACCCCACATACAGACAGAACTCTGTGCTCCAAATTCAATCCTATGCGTAAATACATGCCTGTGCACAAACAAATCAGTGCACAAACGCCTTAGCAAATGGATGAAACTGGACTTCCTTCACTTTCCATTTAGAGCACACACTTTTCATTAGAGGACTGAGGATTATGGCAGTTAGCTTTGTCCCAGAACTCAATTTTAAACAATGTTGTAATGCTAGGCCATGCGGTTCCAGCTGGTTTATTGGTTTCATTCCAGTAAATTCTATCAGAAAACAGGCTTAGCTGTGCAGAATCAGGCACTTTTTCATTAAGCTGGTCCAGGACAGTTGTGATTTTGTAGGAAATACGACTCAGATGTGTTGTTGAACTTAGGCAATTAAAATCCTAAAACGCTGGGCTGGAGAAGAACCTGATATCAGGACATGAACAAGTGCCGGGAATTGAATGTGGAGTATGAGGAAGTTGGGATTTGTGCAGCTAAGCTTTAACCTGGGTCCTTCTGCAACCAGAAAGTCTCAGAACATGATAAACTGAAGTCCCATCTGCCTGTTCAAGTGGATATTAACGATCCCATGGCACTGTTCAGAAATAGAAGGGAGTTTTCCCTGTTGTCCGGGCCAAGGATCCCCCAGATACAATTGATCATTCACTTTGTAGCTGCTGTGATACATTGCTGTGCGTAAATTGGCTGCCCATTCACTTATAAAATAAAACATTTTGTGAAGTGCTTTGACTTTATAGGCATTATATCAAAATCAATGTAAGGGTTATTATTACGTTATGCGATGCATTTCAAGGCACTTGCAAATATGCATAATGATTTTAAAGGATTTTCCTATCTCAGTCCTATTGCCTGAGGCTGATTACTGACTAGGATGAGATTGTTGCTTCGCTGGCGGGCTTCGTGTGGAGGTTACGTGTGGTCCAATTGTCTCACTGTTATGTTCGCAATAATAATAATCCTTGCATGGGATACAGCATCTTATCACCTTGTTCAGATGTGTCAAAGTGCTTCACAGGATTTTACTGTGAAGTATAGTGATTATGTATTTTGCAGGTGAACCCCATCGTCTATTTGCACCAGCAGAATCCCACAAACAGCTATGAGTGACCAGTTTATCCAGGCTATTGTTGGACAGGACACCAGGAGAAACTCCCTTATCAGAATAGTGCCATGGGTTCTTCAATTTCCACCTGTACAGGCAGGCAGATCTTGGTTCAACATTTCATTTGAAGTACGACATCTCTGACAATACAGCACGGCTTTGGAGTGTCGACTTTCACTGTAAGTTCAAAGTTCCGTGTTGGGTCTTGAATCCACGACCCCAAGAATGGTATGTACTTTGTTTGTATCCTCATTATTGCAGCATTGCTCAGTTATAGATCAGCAAATGGATGAATCAGAATGTATTTTGTAATACGTTGTTCAAAATAAAAAGTAATTTGTTTGTGAGTCAACATTCTTTGCTGATATACTGTTCTCACAGAAGTTGAAAGTTCCAGACTATCACTGGATGGACCTAACATATGCAATCTTGTGAAACACCAGAAATCAAAGGAACAACAGCAGTTTAATTTGCCTGCACCCAGCACATTGGATATTATATGGAGTCCTGTAGCTCAGTGGTTAGAGCACTCGCTTTGCAAGTGAGAGACCTGAGTTCAATTCCAGGCAGAGCAAAACCTTGGGCAAGTTTCCTTACTCCACACGCCTAATAATAATCCCTCCAAAACAAAAAACAATAATAAATTGGTCATTTTCAATGAGGGACATTGCTTTGTGGGACATTGCTGTGCACAATTGGCTGCCGCGTTCGCCCACAAATATACAGTCAATTCACTTTACAGTGTGTTCTGTGAAGCGCTTTGGGACGTCCTCCTGACATGAAAAGCGCTATATCAAATGCAAGGATTATTATTATTATTATTATTATAATATGTTAATAATGACTAATTCTTCAGCAGGAGGAATTTTCTCCCCTCATTGGTTAGTTCTTGACTCGAAAGGCCTGGCCATAGGGAAATCCACTTGGTTAATTTGTGGTTTCTAGCATCCAGGTTTGTCTTGTTTAACAGCTATGCTGGAATGTGACCGTAAATCCATCAGGACCCGCTGTCTAAAAGCAGGGAAGAGGGACGAGAACAAGCAGTGTGCCATTTCATCTATAGCGATGGTGATGAGAAAGAAAGAAAAGTTCATTGCAGTTTTATAGCAACTTAGACATTACCTAGCCTTACAAGGCGGGTGGACTGAGGAGCGGGGACACATGGTTGCTTTTGATGATTTTGGGCTAGCTTTCCAAGCACTAAAAATGTCTAACTATGTGTTGCGCATGCGTGATATATACAGGAAGTGCTTCTGCATTACAGATAAAATTGTTCATTCACTTTATGGCTGTTTGCAGGATTTTTTGTGCGCAAATTAGCTGCCCCCTTCGCCTACCAAATACACAGTGCTTAAACTTTACATTAAATCATGTCAACCGTTTTGTGATGTCTTCAAATAACTGCATTTGAAATTGAAATCTTGTTCATTTGGCAGAATAATACTAGAAGTCAAATTAACATGATTTTTTCCGTATACATTTAGTATTTCCAATTATTTTCAGATTTTTCACCCCATTGCCATATGTCGCTTCTCCTGGTCACCAGCCTCCTCTTGCTGGGATGTGGTTGCTATTTGCCCTCCAGTACCTTGCTCAATTGGCCGATGTTCATGTGTCAGGTCTACATGGTGCCGGCAGGTCAATCGACTGTAGAGGGTGTTACGGCTAAGCCTGATCTCTTCTCACTTGACTGCCATACACACAGATGCACACTACAGCAGAAGGTGCAGTAGAAGGACTAGGAAAAGGAAGTCCATTTTACCTTCCCTGTTTAACCCTGTCTGAGACCTGCGTGGACTGGAACAACATGGTCTCTGAAGCACCCAGATTTGATAATATCTCACCTGGGGTTAGTTCAGTTCCTTCACGTGTATGTTTCACATTGTAACACAGTGAACAATACAGTAGAGACGTGTTATAATGTGATGGTTGGCATCCATAAGACAATTGAGTCGTGATAGCTGGTTTCACTACAGCGTTCATAGCCCATCGGCTCACTGCTTAGTTTCCCATGTTTCAGCCCATCAGCTGTCTGTTGATATCACATTCGCACGCGCAGTCTGCAGGAAGTGATATAGGTGGTGATCTGATGACACGGAGGTCGGTCACTTTAGTGCAAGAGCCAGCTTGTGGTCGATAGCCAGCAGCACACCTCTGCCCATGCACAGTAAAATGGGATCAACATTTCAACTGAATTTATGATAACAATAGTCCTTGCATTTGATATAACGCTTTAACACGTCTTCGAGATGTCTCAAAGTGCTTCACAGAATGTACTGTAAAGTGACTGCACATTTTGTGGGCGAAACGTGGCAGTCAGTTGCGCACAGCAGTGTCCCACAAATAGTCGAGAATTGAGTGACCACATTATTCTTATTTATTTATTTTTAAGGAATTATTACCACTGGAAAAGCGATCTGCCAATCGACTAATAACTGTGTTCCTACTTACTACTGGGTAAACAGAGGCGTGTGGAGTTAGACAACTTGCCCAACGTTTCGCTCTGCCCGGGAATCAAACCCAGGTCCTCTCGGTTGCAAGGCGAGTGCTATAACCACTAAGCTACAGGACTCCAGCTGTAACTTATAACCGAGTTTGCACTATATAGAAGTGCGTTATAACACGGCATCACTGTCTCCAGTCAGGCTGAGTGAGCCGCGCAGGGCCCAGGACCACCCGCTGAGCGGTTCCCCTAATTATGCCACCGACCCTCACCACTTAAACAAACACAACAAGGTCTTAAAGTTAATAGTGATTCTTCATTACTGGGAGATGTTTTAAAAGGCTCTCTGCCACTCTTTAAAATGTGTTCTGGCACATTAACCCTTTAGGAACTGCCCAAGTTCAGTCTGCTCTGTTTTTACCGTAGGGTCCTAGGGTTTAAATCAGTGTGTGTGAATGCTGTATCTCTCGCACCCTTTATTCCCCATTGCTTAGTCCACAGAAATCGATTGTGGTCTTGTAACAGCTACAACATGTCTCCACAATGATAAATGTAAATAATCCTGCCCCATGCCCCCTTCACAAAATAACCTTGGAATACAAGTTTTCATCAACCCAGCAATAATTCAATCCCTGGCACTCTGCTGCCATTCCTAACCCGTGAGCAATCTCTTTCCAGGAGTAAATTATGTCTTTTCCTGGGATTTTTTCCCGAAAAATCAGTGCTGCATAATATTAATATCACAGAGGATTTCTGCTGGAAAACTTGATTGAATAACTTTGTAAACCACTGCAAGCTACAGTATGTATTATTATGCATACACTCTTTCTTTCTTTCTTTCTTTCTTTCTTTCTTTCTTTCTTTCTTTCTTTCTTTCTTTCTTTCTTTCTTTCTTTCTTTCTTTCTTTCTTTCTTTCTTTCTTTCTTTCTTTCTTTCTTTCTTTCTTTCTTTCTTTTTTTCTTTCTTTCTTTCTTTCTTTCTTTCTTTCTCACTCTTTCAAAACAAGTTTAATGGCAGTAGTTCTCATTAAACACCATATGATAAAATGGAAAAAAANTCCTTTTACTCTGCCACCAGGTTCACAAAAGTGTAAACTAGGCTCACACTGTGAATATGTTTTATGTGCTATGCATTTGGCTTCCACTATACCCGAGTCACTGTGTAAAGATTACCGAGGGAAACATCAGCTTTACCTAAATGAATAATTATGTGAACAGATTTGAATGCACAAAGACGGGTTTGACACCTACTGAATAACAGGATGGATCAATGGTTGTATTTGGTTCACCACACACAGGCCCCAAAATTACCTATGGCCTTATAGCTGAAATAAAAAATAAAAAAGTAAAGAAAAGACTACTGATTTAAGACTGATTTGAGAATTCTCCAAAATTCTGGGCAATCTGAAACTTTAGGATCAAATACTCTTTCAGGCTGAGACTAGGTAAAATTCTGGGCATGTAATGTAAACACGCTAACTGGAAGCAGTGATGAAAATGGCCATAAAATCATTGGAAAGCCCCCCGAGGCCTGAAATTCCTCATTATCATGGGTAAAGTGGACAGAAACTCACATGATTTAACACAGCTTCAGTGGTACATGACAGTATCAGCAGTAGTCTATTGATGGGACATACACCAAATATATATATAATGTGTAAACGTAAATGAGTTTTCAGAGAAACACACATTGAGTCTGTTTACGTATGTTTTTAATGTTTACACATAATAGTATAGTAATAATAATCTTTGCATTTGATATAGTACCTTCTGTCTTCTGGAGTCAGGCTCTACCATTTGGAGGCAAGCTCCGCCATTGTTAAGTTCTCTGAGACGCTACTCTGCATGAAGGGTGTTATATAAGTGCAAGTTGTTTTTGTTGATGCAGTCTTGTAAGTGGGAAGGGCAGAACTGCTGACATTGCTAACTCTCCAAGTGCACAGAAAATGCCATTACTCTCTATTTTGTCTTTACACATAATAATACAATAATAATCCTTTTGTTTGATATAGCACCTTATCACGTCTTTGAGACGTCTCAAAGCGCTTCACAGAACATGCTGTAAAGTAACTTGACTGTATATTTTGTGGGCAAAACACGATGCCCAGAAATTGCATCACGAACCTAGATCCATGATGCCCTATCTCTGAGACAGACGTCGGACTATCATTGATTTAGCAGTGTCCAGTTCGTTCTTATCACAGTAAAAATCATGCCCACGGTTTTATGCCTTTGTTTCTCAATTTCAATAATCGGGTATTCGAAACTGCAAACACAAACCCATTGTGCAATTATGAATAGAAATATTGTGCAAATTACTGATAGCTGACTCTATCTCGTTGTCTTGTTATGAGTTAACAGTGTATCACACACAAGAGTCAATTATGAATTTATGCAAATAAATTCTGCTGAATCTTGTGCACGCTGTTATGTAGTAAAAGTCCCGTTTCAACAGAGATTGAAACCCTTGAAAATGTCAGCATGTCCGTACCCCCTTCTCACTACTCACTCGCAGTACTGACGTCAATATGTAGGTAAGGAGGGCATGTATGTGTTTTGCCTATTATGTTTGCTGTATTTCCCAGCAATGGCCTTCTGCTGATTCTGTAATTTAGCACAGAAACTAAATCTTGCAACTAATTCTTCCATCTGACCTTACCTGTAATATGCATCTAAGAAGCATCTGAGGTTTATTTTTTTTCTGAATGTCAGTGTATGCACTGCTGAAGAAAGGAAGATTTCAACAGAACAAGTGAATGGAATATCTTCGGCATCAGGTGGTGTGGGGATTTAGATTTAATCTGATTAGATTCTTTCAGATCTGCTGAACACAGATCTGAAAGAATCTAGGGAAGAAGAGGGACAATCTAAAAGCAATTGAAAGTATGTTGGATTTAGATACAATTATTGGTGTTAATTTTGCGGTATTTCTCATAGATTGACATGGAAAGTACTCTCGACTGATCCCAGGCTCTCAGCACTGGAGAAAATAACAATCCTTACATTTGAAATAGTGCTTTTCATTTCATTGCGACGTCTCAAAGCGCTTCACAAGATTCACTGTAAAATAATGTAACTGTGTGGATCTTGTAGGTAATAATCCCTCCAAAACAAAAACATAATAAATTGGTCATTTTCAATCCACGACTGATTGTGGGACACTGCTGTGCGCAATTGGCTGCCGCGTTTTGCCCACAAATATACAGTCAATTCACTTTACAGTCTATACTGTGAAGTGCTTTGAGACGTCTAGAAGACGTGAAAAGCACTATATCAAATGCAAGGATTATTATTATTATTATTATTTTTATAGTTGAACAATATCCCACAAACTCCAATGCAGTGAATGACCAATTTTATTTGGGGGATTGTTGGACAGGACATCAGAATAAACTACCCTTTTCAAATAATGCCATGGGATTTTTAATGTTCACGTCTCATCTGAAGGATAGCACCTCGATAATGCAATAGCTCCTCCAGCACTTCATTGTATTGTCAGCATAAACTCTATGGGTTCCGTGTCCTAATGTGGGTCTTGAACATACAACCTTCTGACTTAGAGGGTTCAGGCGATATTTCAGGATAAAACTTGCGCAGAGATCTTTTTTAAAAAATGTGTCCCCCCACACCCCGAAAAAAACACCTCCTGGAGGGGGGGGCTGCAGGTAAATGCAGTGCTCTCTCTCTCGTCTTCTAGTGAAGAGTGGTTCACCTCTGTCAGGGCAATAATAGTCAGTCCAGATCCAGCTTTAGAAACCCTCCACCTCTATTCCTGCAATGCGCACAGCACCAACTGGTCTGAATTCCTCCGCTAAATACAAGCCATCTCCTGTCACATGAGAAATAATCCCTGTTTGATTGTGTTCCCTGGTTAGTGGGGGAGTTTTTTTTCAAGTGTTGTGCAGCTGCGTGTTCTGTGGTGAGAACTCTGGGTGGGGATGGGGTTGGGGGCAGGGTATGGTACCCCAAAGACTGTGAAACTCATTCTAAATGTATTTCCTAAGCCTCTGGTTTCCTTTCTGTACATTTGAGTTTGGCAGTTATTCAGTATCAATAAATCTACTTTTATAAATAAACATTTCCTGCAGAATCCCTCTTCCCTGCCCCCCAAAATAGTGACGTTTTATAGCAAAATTCTGTTTTTATTTAAATATTTTCGAATGAATAGTATAGGAGTTTCAGTTTATGGCAAGTTTTGATCATATTTTCTGTGATTCTGAGTATTGAGAAGAATCTTACTGGAAATGTGAAACATCAATATTATGAATTGTGAAATCTGAGTGTGAATCAGGTGTTTGTTCAAAGTCTTGTTGTGACTAATAAATTCTTGGGAGGAGATGATTTTTTTAAGCTGATAAACTACCGGTGAATGAGACCAGCAGGTGACTTGAACTACTGGGGCAATGTCTCATATTCACTCACAGTTCAGGGTGGAAATGTGTGCGGTGTTTTATTGTTATTCACTGGGGCAATGACATCATTCATTTCCAGAGCCTGTGAGGAAACTGTGGCAGCAATGAATACAAATTTTCATTTAGGTTTCAAATAATCCTTGTAATTTGTGGCAGCAAGTTATCATGTCACTAAAACACCCCCAAGGGCTTTGTATGATTTCACTGTAAAATGCAATCAATTTGTATTTGTAAGTAAACACAGCCGCCAATTTGGGCACCACAATGCCTTACGAAAAAGCCATGGAGTGAATGATCAATTTTATAAGGAGGATTCTTAACTTGGCACCAGGAGAAATTACTTCTCTTGTCAGGTAGTTCCATGGGATCTTTAATGTTCCCCTGAGTAGGCAAGCGGTTCTTCAGTTTAACGTTCCATTCGAAGGACAGCCAATGCAGCACACCTTCAGCACTGCTTTGAAGTGTCAGCTTCAGGGAGAGCTTGAACCCACATCCTTCTGCTTCAGAGGCAAGATGCGACCAAGTGAGCCAGGCTAATATGATGTGTTTGGTGCCTCTGCTGGTGATAGACATATGCTGAATCTGTAAAATGGTGCAAGAGCTGATGGTATGTTAAATTATGCATTGCCACAAACCTTCATTCCCAATGTGACTACGCTGTTTGTATCCTTTCACCTAGAATTGTATCAAATTTTTACAAATTTACGCTGTGACCACACCATCGACTGGTCATCTCTTATCTGTGGTAAAACTTTTTTCTCTAGGATTAGTCTCAGTCCTTGACAAAACAGTAAACAGATCAAACAATAAAGATCCCATGCTCAGTGGAGTCCTGTAGCTCAGTGGTTAGAGCACTCACTTTGCAAGCGAGACACCTGGGTTCAATTCCAGGCAGAGGGCGAAACCTTGAGCAAGTTTCCTTACTCCACACAGAGCCTAATAATATTCCCTCCAAAACAAAAAACAATAATAAATTGGCCATTTTCAATCCACGACTGTTTGTGGGACACTGCTGTGTGCAATTGGCTGCCGCGTTTTGCCCACAACTATACGGTTAATTCACTTTACAGTCTATTCTGTGAAGCGCTTTGAGACATCGAGAAGACATGAAAAGCGCTATATCAAATGCAAGGATTATTATTATTATTATAAATCAGCCAATATATAAAGTTTGCAGTGAGTCAACCATTATCCTATATGTGTGCAGTTCTGTTCCCAACTATTGGACAAAATATTTACATCCAGAGGCAACCCAGCTGTAAGGCACAACCAGCGGTTATTAACTGAGATATTGCCAGGAGTGCAAAGTCCAACAATTTAATAATCATGACATTGAATGGAATATATTTTATCTCAATATTGTTTTTCCTCAAATCGGGAGGATTGTTAGTGAGGATACTGGGGAAAACTTCCTTCTCATTTCAAATAGCAGCATAGGATCTTTATTGTTCGATCTGAATAGGCAGATGGGACCTTGGTTTAAAATCTCAGTGGAAGGACGGCACCTTGACTCGCTGAACAAATGGCTTGATGCTGTAATGCAAAAATAGGGCGACTATGCTGGAAGGATGAAATCAGAGCGGTCCAAGGGATTACTTTATCTGAACTTTTCTTGTGATCATGTGAATGATCTAAATTTCCAGCTATTGAACTCTTGTCTGTTAAACTCCTCTCCTGAACATCTCTCAACTTGCACCCCACTTGACAAACTCCTAATCAGTCTAGCCACATGTGCTTTGATAAGTCTAGTCAAGGAAATAGATGACGCAGCATTGAGGTTGCAGGTTTGAGCCCTGTGGTGCTATTTAAATCTCCAGCCACACGTCTGCTGATGTGGTTTTAATCGGTTCTCAGTCAGACCCCAATGGAGAGACCCAACAGGAGCTAGTAACTGAAACTACTGACTCACCTCCCAACCAAATTAATTTCCTGCTGGGTTCGTGCAGATGGCTAGAGTTCTCACTGGACATGATGGAGCGCCTGTGAATGGATGGAGCTCACAGTGGGTGGAAGAAAGGACAACGCAGTGCTTAAGTGGTTAATTCCAAATCAGCCGACCTTGTTTCAGTTCTCAATTTGTTGTCTCATCTTCTGCACTGTACTGTCAGAACTGCCTGTTCAAGTTGATGTCAAAGATCCCGTGCTACTGTTCAAAGAGAGTTTTGCCTCAAAGGTAAAAACTAGCCATTCATCAATGTTTGTTTGTCGGACTTTGCTGTTCAACAATTGGCAGACACTTTTGCTCACAAAAATCAGTGACTACACTTCTGTGAGGAAAGAAATCTCCCAATCTTTAGTCTTGCTAGAGGTTCAAATTTATGTTGTCTAGTTTTGTAGTCATAATATAAGTGAAATTGACCAATTACATCCACAGAGGTATCTTATTTGCAGTATTGCTCAATAGATTTCCTGTTAAGTAATGTATAACTATAGAAGTTCTAAATCATCGAATGCACTGGTGCATTCATTTTTGGAAATTCAACAATCACACACCTCTTTTTCAGAAATCTGTTAAGAAATACTGCAAAGTATTGACCAATGTTTCTCAGCATTTCTCTGACCTGAATCATATCCTTTTCAGTCTTCTTTCCTCCAGTGAAAGAAAGTTCAGTGTTGCAAGCCCTCACTCCTGAAACTATCACAAATTCAGAAAATATTGTCTTGTGTTCTGGCCTCTGAAACAACTTTGGGACTAAATAGCCATCCCAATTTCTGGAACTTGGTTTCTGCCTGGTCAGAATTCAATGTTTGATTTCAATATCGTGAGGCAACTTTTTTTTGATTCCAGCAGGTAAATAAATAGTACTGACTTTAAACTTACAAGCTTTACTTTTAAGACAATTTTTAAACCACGACCTGCCGAAGAAGCTTGAAATTGCGGTCTCCACAGCTGCATTCAAGATCTTCCTGATCTAGCGAGGCGAAAATCATCACATAGCACAAAATTTCCCCCGTTCCCCCTCTATCGTTCGTCATTTCTTATTCAAAAGGGTGATGATGAGAATTATTCTTTCAGTAATGAATGACAAGTTGGAGATTAGTCAGTTGACTTGCTCAGTATTGAATTGAATCATGTTCACACGCTTCAAGTTAAAAGTCTACAGATGGGCTGTTCCTTTGTGCCGCATGTGTTTGTGTGTGTGTAAACTTCCAGTATTAGATAGCGAACTTTACAAATGAGTCATCTTAAGTCATTTCTCAAAGGGACCACACAAGCCACATATGAAAAGTGACAGTCTGGAGTGTGGCTCGCTGGAGAGATGAAGCACGGGGGGTGGGGGGGTGCGGGGGCTAGCTTACCAAGAGACCTTTACGCCAATGTTGATTCTTAAAATCCCTGAATGAGAGGTAAAAGCAGTTGCCCTAAATGTACATTACTTCCTGGAATAAGGAGGATACAGAAAAAAATTGTGTTTTAATTGCATTGAGGCGAAAATAATAATGAAACGTTATACATAATTCAATATAATTTACATTTATACAGCGTGTTTCACATCAGGAAGGCACCCCAGTGCAAACAGTCGTTGATTGAAGTGACCAATTTATTACTATTTTTTTTGAAGGAATTATTACCCCTGAAAAAGCGATCCACCAATTGTCTAACAACCGGATTCCTACTTACTGCCAGGTAAACAGAGATGTGTGGAGTAAGGAAACTTGTCCAACATTTCACCGTCAGGAATCGAACCCTCTCTTGCGAGGCGAGTGCTCTTAGCACTGAACTATAGGACTCCAGGATAATCTCGATGCTCCATTTTTAATGCATTCTGTCTACAAAATACACAGTCATTGTGCTTTACAAATCTTGTGGAGAGCTTTGAATTGTCCTCCCAACATAAATGGCACCATATCAAATGCAAGGATCATTTATTTATTTTTTTGCAATCAGACCCAAAATTGTCCCCAGTTTAGGCCTTGAAGACTGTTTTGCCTTAAAATTTTAGTTTGCACAGAATTGTTGAAAATTCTTAAAATCAATCTTAATTTAGAAATTGGTTCTTTTTAAGAACTCCTTTTTAGAAAAAGCGGTTTCCAAATTAAAGCTGAATTTAGAATTTTCCACAATTCTGCACGATCTACAATTTTAATGGTCAAAATGGTCCTTCAGGAGAAAACTGGGTAGAAATTTGAGCCAAGTAACTGAAAGTAGGGCATGAATTCTACACTCTAATCTCATCTGAAAATCAAAATGGCAACTAAGAAGCACTTGAACTTTGCTCTTGTGGTTTATGACGTCACCTTAGATTAGATTACATCTGAGTAATTTCAACCTGCCCCCTGCTATATTTTCAGCACAAAGTTCCTGGCACAAATCTTTGTAATTCTGCATTAATTCATTTACAATGTACTGTTTATTCACAGCATTGAGGGGGGCAAAATGGATAGTTCTAAACACTGGTTGTTTACACTGCAGGGAAGAGTACAAAAATGGCAATGAATATTGACACGGTGCAAGTAAGCTAAGTGGCACTTTAATAATGTGATATGATAATTATCTCATAGAATGGATTATGAAACATTGCTAATTTGCCCCCTTTATTGTGACAATGTTGTGTTGCAAAACCACAGGCTTGCTCAGTATCTGTGAGGGTATCTGCTGCTCACTTCACATCGTGAATATTCCTCTTTCATCTTTCTGCTCGTTCGCAGCAGGGACGGATGTGACAGCGGAGAACGGAACACTCTGTTCTTGGTCTGGTTACAATGGCTAACGCCTTTTCAGTTGTGTACCAGAAGATGACTGAAAGGCACTGTTAGGCACGTTTGTATGTCAGCCTGCCCACAAGCACAACCTCAGACATGTTTGCAGTTGTTAACAGTTTTTGATCTGCACTTGTCTGACTTGTACAAGTTTCACAGTTCTTATGTAGGAAAGTAAGAATGTATAATAATAATAATCCTTACATTTGATATAGCTCCTTATCACATCAGTGAGACATCTCAAAGCCTTTTACAGTATATACTCTAAATTGGATTGACTGCGTATTTTATGGGCGAAACGAACCAGCCAGTTGCATACAGCAACGTCCCGCACACATCCATGGAGTAAGTCACCAATTTTATTTGGGGGATTTGTTGGCCGGGACACTGTGAGAAACACCCATTCTCTTTTTGAATAGTGTTATGAGATCTTTACCATCCACCTGAACAGGCAGACAGGAATTCAGTTTAACGTCTCATAAGAAAGACGGGAGAGGTAGAAAAGACCATTGAGTTCCATCTGGCCAGAACCAAAGTATAAAAACAATTTCAATTTTTAAAAATTCCTACATTATGCTAACGTTCACGTCACAGGATAAATTTATTTGATAAGCAGTTTATTTAATTTATTTAATTGAAATTTATGGTCCATCCCTTAAATTTTAATTTACGTGAATCTGTAAAAATCTGAAGTGTTCATCCCATTCCCTTGAAATAGATATGAACTCTAATGTTTTCAGGTAACAAAAGACTGCACACCATCTAAACAAACCAAGTGCTTGAGAATGAGCTGGTTCTCACACGATAACGTGGTTTCGATCCATGTTAGAAAACTTGAGAGAGACCTTTTTGCTTGGAAACATTTTACAGACAGCACAGCAAGACATGGTTCACAAAGAAGCAAGGTGAATCTTTCTGATCCTCTCTGAGATCAGAAAGTGCTGTCTATAGGCACCAGTAACCACAGGCCCACTTTAGGTTTTTGCTCTTTACTGCTATGACGTCAATCATATATCTTACAATCTGGGAGATAAAGAGCAGCAGTGTCAAACTATTGTGACCTGGTTATTGAAACAAACCGATATGACCTTCCCTGTCATTAAAATATGAAACCAGAGGCCTGTGCATTTGCAGCATTCAGGCTTGTAAAAATACAATTATTTACCTTAATGCCTAAAGTTCCTTTTTTACATTTCGTTATGTTTTTTAGATGTCTTAGCCACAACAAGACATCACCTGGCTGAAAGAGTAGATAAGTCACTTACTCTGAGATCCTAGCTGTTATTGTATGAGAAAGGGTTGTTGAGGTGGAGTTGGTCTGACATGCTGATTTCTTTCCCTTCTTTTTTTGAGGCAGTGGTTTTGGCTTCTGTTCACCTGCTCCCTTCAATGGCGTCAGCTTTGCACAATTGGTAGCACTCTTGCTTCTGAGTCAAAAGATTGTGGGTTCAAGCCCCATGCCGGTAGTTTGAACTTGTAGTCTCTGCTGACGTTCCAACAACAACAACAAATTGCATTTATATAGTGCCTTTCATGTCAAGAGGACATCCCAAGAAGCTGAAATTTCTCTGCTTTCCAGTTCCTGCCTCAAATCCTATATTTTTGATTGTGCCTACAGCCACCACCCCCCCACACCGACCCTCGGTGTTCAACCTTGTCTCTATAAAGTGCTCCGGGATGTTACGTGACACAAAGTTTGCTAAATAGATGCTACAAGTTATTGTTGTTATGGTGACACATGAGATGGAGCAAACATCTCAGATAGTTCAGTTGGTTAAGTAGCAAACTTGGAGTTCGGAGGGAGTTTGGATTCTGGTGGGTTGATGTTACAGCTCTGATGGCAGGTTTCAAAAAGAGAAAGGAGTTTCTCCCTGTATGCTGCCCAATCAACATAATTTTGTGGGCCATTGCTGTGAGCGAAATGGGTGCTGTATTTATCTGCAACAACAGTTACCACACTCTCAGAGAAGAGAAGACAATTTCTCTTGAATGTTCATTAGGAAACTCTATCTGGGGATTTTGAGTCCTTATTAAAAAATCCTATTGGGCATAGTGACAAAGTGTTGTATGTCCAGTTAGCACATTCCTGCTGTTGTTCTTGATTCACATACTACAAACAAAAGTTCAACAACATTAAAGAAAGATGCAAAATGCAACCTTTAAGTTTAAACATGTATAAAGATCCAATAAACATACCGAAAATAATTAACTTAATAAAAAAAATCAAATGCACTCTCGACAGCAATTGAGGCTTTTCAATATTATAAGCACTATATCAAATGCAATAATTAATTTTAATAACATTTTTAATAACATTCTCTGTCAGTTGTGTGAAACATTTTGAGATGTCTTCACCAATGCAAGGATTATTATTATTCATGTACTCAGAAACCACATTCAAGCTCCATCTTCATAATCTCCATTCCTACAAAGGTGCATTGTAAGGTTTTGCCTGATACTAAGTCTAAAAGGAAACATTGGAGGTATTGGGGCAGGGCACTCAGTGAGATCCAAGCTTCAGTTCTGAATTTTCATTGCTTTTTTTTGGTGCTGAAAGTAAAAGTTAATTGAAAACATTAATAACTAATACCTCGACATCAGAAGCCAAAAGCGAATGGAAAAAATGGACTTCTATTTAAAAAACACAGAGCTTTGACGTCTGTTTCGTATTTTAGAAACCTACACGCAGCTTATTCCAAAACGGAGCTGTCTAGTCCAAAACCAGACAGATGACGCCCACAGCCAGGAGTACAAAAAGACTTGGTTTAATTAAAGTCATTTTTCTAAAATATACTTTATGATTGTTTTGTGAACCATTTCCTCTCCTTCGGTTTTCTCTTCTGCCTCTTTTGAAAGCTTCTTTGCCCTCTTCTGTTTGGGGGGATATTCCCACTGGTGCCTGGCATCTTGACTTGACAGCGAATGTCGAGTGAATATTTATCAAAACAAAATCACATAAAAACTGTTGTTTCACTACTGCCAACACATTTGGAACACTTTTCCATGCTACCAATGAACAATTTAAACAATGGTATCGCTCGTGACCTGGCTGCCAACACCACCACGACAGGAAGACTTCAAGTCCAGTCCCAGACTTTAGGTCAATCTTCTCCATGCCATGAGATACTCACAAGAGTCGGACATGTCCCTGACAGTCAATTCACAGTTATTGGTGACTATAGAAAGTGCTGTCTGTTCGGTAACACACCGTAAAGTAAGGTACGGGCTCCATTTCAATATCTGACTGAGCATTAGGAAAATTTCAATTACTCTTTATATAACAAGGATCTCACCCCATTGGTGGCGTGCTACATTGTTTAAATGCCTCGGCGACATGTCCAGATGTAGAACGCTCCCAAAATTGCAGATGTTTGAAAGGCAGGTAAGTCCACACTTTGGTGTAGAATTTGCTGGCATTTTACAGTGCTCTCCTTGTGTGAATTAACACAAGCAATGTGTTATGAAATACCGCAAAGGTTATCCCTTTGTTTGAACACTCTCGTGTGAAAACTGGCAGTCACATTCACCCCAAAATATGTGTAATCACATCACTTTACAGTATATCCTTTGAAATATAATGTAAAGGGTGTAATGCGTTATATCAAATGCAAGGATTATTATTATTACCCTGCAAAACACCACCAGCCTATCAGCAGCTAGAAATGGATACATAGCGCCTGGAGAAAAATGTTCAGTTTCAGGAGCAGTAATGGAAAATGACGATTATCAGTGATTGTGAGAATCACGCAATATCGGCACATTGAGAATGGAGGAAATTATCATTCCTGCAGAGGCTGGCCAGCAAGCTCCACATGTACTTGGAAAGCAAGGAAGCTGCTTTATCACTTTGTTATCCCCTCAGAGGGGCTAAAACTGTAACCATGGGTACCTGACAAAGTTTGTTGCATGTTGTGGGTAACCATGGACTTGCTATGGCGGAATGGAATCCCTGCAGAGGAAGAAGAATGAGAAGGGTCATAGAAACGTACCAGGAAAGGGGGAAGCGGAGTGGGGGGGAGAGAGAGAGGGAGAGAGTGGAACAGAGGGGAGGGTGAGGTGGTGGAGGGGGAGGGGAGAAAAACGCATTGAGCATATTTACAGACAAATACATTGTACTTAAAGGCAGAAAAGAAACACTGCGTCTGTAATGTGGTCAGGAGATGAGATCTCGACAGCAAAGATATGCTATTGCTTAACACTTCAGAGAAACTGAGGTGCATTTAGTCAAAGGATTGTTAAACAAATTGAGCCAAATATTTGAGCCGGACCCGATAGCAATTATGCTTTGAATTGGAAAAGTGTCTGAAAGCAGAGTCAAAATGCTTTAAAAGTGGGGGATGAGGCAACAAGGCAGAGAGACTCCTGGATGGAATTTATTAGAGTGGAGCAGAATGGCTGAAAGCTCACCCAACGATGGTTGGACAGATCAGGTGGGGGGTGGGTGTTGTGAAACAGGCTGCTGTCGGCCGATCGAGGGTATCGCTTGCTTATTTTTGCTTTCAAAGCTAACCAATCAGCCCTTCGTAAGGCATTTAATTGAATACTGTCTGTATTTTGACTTACATTTCCTCCCCACACGTGGAGGGTTGAAACATTCACACTTTTCTAGTGTTTTGGAAAACGTAACCTATATTCAGCGTAATTATATCGTGTGCATTTTACTTTATGCACTTTAGACCCAAAACAAAGCTTTGTAACGAGAGAGTACAGCGATTGGGTATCAGTGAGAAGCAGTCAGTCTTTTTTCTAGAGCTCGGGGGAGAGTTGGTGGGTGATGTAGATTGCTCACTGAAAAGATGTGCTGCAGAGCCAGTGAGTACCACCACAAGTGAAACTGCGTCTTGATGTTCCATCAGATATCCTGTGTTAGCCTTTGCTAGGAGGCGGTGATGAAACCTGCAAAAGTAAATGTTCCATTAGCACCTGAGAGCAATGCAATCACTGAGGTTTATCTAATATTCCACTTCGCTTGACAACTCACCTGGGCCGTTTTGTAAAACACAAGCATTCAGTGTAGGTGCATTAGAAAACACTCAGTGCAGATCCATGACATCGTTAATGTCCAGCTGAACAAGCAGATGGGGCCTCAGCTTCAGCACTTCTGAAGGGCAGCAGATCCATCAGTGCTCTGCACTGGAGTGAATGCGAAAGGGGCATTCTCACTGGCCTTTATAAACAACTTGCATATTTTATAAAACCTGAAAATGTGAAAACCGTAAACTTGCAAGATTGGTTTGGATGGTGAAGGCTCTTCGGCCCTTCTGATGTCAACGTTCCAGTGTCCTGGTCTCAACCACCATTCCTGACAATCTGTTACAGTTGTTACTTACCCTTTCAATAAAGAAAAACTTCCTGGTGTCTGTCCTGAAGTTGCCCTTTGCAACTATAAATCTACCTCCTCTTGTTCTATTTTCTTGGTTCATCCTAAAGTAATTTTCTGAGTTGACTTTTTCAATTCCATTTAACATTTTACACACCTCTATAAGGTGCCCTCTGAATGTCTGCTCTCAAGACTGAAGAGTCCCAGCTTGTTTAATCATTATCTATCAAAATGATTCATGGGTAATTACAGTCAAGTGTAGTGACTGTTTTTGAACGTAACCGTAGTGGTCATTTGTACCAGGAAATGACCACAAAAAGTCCTGAGGTGAATAGTCTGTTGTCAGTGAATGGACAGGACAGAGCCCAGTTTCTGAAAGCAGGGGAGGATGGCAATTTTATTTCAACATACACTTGTAGATACAGAAATTACAATCAAAATCTGACATGGTTACATTAGTGAATGTCATACAGAGTTTAGATTTCATATGTGAAAAGTTTCAATTTATCTACCCTCACCTTGTGTAACAGGGAAATCCGATAAAGGCATTGGTTTTGATCAGAATTTGATGCAGTTTCTTGCTGTTTTACTGTGACCTTTTCTTGTCTGATATACTTCCATCTAATTGCGTAGGTTTCGAAGCTTAGTGAATGCTTTGTTCTGAAAGAGGAAGAGATATTTTACTCCTGAGCTTATATCAGACCGTCTTTCAACCAAAGAAATAGCATTTTCTCATTGAGAAATAAGATTTTCTTTGATATGAGAAATGTAAGAAAGTGTGAAATGAGTCAGTCATTTGGCTCCATCTACAGACACACCTACACACCTCCCCTATCAGTAACCCTCACCCACAACTTTTAAATGTTGGGGGACGTATCTTACAGATAAGCACCATGCAAAAGTTCCATGATTTATAACCGACCGTATGACTGAATCCTGTCTCGACAAACCACACTACAATAATCCTTGCATTTAATATAATATCAAAACACCTCATCTGCAGTAAATGGCAATTATTTGTAGGTAAATGCAGCATTCATCTCCTTCAGAAAGACAAAGGAACATAGGAATACAGGAACAGGAGATGGCCATTCAGCTTATTCCACCAGTTTAGTAGGTCTTGGCAGATTGTTTAATTGCAATGACCCAACCGTTCACCACACCCCTTAATATTCACATATTGGAAACGTTCCCAATTTTCTTCCTTTCTGCCCTGAAGGTATTATCTCCTCCTGGGGTAAAGTTCCATCAGCTCCAGGAGTCTCCTGGTAAATGTCTAACTTGTAAGATTAGACAGTAAGCATAGGTTGGCTATTCAAGCCTAATGCTGTCCTTATCCCATGTTCTCACACATCACAGAATGTCACAGCTCAGAAACAGGAAATGCTTTGTTTTGCCAATATTGCCATTATTTTCTCAAAATATGCCATCTTGTTTTACTCCCACTGACTCCTGCTTGCTTCCTGTATGCTCCAATATTTTCTTTATCAAATAGCTAATTCCCTTTTATAAGATTTTATGGGCTCTGCTTAATGGCTATTGGAAGCAGGAACCATGGCTTACTTCCTCTCTCTCTATCCGGTGATTTTGAGTTCTTCCTGAGGCCCCAGATGAGACCTGATGACAAGATTTACATTCGCTTTGGCTAACGGCATTACTTGTATTCGGATCTGTCTCTGTGCCTTTGTGGTTCTCCCGTGTACTATAATTTTTGTCTTATGCCAGATTATCCAACCTAATAATTATCCTACATGCAGTTCAGTTGAATATCAGCCTTCAGCCTTATTATTTATAAGATGCTGACATTGGAGCTTTCTTTAAAGAGACTTTAGAGCAGAGAATTCATTTTGCATATTCCATCATCAACTGGATAATAATAATAATAATTCTTGCATTTAATACAGCGCCTTATCATGTCTTCTAGACGTCTCAAAGCGCTTCACAGAATATACTGTAAAGTGAATTGACTATGTATTTTGTGGGTGAAACACGGCAGCCAATTGCACACAGCAGTGTCCCATAAACAATCGTGAATTAAGTGACCAAATTATTATTTAAAAAAAAACATTTTGGACGGATTATTACCCCCGGAGAAGCGATCCACCAATCGACTAACAACTGGGTTCCTACTTACTCCAAGGTAAACAGAGGCACGTGGAGTAAAGACACTTGCCTAACGTTTCACCCTGCCTAGGAATCAAACCCAGATCCTCTTGCTTGTGAGGCGAGTGCTCTAACCAATATGCTACAGGACTTCCCTGGATCTACCTTGGTGCAAACTAAAGAATAAATGAATGAATAACGAAATAAACAATGAACAGATCTAGTGAATTTCAGCCTGTATCCATAGTACAGTATATTGTAAGCATATTACTCAAAGCTAGTCCTAAGTAAGAACTGCCATTTTCGGTCGTCTTTCCCGTCCCTTGCCTTCGGCTCCCAGCCCCCCCAGCTCGGATGCCAAGCCAGAATTGTTAAGCACCTTGAGATATCATCCCGGCATGAAAGACATGATATAACAACAACAACTTGCACTTATATAGCGCCCTCCATGCAGGGTAGCATCTCAGAGCGCTTAACAGTGCCTGAGCCTGACTCTGAGAGGCGAGGGGGGCGTAAGCACGGTTGAAGAGGAAAGTTTTCAGGTGGGACTTGAAAGAGGGGAGAGAGGGGCAAGGCGGCGGGATTGAGGAAGAGTGTTCCAGAGTTTTGGGGCATAGTGGCTGAAAGCGCGACCTCCGATGGTAGGGCGGAGGGTGTGAGGGACGAGCAGGAGGCAGGTGCCAGTCGAGCGGAGGCACTGGGTAGTGGACTGGGGAGTGAGGAGGTTGGAGGCGTAGGGAGGTGCCATGGAGTGAATGGATTTGAACTCGAGTTTAGTGATGTCAGTGGTGACCCAAAAGTAAGCCACTGTTTAGCATGCAAATGCTGGCTACCTTTTTAAAGCGAGCTGGCTCACCTTCTGGTCTCATTCTAAACTTTTTAGTAAGTAAATGTTGGGGTCCATACGCCAATTGCATTATAAAATAGTTCATGTTCTAACAAAGAGCGTTATAATGGGATCCTGCAGTTTAGACTTACCCATGTATACATGGTTAGAAATCCACATAGAGCAGATCAATCATGACAGAGGTTTGGGTGAAACTCATCTGATCTTGTTCTTCTATAATAAAACCCGATCATCTTTCTTTTACAGTATCCAGTGTTCTAACATCAACCATCCTTTCCGGTAACTTGTTCCAGCTGTAGATTACACAGTAGGGCCAACTTGACAGGTCTTGTTGGCTGGGTGCAGTGTGTTGGAGAGTATTTGCCAAGGCACAAATACTGTATATGATTCTTGCATCTTATATAGCTGCAGATGTCAATTCTTCCCCAGCCTCTGTTGCAAAAGGGGCCTCAATGCTCACTTCTCTAATGATACTCTTAATTAAAGGAGGGAAGGGAAGGTCTTGGGGTATATGTTCTGTTTGAAGCGCTCCCCACAGGTATCACTGAACAAAATGTACTTATCATAGATTTATCGTGTAAAACAATGCACACCTCCACTTCCTTTCAGAACTACTCCAGTGACGTATGTTAAGAGATGGGCCCAGAGCACCTCCATTTAATGAGTGAAGCACTTGTATTGACCTGAAAGTGATCTGATCCAAGGCTGCTGAGCCAGAGGGAATGCATGAAAAACTATTGCCTTATGGTTATTGCTGCACACTCCACCTGTAACGGCTTTTTGGATGAGGGGCTTCTCTGGTTTGAAATCAGTTATGCTGTTGTAGGGATGCTGCTCAGATCCTAGGTCACTGAGGTGGCTGAGGGAGGCAGGGAAATGCAATATATTGGCCTCTGTGAGTATAATCAGAAGGATGTATGTTTAGTGGAAAGTGAGGCAGAATTTCAAACACTTTCTCTTGCCTTTCAACAAATGATCAGAGTTCATTAAAGGAGATCTTTCAATCCCACTTGTTTGCTCTTTTTCCACATATTTTACTTTCTTGGTCTCCTTTTTGAACATCGCAATTATTTCTTCATCTATTGAACTCTAAGTTGATGCTTTTCACCATTCTGTGTGAAAAGTATCTCTTCTAATTTCACTTCTAATCCCTCCAGCTCTAAATACTATTCATTTCGCTTGCTTTGGATCCTTGCAACAGAGAATTTAACTTGTCAGTTAATTATTTTCCTGGTCTTTATGAATAAGTATAACAATGAGTCATTGCTGAAATGAATTGAAAGTAATGTTTCCGGGGGTTGGGGGAAGGTTGCAAATCACTCCCACTGTAACCTAGATGGCTTCAAGAAACAGTCTAAAGTTCCACAGCAATTGTGAACTCTTGCTTAATAAAAGAACTGTTGTTGTGCTTTGAGGCTGTCTTATCACTAATGTCCACATAAGAGCATAATGCTCTCCAGCTGGACTAAATGCTGATACAGTTATATTTATGTCATCTACTTTTCAGATGTACCTTCTTTGTGGTTATGAAACATATTGATTACGAGGATCTAATCTGTGATGTTTCTTTGCAGTATTTCTTAACAGACAGCAACAAGGATAATTACAGTAATAATAATATCTTTACATTTGATATAGCGCCTTATCATGTCAGCGAGATGTCTCAAAACACTTCCCAAGATATATTCTAAAGTGGATTGACTTTGTATTTTGTTGGTGAAACTCAGCAGTCAACTACGCACAGCAATGTCCCATCAACAGCCATGGAGGGAGTGACTAATTTTATGTGCGGGATTGTAGGCCAGGATATCGGGAGAAACTCCCTTTTCTTTATGAACCCAGTGCCATAGGATCGTTAATGCCCACATGAAAAGGCAGATGGGATTGTGGTTTAACGTCTCATTCGAAGGACTGCTCCTCCAAGAATGTAACACATCTCCAGGACTCCATTGAACTGGTTCCAAGGTGCCATGATTGGCCACGGAATGTCATAATAGAGCCGGCCTTCTGTCGTGGTCTTGGAAGTCTGGTTCCTGAGCCAGGCGGGTCCGCAGTATTCCAGGGCACTGCTGATGACAGTAAAGCCAGCCTGGCACATCGGCAGGACCTGGAAGGGCAGAGCAGTCACTGGAGGCAGGGAGTCAATCCACTCCTGTTAATCCTGCAAGCCAAAGCCCTAATGGATAAAGTGGTCCTAGTTGGACAATCAGTGGGAAAACCTGCTGTACAGCAAGATCAATGGCAAGCTATGCAGTTTTAGCTGATTAGATTCACACTCTGGGATCCCTAAGCCTTGGCTCTTGTCAACTTGTGCCTTATACTTTCCGGAATTAGGTAAGCAGGATGCGTCCCTCCAGGGAGAGAATGTGCATTCCATTCCAACAATCTATCTCTGGGATTTCCACGTGTAGGTGGGATTCATGGAAATCTCAGCGTGGTTTGGATACTCTTAAGCATGGTGATAATAATAAAAATAATAATCCTTGCATTTGATATAGCGCTTTATGACATCTTCGAGACATCTCAAAGCGCTTCACAGAATATACTGTAAAGTGAATTGACTGTATATTTTGTGGGCGAAACGTGGCATTCAATTGCGCATCCAATTTGCAGACTACCTTGTGTCCCACAAACAGTTGTGGATTGAAGTCACCAATTCATTATTATTATTATTTTCTTTTGAAGGAATTATTACTCCTGGAGAAGCGATCCATCAATCAACTTACAACTGGGTACCTGCTTACTGCTAGGTAAACAGAGGCGAGTGGAGTAAGGAAACTTGCCTAATATTTCACCCTGCCGGGAATCAAACCCAGGACTCTCGCTTGCGAGGTGAATGCTGTAACCACTGAGCTACAGGACTCCATGATGGGTGATGATGGATTTCTGGGTGTCAGATACCCGGCTGACCAAAAATAAACATTGGAGTGTCAGCTTAGGCTATTATGCCCAGTGCAACAATTAGACAAGCTAGAACTCTTGAGCCTTGAAAAGAGATGTCTCAGAGGGGACCTTTCGAGCTAATCAAGATTTTAAATAGGTTTAAGAAAGTAAACACTATTTTCAGGTACACCACACAGCAGAACAAGATGTTAAATGAACTATTTGAAACGAGTAAGGAGTTTCTCCTAGTGTGCTGGCCAATGTAAATTGACTGACAAATTTGTCTTCAAAACACACAGTCACTTTACAGTAAAATCCTCTGAAGTGCTGTGACATACCTTCCTTGTGTGAAAGGCGTCATATCAAATGCAAGGATTATAATTATTGTTTTATTCATGGCATCCTCTTTACTGACACTAATACTAAAATCCCAAGGGACTGAGGAACTGAATCCCGTGTTTAATGGTAACCTTTGATCAGGAAATGTACACAATAGGAGTGAACGGGAAGTGGTTTGGCTCAATGGAATTGTCTATGCTTCATCAGGGCTATTCTTGGAGCAGGTATGTGTTTATCCAACGTCAGCTACAGCAGCATTCTCTCACCACAACAGCAATTAGAGTATTTCTGGCTTTGTTTTAGGAAGTTAGGAGAAGCGGTGTGTTTGTTAATTTGTTCATTTTTTATTCCTTCCTTGTTTATGGGGCAGAATTTGTGGTATTTCTTAACATGTTTCTTCAGCTAATTTATACATTTAGGGATTCCCCCCTCCACCCAATTAAAACACCTAATATTTACTTACATTATGGGCCCACATCAGGAAACTGACTATATAAAGTCAGGAGAGTTACGAGGTTGGCTGTCTATGAAGGTTTGGTTTGGATCTGAGTGCTGGATATGAATCAGAATGCTACAAAGTTATTAATTTCTGTGAAGCCCATTTGGTCTCAGTCATTTCCTTCTTGTTGAAGGCCCCGTTTATCTGTACCATTGGCAGTGCAAGAGCAGAAGAATGTGAGGCCCTTTCAGGAAGAAGAGGCAAGGACTGTGAGAGAGCGCACTGCACAGGACATATCTAACCCTGAGTCACAGGCTGTGGCAAGAGTTCCCTACTTATATTTGGCTGCAAATGCAGCTGCCTGTTCCTTTTCACTCACCTCCCCCACAAGCTGTAATTGAAAAGTCTGTCCTTACATAAGCTGCAAGGCTAATCATCAGCCTCTGACATTCTTTGGTTTAGTGTTATACTTTTTGTCAAGAAGTAAATATGAAGTATTTTTACACGCCTTCTGCTGCACTGAAAATAGCTCTCAGTGTCTAACACCCACAGGTCTGCCCACAGTCACTGTGTGGGCGAAGCACATCATATTTTCCATGCCGTATTTGTAATGAGCTCCCAGCTTCTTAGCAAGTCCTGAGAGAGAGAAAGAGAGAGAGAGCGATTGATATAAATGAAACCATTTTACAACAAAGCGCAACCACTATTGGTGCTAAGATACAGTGGTTCCCAACACTGGAGAGAGATCCTATGAGTTGGTGAAATCTTATTGATAAGATGAAAATGGATACAAAGAAATTTGGAACTGAAGCATATTAATCCAGAGACAGCATGCAGAGAGACACATCAACAACAGCAATTTACATTTATATAAAGCTTTCACAATCAAAGGATGTCTCAAAGATCTTCATACAAATGACGAGTAGCTGAAACAGTGGGAGGGAGCTAAAGAGGGGAGAAAGGATTGAGATTGAAAGATCTGCGAAGATGTAATAAACCGGTAGAACAGACTCAATGAGTTGAAAAGTCTCCTCCTGTTCCTGTTTTCCTATGTTCCTAATAGTCCTTGCATTTTGATAAGGTACCCAGAACATTGAAATGTCTCAAAATGAATTGCCGTCAAGCGTAGGAACCGTGAATTTGTGTGCAAATGTTACAGGCAATTTGCCTGGAGTAAGATTTCACAAACAACCATGAAATGAATGATTAAATGATCTGGCGGCTTGTTGACCAGGACATCACATATAGAGCTGCCTCAAATTATTATTACATTCAGTCAAATCTGATCAAATGACACATTAATTGTATCAATTATTCAGTGTAAGTTCTGTTTACATGGCGATGGTAAACTGCATGTTTGGGCTGGCACACTAGTGACATCAGGACGGGAGGTAAATAAACGTTCAATGAGGTGCAGCCCTTAATGATTAAAGTATTTGTCAAACCCTGTTTTGTTTGCTTGCAAAGCACATGATCGTTTACCATGTCATTACCATGTCACTTCCAGATCAGACCTTTAAGAGTAAAGTCCTTTTCTAGCTATTCACTCCCTCAGTCAGCAGGGCACAAAAATGAACAGGTTTCCCAATTTTTTTTCCTCTCAAGATGTTGGACCTTTAAGTCACAACATTTCTGGGAAGCAGAAATTTGTCTTAAATTTGAATTAAACTTTTTTAATGTAAATTTTCTCCTGCCCTCAATCCGGAGCAGTAACCCGGAATTTTACAGTTCCCCCACCCAGAGATCTCTGAGGCTAATCGAATTTCATAGAATCATAGAATCTTACACCACAGAAAGAAGCCATTCAGCCCATCATGCCTGTGCTGGCTCTTTGAAAGAAAGCAAATTTATTTATACTCCAACAGATCACGTGACTCACTGACACATCACAACATTGCCTTTTCCTGGCCTCACTGTCTGATCATGTCACATTGGGAGCACTCTCATAGCTGGGTCACTGGTTTGTGGATTCATGGCCTGCATCGGGACTTTGAACTTGTAGTTTAGACTGGCACTTGAATGCGTACCGATGGTGGGAAGGCCTCTGCATGGTTCAAAGTTAAACTGAGGTCCTGTCAACCTGTTTTGATAACAACAACAACTTGCCCGTATATAGCGCCCTCCATGCTGGGTGGCTTCTCAAAGCGCTTAACAATGGTGGAGCTCGAGGTCGAGCCAGAGGGAAGGGGAAGGTGACCATAGGTGGGGTCGAAAAGGAAGGTCTTCAAGCGCGACCTGAAGGGGCATAATGGCTGAAGGCATAGCCGCCAATGGTTTAGCGAAGGATTCGGCAGGCCCGGAGGAGGCCAGACCCAGTAGAGCAGAGGCAGCGGGTATTGCTGTGGGAAGAGAGGAGGTTAGAGAGATAGCGGGGTGCATGAAGTGAAATGAACAATTTTATCTGCCAATATCCAACATTCCACCTATAGTCCTGAGAAGCTGTAGCACATTTGAAAACAATATGTCCACGTTACCCAATGGTATCCATGGTTACTAACTTTTCCTAACTGGTGCCCAACATTGTCCATAGTTACTGCTTGCTCCTGTCTAATGCTCAGTGTTCTGCGTCTTGCCTTCAATAGAAATAGATATGTTACAGCTGCTGTGGTAATACATAAAATGCATTTGTTGAACTTCAGATAAATGTTCAAGTGCAGGTGACTGAGCGACTGTGTGAAACAGGAAGACCACCTTGTAGTTGGACATGGGAAGAACAGTGATCAGACTGTGGTTTAACAACTTTGATGAGGTGGGTTTTCTGTGTCTCAATTGCAACAGCAGATTCTAACACTTATGAATCTTTCAAAGAGTGGAAAGATTTGAAAGACTCTTTTTTTCTTTACTGATTTGGAGTCCTGGTCATAACCCGAACACGTACATACACGCACGTCTGTAATATAAGCAAAATGCATTTTGTTTGTAACATTGCCACATTTTGATGACCACCTTCACTCCACATGGTTAATTGGGGAAGATAAGTTTAGCTTTAAAGAAATGTTATTTAAATGTTTTGTTGCAAAACTAGTGATGACAGAACTATTCCTCCTGCTGCACTGTGGACTGTCCCAACAATTGTTCCTCACAACAAAATAATCTTCCTGTTATGTTGCTAGGCCACCTTCACACTACTGTACTGTAAGTCACCAGGAAGAGTAGTTAAGGCTAGGCCATTGGATTCATAGCATTTCTGTATGACTAGCCTGCAGCATCATTACCTAACAGCTCTCTACTTCGGACCCATTCTGGATCTGAAAGTATGGCATCTTGTATAATCCTATACACTGAGACAGAGGTTAAAGTAACCGAATTGTACATGTCTGGGCAGCAGTACATATTGAGGGTGTTTGTTGGCTGTGGCCTGTATGGGACGTTTGAGTAACGTTAAGCATTATTGTAAAAGGATGAAGTTGGCACCTGAGTAGAAGGTCTAGTGCTGTAGGCCTTATGATTAAACTCTTTTAATGAGCATATTACGCAGGCACTCCTGTTTCCATTGTATTCTTTTATATAATGTAGTTGAGCCAGCTGTTGAGCAGAGAGTAAACTATGTGATATTATATTTTATCCCTGCTTCATGATCCTACAGCTGTTTTATTAGGATATCATGAGACTAGAATTGCTCTGGAGTTCTGGGACCACACAAGTGGTCGATGACAATAGATGTCTGTGTCAGAGTGTTCCTGAGTTCCTCCTCATTACCATTATCTTGTTGCTTAACTGGTATTCCCAAAACATAACAGCACAGTGGTTAGAGCACTCGCTTTGCAAGTGAGAGACCTGGGTTCGATTCCCAACAAGGTGAAACCTTGGGCAAGTTTCCTTACTCCACACGTCTGATAATAATCCCTCAAATAAAACAATAATAAATTTGTCATTTCAATCCGTGACTGTTTGTGGGAACTGCTGTGTGCAATTGGCTGCCGCATTTCGCCCACAAATATACAGCCAATTCACTTTACCGTATATTCTGTGAAGCACTTTGAGACATCTAGAAGACATGAAAAGCGCTCTATCAAATGCAAGGATTATTATTATTAACACTTACAGGAGCAGTGTACAGTATGGTACAGTGCATGAGTCTGATTAAAGATCTGAACTTTTCTGAATCTTTGTGTTAAAGCTGAATGGAACAGAAGAAATGCTTGCACTGTGGGCTAAGCTTGCATTCAAAATGACCATCTTTCTTTTTTCTCTCTTTCAATTTTACAGAATAACTTTAATAACAGTTGGATTCCACACCCCATCTCACCGCAGCCAACAGAAGCATGTGCTTCTATTTTAACACAACGCAACACATTGAAAAGCCAATCCCATTCATCAGCAGCAGTTAGCATTTTGTTGGAAGTTAGCCCAGAGACATAAATACTGAGCTCTCAAGGATTTCCTTGCATTTCATTTAACATTACAAAGCAGCAATGAACACAATTAAATATTCCCCATCCCCCCCAGCCCACCTTAGTTTGGCAAGTCCCTGCCTGGTACAGTTAGTGCACAGATAAGGTTAGGTTAGGTCAACCATCTTCAAGTGGGGGAACTAAGCATCAGTTAGCATCTTCGAACGAGGAAGCTAAGTAGTAATTAGCATGCAAAGAAAATTATATCCTGTCTTTCAAAATATTGCTATTATCTTTAGAGAAGAAAGGTATTTCAGTCCAAGTTTAGCTTCACTGGTATTACCTGCGGCAGAGCGCTTAAGTAGCAGTTTGAAATTGATATTCTTGTGTTTAATTGTAAGAATAATATACAGACAGGTTGCAATCCATACAAATTAGACAAACTAACCAGTAAATGGTCGTTCGATCAAGGAAATTATTAGGTCCCTTAGCTAAAAATGTTAAGTAATTTACTTCAGTTTTAACAGCCTCTACTTAACTCTGGAAGAATATTGTCACTGTCGATGTAATGTAACCAAGACAAGGCAGCAAGAATTAGACTGAAGGAGGGACTGTCAGCTAGCTCCCTATCCAGGCTGACAGTCGAGGGCATTGCTGGGGGAGCACTGCACGGTTGGAAGCGCCATCCTTCCATCTGCCTGTTCAGGTGGACTTTAAAGATCTCACTATTCATAATAATAATCAACATTACATTTGAAAAGAGAAGGATATTTCAGTGTCCTGTCTAAACCTGTTCCAGTCGTTAATTATCCTCTGGGTGAATGAAATCTCCCTGCTGTCTGTCCTGAAATTGCCATTTGCAGCTGTTTGTGGGACGAAGCTGTCCGCAAATTGGCTTGCACAATTGCCGATTAAAAAACACAGTCACTACACTTCACAGTAGATTCTGTGAGGTGCTTCGAGATGATCTCGCAACTTGAAAGGCACTAGGTCAAATAAAATAATAATAATCCTTGCATTTGATATAGCGCTTTTCACGTCTTCTAGATGTTTCAAAGCACTTAACAGAATATCCTGTAAAGTGAATTGACTGTATATTTGTGGGCGAAAAGTGGTAGCCAATTGTTTGTGTCCCACAAACAGTCGTGGATTGAAAATGACCAATTTATTATTGTTTTGTTTTGGAGAGATTATTATTAGGCATGTGGAGTAAGGAAACTTGCCCAAGGTTTCGCCCTGCCTGGAAATGAACTCAGGTGTCTCGCTTGCAAGGCGAGTGCTCTAACCACTGAGCTACAGGACAAATGTAAGGATTTTCATTAGATTATTATTTCCAAGCTGAGAATGGATATCAGCCTGCCTGTCAGACATCAGGAGCTGGACGAGCATGAATTTCCTTCAGCTAAATGTTGACAAGACGAAAGCCATACTCTTTTGCTCTCGTCAACATCTTCAATCGCATGGTTCTCACCTCCTCCACCTTCCTCTCTGAACCCATAAGCAACCTAGGCGCAGGTTCGACCCCCAATTATTCTTCCTTCCCCACATTCGGTCCCTCACCAGCACCGATTTCTTCCACCTCCGACGCATCGCCCATCTCCGCCAATATATCACCCCAAAAGCCGCTGAAACCCTGGTCCATGCCTTTGTCACCTCTCGGCTTATCTATTCCAATGCCCTCCTTGTCGGTCTCCCCTCCACTACCATTCATACAATCCAGGTCATCCAGAATTCTGCCGCCCGCATTCTTACCCGCACCAAACTCCCCTCCCCGATTACCCCAGTCCTTGCCAGACGGCACCTACTGCCTATCCTAGAGAGGATTGATTTCAAGATCCTCATTCTTATTTTCAAATCCCTCCACTCCTCTGCAACCCCCCTACCTCTCTGACCTCCTCTCTCCTCACAACAGTGCCCGTTGCCTTTGCTCCACTGGGTCTGGCCTCCTCCTTGTGCCCTGAATCCTCCACTCCACCATCCGCGGCCCTGCCTTCAGTCACTATGCCCCGAGGCTCTGGGACTCCCTTCCTCACTCCCTTCACCTTGTGCCCTCTCTTCCTACTTTCATGTCTCAGTTGAAGATCTTTCTTTTCGACGCCGCCTTTAGTAAACTTCTTCCCCCTCCCCCTGGCTCGACCCCGGGATCGGTTATTGTGAAGTGCTCTGAGACACTGTCCAGCGTGGAGGGCGCTATATAAATTCAAGTTGTTGTTGTTAGATAGAACCAAAACTAAGATTGGAACCATGGCTGATCTGAGCACTTGTCATCCCTGAGACTTGACTCTGCAATCTCTAGACCACGACATGACTGAATTTACCATTGCACTACAGGGAGCCTGCATGGAAGCCAATTCAGTCAGTCTAATTTTAGCATGGCAAAATGTCCTAACCCATTCGTGCCTTAACCCATTCAAGTACGGCAATGTGTTTTTTTGGCCAGAATCCAAGATACAACTAAATTCAAATTTTGCTTTACAAAATTTCAGACTCTATAAAGTGCTTTGAGATCTTTCCCTAAGTGGAAGGCACTACTTAAATGCTTGGTCGTCATCATTATTGTTGTTGAGTATGCGGGATGGTGTTCACACCTGTGGACCAGTCCATTGGACTGGTTTGACAGCAATGTTCAGAGATGTGATCATTATCACATCACATTGGCTACTCTAATACGTTTAAAAGTATCAAAGAATCATAGAATTATACAGCACAGAAGGAGGCCATTCAGCTCATCGTGTCTGTGCCGACTCTTTGAAAAGAGTTATCCAAATCATTGGGATAGTACAAATCTTCGGAATGAAAATTCACTTCTAGTGACTTACTAGAAGTCCTTACTAGAAGTTCCTCTGGCTACGGTCTGCTCCACATCCCCCGCCCCAACCGCCCTACCATCGGTGGCCGGGCCTTCAGCCTCTCAGGCCCTAGGCTCTGGAACTCCATCCCCCAGTGCCTTCGCCTTGCTTCCTCCCTTTTCTCCTTCACGGCCGGTCTCCAGACCTTACTCTTTGACCTTGCCTTCAGCTCCCCTCTCGACTCTTTATCCCCTCCTCGCTCCCTCCCTTCCCTCCCCTCACCCTGACCATTTCCCCCATGCTCAGGTCCTGACCCAACTGTCCAGCACCTTTTATTTATTTATAATAATCCTTGCATTTGATATAGCGCTTTTCACGTCAGGAGGACATCCCAAAGCGCTTCACAGAATATACTGTAAAGTGAATTGACTGAATATTTGTGAGCGAACGCGGCAGCCAATTGCGCACAGCAATGTCCCACAAACAGTCATAGATTGAAAATGACCAATTTATTGGGACCTTGGGACGTCCTCCCGACGTGAAAGGCGCTCTATAAATGAAATCTTGTTGTTGTTGTTACACAACTTACACATATGTTAGAAAATGAACCAACTAAATATAGTGTTATTAATTACTATACTATCGTAGTAAATACAATGTGATTAGAGGAGTTCACTGAGGTGGAAGAGTTAGTGTCAACAAAGCGTCATAGAGCTGAGTTGCCATCTGCTATGCTGTCATTTTTTAAAATCGTTTTATGATGTTAACATGATAACACCTATCGAAAAAATAGGCTCAGCAACAGCGTGACAAGGGAACAAAGTTTAATATATATATAACACATTCTCTGTGTCATTAGATTTCACTGAGGCTGAGGTGTTGCATTTGGAGTCGTGTAAGGCAAGATTTGACTTAGACAAGAGCTGCTCCCCTAACACTACCCCCCCACTCCGTCACACACACACTCACACACGTAAGCTGCCTGCCCCCGCCTGTTCCCACCCTCCTCCCCAAGTTTCAGACTGTACAACAGCAGGGTGTTAATTTCCTGTTTAGGTCTGTCACAGACGAGTTAGCAGCTGATGGCATTTGAGCCACCATAAAAAAAACAAGGCTGACAGGGAGATTATGAGAGTTCAATTGGGCCCCTCCTCACATTTCCTCTTGTTGCCGTGCCAGTGATCAGCGTTGTTTAACATCTGCGCGGCTATGTCCACCACTCGCATTTGTGTTCCACACCACAGGCCACAGACACGGATTTGCGGGTTAAAAGACTGCTTCGGCCTCACCAGCTCACTAATTGCCTGAAACCCAAAAGGCTCATTTGTGCCTGGGATCACTTCAAAGGGCCCAGGAGCCGACGGAGAGCTTTGAACCAGTCTTTCTTTGGAAAGTCCTGCTGGTGGGTCTTGAGTGCACACAGAGCAGTGATTTTAAAAAGGATGCAGAGTTTATAAATAATCAGGCCTGCTTCCTCTCTTGATTGTTATGGCCCTGCAATAAAGTTACCAGGCATTGTGGGGACAAAAATCAGCATTTTACTGCCATCTGCACTAAAACGCTCTCAACTTTTGCGACAGATATTCAGCTCTGTGAAAAGGAGAGACGGACAGAAATAGCTTAAAAGAGCCATATTCCTCGTATGTTGGCATTGCTGGCGGCGCATATCTATCTCTGCTGTGATCTGAAGTAAGGGTACTTAACTCAACCTGAAGGGAATGAGAAGTTTACTTAGAATACTCTTTGCATTTTATACAAGAATTGGCTGCCGCGTTTCGCCCACAAAACATACAGTCAATTCACTTCATAGTATATTCAGTGAAGCGCTATGAGATGTCTCAAAGATGTGATAAGACACTATATCAATTACAAGGATTATTATTATTATCTAGCCTGTTGAAACTTCTCTAAGTGCTTCCCAGTTATTGCTGTTCACCTGGAGTCCTGTAGCTCAGTGGTTAGAGCACTCGCCTCGCAAGTGAGAGACTTGGGTTTGATTCCCGTCAGGGCGAAACCTTAGGCAAGTTTTCTTATTCCACATGCCTGATAATAATCCCTCAAGAATTTTTTTGAAAAAAATTATAATTTGGTCATTCAATCCACGACTGTTTGTGGGACACTGCTGTGCGCAATTGGCTGCCTTGTTTCAGCCACAAAATATACAGTCAATTTACTTTACAGTATGTTTTGTGAAGCGCTTTGAGATGTCTAGAAGACGTGATACGGCGCTATATCAAATGCAAGGATTATTATTATTATTATATGCTTGTTTGCAGATAGACCTGACAACCATTTTGTTATGGTAACCATTTTAAACACAGAGAAGTCCGATGAAGTTTCTCCCAGAACACTGGGAGAAACGCACTTTTCTTTTTCAATACTGTTAGTGGGATCTTTAACATCTGGCTGAAAAGGCAGATAGGACCTTGGTTTAATGTCTCATTGGAACAATGGCATTGATGACACTGGAGTGCTGGAGTGTCGGCCAAGTCTATAAGCTCAAGTTCCAATGTGGGACCTGAATCCACAATGTTATCTGTGGAAGGTAGCAGGCCAGGGTTCAGCAGAAAAAATAAGGTGAATGATCTGCAGTTTTTCCTTTATTGCCTCAGGGAGTGTTTGTGCAAGTCTTAACCCCCAGGAAATAGGGTGAGATGGATTGAGGGCATGATGGGCTAGCTATTAGCATAAGTAGTGAAAGAATATTGCTGTGCACAAATTGTCTGCTGTATTCACCTACAGAATACACAGTCACTACATTTTATACTTTGGGGCGTCCTATAGACGTGAAAGGTACTATATCATATGTTAGGATTGTTACTTTATTGTTATTACAAACTAGGTTTGTAAGGATTATTATCATTATTATTATTATCTATCATGTTGAAACTTCCCTAAGCGCTTCCCAGTTTGTGAAAGGTGGCTGGGCCTTCCAGCTCTGTTTTCCTTTTTGTACCTATGAATGTAACTTGTTTCCTGCTTTACTTACATTTTCAAGCATCTCCCCCCCTCCCCACCGCCTCCCCACCACCATGACCCCTTTTGAAATCAGAGGTTCACTGTGTGAACAATTGTGGCTGAGAACATGGCATCCTGTGAGTCTGTGGCACTGTATGCAACACCACACCTTTCCTTTCAAATCAAAATAACTTTTAAGACAATTGCAAGAAAGTTGCGGGCAATAGAACATGATTTCACAGAAACCTATGCTTAGCCGGGAATGATTCAGATGGTGCCATGAACTGCAAGAGCAAAGCCTTTAGCAAGCGATCATTCTTTCTTTGAAACCTGGATCAGGTTATGTGTCTCACAGCTGCTCCCACTATCTGGTTTTAGTTATACCATACTCTGTTTAAACTTTATGCAGGACTTTTATTCTATTTTCAGTTTATCACACACATGCATTGACTGTGAACGTGCCCTACATCCCAGACAACGTGACACACACGCACATGAACATTCATCACAGTGATGTTTTGCTGTAGTTTATTGTAAAATGCCTTTAGCAGCTTACCAGCAAATTCTGTCCAATAAATGTGGGGATATCGTTACAAATTCATTTTTGTACAAAATTGCAGCCAGAACACACAATGTGGTGCATTTCCTGATTCATGATGATCCTCCAACCTATCTCCATTTTCTCCTGGAAAAGATAATCTGCTCTCGTCTGAATGTAACAACAGGCTATGTTGCTCCATTTGCTAACGTTTGGGAGAATGGCACTGCATGTTAAGAAGTACATCCTGTACGCCCAGTCATGCAGAGCTACCTTCAAGATATGTCAACATATATTCATTTGAAATACTTCAATCACATATAGTTATCCTTAATCCCATTTAACTAGTCGGACGGTTGTGGGTTCAAGCCCCACCTTTGGACTTTGAATTTATAGTCTAGGGTGTCGCTCTCGTGCAGGTATTGCGGGAGATGCTACATTGTTGGAGAAGCCATCCTTCTGACGAGACTTTAAACCGAGGTCCCGTCTGCCTGTTCGGGTGGATGTTAAAAGATCCTGTGGCACGATTCGAAAAAGAGAGGGAATTTTCTCGCAGTGTCCTATCTCACTTCATGGCTGTTTGACATTTTCTTATGTAACAGGCTCTACAATTGTAAGCTGCTAATGTTGTTGCAGTTATTTTCAATGATAATAATAATCCTTACATTTGATTATGTATTAGATCCTTAATTATAAATGATGTCAAGGAACAGCCAGGCAACCTCAACCATTAAGAGTAAAATTAAAGGGGTAAAATTTGCAAAATATCATAATGTTAATTAACACAAGGAATGCGTTATGAAATGGCACAAACGTTACTCTGAGCATTGAAATCTCCAGTTTCAAATCACCTGTGATTCCCTACACTTGGAGTTTCTGGACTTAATAGGCCCACATGGGAGAGGCCTCAGCGGGAAAACAAATTAAAAATAAAATCTTCATTGAGGATGGGAGAGTGCTGGCATGCATTAGTGCATGACCCGAGAGACCCAGTCAATGTTGACTGAACTCCCCATTCCCTTTGGAGTTACTTGATTTTGACAAGCTTGTCAGCCAAAGCACCAAACTCTACTTGGTGCCCAGCTGATAAAATAGAGAGAAAATCACGAGAGGTTTGACCTTTGGTCACATTTCAGCAACCTCTTCCCACTGTGACTGGGCGGCTACAAACCCCAGGCTGTGGAGATGTGCATGTTCACAGTGCTCGAGCACTGGCCTGGAGGAGGTAATAGCGCACCGCTCAGCACAGCTACCAATACACAGAAGAAAATTAAACTTAAAGTTAAAGGCCAAACAAGCATAGCACAATTTGGACAATTCATTTGAATCCCGTATTCTAATAAATTCTGAATAAATGAGTTTGTAATCAAGGCTGATAATACAATGCAGTACTGGGAAGGATCTATATAATAGTAATTATTGCATTTGTTGCAGCACCTTTCATGTCAGGGGAGCTTCACAGGAGTTACCGTAAAATGTAGTGATTGTATACTTTGTAGGTGAACATTGCTAGAGGTGCTGTTCTTCAGTTAAACCGATCTGCCTGACAAGATAGTTCAGATGGACATTAACGACTGTGATGTGTTAAGTACTGTATCAAATACAAAGATTATTTATCATTTATTTATATTTCAAATGCAATCAGGAACTGATCCACACACACACACATACACACAAATTCACCTAAAACAAACACCCATGTTAAATGTGGCCATTCATACTAATAGCTTATTTGTTTACATAACAAGTTCTACTTTTCAAAGTAATTCATCATGTGAAGCACTTTGAAACAGTTAAACATTCAAAGACAGTAAATACAGGTAGGATTATTATTATCATTAGTATTAGTATCATTATGTTGATAAATGAAGAATCGATCATTGGTACTGATGTCTGGTGTTTGCCCTATGGTAATAATAGCCGAGGGGATAAAGGGCGCTTCTGGAATTCTTTTGCTAGAGAAAACACATCTGATTTATGACTGGTTTTGGTAAAGATGAAAGACCCTTCTCATATACTTTTTTTTGCTCAATTTTGTTTTGTTTGGTTTTCTACGCTAACACCCCTGGGTATGTGCATTCCTGCCGCATTCCCAGTGAAGCTTTCCATAAGACGAACATGAGAAACGACCGAGGAGGCACAAATCCACACTTCCACCAAAAATGCAGCTCTTCTAGCCTGCTTTCCACTTGTCGGACTTCAGGAAGAGGGAAAGCTAGATATTTTCATCTAACTCCTGTGTGCTCGTTTTTCTTCCGTCTGGAAGAGGGAAGACTCATACTCCACTATGATGTTTCTGCTCTCACTAAGAAAAGTTCCGCTTATGATTTGGGGAAGATTTTTTTAAAAAGAGAGGTCAACCAGTTTAGCTTTGATGCCGACAGCTGTCCATTCTTTCCTGCAGCTTGGTTGTGATACTTATGATGTGCTTTACCTGTAGAACTAATGGGTTCGACTGACCGACACACCACAGATTTTTCCAGATCTGAAATAATTTAGCCGACTGCACTCCAGGGGCTTATAGGTGAGCCTATTTTGCCTGAAGATTTTAAGATTGTGCAGAATTGTGGAAAATTCAGGCATAATTTGGAATTCGGTTATTTTTGTGGAAAACTAGCTTCCATGCTGAGACTGAGAATTCCACAAATCTGTGCAATCTTCAATTCCGAGTCAAAATGGAGTCTCACAGCCTAAGACTAGGTGGAATTTCAGTTTCCCTAATAACTGCAAGAGGAGCAATCGGCTGAAATGCAGCCCTTGGTTACAGTTCCTGGTGATTGGATCAACTGGAGAATTGGAATCCACCAAAAAGGATGATGTGTGTGGTGGATGTAGGAAGATAAAGGAAACAAACAAAAATGACACTTACGTAGTGCCTTTTACATAGATGAATTGTTTGAAACACTTTACAGGGACAGTGTGGAACTACAAACAAAGTGGGAAGTATGGGGAGGGAGGAGGAAGGAAGTGACAGACAACATGTTTGAAGAGGTACATTTTTAGAAGGATTTTGAAAACCATGCAGGAGTGGTGCAACACGGAAGGATTCGGGGAACATGTTCCAGAGAACGGGGGCATAATCATCGAAAGATCAAATAAAGGGATTATTTTCCCTTGCTCCAACTATGACAAAACTGTTTTGTAATGGGATTTCTCAATTCTAACCACGGAATATAATACTTACTTGCAAGTGGATAGCTATGCCCCACGTTTGTTTAACATAATGTCCCCATCAGTTTCAGGAGAAGAGTCTGACCTGGAAGGTTTGTAATTAATAATGGTATCAAGGATAGGGCATGGATTAGTAACTAGTTAAAGGAGAAGAAGCAGGAGTTAGTTGTTAGGGGAGCTAGGTCAAAAAGGAAAGATATTGAGTGGAGTATCTCAGTGGTGCATGTTGTTTCTGCCTCGCTTGTTTCTTGTGTACATAAATTACCTGGATTTTCAGTCTTTGTGCAATGTAATTGAATTTGTAGATGATACCAAGCTAGGGTGAACTATGAAATTAGCGAAGGCAATCAAGACCATGTTATTGCGATAGATACCCAGGTTTATCATAAATCCAATTTCACCAATTCAAAATATATCTCCCCTCTATTCAAAAGATATCCAATAGATAAATGGGGTGTTCGCAATGGAGAACGTGTGACACATCCACCACTTTAGGTGCTGCTTATGCATGAGGTTAAGACTGTCCATTTTAGCTGTGACTCATCTGTACATATGAAATAATCCTAAATAAAAAACTTTTAATTCGTAAAGCAATAAATTATCTCCATTTTATTGATATTGTGTGCAGGGGGCTGTTTAAGCATGTCTAATTTGGGTGTTTCCTAAAACAAAGCGTAAAAGAAAGGGTATAGAGTAGAGATTTGTTTACAAATATGCAGCAAACCTCTGATCTTTATAAAGTAAATCAAATGCAAAGGTTATTTTATATACATCATTATAATTATCACTTTGCTGGCAGGATAATAACAATAATCCTTATATTTGATACAGTGCCTTTCATGTCAGGAGGACATCTCAAAGCACTTCACAGTAATTACTGCAAAGTTTAATGATTCTATATTAATTTTCTTTCAACCACTGAACCCTGATAATGACATTGCCAACATGACACCTTCCAGCAAGGTTCTCTGAATAGCAGTCATTGCAAGAACTCCAGTTGATTTTTACTTTCCTATCTGGGGGTGAGGAGAAAGGAGTTGAGCCCTTTTGTAAGTCCCCAAATTGCTATCATAGATGTAGGCAGCTAACACAAGAAAACATGGGTTTAGGGTTGTGAAGAGTAATTTCTTGGCAGACACAAGGAATTATTTCCTTACCCAATGGATAATTAATGATTTTAAGGGGTTACTTGGAAAGGTGGTTGAGGCTAGAGCTCAGTTAAGAAAGCTTGACGCTGACAGGGGGCAACAGTAGTGTGGCTGGGATTCTGGAGGGATGAGATCAAATTGAGCTGAAGGGCTTTCTGCATCCAAACCTCTCTTGTGATCACAGCACCGACAAGGATCTCAACTAAAAACTAATACTTAGACTTTCAGATGAGGGAGAGGGGAACAGAAGGGTGTGGGAGTGACTCAGCTTCCTGGTCCTCCATGACCTTTCTGCTGCTTCGATACCGTTGACCACTCTATCTTCCTCCACCGCCTCTCCTCTCATCTCAACCTTCATAGTTCTGTCCTTGACTGGTTCCGTTCCTACCTCTCACACCGTCTCCATTTCATCTCCACAAACAGCTTCTCCTCTAGACCCCTCATCATCTTGTGAGGCATTCCTCAGGTCTCTGTTCTTGGTCCCCTCCTCTTCAATATCTATATGCTGCCTCTTGGTGACATTATCTGCAGAGATGGGGTCAACTTCCACATGTATGCCGATGACACCCAACTCTATCTCTCTGTCTCCAAACTTGACTCCAGGACCACTGCTGTCCTATCAGACATCAAGTCCTGGATGAGAGCTAACTTTCTACAATTGAATGTCAACAAGACTGAGGCTCTCCTGATTGGCTCCCGTCAGCACCTCCGCACCTCAGGCACTGACAGCATCACTATCCAAGGATGCACACTAAGCCAGTCCAGAACCTTGATGTCTTGTTTGATCCTCAACTATTCTTTCTATCCCACATCCATGCATGACCCGCTCTGCCTTCCCCCACATCTGCAACATCACCCGGCTCCGCCATTGTCTCACGCCACAGGCCGTCGAAACCCTCATACACTCATTCATAACATCAAGGCTTGACAATGCAAACTCCTTGCTTGTCGACCTCCCTCCATAGACTGCAGATCATCCAGAACCCTGCAGCATGTGTCCTCTCCTGCACCAGGCTCCGTGACCCTCTCATTCCTATCCTCGCCCGATTCCACTGGCTTCCATCACACAGAAGATACAGTTCAAGATCCTGGTCCTTCAAAGTCCTCCATGGCCTTGCTCCCCACCACCTCCTAACCCCTTCCCGACCTACCTGCTCCCTCTGCTCAGTGGGTTCCGGCCTGCTTCACGTATCCTGCATCGCCCACCCAACCATTGGCAGGTGGGTCTTCAGCCACTCTGCCCCCACCCTCTGGAACTTCATCCAGCAGTCCCTCTGCCTTGCCCCCCTCCCGTGGCTACATCAAGCCCCATCTTGAAACCCTACTCTTCGACCGTGCCTTTGATCACCCTCCTTCCCCCACTGTCCTCCACCCTCCCCAATCCCGACACCTAGCACGGGTCTGAAATACTGATTGTCCAGTACCTTGAGATGTCCTTCCAATGTGAAAGGGGCTCTACAAATGTAATTTTGTTGTATTTTGTTGTTATTCACATTGTTATTCACATTCATTCTTCCACACAGCCCCTTCAGTCTTGGTGGCCGTTCATAGAAAGGTCAGGAAAACTTAACAATACATCATAGTCACAGTAAGAAAAAAACTTACAAGTAATAAAAATAATTCTTACATTTGACATGTGTATTTTGTTGGCAGACAATATAGTAGTCTGCATGTGGACAAGAAGGCATGGTAAACAATAAACCTTTTGTTATCAGATAAACTACCAGAGCAGTTCCAATGTTGTGTGTGGGAGTGCCTGAAAGTTATATGGTAACTTATTTATTTTAAAAAAAGGAAAGAAATTTGGCTTTTCTTTATCTTTGAATCCAGAACCAACACATCGCCTCATAGAATCTTCCAATTAAATATTTTGTTTTCCAACTTTGGGAGAGGGAAAGATAACTGAGATGAGAGAATATGAAGTTTCTGGCAGTGGACTTATAATGTTGTTTGCAATAAGAACAAGTCTTGCATTAAGCAGAGCATCAATAAATGTCAAACTGACAAGGTATTTCACAGGTACGTGGTATCAAGTGGTATTTGTAGGCAAATACAGTAGGCAACTTGCATTCGGCCTGGTAACACAAACAACCATGAAAGTGAGTGACTCATTTATCAGCAAGATGGTTGGCCAGGACACCAGGGAAACTCCTTTCTTGTTTTGAATTGTGCAACGAGAGCTTTAAAGTTCCACAGGACAGGCAGACGACACCTAGGTTAACATCTCCTCTGTACGATGGCACTTCTGACAATGTAGTGCTCCCCACCACTGTATCTGTCTGTGCTTTTTGAGGACAGGAGCGAGTTTGGCTCCATCTGCTAATACGTTTACATCGCTAACACATACTGATGTATTCGGCACAATGAGTTATCTATGCTGCAAGTGAACTTACATAAAATACTCCACGTTGACCTCTCCCCACATCTTGCAATGCATAGTTGATGTGGACTGAGAGATTTCCAGCGTCATGTGGTTTAATTTGATCCAGAGCTACTGATCTGATAAATCTTAGTCCACGTTGCAAGTTTGCTTGCTTTCCCTTTCCCTGTACATCTACTAAAGAAAAGGACACAGACAGAAGTGCTCCTGAAGCACATTTTAAAATATTTTGCCTTTCAGAGAGAGAAAGAGATCCTTGACTAAGCTTTCATTTCTACAGTGATGTATTTTTCTCTACAGCAATGCAAATTTCCCCTCGCTGCATCGTGGCTGTCCAGATCTACATCGCTTTATTGCTGGGAATCAAGACAACAAGATTACATTTGTGTAGCGCCTTTCAAGGCGCTGGACAGAGTACAGCATTTCAGACCCGAGCTGAGGTTGGGGGAGGGAGGGGAGAGGAAGGGGGGAGGCCGATGGCATGGTCGAAGAGGAGGGTCTTGAGGAGGGACTTGAAGGAGGCTAAGGAGGGGGCGAGGCGGAGTGACTGGAGGATGGAATTCCAGAGGTTGGGGCAGAGTGGCTGAAGGCTCTCCCACCAATGGTGGGGCAGGTGGGTCGGGACGTGGAGCAGGCCAGAGCCGGCTGAGCGGAGGAAATGGGTGGGTTGGTAGGGGTTAGGAGGTCACAGAGGTAGGGTGGGGCGAGGCCATGGAGGGCTTTGTTTGTGAGGACCAGGATCTTGGACTGGATCCTCTGAAGGATAGGGAGCCAATGGAGTCGGGCGAGACTGGGGGAGATGGAATCAAGTCAATTGGTCCTTATTGTCTTAATGAGTATCCAACAATTTACACAGAGGTTAGTGAACAGCTGAAATGGCTTACCAGGCAGGGTGACAAGACCCATTTACTGCCTGAATTACGTTGAATGGGCCAACTACTGTACAATCCACTTAATACTCACAGCATCTTTTCTAAATAGTTGCTGTGCATATTAAGTGGGAAGTAGTTGGCCCACTGTTTGGTCATTGTAATACTTCCCAAGTCTGAATTTCCATTTAGTCTTAGCCTATAAAATCATTATGTCTTAAATCTAAGATTATGGAAAATTCTTAAATGGAAAACTGGTTTCAAATTTAAGGCTGAATTTTCCACAATTCGGTCTAATTTTTTAATTTAAGACAGGTTGTTTTACTGGCTACGATGAGGTGGAAGTTTGGGCCACAGACATCAATATGTGCAAGTGTAGTACTTCATCTATTATAAAATCTATTCCACTGGATTTCAATACACTTGTAGATGAAGGCAGAAGTCCAAGTCCATTGGAATGATGATCATGGAGAGTTCATGAGATCAGGTAAAGAAAGCTCTTTGGCCCATATGATCTCAACCTTTTAGACAACCATCTTCCCTTAGCAGCCTCAGGAAATTTCTTAAATGAGTTCAATATCTTGGCCTCTCTCACCCTGTCTGGTAACATGTTTCAGCTGTTCGCTAACCTCTGTGTAAACTGTTGGATACTCATTAAGCCAATAAGGAACAGTTGACTAGGACCAATGGAAGGGGATCAGGATGTAGAAAAGCAGCAAGCAGGGCGAACTGAGTAGAGATTTTCTTTTGGTTGGATTGTTTGGGATTTGTAAGTTAATGATTTATCTTATTTTCAGGTGGTCTGCCAGTCTGCTCCTGATAGGCTGCAGCCAAGTAATTAAAATTGAAACAAAACCAGTTACAAGTGATTCCTTCATGTAGAGATAGTGGTGAAAACACTCTGCCCTAGAAAGGCAGAATCAATTGGGAAGTTTAAAAGAAAGGTAGAGATACTTGTGATGTAAGGGAATATAATAATAATATATTGGTTCTTCAATCCATGACTGTTAGATGTCTCAAAGATGTGATAAGGTGCTATATCAAAAGCAAGGGTTATTATTAAGTTCTGAGCTGAAATAAGAGTGTTTGTTAATAACATAAACAAATACTTAATTGTTCACCACACACCGAAAACCTGGGCTCTCTTGTCTTGGCCCTGAACTTATCTGAAAGTATTCAGTTCTGGGTTTACTGTGTTGAACCACTGAGTATCTTGTATGCCTCACTTTGGAATTAAGCGATGGAAACAGTGTACTTTATATGATCTGAAAACTTGATATTACAAAAGCTGGCAGTGGGCACCCCCCCAGCTTGATGTTCTGAATGAGTTGGTCTGAGCTTACAAGAAACCTCTTGCTGACAACACCAAAGAGATTTAAGTACTAAATTAATGGGGAGCATTTACGTGTGCACTGATTCATGGGTGCATCACTTAATGGTTCCCCATAAGCAGAGCCCATTTCTGCTGGTGAGATGATTGTGAAATTCTTCGTTCCCAGACAGAGCGTGAGTCACACTTGAGCCCAATAAAGCTGTATAGCCTTGTTAATGTGAACAAGTTGTAACAGAGCACAGTGAATTTGTTTTTCAGCAGACCGCTCTGTCAACAGTCCACTGCAGGAACAGTCATATGAAGATCAGTTGCTGTTCTTGTCCATTCCTTGATTTTAGGTTTCAATACATTGCAAGCTGATGGAATGAGATTTGTTTCTTTCTGTTGTGTTGAATGGTCCTTTTAGAATAGGTTTATTCCTGAAGTATGAACGTGCCTACAACTCTGTAGAAATTGTTAATCTAAATATAACACATAATCCTCGCATTTGATATAGCCAGTTAGTAAGATCACTCCGAGGACTCTGTTCTCCCCTCTCTGAAAGAAATACAGCCAAAATAGTGACCCACCTTTGTTGTTTCTGTGGTCACCATTGCTGTTGTTTTGGTCATCATTGTTGTTGCTGTGGTCACCATTGCTGTTGCTTTGGTCATCATTGTTGTTGCTGTGGTGCCATTGCTTTTGACATGACCACCGTGGAGTCCTGTAGCTCAGTGGTTAGAGCACTCGCTTTGCAAGTGAGAGACCCGAGTTCAATTCCAGGCAGGGCGAAACCTTGGGCAAGTTTCCTTACTCCACACGCCTAATAATAATCCCTCCAAAAAAAAATAATAAATTGGTCATTTTCAATCTACGACGGTTTGTGGGACACTGCTGGTGTGCAATTGGCTGCTGCGTTCGCCCACAAATATGCAGTCAATTCACTTTACAGTATATTCTGTGAAGCGCTTTGGGACGTCTAGAAGACGTGAAAGGTGCTTATATCAAATGCAAGGATTATTATTATTATTGATGGCCGTGAGGCATGGCATATGATTGTGCAGAAGGTACAAGGAACGCATGGGCAGAATTCTCCTCTGCTGTCTTAGAGTGAGTGGATGAGTGAGTGGGAGGTGTTGCAGTGAGTTTGCTCACTGGTCACGGTATTTACAGGTAATGTACTTTCCACTCCAATACCACCACTTTAAACAATGGCATGCGGTCGACAAAAAATATTGTGTCAAACTGCTTCAGAGTAACAGAGGCATCTCAATGTCAACATCTCAAGGGAGAAGACAAAGTAATTTAATGCCATGGCCCAAACAGTATTCCCAAATCTCAGCTCAGTTATGCCATCCGTCATATGCTGTTAACTTTCCTAACTAAAGATAAAACATGAGCTTCTCCAAAGACTCAGTGGATCAATGCACCATGTGGTGTGGTATTGAACCATAAAGGCTAGGAAGGTCCTAAGTTCAATCCTGGTCTGTTTTGAGTTAGCTGCAATGCCTGGGGCACTACAGTTCACTGCAGCATTCCCAGCTATAGAGGGGAAAAATCAGCCAGGCTCTGAGCATCTGCTGTTTGCTGGATACTTCTAACATCTTTGGCAATCTGTAAAAAAAAACTGCTCTGGAAGCATGATTCCACTCCCACCCCCACCAACTCCATGACAGTGGTTGGGCCTGAAGCCACTTGAGATGGTCATTGCACTTTCGACCTGCAGAGCATGACAATTGGATTGCTGGTTCCCAGGATATATTCTGGCGCCGATCAAGAACAAAAGAAATTAAAGTTTTTTTCAAGAATCCCATGAACAGGCTGAAAATACAAATGGCTGCCAAGGTTTGGACCCAACTACTGTCATCAAGTTGGGGTGGGGGTGTCAGTGTCTCAGCTCACGCATAGATCAGATTGGTTACAGATTGGCTTGATCACATTTATCAACCGGTGATAGTTAAAACATTACACATTGCAATTTTTACATCTAATAATAATAATCCTTATATTTTACACAGCGCCTTTCATGTTAGGAGGATATCTCAATGCACTTCACAAGAATAGATGCAAAGCGTCCTGATTGTGTGTTTTGTGGGCAAAAGGGGCAGCTGATTTGTGCACAACAAAGCCCCACAAATAGCCATAAAATGGATGACCAATTTTATATGGGGAATGTTGGCCAGGACACAAGGAGAAACTCCCTACTTTTTTTGAATAGTGCCATGTGATCTTCAACATTCACCTGAATGGGTGGATAGAGCCTTAACGTCTCATCCGAAGGATGGTACGTCCGACAATGCAGCAGAACCCCCAGCACTGCATTGGAGTATCAGCCTAGACCATTGAACTCAAAGTCCCCATATGGGGTTTGAACCCATAACCTTCTGACTGAGGTGAGAGTACTACCAAGGTAGTGATGCTGAGCCCTGTTCCTTTTTATTTAATTGTGACTATTCTCCTTGGGGGCAGTTAAGCAGGGTCTCTTTGGAGCTGAACTGGTTCCAAGGTGGCATGCCTGGCAATGGAATGTCAGAACAGAGCTAGCCCTCTGTGGGAGCCTCAGTAGTCCTATTCCTGAGCCAGACGGATCCACAGCATTCCAGGGCACTGCTGTTGACAGCACAACCAACCTGGCTCATTGGCAGGACCTGGAAGGGCGGACCAGTCACTAGGGGCAGGGAACCCTCCCACTCAGCGCCAATTAACCCTGCCAGCTAAAGCCTTAACAGGTAGGGTGGTCCTAGCTGGACAAGCACTGGTAAGCTTCCTTTCTGGAATGAATTGGATATAGCTAAGCATATTGGAATTCTTTGCTTGGCTCAGGTTATGTGTTTACCTGGGGCTATACAATACAACTTACATTTATATTGTTGGGAGGATATTTCAAACAGCATGACACTGGTTACTGTGTACCCGAGCTGGAGGTAGGAGCCGAAAAGAGAGGTGGGGGGATAGGTGAGTGAAAACTGGTCAAAAAGGTACTTCTTGAGCCGAGCTGACTGCAGTGAGGATTATGCTACACACGTATTACACTGCACACTATTTTGCATTGGATTGACACAGAAAGTTGAACGCAACATCTGTTCAACATAAAAGTTTATGAAGTAAAATAAAATCCACTCTCTATTCGTGAGATGAACTAGTAAAGTTTAGCTCTTTTTTAAGACCTTGGTTTTTTAAAAGCTTAATAAAAATAATAAAACACACTTGTCTATCCTTCTTCCAAGTGAAATAAATGTCTCGGGATCATTTCCCAAAAATATAATTAATTAGAAATCAAAGTGAATGTTGTTATGCAGGCAAATGTTGCAGCTTCCAATCTGCATGAGAAAGATCCCAGAAACGACAACGAGATGTGTAGCCAAAGAAAACTAATAGTGCCATGGGATCTTTAATTTCCATCTGAAAAAGGAGGCAGGACTTAACTTAACATCTCATCTGAAGGATGGCACCTCTAACAATACAGTGCACCCCCAGAACTGCACTGCAATGTCATCTTAGATCGTGTGTTTGAAGTTGTAAATTGAACCTGCAAGCTTGTGGCGAGGGGTACTACCAAATGAATCATGCTGACACCCATTTATATTTTTATAATAAATTTCACATCAGGTGAAGATCTCAAAGCATTTCACACAATTGACAGGGAGCCCGAGCCATGGGTGGGGTATATCTGAAACAGGTGAAAGGTGGCCGAAAGCACAGTCACAGAGACAGCAGTTTCTATACTCAATGGGGCTGAAGTGTATTAGAGAATCTTTCCCTGACTCACTCTCTTTGATTACATTTCAAGCATAGGAGTATTCTGTGGCCAGGAGGTGACACTATTATTAGTAGCTGCCCTCTGTTGACCTGTAAGTATGGCATGTTTTCCATTCGATTGCAACATTTTGTTCAGGCCATTAAACCAGCCACAGTAGAGGGATGCTTATCTGTATGTCCAACATCCACGTACCTTTTATTCACATGGAAGCAGGGTGAGTTTAGATTCACTGTTTGTTATAATATGTATGATAACCTATATCCACAATTCTTTTGTATCTACAAATTGGGGACAAGTTCTACTGATTTACTCTAGTTATATTGCATTTTATAGCGTCCAGAATTTGTCAAATTGTTAATAATAATAATAATATCCTAGCATTTGATATAGCACTTCTGGACATCTCAAAGCGCTTCACAGAATAGACTGTAAAGTGAATTGACCGTATATTTGTGGGCGAAACACGGCAGCCAATTGCGCACAGCAGTGTCCCACAAACAATCGTGGATTGAAAATGACCAATTTATTATTGTTTTTTGTTTTGGAGGGATTATCATTAGGCGTTTAAATTCAGTCTTAACTTTGAAATTGTTTTATTTTAGTTCTTAGGAGAATCTAAGAAAGGCAACTTCAAAATTAAGGCTGTTTTGTGAATTTGCCAAATTCTGGATGTTCTAAGTAAATAGAGTAAATCCCAGGTGGATTTTCTCCCCAAATGGTCCCAAGTAGTGCACATATCACGCTCTTCACAAGATGTACTATAAAGTGTAGTGCCTGTACATTTTGTAGGTGAAGGCGGCATGCAATTTGCTTTCTGTTGAGCAGATTCTTTTGAAATTAATCTGATAGGTAAATAAAGAGGCCACATTCTGTTATGTAATTGTCATATTAGAGAGCATCAGCCAAGCCCTGAAATTACACCTAGTCTTCCGTCTGCTATTTTTGTGTCAAAGTTTAAGATGGGGCCAGAATTGGGCAATGTTTATAATAATGATAATAATTCTTGCATGTTTCACAACCAGAGGATGTCTCAAAGCTTTTCACAGGATACAGTGTAAAGTGGAGTGACCACAATTCTTAAATCCAGTCTACGTTTGCTACTCGGTTTTCTACAATTCTTAAAAAGAATCAGTGATACTGAATGTGCAACTTTTCCACAGTTCTGCTTCACCTTAAATCCATGCCTTCGGTCTCTCTCCTTCTCCCCCCTGCTCTCCACACTCCCTGATCCCGACCCCCAGCTCAGGTCCGAAACACTGATTCTTTAGGGCCTTGGGACATCCTCCCGACGTGAAAGGTGCTATACAAAAACAGTTTTGTTGTTGTTGTTAAATATCAGGAATTTGGGGCTGCTGGTCTGTTTTTCCGGTCCCAGTATGATCCACAGTCAGACTGATCTTCAGAAAATACTTTGACATTTTTCTGTTAATGCAATGGTTGAATTGAGTTATGGCTTCCCAACAAAGAGTAGAAGAAACTTTTACGTCTCCAGCTAAATGAATATATTCTCACCTCAAAGCTAATGTAGCTGACAGATGATGAACAATTGACCGAATATCATTTTAATCGGATATGTCAAAAAACAGTGATCTGATCAGTACTGTTTAACCTCAAGAATTGACAGGTTGGCCTCTGCAATTTTTTTTACCTTGTTTCATTCTATCATTAACAGAAATGGATGGAGAGGGATTTAATCCAGTGCAATGACCATAAAGTATAATGAGTGCTTTTATGTATTTGCTCCCTGTGTATTTTGCATCAGCATCACAGCACCAATACACGTGGGGCTTTATATTTAGTTTTACAATTTTAGAAGCCAAATGCATCTTTCAACTCATCCGCAACTGTGGTTATGGTGAGAGTTAAGAGTGCTGTTTATTACAGTCTAGACTGACTCTCCAGTGCAGTACTGGCACTGTAAAGCATTGTCAGAGCTGCTTTCTTTGAATGAGATGTTAAATTGAAGTCCCATCTGCCTGTTCAGGTGGACGTTAAAGATCCTGTAGCATTATTCAGAAAAAGAAGGGATCTTCTCCTGTTGTCCTGGTAATCCTCCAGATAAATTGGTCATTCACTTCATGACTGTTGGTGGGGCCGTGTTGTGTGCAAATTGACTGTTCTGTTTGCTAACATTACACAGCCACGATGCTTAGCAGCAGTTACCTGAATGTCAGCCTGGAACGTGTACTCAAAGCCTTGACATAGGTAGTGCACAGTTTGAGGTGCTTTATAATGTTAAGAATAATCCTTGCATTTGATATAACTCCTTATCATGTCTCGAGACGTCTCAAAGCAATTCCCAGAAAATACTGTAATATAATAATAAAATAATAATAATAATCCTTGCATTTGATATAACTCCTTATCATGTCTCGAGACGTCTCAAAGCAATTCCCAGAAAATACTGTAATATAATAATAAAATAATAATAATAATCCTTGCATTTGATATAGTGCTTTTCACATCTTCTAGATGTCTCAAAGCCATCTTCACAGAACATACTGTAAAGTGAATTGACTGTATATTGTGTGGGTGAAACATGGCAACCAAATTGCGCACAGCAGTGTTCCAAAAACAGTCATGGATTGAGTGACCGAATTATTATCATTTTTTTAAGGGATTATTACTTTATGTGTAAAGAGTATGGGGAATGAGGTATGAGGTCATCTTACTATTCTTGCAACTTCAAAGACCAATTTGAGGTTAGCCGAGTTTGTCGCTTTTTGCAACTAATAGGATTTCTCCTCATAACTGCCTTTCACCAACTTTCGACTTACTGGCACAGAGTGAATTCTCTCCCTTAGTATCCTATATCTGTCTGTAAAGTGTACTGAACTTACCAGCACAAGGAAAGAGAAAAAGTACTCTGTAGTATCAGATACACACCCGCAGGGTACTCTAGACGTATTGGTACGAGAGAATCTCTCCTTCGGTATCATATACACATCTGCAATCAATTCACATCTGCTCTGTAAAACATAGAGCTTTCCATCTTGAGTGAGGAACAGAGATGGAATAAGGTTAAAAAGCACCACTTTTGTCACTGATTTCTTTCTAACTTGCAATTTTTCTCACATTGTGTGTTTGAAAGTCCAGATTGCATTTGTCTTGAGGGCAAATTGCAGCCTGTCTTATCAAAGCTTCACTATGATAGTAATTTAAAAAATAAACAAATATCAGCAGCCCCTAGGAAGGAGGATTTGTTTTATTTTTACTTTTTACGATCAGATGCATCTGTTTTTCAGCGCTGTGATGTTGCAAGTAGCTTTTAACTGAGGTTATTTATGTTGTCAGGCATCTTAGCACCTCCGAATCCACACCCTCTGATACACAGAGCATGCGAGAAAGCAAGTAAAGCTCTGTATAAGCTAAACCTCAGTGGAATGTTTACGGCAACCAACCCAATGCAAAAGGGTTAAGAATGACCCAGGGTAAGTCTTTTAGCTGTAATTATCTCTGTAATATAAGATGGGTTGAATGCATAACAGTCATTAGTGCTATTCTAGATATTGCTGCTCAACCAAGCCCTGACATGCTCTCCTCCCGGGTCTGTCTCAGGTTTCACCAGGATCATGTTCCCTGGTACGAAATATCTGCAATGTGTCTACTGACAAACAGACCAAAGTGTCCATTATTCAGCACTACACAGGGGTGTTTGCAGGAACTGCTGTGAGGTGGCAAGCAAGAGGCAACAAAACATGAAGGCCCTTTTATCCAAATACTTGTTCTTGGTTACTGGGGGCATGGGTGGGGGTGGGGGAGGGGAAGAAGGCGAGGAAGTTCTTCCTTCATTTCTAACTGGACAGCTTGTTGAGTGAAAAGCGCCTTTTCTGTGTTAAAACCAGTATCTCCTCACTTTGACCCTCTCTGATATACTACGACCTCTGGTACAACACAAATCACTCGTGGTTCCCCCACGAAGACAGAAAGCACACAAAACAGCGGCTTTGTGAGCCGCTCCCTATAGTAAGCTGCTTTGTGTGCGGCTTTTAAAGGCAGTCTTTCAGAGGCCTGGTATAGATCTAAACTCAGAGGAAGGGCTTTGAAGAACTTTTAACAGTGCACCGAAGAATATTATTGTCTTGTTGTGGAGTTTTAGGCAGTCTTAACTACTGGAATAGTCAGAACAGCCCAAAACAAAGGCTAGTGCTGCACTACCGTGTTGATCATTAGAGAAGTAGCCACATAAAAATAAAGAGGCTCTACATCTGCTGTATGTACTGAGCACTTTGCAGTTCAGTTGCAATTCGCCTGCAGAAACAGCCACTATACTTTGCAGCAAACCCTCCTGAAGCACAGTGAGGTGAATCAATGATATGATAAGGTGCTGTATCAAATTTAAGGATTATTATTTAGATACACTACTTGAAATCAACATTTCAATGTCATCAGGGAAGTAACTTTGAGGATCGGGTTAACACCCTGAGACACTATCCTGCATGAGGGTGCTATATACATGCATGTTGTTGTTGTTGTAACGCCAATTTGTAATCTACTCGCCCGCCATCCCAGTAAACCATAAGTCATTGCTTTATGCATAGTAGGCCTTGGTGCAAGAATGTACTGAATAACAGCTTAACTATTGAGTTTTAGATCCTGGATCGGTGCCTTTCAATGCCGCTTTCCAGGCTAACCACTTAATTTAATCAACATCATGTAAAACGGCAGCTGAAATCCACCCACAAGACCGAAAATATTGGATCTTGCTGAGCGGAATTCACAACTGTGGCTCCAAACATTTTCAGCCCGGTATAGCTGCAATCATTCTTCAGAAATTGAGGGGAGTGGGGAAAGGAGGAAGAGGTTACTTTTTGGAAACAGATCAACCTCATTCCTTAAATGAAGATCAGAATTGGTTTCAGATTGCAGTGCTTCAATTTTGGCCCTTATATTTTTTATGAAATCTTGCTCTCAATCAACTGATACAGTTCTTGCTGTTTCGTTCGGGTTTTAAAGGCAGTGGAAGTGTGTGACGTTTTTGACCCCAAGTGACCCTGAGGTCACTGGATGTCACCCCAATTAGTTCTGGGTGGAAAATAATGACCGTCAAATAATCCCCTGCTTTATAGAGGGGACATATTGCTGCATAAAACGTTACAGTGGTAACAAATCGGTAGTTAGTCCATGGGGTGAAACAATTGAGATTGTAGGTGTGTCTGAGGCAATGTGCTGTAGAAGACTGACCGGAAAAAACATATTGAAGTCTACAGCATCCCTTCTGGTCTGTGCAAAATGTTATTTGTACCCATTTTACCAACAAAGGTTGTTTTTCCATTAGTCCCAGTTTTGTATTTCAAAACATTCTCCTCCTGTTTTCACTAGCCTCTTGACAAGCTTGTGGTTTTAGCTGGCTAAACTCCAGAAGTACCCCAACATCCATTCTGGGGTGAACTTCACTTTATTTCTTACCAATCTGCGCCTAATATTTTCTGGAATTAGGTAAGCAGGGTGCATCCTTACAGGAAGTACAGGAAAACTTCCATGTGTAAGTGGCATACATAATCACAGTCTTGTTTAGATCCTCATAAGCATAGTGATGGCTGTCTGTAGGTGGAAGACCAAAGGACCCCCACCCCCAAAAGTGATTTTCTTCCGTCTTCCGATGCTGCTTTCTGATGCTAGCAAACAGATCCTTGGGTGCCAGCCCCCTCTAGTATTTCACCCAAGTGTGTAGAAAGTTAGCCAAGTCTCATCCTATCCTCACTTTCCAGCTGGCCTAACAGCAGCCTATCCCAATTTTTTTCCTCTCCCTAGCTCAAGGCCACTGATGTTAATTACAATACACCCTTGCTGCTATCCTGGCTGAGATCAGCTAACAGCACTGATCAGGTATTGAACCAGACATCCCATTCGACTAACAACCAGGCACCTCCTTACTGCTTGGTAAACAGAGGCGTGCAAAGTAAGAAAAGGAACTTTCGCCCCTCCCGGGAATCGTACCCAGGTCCTCTCGCTTGCGAGGTGAGCGCTAATCACTACGCTACAGGAATATAAGGGTATAGGAGGGGCGGAGGCTTGTGTGAAGTGTAAACACAGGCATGGATTCGTTGAGCCTAAAAAGTAATATTATTTTATTTCTATGTAAATCTGTGCTCCTCCCTACATCCCCCACCAATTTCTTCTCTCGTCCTTTCCTCTGCCTCTTCCTTGACATTAGCAGCTTTCGTTGAACTAGCAAGGCTTGTTGACTAGGCGTTTGTGTTGTAGTGCTTTCTGAATGTGTATTGTTCCATAAACAATGCTTAACTTGTGGCTTTTCACCTGCTCAAAGCAACAGACCGGGTTTGACCAGGTGTCACTGCACCAGTCAACAAAAACCAGGTCAGGCACTTAACCCCCCCACCCGAGGACTGGAGCAACATTGCTTCGGCAAACTCAAAAGATACAACAAAGTTACCGTTTGCTTTCAGGCTGTTTTTTTAAAAAAACATTGCAGCTCTTTTATTCTTTACCCCGCTTCATGAGTTCTCTTTCTTGCCAAATACAGTATTGGAATTAATGTTTAATCGAAAGTTAGAATGAGCAAAGTCTGGAATAAAGGTTCTTTTATATTTAGTGTCTGCAGTAGCGCTTTAATGGTTCGGGTACATCAGAGGAACGATATTACAGCCAGTGCAGGGTGTGTTGGCACATCATGGTCCGAATTTGGTATTTTAATCTTTTTCTAATTTAGCACACTAGGAACTGTGTAACACAATGGGTGGTGTGGCCCTGGCATTATGCCATGGCTTAGTATTGTTTAAAGGAGAGCAATTTGAAAAATAGTCCCTGTAGAGATAAGGGCCCTATTATCATCCTAGATAGGATTAAAAGATAAGATTGCAGAGAAGGAAAGAGGGGAAACTGGACCCCTTCATTAATTATAAGGAGCGACTATTCCTCCCGAGTGCAGAATTTTAAAATGCACATTACTGAGTACATTTCTCCCCCAAAATGTACAGTCAATTCACTTTACAGTATTTTTGTGAAACACTTTGAGAGGTATTGAAGTTGTGACAAGGTGCAATATCAAATGGAAGGATTATTATTGTAAATCATGGTGCATTTAGAATTATCAAGCGCATTGGGGCATCCTCCCAAACTGAAAGGCACTGTATAAGTGTAAATTATATTGCATTTGGGGGCACAAAATTTGGGGGAATGCTAAAATAACAACAACAAATTACATTTATATAGTGCCTTTCACATCGGGAGGACATCCCAAAGAGTTGAAAAGTAGGGCCTTTGATACTGATCTGAGTCAAGACATTACTAAATTCAAAGAAGGTCTATCATTCCTGTATTTCTTAGCATTGCACTACTGGGCTTCCTTCCTGGTTAAAAAAAAGTACTATACGTCAGTCCCCTAGAGGTGAGCTGGGAGCTGAAGCATTTGCTTCAGGATATTTCTCTGAGATTAACTGATAGTTATTTTTTTCATGACAGATCTCAAAGTCTCATTTCTTAACTTCTTTAATAAAGTATCCAAGTCACGCAACAACAACTTGCCATTGTATAACACCATTCACATAGAATTACGTCTCGAAGCACATTGTCTCTATTGTCCCATGCATAGTCAATGTAAGAAAATTCCAGCCAATAATGTTTTAAGTCAATGATATATTTGTAAACTTGATTTTGTGATTAATTCAGAAATATTCCAATACTGTATCTACAGGGTGTTCACAAAGTCCTGCTACCTCCATTTTTTTTTGCACAGGACACTGACCAACAACTGAAACTTGTGGAAGAATGATAATAATTGTACTGAGAAGTACTGATTTGTATTCAGTACAAGTGTTTAACTGTATTCAGACGTCCAGAGGATGTCCATTTTCATGGCAGATAATGATCCATCACAATGTTCGGTGCAACATCTTCCGTACCGTGGATGGAGTGACGAGCAAGTCACTGGTATCAGATATTGTTACATTTGACTCATCTGTAACAGCAAATAAAAATTCATAGTAAGAAAAAACAGGATAACAGGACTTTGTGAACACCCTATAGTACACACATGAAACACTGGTTTAGTAGCCACTGATTCTGTTAAGAAGTTAAACTGTCACCGTTAAAAGCCTGTTGTGTGCCCCTGAATACACAGAAGATGCAAATAGCATAGTTTTTTGTCATTTAATTCAGTCACCCAGATGTGCTGCTACGTTGACCTCAACTAAAGTTTTAATGTGAGCAACTAGTTATCAGATAAGATTGCCTATGGCCATTGTGTCATACAATTCGGGCATTCAGAACCTTAAAAGTAGTAAACTAGTTGTCAAACTATTCAACAGATTAACCTCAAGATGACACCTTTGTGTAAATAGGACTGTTGATACGACTGACAGAAATGAAGGTACATGCATAGGACACAGATAAAGGCTGCAACAAAGCTAAGCCATGGTTCCTGAAACTCTGGGTTGGTGAGGAGGGGGTGGGCAGTTTTGTTTTTATAATGTTCAGAGCCACTTTTTGTTAAATTTGGTCACCTTTAACCAACAGCAGATAGATAATTACTCAGAGGCTAGTTAGTGATCCACATCGTTTTCAGGAATGTAGGGTTTTATTAGTGCGGAAGAATATACGAGTATGGACATGACTAAGTTAACATTTGGCATTGCCCTTTGGTTATTCAATCCAGTTCCATTTCTCTCTTTCTTCATCAGGCATCAGGGAAGTCTTTGACTTGAAGATGGTGTCTGACTCTGGCGGTTTTATCTTTCATAGCCGGATGAATGTAAACTCTAAAAATACAACTTGAGTTATGGAACCACAGTCACACAGCCATAAAATGTTATATCGTGAGATCTGAGTAAGAAAGAGAAGGGAACCAGAAAGGTTGCTATGCGTTGGGAATGGGCTTCCTATCTCCTGTCCTTGGGCTGCAACTTAAAAGTTAATTGGAAGGGGGAAGCATACAGTTCATATTTACTTCCCCAGCCAGCTGACCAGTGAAAGGGGGTGGTGAAAGATTGAGAGGAAATATCACTGTCTACTCCTTTTTTAAAAAAAATTCAAATGATGCATTCTAGCCCAATGTGGTATCCATTCGTCCAAATGCGTTTCGCCCACAAAATATGCAGTCAATCCACTTTACAGCATATTCTGTCAAGCGCTTTGAGACGTCTAGAAGACGTGATAAGGTGCTATATGAAATGCAAGGATTATTATTATTGGACTAGCACACAAGCACACACCATTCCTGTACTGTTGGGATATGGGTTAAAATTCAACCCGGATTGATTGATGAGGATGCAAATGTCCACACAGCCAGCTGTAAATGTATGAAGTGACGGTTGACATCGTTTTCAGCACAGGCAGTCCACAAATTGGCTCTTGACTTGTAATATTACTCATTGGAGGCCATGAGGATGGTGGCATGGAAAGTGGAAAATATCACACTGGTTCATCAGGGACTTTCTCCGAGGTTCAGGCTAAGGCATGTTATTGGAAACAGAGTGGAGAGAACTTTATTCTGCGACTCTCTCGTAATGCAGTTCACTGCTGCCTCTGTGCATTTCCCAGAATGAAACATGCACAGTACTTCATTTCTGAAACCTCACTTCCATTACTTTGGTGATCAATTGACCATCTTTTGGGAATTTCAATTTCGGGTCATTTTCTTGAATATTCTGGTGTAGATTGAAAGTGGCGACATGACTTTGATGATATCACAGGGCCTGCCCTCTTTGCAAACCTCCAGACACTGTTTCAAAAGTTACAATTCTTTGCCATTTATATTAATAATAATAATAATAATCCTTGCATTTGACATAGCGCTTTTCACGTCGGGAGGACGTCCCAAAGCGCTTCACAGAACACACTGTAAAGTGAATTGACTGTATATTTGTGGGCGAACGCGGCAGCCAATTACGCACAGCAGTGTCCCACAAACAGTCGTAGATTGAAAATGACCAATTTATTATTGTTTTTGGTTTCTGGAGGTATTATTATTAGGCTTTGTGTGGAGTAAGGAAACTTGCCCAAGGTTTCGCCCTCTGCCTGGAATTGAACTCAGGTCTCTCACTTACAAAGCGAGTGCTCTAACCACTGAGCTACAGGACTCCTCTGAAATTAACTCTGAAATGTTTGAAAGGATCACCAACCCTTTTTTATTTTTAAAACGATAATAGGCACAATCGAAGCTACTGTAAACACAGAAATGACGAGTGTGTTACTTCTTTGTATTTTTCGATATCATTTTCTAATGTTTTGAAATATGGTAGGTCAGACTTGTTTTTTTTAACCTTCTATTTTCTTTCGTGCTGTTTATACTGGAAACACTGTTGCCAAGTGCTCTTGACCCTGCAATAATGTCATCCCACTGGGCTGCGTTTGAAAAGACTTTGCTTGCACAGAAATGCATTTCGTAAGCATTTTAGAGTTTTTTTTGTTACCTTGATGTGATTGAGGCCGTCAGCATAAAAAAGTGTCATGCAGCCGGGTTATCGAATAATTACAAACATTGTATGTGATTTCTAACCAAACCGAAAGATAACATGAGAACTTTTAATGATACTTTGCATAATACACAGTGCACTATTGTCACAGTCCAGTACACAGCTCTATTAGGTTTCCAAGCTACTCAACCTACTCAGTGTTAACGAGCAGTGCCTCCTAAAAGGAGCATTTGTCAGTGCGTTGCAGGACTTGAAACAGATCTGAAAGCTGTGGTAAAATGATGCCATTGCTGTCCGTAAGTTGAAGCCCACGCCATGGCGAAATCGATCCCCTACACCATGAACATCTGCATTTCCTGTTAGATGCCTTTAATGGGCAAATGTATTCAGCAGCGTGATGTCTATCACCGTCCCCGACTACGTGCCTCAGCGCTGTGTAATAGGTGTCTCGTAGGACACTTTATCCGATGGCAGCGCCTCTTTAAGAAGTCTCTGTGACTGAACATGCCTGCAATCGATAACGTGATTAAATAAAGAAACTCCTGCGGCGACTGCAATAAGTCAAGGCAGGAAAAGTACTCATTGGACTGGAGGGGGTCGCAAACTGGGTTTTAAACTTGCATTGATGCAGATCCAAAAATGTATTATCATTACGTAACTAAATACACACACACATCCATGGAAGTAAATGGGATTATTGTTCTCGTTGCCTCAAAGTGAAGTCATGTTTGAAGGGCATAATATTTGACCGGGCAGAATGAAATGTGGAGCAGATGAAAGTACCACAGGAGTGGGTGAGTAATAATTACGGAGCATATTGCTGATAGATTTAGTTATCAGTACCATTCTCAGATTTCAGTTTGCTTTGAGAAAACCAGTGTTTATTTTGTAAACTTTTCACCTTTTATAAAAATACAATTTACTAAATACTGTCTGACATGTTACTGAGGAAAAAAAATGAGAGGCTCAGATTTGTTTCCTGGATCTCATGGTGACAGACCAACCCAACCATGCAGCTTGAAAGCAGGGCTAAGTGAAAGGACGGTCTTGTTTCAGAAACTCGGCTTGCCTCAATACCAAACTCAGAGACAGGTTTGCTGAGTAAATATCAGTGAGCCAGTGAAAATTCAGCTTCTGCTCTTTTATCAGGAGGGGCTCGCAATTCTCACCGTACTGTGTCAGTCTGGCTCAGTTGGTAGCATTCTCGCCTCTGAGTCAGAAGATTGTGAGTTCAAGCCCCACTTCAGATATTGGAACTGACATAGTCGATGCTGATACTCTAGTGCAGTGCGGAGGGTGTTCTGCATTGTTGGAAGAGCTGACCTTCAGAGGAGACGTTAAAGGCATCTGCCTTTTAAGGTGGACATTAAAAATCCCATGGCGCTATTTGATTTGGAAACAGAAGTGGGGTTTCTCCCAGTGTTCTGGGCAACAATCCCCCGAATAAAATTGATCATTCACTTCATAGCTGTTTGTGGGATGTTGCTGTGCGCAAATGGGTTGTTGGTTTCACCCACTTTACAGGAAGATCCTATGAAGCGCTTTGTGACATCCTCCTGATGTGATACAACAGCCATCTCCGCTCCCTAAAATCCCAAACCCACTGCTCGAGTGCAAGTGGCAGAAAACCAGCCTTACGATTCACCACCAGCTGTGGTGTAAGCATCTTCATATCTACCGCTGCTCCCTATCGCAAACAAAAACTGCGCACTACTCAAACATCATACTGGAGGGCAACAATAACTCCAAAATCCTATTCTCCACCGCTCAACACCTACTCCATGGGCCCCCTTAAGCACCCTCAATCATCACATTTAACACCAAGTGCAAAGAGGTCATGGACTTCCTTACCTTTAAAATTGACAACATCTGCCTGGCAGTTTCATCCTTCTGCTCCATGTCGTCTCCCTCACCCAGCCCGCCCTCAGCTCCTATCATGACCCCATCCTAAATTAATTTGCCCCCATCTATCCTTCCTCCCACTCATCCACTATCACCACAATGAAACCCATCACCTGCTGCCTCAACTCCCTCCCCACCCAACTGCTGATCACCCAGCTCCCCCTCCTCTGCCCACTGCTGGCAGACACTATTAACCAGACTCTCTCCTCAGGATCAGTCCCACTCCCCCTCAAAACTGCACCTCATTAAAAAACCTACCCTCGATCCCTCGGCCACTACCGCCCTATCTCAAACCTGCCCTTCCTGGCCAAAACTCTGGAATGCGTTGTTGCCGATCAACTTCATGCGCACCTCTCTCTCTACACCCTACTCAAACCCCTCCAGTCTGGTTTCTGCCTTGCACACAGTACAGAGACAGCGCTCGTGAAAGTCACAAATGATATCCTTTCTATCTGTGACCAGGGCTCACTCTGCCTCCTCATCCCCCTGTACCTTTCCGCCGCATTCGACACAGTCGATCACGCGATTCTCCTCCACCATCTGTCCTCCATCATCCACCTCATTGGGACCTCATTCGCTTGGTTCAAGTTTATCTTACAACCCGCCAGCACTACATTTCTGCAAATGGCTTTTCTTCT